>NC_136061.1:129274486-129874486 GCF_964261635.1 Lissotriton helveticus | reverse complement strand
TGAGACGCCAACTATAGTTCTCTGGCGAGAACGCGCTTTCAGCGCGTTACTAGCCGAGACCTAAAAAACGGATACAGGCAAGGAAGAGCAATCACTAAATGGATTAATCTGGTCAGTTTAGAACTGCGATAGAGTGCAAAATTACTGGGGCAAACTAAACAAAGGCCAATTCCGCAGCTAGGAAGGACAACCAAACAGCGCAATAATGCCTCTGGAGAAGAGGAGGGTGTTATCCTTGAAGGGAACTTGGGTCCTGGGCAACTGGTAACCATTCCCTGGAATTTAATCATAACAGCTGAAACAAAAACTATCATATTGGGGAAGGGTGGATGTTTGAGACCGTGCTTTTATCTTTACCAGATTTGCTCGCACTATTTGAAAAGGGCAACTGAGGTTGACTTTCAAACAAGAAGAGGAAGGCCAAAGGTTGGGTGACTCACTATTTCACTAGGAAAGGGTGCCCTATGACCCTTTATTCAGGTCTTTTTATTGATGAAATTCAGCTTCTTTGATAGGACAGCAGCACCTTTACTTTGGATGCTTGCTCAGCAGATCTAGAAGAACATCCTACCAATGGAAGCATACAGAATGAAAGTGTTAGAACTTTCACTTATCTCCAGGGAACAGATACAAGTGGGCCAGCATAATACCCGGTCCTGGGGCCTAAACTGCTCAAGCAAAAACTGATCCAATTTCCCCTCCCCAAAAGAAATTAAAACGAGCACTGAAAATGCAATAGGTCTCGCCGTTCATTAAGTTAAAGCCATTTGCTTTGCTATACAATACCATTAGCAAAGCAAACGGCTTTAACTTAATCAAAGGGGACACCTATTGCATTTTCACTGCTTGTTGAAAGGGGACTTCAAAACGGGTCTCTATCTGGCTCTTTTTTGTGCCCTGGCAAAGGTGGTCCGTTTTTTCCCAGACTGCAGTGACAGCAGGCACATTATGTACGAGTGCTCACACTGCTCACTTCTGACTAGAGGAGAAGTTACAGCATGGCTTTGAGCGCTGTAGGGGGAAGGGAAATCCTTTAAAGAAAGTCCTTTTCTCTCCGGATTTCCCTTCTCTTTTTGAAACTCAGGAGGAGCAACATTGTTGTGTTGTCACCAAGGCTTTAAGTGTAAGCTTTTTCAATATTATATGCAAAAGTAGTTGCTGCTTATTTATCTTATGCAATTATCAACCATTGACAAAGCCAATAGCCCTGACTTCTTGTAGGTAAGAAGTTATTTGTTGTACCATATATCTAGATGCAATGACAGAAACAGCTAAATACAAGTCAGGTGGCACACTATGCTAAGCACAGATGTTTAGCTTAAGTGTTTTAAGCCACACCCTTAATTACATTGGACACGCCCCTTTGAGAGACCTCTCAGTTTTTTCATCCCACTTAAAGCTGTGCCTGTGTTTATTTATTTAAAATTATCACGCAATGCCAGCTGTGAGAAATAATATGTTGGCAAGCACCAGCATAAACCACTTTGGCTTTTTTATGCATGATTATGCTGGAGACTACTGTAAGACTCCAAAATATCAGTGCAATACAGCTTGGTAGAAAATTCCAACACGAGTAGTATTGGAATGTCACAAGACCTCCAAGGTCCTCCCCATTTGGAAACATTTGGCAAATTAAATACGTGCACTTTTCGATTCCCTGGAGGCAGGTAATGGTTGCACGCTGCGTTTCGCAAGTTGAAAAAGTCAACCATTTTCCAAAATGAAATAAAAACAGCATTTTGTACACTTTTACTTTTTAGATTATAACGTCTTTCCAAAGCACGGGTAACGACGCAAACCTGGCCCTCATATTAACTTGCTGCTTTCTAATGAAGAGGATGTAAGGACTCGGACTATGAATGGGGATGGGTCTAATGTGCAGTGGGGCTACTACCACGGCCCAACAGCAACAGACCTACTACCAGCCCTATTGTGATGAGATAGCCGAAGTCCCGTCGCACTCGAAAGAGAGTCCTAGCAGAGTTCTCCACCGGCAACGCCCGCCATCACAAACCCCTTCACCGGTTTGCCTCCGTAGGCCCCCCTCCTCTCCTGTGTAAGAACCTCCCTCCCAGTCTGGTCCGCCCCTGATTGAGCGGGTGCAGACACCGCACAGGAGTGTCATTGTGACAGATAGCATTTTGGCGACTGAATAGCAGTCGGGTGGATAATAGAGCGGCAGAACCAGGCCCCGCACACTGTACCAGACGCGGGACGAACAGAGGCAACCATAACATAGCAAGCAGGAGGAGGGGCTAGAGGAGAGCAGCGCCCGGCTCTAGACATGGCCAACATCGCCGTGCAGAGGATCAAGCGAGAGTTTACAGAAGTGCTCAAGAGCGAGGAGGTGAGTGCTGACAGCTCGTGACCACTCGGGGAAACGACTTGCGCTCCTTCTTCGGCGACACCTTGCTTGGTTCCTCGGCTAGACCCTCTGGGAGACATTCTCTGTGTAACAATACCCTACTTCTCTGGCATTCTGCTTCCACTTCCATGGGAGAGACCTTGCTGTGGAGGAGACACTTGCCACCCCCAGCCCCTTTTTGGTAAACCTCCTAACCTCACCCCGCAGAGATGTTATTTTGTACCATATCAGGTATGCGTACTTTGTAAGACGTGGGTTCTCCTTTGCATTTTGAGTCTTGCCATCTCACTTTAGGCTTGATAAATCCCTTACTCCCAGTAGTGCCTTGTTAATGTATGTATTGGTATACTTTTATAGCGCGGGTCTGTCACCCAACGGGTATCCTGGCGCTTTGACTATAAGAAACCTGCTTCACAACGTGCTGATCAAAGAAACTAATGTAACCCAGCCTTGGGAAAAAGATGGGTTTTTAAGTTTTTCTTA
This sequence comes from Lissotriton helveticus, assembly GCF_964261635.1. NCBI lineage: Eukaryota > Metazoa > Chordata > Amphibia > Caudata > Salamandridae > Lissotriton > Lissotriton helveticus. Next base: position 129,871,638 of record NC_136061.1, on the reverse strand, counting down.
AAAGAATTGAGATCATTTGTGCTTCTCAATCCCAATGGAAGAGCATTCCATAGCCTAGCTGCCGTAAAGCTAAAAGATCGGCCACCCAATCGTGATCTCAATACTTTAGGCACCACAGCCAGGTAGGCAGAAGCCGAGCGAAGGGATCTGGTCGGAGTATACCAATGGAACATGTTCTGTAGTGGAATAGGGCCTTGTCCGTGAAGGGCCCTAAATACAATACATAATGATTTAAAATCAATCCGCTGAAGGACCGGTAACCAGTGGAGGTCCCTTAGTGCCTGGGATGAAGAGTCGAAACGGCGACGGTCTAGCGCTAATTTGGCTGCAAGATTTTGCACCCGTTGCAGTTTTCCTGTCAAGGTAGCTGGTGCTCCGAGGAAAAGGGCATTACAGTAGTCCAAACGACTTACAATAATGCTTCTCACCACCTCTGGTCTGCTGTCCAAAGGAAGCATCGGGAGGACCTTCCTCAGCATTCGTAGTAATCCCATGCAGTTACTCACAGTTTTACTAACAGCTGCGTCCAATTGGAGATTAGACCCAAACATCACTCCCAGATTACGGACCGACATAGCTGACACAGACGTGCTCTGGAAGGAAGGCGGCCAAAAGTCCGGCGGAAGAGGTCTAGGGACACGATCAGTAGTGCAGTGTAAGACTTCTGTCTTAGAGCTGTTAAACTGCAGCGAATTCTGATTCAGCCAGTCGGCAGTTGCGAGCATACATCGGTGGAGGATGTCCAACGTCACTGCTTCCTTGCCCTCAAGCGAGAAGACAAGTTGAGTGTCGTCCGCATAATTCGTCACCGCTATGCCAAAAGATCTAATTAGCGCAACTAATGGCCGTAGATATAAATTAAAGAGGATAGGGCTGATGGCCGACCCTTGTGGGACCCCTTGCTCCACTTTCCTGATGTCAGATTTGAAAGGAGGCAGTGACACTACCTGATGACGATTTTCAAGGTATGATGTCAGCCACTGCAGAGCAAGGCCTGTCACCCCCACTTCCTCTAGCCTTTTGATCAGAATTTCGTGGTTGACTGTGTCGAACGCGGCCGACATGTCGAGCAGCACTAAAAAGGCAGCTCTACCATGGTCGGCTCGCGTCCTAAGATCGTCTAACACAGTCACCAGCGCTGATTCGGTCCCATGAGCCGGTCTAAAGCCGAATTGAACCTCATCCAGACAGAACCCGGTCTCCAGATACTTCGACAGATGTTTTGTAACCCATTTTTCCAGAATTTTTATTGGAAACGGGAGCAAAGAAATAGGTCGATAGTTGGCTGGGCACACCGGATCCAAGGTAGCCTTTTTAAGAAGAGGGGAAACCACGGCCAGTTTCCAACAGTCTGGAACCCGTGCTGAAACCAGGGACTGTTCACAGATGGCAGACAGCGGGGGGAAAAGCTCTTCCCGGAACAGCTTCCAGTATTTATGTGGAAGCGGGTCCAGAGGGGATCCCGACGCCACACTGTGAGCCAAGGAAACGAATTCCTCAAAGGTGGGAGATGGAAAACAGTCCAACTTGGCAACGCTAGGGGTTATTTCTGTAGTAGACTCAAGGTGCAGTTCATTGCCTTCTAGAGGATTACCGCTAGATGTAACGCCAAGATTGTTTAAAATGGCTGCGATTTTATCCTCAAAGGCCTGCGCCAATGAGTTACACAGAGACTGGGATGCGGGAATAGCATTGGCCGTGGTGGCAGGGCATGACAGATCCTTCACGATTTTAAACAAAGTCTGTGATTTGTTTACTGCCACCCGCAGAGACTCTTCCAAAAACCTAGCCTTCGCCCTTTTAATCTGTGCTTTGTAGATGGACATGGCCTGTTTGTAAAGAACCCGGTCGAGGTCCGAATAGTTCTTTCTCCAGATGCGCTCGGCCCGCTTACATTGGAGTTTAAGTTGGAACAGCTCCTCGGAAAACCACGGCATGGCCGGGGTCGGCCTGTTTCTGATTTTCCGTAAAGGGGCCAAGGAATCTAATGAGGACACAATCCGTTGACTCAGTCTTTCGTAGCTCAAGTCTACGTTTTCCTCAAGAGTGAAACCCCCAGAAAGTAATAGAGGTAGAGGAGACTGATTCAGGAGTTTAGACCATTGTCTGCTGCATTTGACCCCCGCTAGGTTCCTCTTCTTCCCCCGCCCCGCCTTGGGCGTAAGGGAGAAGGACACAAGCGCATGATCTGTCCAGCATTGTGGCAAGATGTTCCGAACAGTTAAGTACTCTGGATCAGCGAAAACTAGATCCAGTATATGGCCCTTTACATGGGTGGGAGTAAGAACTAACTGCTGTAGCTGAATACTCAGGCAGGTCTGGGTTAGATCTGTGAGCGCCGTCTCTCCAGAGCCACCTGCCCAGAGATTAAAATCTCCCAGTACCATTAACCTTGAATGGGAGGTGGATAGATCCAGGATAAGCTCAATCAGCCCAGCCACAGCTGAAATAGGGCTAGATGGAGGTCTATAGCAGAGCAGACCCGTAAATAGAGCGCCCCCCTGATCATTCAGGGAAAAGGCTAATAGTTCACACCCGGGAATAGTCTTGATGTCAATCAGGGATAGGTCTATTGATTCTCTGAAAATCAAACCCAGTCCTCCTCCTCTAGCACCAATCCGAGGGATGTGCCTGATTTTATATCCGGAGGGGCAGGCTAATCCCAGCTCCACTACACAGTCCGAGCTTGTCCATGTCTCTGTCATGAGTAGAATATCCAACTCATGGCAGTCGATCATGAAGGCAATATCCCCGTGATGCAAACACAGCGATCTCACAAGCATCAATCTCTTGTCTTTATGGGGCCATGTGTTTCTAATTAGAAACATATGGCCGCATAAAGATAAGAAAATGCTTTGCGACAGCAGCAAGCTAGTCGGATCAGAGGCGAAAGGGCGACCACCAAAAAACCCTCATTTCCAATGGCAGGCCACCGTTTAGCATAAACAGTGACGCCAGCCAATGGAAATGAGGGGCGGGGCTTAAAGCCCCCTTCTGAAATCTCCATCGCAAGAGGTGTCGCAGAGCGATCAGCGATTTGCGCTACAACGCCACACGAGACCTAAAAACACTTGAGTACCTTTGCTGTTTCACGTGCTTTGAAACCAGTTTCAATTTTCAAATGGTTTTCATTTCTTTTTCTACATATTATGATTAAAACACGTGAAATTGCCATCAAGAAGGCTTTTAAACAATAATTAGGATATGTTTTTCCTCTTTGTGTTGGTCTCCATGTTTTGAGTGTTAATGAAGATATGATGATGGTGAACGTACTTGTTTTGAAAGTATGTATGTATATATCAATCAGCCATGCACTGGCTCTTAAGCACCGAGAATCAAGCACAAGCCTCCACTCACATACTTTTTGGCACCCTCTAGAAAGTGGATAATTGTGTACATTCTATTTACATGCACAGCAATAAAACCAGCAGCCTGAGTGGGCGTAGGCGCCCCATCATTTATATATTTAAAAATGCCAGCAGACATCACATTAGGAGTCTCCACACCCTCAATGACCCCAACACCCTACCAAATTCCCCTGCTACCCTTACAAATTAGACAAAGTACAATCACAATTGTATCAAGCCTTCTTGATTCAGGATAATGGAAAAGTGGTGCTCACCATCATAAGACTAGCCCGTTGACAGTCATCCCAGTGTAACAAGCTTTTTCAGCTCACCAAAGTTATGCAACACAAGACTGTCAATTATTTGCATCCGAAGTTAAAATTTATATTTGTACACACACCTTTATCAGAGTAATCCCAGTCTGTTAAGATCAGGAGTTCCAAAGTAAATTGCGCACAACTGCTTATACCCAGTGCCAACTACATTCTTCTGTTAGCTATTTATTAGTACAACTTTCAAGTGCTTTTCATTCTAAGCTAAACGTGTATTTTACGCAATTGTGAAACCCAGTTATACACAGGATATTTCATGATAGAAGCTTTAAACATCAAGTCAAAAAGACGACCATAAATGCCAATGGAATAAAATATAAATGTTAATTGCTGAAACAGAATACATCTTTAAACGTTGTTATGACCTACAGTGTACATTCTGAGAGTAAATTATGAACATGATAACAATTTCCCACTAGATTCTCTTTCACGTCCTTGCCTAGGATACAAGGTGGCTCTTTTCCATTTTTGACCTAACAATAATGAAGGTATTTCGTTCCCTTATAACTGAAGCCTACAACAGATAAAACAGATACAGTGGAAAACTATCTGTAATAAAAATGAATGCATGCACTTTAATTTTTTAAGTGGTTTTAGAAGGATTAAGATTATGTTTGGAGGTTTGTACATGCCATTACAAAACTCAATCCGGATTGCAAGTGGCGCCAAAACTTCCAAAACGGGCATTTGCCCAAAAAAAGAAGTTACAAGAAGCAACTTAAGTAATTGTGTGACACCGGCCGCTAGATAAAGTCGTGTTGGTGCCAGTCCTACGTAGTATTAGTCAATTGCCAGTAACACTACAAAGTGAATAGTACTTCGAGTTAAAATATCCACAACAGTAAAGCCGTAGCTGCCTATCTAGCTTCATTTGCCTTTATCCTCAAGTCAGTGAGATGGAAGATGTACTAATGAATCCCCCTGTAGATAGATGTGTATGGAACCTGAGGTACACAAGTTGATCAATATATTATCTAAAGGCCACACCATGCATGGTCCTAGAAGGCACAAAAGATATTGTAGGCAAAAAATTTACGGCATTATTGAAAGAAAAACAATACATTTAAACAACTCATGGACTCTCAATGTTAGAAGGCCACATAAATTTAGTTACTAAAAGCAAAAAGAAACAAATCAAATTCATGAACGCTTTTTTTCTCTCATCTCAAGAAATGAAAACCTAAAACTGCTTCTTCATATAATTTCGACTCCAGATACAACTTGTGTAACCCTTTTGTTCCATGTCTCAGTGGTGACCTAGCTAGGCCACTGCACCACAGACCTAGCATTGCTGCTTGTAAGTATTGGAGGCTGTGAGGATAAAGGTGAGCATATAATACCATGTTTCTGGGTCCAAATAAGTCAACCCAGACATTTATGGGTAAAATGATGTCGTTGTTTTATTGACTGATTGAATGCACAGGTTAGCTTAGCTTAGCTTAGCTTACAGGCGATCCTGGTGTCAGCTGTGAGTTCACCGAACAGTTTACACCCATCCTGAGAACGCTAGTGGTCCCGTTGATGGCATCAGCACCAATACACTTACATTCCTTAAAGCGTGTTTACTTATATTGGATTGCCTCCCTATGCTTTTGTTTTATACTCCTGACAAGTCAGTGTGAGACCCAAGCAGTTGCTCCTGTAACTAACTCCGCTACACCTCAGAAATGGCACATTGTGATAACAAAGGGCCCCCACCTTGTTAGCAATATTTTTCTCTATTACATGCAGCCATCACCTTCCAAGATATCCCTAATGTTGAACAAGAAAACATATATCCCTATATGGGGCCGATGTACCCCATCAGGTGCAAAATTCCTGCTCAGCTCCCTACGTAGAAGACTATAACAAAGCCCAATCGATATTGCTTAGTAAGTGTTGGCACACAAGGGTTAATTCTCCTCCTGGACATGTTGATCCCTAGCTCTCTCCTCCTAAACAGTTCCATCACTGCTGGACCACTATCTCCTCACAATACCCTATTCTGGTTTTTTAACCAGAATATTTCACAGGATCCCATCAAGGATGCCAGGCTGGTAAATCTCCCTCATTGCACACAGCAGGGAAACCCACCACACAGGTTGGTCGGTCATTCCCACCCATAAGGACGACAATTAGGTCTGGTTTATGTAATTTCTTCCTTAACAGCTGGCAAACATTTTGGTCCAGCATGGCCCTTTTCATTTGTGGGCTTCCCACCCTAGTCAATTCAATGTTATTGAAACTGTGATTTTAATTCAGTACTCTGGCAGCTTTCCACTCTGTAATGGCCCATCTATCATACTCTTAACTCCTAAATAAAACAGGGAGGTACATATCATCACAGACTTTCTTTAAAACAGTAAGGTACCTAGCATATCTGAGCCACCGATGGTCCACCATGTGCACAGTATTTGTTAAAAAAGCACAACCTTCGAAAATTGATAATTCTTTTAGGGCACGGAAAACTAACGACTTAAAGAAACATTATTCCTTTGAACCCTGGAAGCGAGAATGCACTACAAACGAAAATAACTGAAAAGCAACAGAGGATGCAAAGTCTGTACCATATTTTAGTGGTGGGCACTATGAAAGAGGTGTGCTGAAATGCATACGGTCTTCTTATGCTATTAACGTACAATCAAAAGATAATTACATTGTTCCACAGCAGATTAAATCACTTTATTCTTATCTCTGTGACACAAAATCGACACAAAGAGTATATTAGGACCCTTCATGTTCGTACAATTAGCATATTTATGTCTTTGTCACAATCACAACCGGTCAGACATTCACAAGAAAATGGAAGATACACATCATCAACATTAACGGCTGCTATAGACCCTAAATACCCTTTGGAATGCAAACTGATCAAAGGGTCTCTTGGGTAGCGGAGTGAACCTGGCACTAATGAGTCTCAGAATCCGCATAAGCCTTTGTAAAGTGTTCGGCTACTCATCAAGTAAAATATATTACCAGGAATGTCATTACTGACAGAATTTGTAACCAAGTACTACTGTTGTTGTTGCTATTATTTTAAGTCAACATGGGCTTGCACAGGCAGGTACTATAGGAGTGTGGGGGATTCCCACACTGAATCCCGACGGTGCTCCTGCATAGGTATTAACCTCTAAATTGTATGCAATTTGTTCAGGTTCAACAAACCAAAATTGTAGTTCAGAAAAAGTTTTTTTTTTTTTTTCTTGCACAGACAGGACAGTGAGCTCATTGCTTCTATGCAGAGTGGAATTCTGGGGTAGTTGGTAACCCATGGCGGACGTCTGCCAGGACTCCATTCTCACCCGAGGCGGAGGCTTTGGTGAAACGCTAATTTACTGTCTGCTCACTGTGAGTTAATAAACTGTGCACCTGAGGCGGAAGCCGGGTGATAGCCTGCCTGTATTTTAAATATTTGAGTTAGTAATCACCCCTTTTTATTTGCGCCGTATTTTGTATTTTAAATGCTCAGTAAGAAAATTTAAATACCGCATTGCCTCACGATCTCCTCCAAGTTGACACAGACGATTAGGTGCTGTGGCCGGAGACGATTGATCAGCCCCCTCACGATTACTGTGAAGGAACTACAAGTCCCAGTGCCCTAGCGCTCTAGAAGGGACTACAAAGGGAGGGAGTGCTTTCAGGCGCGAGACTCCATTCTCACCCGAGGCGGATGCTTTGGTGAAACGCTAATTTACTGTCTGCTCACTGTGAGCTAATAAACTGTGCACCTGAGGCGGAAGCCGGGTGATAGCCTGCCTGTATTTTAAATATTTGAGTTAGTAATCACCCCTTTTTATTTGCGCCGTATTTTGTATTTTAAATGCTCAGTAAGAAAATTTAAATACCGCATTGCCTCACGATCTCCTCCGAGTTGACACAGACGATTAGGTGCTGTGGCCGGAGACGATTGATCAGCCCCCTCACGAGTACTGTGAAGGAACTACAAGTCCCAGCGCCCTAGCGCTCTAGAAGGGACTACAAAGGCAGATGGCCACTGCTTCGCGCAGCGAACGCGAGCAGCGGGCGCGCCTCTGTCACGCCTAAGCCAAGCCTAAGCCAAGCCAAGCCTAAGCCAAGCCTAAGCCAAGCCTAAGCCAAGCCTAAGTCAAGCCTAAGTCAAGCCTAAGTCAAGCCTAAGTCAAGCCTAAGTCAAGCCCGTCTGCGCCCGTCCGCGCCACGGACGGGCTGGGGGCTGCTTCTTCTGCCCAGATGTCTAGACCAGGTCAGTTATCCAGAGAATATATACTGTCGCTGAATACCAGTCGTAAGCAATGCCATCAGGCCATTAATGTTGATAAGTGGACAGGTTCCATCTGTTGCATTGACTGTAAACAAAATGTACAACCTTATCAAAGGCCACCAAAGAAAGTCATATATAGGGCCATTAACGGGGGGCTTATCAATGCCCGCTCGATGTGCAAGAATGCATTACATATGTATGATTTAATCTCAGAAACAAAGTTGGACTGTCTCTTAGTCACAGAAACATGGCTTAGAGATTGGTCCAATCCGGACATAGTACATGCCGTGCCATCCGGCTACCGGATACAGCGACTAGATAGACCCTTACAAAGAGGGGGAGGGCTGGCCATTATTCATCGAGACACCCTCAAATGCAACATCACGGAACTATCTGATATAAAAGGGGCAGAATGTTTGGGCTTTAGCTTACAGGCCCACGACTCCTTTACTTTTTCCGGAGCTTTAATATATCGTCCACCAGGCCAAGCGAGCCACTTTCTAGAAAGTATGGGCAAAGTCCTCACCAATTTAACTCTTAAAGCTGCTAATTCCACCTTATTGGGAGATCTAAATCTGCACTTGGACAGCATTAGTGACCCCAATGTGTTGTGTTTTAAAGATATCATGCAAGTATTAGGGTTGACAATACTTACAACAGATCCTACACATAAAGCTGGGCATATTTTAGACTGTATTTGCTCTAATCTTAATACCATCAAGGTCTCAGCCCCCCTGCCCCTAACCTGGACTGACCATAAATTCATCGCATTTATTCTTAAAACCGATGAAATAAAGATCGCTAAACCAGCCATGATGAGCAATGAGAAACCCACCCCGCGTTGGGCTAAAATCATTGACCACCCGGACCTTATAAGCTGGGTAAAAGAGAGCAGACCATCCCTACATGGGGAAGTCATCCCTCATAACCATAGCTATGAGGGGTGGATGAGATCCATAGGGGAGAAAATGAACTCCCGGGGATTACAAAAACCGAAACCCAGACAAGGGAAAATATCAGCTCCCTGGTTCACTAGTGAACTAAAAGATACATTGCAAAAAGTGCGAAGACTAGAACGGAGATGGCGTAGACACTATAACAACGATGATCAGGAGACCTTTAAGATAGCCAGGAGAAAATATCATGCATCAATCAAACTTACTAAAGCTAACTACTTTACAAATTTGATTGAAGCCTCACAAAATAAACAAAAGGAAATTTTCCAAATTGTAAAAAGCTTTAGAAACCCAAAATTTCTGTCCCAGGAAATTCCACCTTCTCAGACCTTCTGTAACGAAATAGCAACATATTTCGAACAAAAAGTTATAAATCTCACTAAAGACTTTCCCCAAATCTCCCAAGAAGATGAAGAGAATACACAAGACAATGAGTCTGGGTCAGTCAACTGGAATACTTTTGCTATGATTAGTCTTGAAGAATCCTCCCAAATCATTTCTAAAATTAAATCTGGCTCACCATTTGATTCCTGTCCCTCTTTACTGCTCCATACAAATAAAGAGGAAGTAAACCCCGTGATTAATGCTATCCTCAGTTCATCACTCCAAACTGGAGAGATTCCAACTTCATGGAAAATCGAAGTGGTAAAACCACTACAAAAAAAGGCCTTACATGACCCCTCAGTTCTATCTAACTTGCGGCCCATCTCCCAACTCCCTGCCATATGTAAATGTGCTGAAACCTCTGTCAACAAGCAGCTCTCAACATTCCTGGAAGAAAATAACATCCTCCACCCAAACCAAGCAGGTTTTAGAGCTAGTCACTCTACAGAATCTGCACTTCTGTCAACCACGGAAACCATAAGAGCTGCACTGGATCTAGGTAAGAGGGCAGTTTTAATCCTCCTAGATCTATCTGCAGCGTTTGACACGGTGTCCCATGCTATTCTACTACATCGCCTGATCAAGGCAGGCATAAGGGGCACCGTGTTAAAATGGTTTAAAAACTTCCTGATGCACAGAAGACAGATAACCATGCTTGGACAATTCTGTTCGGAAGAGAAGAAGGTTGGTTCAGGGGTGCCCCAGGGCTCAAGTTTGAGCCCTACCTTGTTCAATCTGTATATGGCCCCCCTGATCAATCTTATTGCATCCTTTAACATCAGCACTATAGCTTACGCTGATGACACTCAATTAGTCCTTGTTCTGGATGAAGACTCAGAAAAAGCCGAACTAGTTCTGAAAGAGTGTCTGACGGCGACTTTTAACTGGATGCAGAACAATCATCTCAAATGTAACTCTGCTAAAACAGAAATTCTACCATTTGGGAAAAACAACCTCTTCACCCCACATACCTGTTGGCCAACTGATGCGGAAGCCCCACCAAATACCATCACAGCAGCACGGAATTTGGGAATAAAATTCGACGAGATGCTCTCTTTTAAACACCAATCTAGAGAAGTTGCTGGCCTATGTTTTAATATCATAAAAGGCCTCAGGAAATTCTTTGATTTCCTACCTTTATCAGCCCGCCGGACTGTGGCAATTGCATTGATTACATCAAGGATAGATTACTGCAACAGTCTGTATGCAGGGGTGGCGAAATTTACCCTGCATAAACTACAGATGGTACAGAATTCGGCAGCGAGGCTGGTTTTAAGATGGCCTAGAAAATCATCAGCCTCGGCCGCATTGGATATGCTGCACTGGCTTCCCATTCAAAAACGCATTCTGTTCAAGGTCCTAGTGATCACCTTTAGGGCTTTCCACAAGCGCGGCCCACGATATCTGTATAACAAGTTCAATAGATACCATCCAACAAGAGAACTTAGGTCAGCCACCGCCAATCTAATGATTGTCCCTAAATTCAGACTGGCCACAAAAGGAGGAAAATCTCTGGCAGTCATAGGTGCCAAAGCATGGAACAAACTGCCCTTCCATCTTCGTACAATTACCTCTGAACAGACATTTAAAAAATCCCTCAAAACCTGGATCTATGGGCTGGCTGACTCAGCTTGCAAAACACTTGTTTAACTCTTCTTCGTGTAAAACATCGACGAACAGTAAAAGCCTACCACCATATCAGTAATGGAGCTAAAGCGCCATGATGCTCCTTGGAGCGACCGTGCGCTATATAAATATCTTCTCATATCTCATATCATATCATATCATATGAATGGAAACCTGGTCTTGAACATTTGTGAACAATTCATTTGGCAGGAGATAACCCATGCAGTTTGTCGGAGGATGTTAAGAAATCTCAATAATGTAGTGTAAAACATCCAACTCACAACTTGTAGACAAATTACATTCATTATGAGAAGCCTGTCCCCTAATTCATTATAATTTTTTGCCATAAAGGTTTGTCAAGTGTTGTGATAAAACCGGAATTTAACAATGGCCTTGAAAGTGGATATTCCACGCCTAGAGCTATGAAGATGATGCACAGAAAATGTTAGGAGTCCAAAACAAAATCACGAAGTACTATCACCTGGCTTAATGGATACCCTGTGGCTGTAATCAATCAATCAGAGTCTTATAAAGCGCGACAACTCACCTGTGAGGAGCTCAAGGCGCTGGATGGGGGAGGAGGAGAGAGGAGCTGAGTGTGCAGTTCAGTCAAAGTGCCAGGTCTTGAGGTCCTACCTAAATTGCAGCAGCTATGGTGATTGCCTAAAGTGCAGGGCCAGAGAGCTCCAGGTCTTCACAGCGAGGTAGGAGAAGGATCTTCCTCCAGCCGTGCTCTTGTGGATCCGAGTGACGGTGGCCAAGGCCAGTTGGGCGTAGCGGAGATGTCTGGTAGGATTGTAGAAGGAGAGGCGGTGGTTGAGGTATGCAGGTCCGGTGGTGAGGAGGGCTTTGTAGGCATGCGTGAGAAGCTTGCAGGTGACTCTCTTATTGTCAGGTAGCCAGTGAAGGTTTTTCAGGGGGCCGGTGATGTGGTTGCGGCGTGGGATGTTCAGGATGAGTCTGGTGGAGTAGAGTGCGTTGCCAAAGTCGAGTCTGCTGCTAATGAGTCCATGGGTGTGGTTTTTCTTGAGGCAGAGGGAATTCAACTGAAGATCTTACGAAGGAGGCAGAGTGTATGGAAGTAGGAGGAAAAGACAGTTGATTTGGCGGTTCATTGAGAAGAAGGAATCCAGGATGATGCTGAAGTTTCATGCGTGGTTCGTGGGAGTGGGGGTGATTCCAAGCACTGCGGGCCACCAAGAGATGTCCCAGGCGGAGGGGGAGGAGCCCAGGATGAGGACTTTGGTTTTGTCTGAGGTAAGCTTGAGACAGGTGCCCTTCACCCAGGTGTAGACTGCCTTCATCTAGTCGTGGAAGTTGCTATTGACGGCTGTGGGTTTGTCTGTGAGGGAGAGAATCAGCTGGGTGTCATCAGCGTTAGATCATCTTGTAGGTCTAATAGCAGCCACTGTTTTGGGAAAGTCTTTTTTTTCTGAAGGTCTTACACTTCCGTCAAGGTCTACACATAGTTAAAGTTACAATGCCAAAGTACAAAAGTGAATCAAGCAATGTTTCTCTCTGGCATACAAGGAAGGCCGCCATGAGTCAATCAAAAGTGTATTAGGATTGAATAATTGATATTTGAAAAGCTATGTAGATTAATACTGAAGATTCAGAGTCAAGGAGAAGAAAATCCAAATATTGGGCAGACCAAAAACAAAATGTAAAGCATAAAAACAAAGTTATGGAATAATCATATTTGTGTCTAAGAAATGTAAAGGTTACTGAACACGCTACTAACCTTTGGTAAAAAAATTCTGCTGGATTCTCTTCCTAACCACAGATTCCTTACATTAGAATAATCCCATGGCGCCCACAAATTTTTGCGGAATTTGGGGACTTCACTGCATTACTCTTGTAATGCAGAAATCCGGCCAAAAACGTTAATAGCTGTGTGTCATACATTTTTCCTGCAAGACTCCAGAAATACGATCTGAACGCGATCGAGGTTTGGCGTCCCATAGTGCAATTTTCTAACGCAGGCAGTCAGAGGGCTGCTTAGAGTAGATTTTCTCTGTGAATGGCAGCAAAATCAACTCAAATGGCCGTGAATTGTGGCGCAAGGCATGTTGCCATTCACGCTGATTTTTCAGTGCTGCTCGTGCTACCCGTGCCAAATTGCAGTGAGACATGCATACATATTTTATGATCGTTGGCGAAACTCAACGGAATCTGTCCGAGTTTTTATGAAACTCCTTGGAACTCCACAAAGTGAAGCTCTGCAAGTTCCGCCCACCTCCAATTTTTATCAGTGCCCCCATACACCAGTGTGTGGCACTTTTCAGCTCTGAATTGGATCCACACTACCCCAGAAGTGACAGACGCCTCATGTGTGCCATCAGCGAACACTTATTTTTCCCCTTTCCATGCCCTTAGACGAGGAGCGTGAACAACTGTTGCCAAAGTCAAACTTGGGACCTTTTTTAGTTGTCAAAAAGAGGCTCCTATGCAATACCAGGAGATAGGGGGGAGGGGGGGGGGGGGGGGGAGAGGAGGCAGTGAGGAATCTGTGGTTAGATATAGTAGCCACCAGAAAGAGCATTACCGAAGGTAAGTAACTAGATGGATACTTGTAACCGCAGATTCCTCGCCTTTAGAATAGATACCAAACCAGTACTTCCCCAAGGTGGCATTACTCTGGACTTGACTCAGACCAAGAAGTCTTGCAGAATTGAGTCGGCAAACTGTCCTCCCCACCAGACCTAGCTGTGAAGGCAGTAGTACATCATGAACATATGAAAAGACACCCACCCGCAGCTTAGCAGATATAATGCACAAGCACTCCTCATATTAACGCAGTGGTAGAAGCCTTGGCCCTGAAGGAATGGTTTCTCAGACCTCCCGGTGGCTACTTCTTGGCGATCGCATTGCAGAACCTAATGCTGAGGACTATCCATCTCAACAAGAGCCTCTTCCGCACAGCCTTCCTTTTCTTTGCTTTGGAAAACCGTAAAAAATTGTGACTGTCCACTTAGTGGTCACTGGCACGATCTATCTAAAAACTCAGATCCCTTTCAGGGTGAACCAGTAGCATCTCTCCTCCTCTTTCGAGGGGTGAAGAGAAGCAAAGAAAGTTGATAAAGTGACAGATTGCCCAAAGTCGAATGACGAAGTCTACCGGAGTCCCAGCACCAATTTGTCTGGGGAAAAGGTGGTGTGAGGCTGCTGCACCAAAAGATCTTGTAGGTACACTAACATAATGAGCTAAAGCAATCACAATGAAGAACACAGTCCTCAAGTCAGGAGATGTAACAAGCAGGTATGCATTGGTTCGAAAGGCATACACATGAGAGATATATAGGCCAAATTAAGGCCACACTGTGGAATTATAAACTGTGTGTGACGAAATGTGTCATAGCTTTAATAACCATCATCACAAATGGTTGATTTGAATGAGGGCGGTTTCTCCAGCAAATGTAGAAAGACTGAAAGGGCTGAGGAACACCTTTTTACAATGTCCACTGCAAGGCTTTGCTGGGCTAAAGACATAGCAAAAGAAAATCTGACATCTTTACCTGTAAAGGGTATGTATGTTAGGGACCACACCAAGTCATACATTTGTGCCAGCATCTGGCATAAAAGGATTTTGTGGGTAGCCATCTGGTGGCGAGGAGGACATCCATCACTTCTGACGGCAAACAAAACAGTTAATAGCTGCCACCCAATCTCCACACATGGAGGAATAGATCCGGGTGGAAGACCCTACCCTCTTGCTTGAAATGGCAGTCCATCGATGATGCTCATGCTTAGGAGGTCAAGGCGCCACATTCTCTTGGCCCAACCTAAGACCACCAGAATGGCTTTGGCCAAGTCCTTCCTCATCTTCTTCAGAAATCAGAAAAAGAAACGAAAAGGAGGCAAGGAGCTGCTTGTTCCATTCCAGCCAGAATAAGTCTCCTCATGAGTGCACTTGCAGAAACTCAGAGCACAAACTAGTGACACTGAGCCTTCGGCGGTGGCAAAAAGATCTAGCCAGGGTTCTCTACACTGCTGGAAAATATTCTGCGCTACATCGTGATGTAGCCGCCACCTATGATCTGCCAGACGTCTGCTGATGCCCGGCATTTAGGGATTCAGTTTGAAGATCTGGATGTCTTCCTGGTTGCCAATCACCTGAGATGAAATATTCCTGGCACAGGATCCTGGACCCCACGCGACTTGTTTGTTGCAGTATCACACAGCATACAGCACTGGTGGTGTTCGTGAGAACCTGCACCCGCCTCCCCTAAATGGGTGGCAGGTAAACTGTCACGGCCAGGTGAATGGCCTGCTGCTCCAGAAGGTTGATGTGGAGTTGGCCATTCAAACCAGAATCCTCCGCTTCCACATAACTTCCGCCCAGATGACCACTTCTACACCAACAACAAGGAGGATGCATGCGCTTAAGGGGCAAGAACCCTCAGAACCACCGTCAGTGGGATCATGATTGAGTCAGAAACATTGGGATCACACTACAAATGTGCAGGAGTTTTTGCAGTGGGGGCAATGCCTTGATTGTCGCAATTTATGGAAGCCTCGGGATTATCCCTATGTATGGAAGCCTCTGAGAGGAAATCAGGGGACGGGTGGGGGCTTCCGCTTGCTTATGGTAAAACCAAATGATGTTAAAAGTTTGACCGCCATCTGGAGGTGGTTTAAGACTGACTGCAGAGAGTCTGTCTTTAGCAGTCAGTCAGTTGTCGAGGCATAGAAATCCTGCCTCCCACTGGGTAGGCATAAGTTTCTGAGGGCAAACAAAAATGGTTTGTGACTAGTGCTGCGGGGAGAATGAGTTGGAAGACTGGTACCCCAGCTAGACTGCATATTGTCTGCCAGATCTACTTGTGGGGGGCATGTACATAATAAGATACTCTGGAGGTGGGGTGGGGGGCTCGGTGAGAAAATTCAGGTTTCCAGGCGCCGTTCTAAGGCATCTGGCCACCTGCCTGATTACAGGTGCATGGCACAGAACATGGTTTCGACCAGGTAGCCATCATAGTATCTCCAGAGACTGTGATAGACATCTGAAACCAGTAGACTGAATCCTGTCATATTTAGTTGTATCATCGTTCCCAAGCAGACTGTGTGAATTTTGGAAACTGATGCAATAACAACTTTGGTGGCCGAGGTGTGGAAAGAAAGTAACGGAGCACATTGAAAATGTCTTAAAATAAATGCAGCACAAAGTTCGAAAACATATTGACATATTACAAGTAATATGTGATGAAATAAGTTTGGTAACTAAAAGAAAATGTGGAGGGGGCGTGGCTAGCAGCCGAGCATGGAGGACGTGAGCTGAGCTAGCTCCGTCAGAAATCCCCATAAATCCTGTAAAATATCTTGCATACACGAGGCCTGAACCCCTATCCCATTCCTATATCCTGAGTTACCGCTGTAACCTAAGCCCGGTAGAAATCGCGGGGCCCGGAGGCTTTCCGTTGCAGTGTGGGCGCTGATGTGCCATCGGACTCGATAGAGGCCTAGACGCAGGGTAGAAACCACGGCCCACAGTACGCCCGGAGGCGGACCGGAAGTGCCACCGACCCGAGGAATACGGGACCACGGCGCAATGGCGAACCCCTTCTTGGATTTGAACACCGGAGATTGGCGGACGACTGCGGGAAGAGCACTGCAAGGTGGGCGAGGTGATTACCACGGCGGACCGCAGATTGAGCGGAGATCGAGGCACGGGAGATTGGCGGTCGGCCAGAGGGGAGCCCCCGGAGGTCTTGCCGTCGGACAACACCAGCCGAGGGAGCACACATCCTGGCGTGGTTGGCCAACCCCCCCCTGCCCCCCCCCCGGATGCAGAGGAGGTGCTTCCCACGAGGTGGAGGGGCCTTGTAGACCTCGCGGTCGGCGCACGGAGGAGAGAGGAGCTTGGGAGCCCAACTACAACCGGAGGTGAGGCCTACCACACGCCCGAGATCCCAGACCCATAGTGAAGGGGCTGACGGCCCAGAAGTAGGGGGACAACGGCAGGAGGTGGGGCACTCAAGAGCTACAGTTGCCAGAATCCTCGAAGTACAGTCAATGGCTGATAGATTATACAGGGGAAGACCCGAGGGCCAGTTCCACACCGAGTGAGGGATCGGGGCTGCCTCTTTGCCGCAATTCACCGCAGGGAACTGTGATCACCCCTGGAGACCCAGACTGTGCACGAGCGGCCAGGAGACATGGACGGCCACCGGCGACCCTGATAGGGGGCAACTACAACCGAAGGGCGCAAGACACTGTAGGGCTGGCTTAACCCCCTCCCCCTCCGCTCCCCCTTCCATAGGGGACAAGAAATCCTCAGACCGGGCGCCAGAAGACGTGAAGGGCTCCACGCTTTCAGAGGGGGGACCTGTGGGGTACCCCTTTGCAGGACAGATTGGCCAGTCTGGATTAGCTGCGACAGTCCGAACAATGTCGTGAATACGGGCACGCCCTGTGGGCCTGCGGAGTACACTGGCTCTGGATTAAGATGGGAAGGAACAGGCCCAACCGGCAGAGTGCACAAACATCAGGCTCGGAGGATCCGTTGGCCTCATCCAACGAGGATAAGGTTCCCCCAACAGGCGTTACAGTGCAGGAGGCCAAACTGGACCTTATCTTGACAGAAATTAGGGCCTCTAGGGAAGCCCTTGAGGCACGGATTGACTCGATGGCAACGGGGCTGTCGCTGCTGAAAGACGATCATAAGAAATTAGCCGAAAAAGTCTCTGAACACAAGTTAGCCATTGCAGATCTAATACCCCAGCAGACGGAGCATTCCACGCGACTGGTAAACCTGGAGAAGCAGATGCAGGGCTTGAGAGACAGAGTGGATGATGCCGAAGGGCGCTCGCGTCGCAACAACATACGCATCTTGGGAGTACCTGAACAGAGAGAGGGGGCGAACCCGACCCGCTTTGTGGAGGACTGGCTGAAGACTGTTGTGGACCCGGCGGAACTTACTTAGATGTACAGCGTTGAGAGGGCACACAGGGTCCCCCCAAAGCCACCGAAACCGGGAGCCCCGCCGCGGCCCTTAATAGCGCGCCTTCTCCACTTCAAAGACAGAGACACAGTCCTTAGGGCTGCGAGGGAAAACGGCCCAATAAAATACGAAAATCGAACGGTCTCCATATACCCGGACTTCAAACAAGCTGTGCAGAGGGCCAGGGCATCCTTCTGGGGAGTGAAGCGCACTCTCAGGGACCATAACGTGAAATATGCTCTCTTCTTCCCGGCACGCCGCAGAGTCATCCATGACCGTAAAACTTATTTTTTTCGATACCCCGGAAGAGGCCTCGGAGTGGATGGAGGTGACGCTCATGCCGCCTCCGTCACCGCGAATTAGAGAAACAGTACCGGAGACGCAGGGATCCGCTGGCCAGGACTTGTCACAGCCACGCCTACGGACACCGGAGAAGGAAGTCCCACGAAACGACCCATCCGGGAAGGCGACGGGTCATGACTCGGTGGCAGCGGCACTGCTGACAACTAATGCCCTTGCGGAGCATGATGCAGCTACCGGGGCGATGTCCACCAGCCCGACAAGTTCTCGAATGACGGTGTCAGACGCGGAAGGCAGTCTGCAGTTGTTCCCACACATCACGGCACAGATGGCAGCGGACATGTAAACATTGGAACGATGGAAGCGGTCTGATAATGTAGAGACTGAACTACTTGACTGCAGAGGGGATGGGACTAGGGCCTGAGTCGCCTGTTCTTGAAGGGGGCCTTAAGTACGAGACTCTTAGTATATATCTATTGAGTGTGTCCGGCTGGGCACCTGCCCCACAGGCGCAGGCAAGATAGAGATCTGTTTATACCCAAGTTGGGTGTTCTGGTTTGGTCCTCTCTGTTTTGGGGGGGTGGGACCGTACAGTTGGGATAGTTCTATTGCACACAGCACTGAAAATATCTAACAAGTGGTCAGTTTTTCTAAAGGCAGAGGCAGGGTCTTGGATTGAGAATACTTGGGGTAATGACGTCTCCTAATAATTATAAGGTCTGCGCTTGGAACGTGAGAGGCATGGGCTCGGTGCACAAGAGGCACAGGGTGCTGGCTCAACTAAACAGGCGACTGGCCCCTGTTTTTAGCTGCCAGCATTTAGGACCCTCCTACCTGCACGTTAATTGGCATCCACCGCATTTTGCGGGTCCGGTTCCCGGTTCTGGGTGGTGGGGTAAGAACGGGCGCCGTCTTGGAGTGGTGTCAATACCAGGAACACCAATAGTGAGCGGTCTAGCGCTCCGGATGTCCAGAGGGACTCCTATTTAAAGCTCGCTCCTCCACGCAGCGGATATGCGCAGCGGGCGTGCCTTCGCTGTGCCTGAGTCGTGCCAGAGTCCTGCCCGTCTGCGCCCGTCAGCGTCCCGGAGGCGGTCGGAGCGGCGGGAGGCCTGAATTTGGGTCGACCGTGCTCATTTAGAGCTATTATGGTCTGCTACACTTCTGCGCAACTGCGGTCCCTACAAAGGGTATCGTGTGGCTGCTTCAAGGTATTTCCTGGTCGCCATAGGGGCAAGAGTAGATGCCCGGGTTGTGGCTGGTCGAAAGGCACTGTTCCACGGTCACCTCCTTATCGGGAGGTGGCCTCGGTGAAGCATCTCTGTATGCTATTAAACACCAGGTCAGTGCCCGCAGTTATGCTCAGGAGCTCTTTGACCTCCTGACTATGGAAAAACCGGTGTGTCTGATGCTTACAGAGACCTGGTTGGGAGTTTCTTCCAACCCGGATATCGCTTCTGCAATCCCGTCAGAATATAGCATCTACAGGCAGGATAGACCGGAAGGAAGGGGTGGCGGCGTAGCACTCGTGGTGAAGAACTCTGTTGTATGTTTCTATTATTCCTACTGAGGCTATTAAAGGGTCTGAGTCCCTTGCCTTTTCTTTATCCTTGGCGCCGCATCAGTCAGTGAAAGGACTTAGTATACAGACCCCGTGGTCCAGCAGGTACTTTTTTCGAAGAGCTCCAGTCTGTTATGTCAACGCTGGCTATGAGAGCGGACCATTGCATTCTGGCTGGTGACTTCAACTTTCACATGGACGATGCTTTGGACCCAGACGTGATTAAATTATCCGATATCACGGTTCCTTTGGGCTTAGCCCCCTTTCTCTTTGAACCAACGCATGACAAAGGCCATACTTTGGATTAGGTCTTTTCTTCCTCCCTCAGAGGTGACGGCGCTTATGCCGGTTCTTTGGACTGACCACCGTCTGGTTCCATTTTTATATACTGGGCAATAAGAAACCCCTGAGTAGTGCCCCCAGGCAGCTAGGATCAGCGTCAAGGGCATTGCACCGGGTGACTCCAGAATTGTTGTCACAGGCACTGTGTGAACATCCATGCCCTCTCACGGGGGTTTTGGATAGGGACCTGGAGTCCTTGCAGGCCTGGTTTGTGGACAGGTTAAATGATCTGGCCCCTTTGAGGGCCCCCCGTTCATTACCTAAACGGGTTTCTGTTCCGTGGTTCACTGGTGCGCTGCTGGCTTCTCGCAGGCAGTGCAAGGTGGCGGAAAGGGCCTGGCGAGCTCAGTACAATCCAGCTGCCAGACTCGAATACAGAACCATGATCAAAGCCTACCACCGAGATATTCTCCTTGAGAAGAAAAGCTACTTTGCTAGGACGATTGAGGATTCCTCGAACTCCTGCAAAGAGATCTTCACGATCGTCAGGGAATATATTGCCCCACAGTCGAATGCGGCCCAGACTGCTCCCACACAGAAGTGGGCATCGGATCTTGCATGCTTCTTCACTGCAAAGATTAAGTTGATACAGGATTCCTTTCCATCGCGGCCGGCTGGTGCCCTCCTTTGTTCTGAGGCTGGTCCAGTTCCATCGGTTCCCCTAGGGCCAGTCTTGTCAGACTTTCCGCCTATTTCAACTGCTTCGTCCCTGACACTTTTGGCTAATCTCAAATCTGGATCGTCGCTCGATCCATGCCCGGCCAAATTTTTGGCGAAGATGGCGGTGGTGGTAAATCCGCTGGTCAACCCCCTTCTGAATCTTTCTTTGAGCCAAGGTGAGGTCCCCTTGGCTTGGAAGCAAGCCATGGTCATTCCCGTTATTAAGAAGCCCGGCTTAGCCCCCGAGGTCTTGGCCAATTACAGGCCTATTTCTCTTCTTCCTGCTCTGGCTAAGACCCTGGAGAAGCACGTGCATAACGTGCTTTCAAATTTTTGGGAATCAAACGATCTGCTTCATTCCACTCAATCGGGCTTTCGCCCCAATCTAAGCACGGAGACGGCGCTGCTGGAGGTGTCTGAGGCCATCAAGGAGACGCTAGACTCGGGTGGGAGAGCCATGCTGATCATGCTCGATCTGTCGGCGGCCTTCGACACCGTCCCCCACGAGGGTCTGCTCATCAGACTTCATGAGATCGGTCTGAGGGGGACGGTGCTTAGCTGGTTTACATCTTTTCTGGCCGGCCGCCGACAGACGGTCTGGGCCTCCTCTAGCTCTGCTGAGATGCCGCCATTGGGAGTCGGAGTCCCGCAGGGCTCTGTATTGAGCCAGACTCTTTTTAACATCTTTATGACCCCTCTGGCGGCTCTGGCTGAGTCTTTCGGGGCCCAGATCGTATCCTACGCGGATGACACCCAGTTGCTCTTTACCTGTCGGAAAGGAGAGGATTTTGATGGAGAGAGTATCCGCGAGTGCCTTGGGGCGGTTTTTAAATGGCTCCAACTGAACAGCCTCAAGTGCAACTCAGATAAATCGGAGGTGCTCTTCTTCGGTTGTCAATCCGATCCGGACTGGCAGGTATGGTGGCCTGCTGATATGTCTCCTCCGGGGCAGTCATCTCAGTCAGCCAAGAATTTGGGGGTTAAAATTGATAACGGTCTGACTTTAAGATCTCAGATCCTTGCTCTCACTGGCACCTGCTTTGGTCTTCTCCGTATGCTTCGGAAGTTTTTTCCTTTGCTCTCGGAGGACCACAGGAGGATTACAGTGCAGGCCTTGATCGGTTCAAGACTGGACTACTCTAACATCCTATATCTTGGCCTGCCCGAATATCTCCTGCAACGGATGCAGGTGGTCCAGAATGCGGCGGCATGTGCCATTTTTGGTCTGCATATGCGAGTCAAAGTTTCTGGCTTGCTGCAGTCGCTTCATTGGCTGCCTATGCGACAGCGGATAGCTTTTAAAGCTCTAACCCTTGCTCACAAGGCCTTCTATTCCACAGGGGCCAAATACCTTCAGAAGAGGCTCGTTTCTTATCGTCCTTCCCGATCTCTGAGATCAGAGTCGAAGTTCCTTGCTATTGTCCCTCGTGTGAGGAGGGCTCGTATGGGAGGCCGTTCTTTTATGTTCCGGGCCCCTCAGCTCTGGAACTCTTTGCCCCTGACGTTACGTAGCACCTCTAATCTGCTGTCTTTTAGGAAGGGCCTGAAAACCTGGCTTTTTTCTTCTTAGATTCTTATGTTCTGTTGACCCTGCCTTTTTTTACTCTGTTGTGTTTGTCTTTTTAGGTTGTCAATAAAGCGCCGGGACACTCTTCTGAGTAGCCGAGCGCTATTAAAGACACAAAATAACATAACATAACATAACAGGTGCACGTGGCGTATCTCCAGGAAACACACCTGAATGAGGCGGAGGTCGCAAAGCTTTTACGGAAGTGGAAGGGACAGCTCTTTGCAACGACTTTTTCTGCATTTTCCTGGGGAGCGGCCATATGGGTTAGAAACACAGTCCCATTCAAGCCAGTAGACACACGAGCAGATAAGGAAGGCCGATATGTGTTCACGAAAGGGATACTCAATGGCACCTATATAGTGTTGGGCAGTATATACGCCCCCAATACAGACCAATCAAAGTTTTTCACAGATATTGGCACAGAGTTGTCGGATTGGGTGGGGCATGAATGGATAATTGGAGGCGATTGCAATGGTGTATTAGACCTAACACTGGATAGATCACACCCACCACTTCACAGTACGGCGAGCAGAAAGCAGGCACTAGCGCTGGCATGTTGGGTGGATGGCTGGGAACTGATTGACACCTGAGGGCACTTCACGCATCCCATAGGGAATATACTTTCTACTCTCCGCCACACAAATTACACACTAGAATTGACAGAATACTCTGTTCCAGGACTCTGTTGGCATCGGTTGCCTCAGTACATCACAAGGATAAGACACTGTCAGATCACAACCCAGTGGAGCTGACGTTACGCTGGGGGAGATTGTCTGCCCCAATCCCGACGTGGAGACTAACCCCGGGCCTGTTGGAAGACTAAGTGTTTAAGTCACATTACTGGATGCAAGCTCAAACTACTTCGCTGAGAACGAGGGCACGGCCAGCTCCAGGCAGATCGAATGGGACGCCTTAAAGGCGACCATACGTGGGGTGGCGATGGGTACGAAAGTAGGTGTTAAACACGTAATACTGGAAAGGTTGAAGGCGGTGGAGGAAAGCCTGGCGATGCTTGAACATGAAGCCGTTGGCACAGACGGCGCTCTCACGCAACTCCAAGAGGCCCACATACAGCATGCGGAACTTTTGGAGGAACTGAGAGTGGTTGACTATGGAGAATACACCGCCAGGCAACACACGCAAGCTGATGGAGCGGGCACGCTATAGGCGCGCCTGACGCGCAACGAACCGGCGGGCGCTCCTATAATGGAGGTGCGAGGCGGTGCAGGAGTGTTGATACAGGACCAACTAGAGATCAACGCAGCCTTTCAACACTACTACTCTGTATTGTATGGTCCGCACGAGCCACTCTCGGACCAGGACTTCGAGTCATTCTTCTCTGACATATGCATTCCCCACTTGAGTGCGGCGCAAAGTACGGAACTTTCAAAGCCCATTATCTTAATGGAAGTTAGACAGGCTATTAAGGCTTTACCGAGGAACAAGGCGCCTGGGACAGATGGCCTACCAGCAGAATTTTATCTGACATGCATAGACCTGCTGGCCCCCCCGCCTGCACACACTTTACAGGGAGGCACTGGAGGGTGATTCGCTGCCGGGCACGACATTGCAAGCTATGATAGTGTCTCTCCCCAAACCTGGGAGAGACGCCCTACAACTAGAAAACTACAGACCCCTGTCGCTGTTAAATACAGATTTTAAAATCCTTAGTAAGCTCCTAGCTACGAGACTATCCCAATGCATCCCTGATGTGATACACCCTGACCAATGCGGTTTTGTACCGGGCAGGAGCACTGCCCTGAACCTGAGGAGGCTAAGCCAACTGATGGCACCAAATGCCGCGGGGAAGGACACCGAGGGGTGCATATCCCTGGATCTCAGGCAGGCCTTTGATTCCCTCAGATATGTTCGCGGTTGATGGCCAAGTTTAGGATCCCACCGGAATTTATAGCTTGGCTATCCCTGCTATATCGGAGACCCACAGCGTGAGTTCGCACCAATAAATTTATCTCGGGCCCATTCGAGGTAGAGAAGGGCACGAGACAGGGGTGCCCGCTGTCGCCCTTACTATTTATACTCGCACTGGAACCTCTAATGATAAAAGTGCGGACTCTCGCAGCCACGGTTGGGATTGCCAGGCATACAACTCATCACGTCATATCAGCGTATGCGGATGATATACTGCTATTCTTAAATAATATAAGCGGTCCACTACACCCATTACCGGAGGTGTTTGATGCCTTCCACAGGCACTCGGGCCTTATGATCAACGAAACGAAATCGTATGGGTTCGGATTTCACAGAGCGCTTGACGAGTGGCACGTCCAGTTTGACCTGTACCGCTTTCAGATAGCGCCTGTGACCTTCAAATATCTATTTACAACAAGGGGTGGTGATGGACAGAGTCTCTGAATTAAGCAGAGTACTCTCACCCAGTCAAGAGATTAGGGCTAGATCCAACACCGTTTTTTAGCTCATTGCACCATCCCAGTTTCAGAACCTGGCTGTATGCAAATTAGTCTGTCCCTGGCCCAGTGCATCATGGGAACAGGGCAGACCAGACTACAAAAGCCAATTCTTACACTGGGAAGGAAACAAGCTTCCGGGGACCGGTTTCTGGCATTTCAGCAGTCTTCGGCCCGGCTTGCTTGAATCCTGATGGTGCAATGAGCAAGGGACTCACATCTGAGTATACCCTTCCACGCTTAGGGTGGACAAAATTATTTACAACAAGGGGTGGTGATGGACAGAGTCTCTGAATTAAGCAGAATACTCTCACCCAGTCAAGAGATCAGGGCTAGATCCAACACCGTTTTTTAGCTCATTGCACCATCCCAGTTTCAGAACCTGGCTGTATGCAAATTAGTCTGTCCCTGGCCCAGTGCATCATGGGAACAGGGCAGACCAGACTACAAAAGCCAATTCTTACACTGGGAAGGAAACAAGCTTCCGGGGACCGGTTTCTGGCATTTCAGCCGTCTTCGGCCCGGCTTGCTTGAATCCTGATGGTGCAATGAGCAAGGGACTCACATCTGAGTATACCCTTCCACGCTTAGGGTGGACAAAATTATTTACAACAAGGGGTGGTGATGGACAGAGTCTCTGAATTAAGCAGAATACTCTCACCCAGTCAAGAGATCAGGGCTAGATCCAACACCGTTTTTTTAGCTCATTGCACCATCCCAGTTTCAGAACCTGGCTGTATGCAAATTAGTCTGTCCCTGGCCCAGTGCATCATGGGCCAATATCTAGGCATCCGGATATATCGCGAACCACAAGACATGTTGGAGGGCAATTTGGGGAAGGCCCTGGCCGCCCTGAAAACTCAGGTGCGATTCTGGACCACCCTGCCCTTGACGGTGGCCGGGCAGAGTCGCCATCTCCAAAATGGTAGTACTACCGAGGCTGCTCTATTACTTCACAAACTTGCCTATTCTAGTTCCCATTTCCTTTTTCAAGTCGCTAAACACAATCCTGACGGAACTGGTGTGGGGAACGGGCAGAAGGCGTATAAGCATGGCAAAATTACAACTTCCTCCGGATAGGGGCGGTTTGGGGGTGCCAGACCTAATCGCATATGGCTATGCATGTCAACTACAGTGGCTGCCGTACTGGCTAGCGGGTCGCAACCTCCAAGAATTAGACATGACGGAAGTAGACAGACAGCGGGGGGACATACACCAGTTGTTGCTCTCGAGGGCCAGGGTGCCCGAATCGGCACCACCACTACTTAGACTAGCGCTCATACATTGGAAAAACGCTGTCCGTTACACGAACAGACATTCATCCTATGCACCTTCGATCCCGTTGCTGGGTATCCCGTTGATGGACCGAAAACTGCGTCCTTAGACCACTGCCGGAGTTACGCAGGTTAGGGACTTCTTCTCGGATGGCAGACTCATGGCGAACGCAGACTTCCTCAGATTGCACCAGGCTCCGACGGCATTGTTTATAATGCACGCACAAGGTCCGCATTACATTACCACGCATTGGGCTGGGGAAGGGATGGAACCAGGCACTAATGCACTGACCACTATGCTGTATCTCATGGGGACGGGTAGTCCCCTAACGAAATGGTTTACTCATGGAATCAGAGCCGACAGAACTGTCTCGCTGCAACCCCTCAGGCTGCGTTGGGAGGGTGACGCAGGGAGAGACCTTAGTGACAAGGAATGGGACAGGGTGTTGCTACTGCCAAAGAAAGTCTCACGTAACCCAAAATTCAAGTTCATACAGCTCATGATAGTACACAGGGCTTACCTGACTCCCCACAGGCTGCGAACAATGTTCCCTGACGCACCTGGCACATGCCCTAGATGTCAACATGAAGATGCGGGATTCCTGCATATGTTTTGGGACTGCCCCAAATTAGGTTCCTATTGGGGAACGATTCACCGCATCTTGAGCGAGTTGGCACCGGGCAGACCCTACGCGTCTGCATTATACGGCATACTGGGGATAGGCCACAGGGAGAAGAAAAGGAGTGTGGCAACTAGATTTGTGGATTTAGCATTGTTATTAGTGAAAAGGGCAATAGCGATGAATTGGAAGATGGCTAGACCACCAGGAATAGAAAATTGGGGCAGGGAAGTGTTACGGTGGGGTAAGGCAGAAAGACAGGAACTGCACAGAGAAGAACGCAGGGGACTCCGGAAACATCCCATCTCACTGGATTGGAATCAGCTGGTAGTGGAATTCGAGATGGGTATGCAAGAACATGATGACTAGGAGTGCGATAACATCTGGCAGTGGAGGGAGAGTGTAGCCTGAGCTGGGGTGGCCCGCTCGTTGGGTGACATACATATATACTATATGTCAGTGACCTCCCACTCCCATCTGGACCGAGATGTGGACCTTGCCAGAATTTTACACTGTTTTGATTACATGTACCGTGAGGGAGACGAGAAACCCACTAATACTTCAACATGATTGTTACATTCGAGTCAATGCCTAATCTGGTCTATTTACATGAAACGGTCAGTGCTGGGGAGGAAGGGAGGGGGAAAGTTGTAGAGTTGAACTGTTTCAGAAAATGAAAAATAGAAATGATGTTTATATGTTGTCCTACTCATCAAAACAGGGATTATGATTCGCTGCCATACTGTATTTTATTCTACCTGCTATGGTGAATAATAAAAATATTTTCAAAAAAAAAAATGTGGAAAAACATTCCCCAGGGCAGAGAGCCACATAAGAAACGTCAAACATTTTTCTAACGTCATAAATATTGGATTTATCCTTGTGGTGTAATAAGGTCCTGCTCAGATGTGATGAAATTACTGATGTAAGGTGCAATCAGGAATTTTGCCACAGGGGAGCCCTGGGTGTCGGCAAGTGGTGGTCATTAGTGGGTCTTGCAGTCAATGGTTCATATATCCTGTGTGGCACGTGAATTCTACAGTACTTAAAAGATCAGGCCTGCATCTGCCTCTTCAGCTTCAAAAATACACGCTCTGAAACGCTCTCGAGCATGAACACGGAATAAAAAGAAAAAGTAAAAAAATATGCTAAATAGTAAATGGACAACTTCAAAACCTTTTTTTGAAAGGCTAAACAAGGTCTTCTTTTTAGGTTACATGGTGTGATATACATATGACTGAACACAAAATATTTACCCAGACAAAATAGAAAGGCAAGCAAAAAGTCTTAGAGCTGTCACCGCTGGGAACGGTCCAATAAAAACTGGTTTGTACATGAAAACACTGGCAGACTAGAAGCGAATCAGCTCGCCTGACTTGTGGCTTGCTTTACAACATTCATCTTCACTTGGCCCAACAGACAGCAATTAGTGCCAGTCAGCTGAATCATGTGTTATTAACATCATTTAAGCATTTTTTAATTATAGTTGGCGATTCAGAAAATAAATGATTTCTCAAGCAATGTTAACGTTTCCACTTTCGCTTGAGAAATTAAAACGGCACTTCAGTATCTCCTATTTTTTCTGCGTACATATAAATGTACATCAAACAACGGAATCAAAGGAACACTTACATCGAGATTACATTCTTTACTCGGTTATTCCTACTAAAAAGAAAGCTTACGTTCTCCTAAAATAAGTTTTAGTAGAATAAAAAAAAAACTTTCTTTGAAAAGCCCCTTCATCTTCAAGACAGAGAAAAGCAAGAAACATTACAGGCAGGCATCACTTTTATTGTCAGAATTTTGACATTGCTCCTAAATAATATACGAGTTCTACTGTCAAACAAAGCACAGCAGTATTAGTTCATTAAAACTCCAAGAAGGAATCTGGTAAACCAGTTTCTAGCAATGACTCAAGCTAAAAGCAACGAGGTTAGGTCATCGTCGTCCTCATCACTTCAGCTGCACAACAATCCCGGGGATGGGTGGGCTTGGAGCTGCATTACTCTCAATCCTAAAAGTTTAGGAAGAGACCAGATTCCATTTATGATTTTAGAAATCTATGCCTTAACTTTAAAGTTATGAATGAAAAAGAACAGAAACTCCTGCAAGTTCAGGGACACCAAGTAGTTGCTCGTACCACAAAGGTAAAATCTAAGGAGCACATATTCGAAATTTTGAAGGGACCTCCCAGACTTCTCAAATACAGTTTCTGGTCACTATGCTAGTCCATTAGGCCATGAATGGCAATACTCTTCTCAATCTAGGGCAGACAGTAACCTTTAAGCTTCTAAAATAAAGTTTTTGAAACTGGTTTGAAAAGTCACTGGCAATAGGATGAACTTTTGTATTTCCAAACGCCGATAAGACTTTGAGAAAGCTCAGTTTTGTCCCTTTCAGCACTCCCCAATTCATAATCCATGGAGGAAGAAGGTTGCACGTGTAAAGATTTAAAGCAGATTTTTAACAAAATATTTTGAAAAGTATATTCTGGGCAGCTCTTTAAAAATAAAGAGAAATAATAAAATGTATAAATACAAAAAGATCCAGTAGACCACTTTTTAAACAGTTCAAGTCGGGAGTATCCAAAAACTGTGTCACTGCCTAAAAAATGTCTTCTCTGAATACAATTCTAAAGTAGTCACAAAATCTGTTTTCAGAGGTTAATTAAAAACAAACCAGTCGACTATAGAGGTACCATATGTGAGCCACCCGTGTTACGGCGCAGACGCCCTAGAAGACCTTAATGTTCTATCGTTCACTGTAAAGTATACTTCACAGGATAATATGGAATTGGGTGTAATTTGTCACCGATTACCATGCCCTTGATCTATCTCAAGTATAAGCTGACGTTTTTTGGTTACCAATAAAAAGAATAAAAAAGAAAAAGAAAAAATAAACAGTCTTCTGTTAAAATGCACGTGGTAAAGGACAGGTTACTTACCTTCGGTAACAATGTATCTGGGAGAGACAAAGTCTAGCCGCAGATTCCTTAATGTAGAATATCCCCCAGGCGTCAGACTGGATCCAGAAAACTTTCCGCAGCAGCAACACTGCGCGCCGGGGGCAGCGCCGCATGGCTCTGTCCTGACGTCGTCCACGGACGTGGCATCAGCGGAGCCATATATGCCTCTCCCAGCGCGCTGATGTCAGTTTTCATCGGAGAAACTTTTCGCGCCACAACGCGGAGCCACCACCAAAAACTGGGAGACTATAGGAACAGTGTGCAAAAATTAAAGAAAAATAGAGTCACAAAGGACAGTGCCAGGCACTGTATCCTGTAACCAGTAGAAGGAAGAGCAGAGTACCGCTCTGAGAAGCACCCCCACAAATACGAAGGCCAAACCACCTGTGGAGGTAGGGGAAGATGTGAAAAACAGCATGGCAGACGACAGAAGCCTGCAACTATAATGTAGAACCGTGAAGAACCACAAGTCCAGAATATAGGATCAAGGACAATTTCACCATAAGACTGATAGAATGTGGCAGAGCCAGTAGACTTGAACCAAAGGGTCGCAGGGGTGGTAAGAGACCCCAAGGCTACGGAGAAGGGGAGAGCGTAGGGTGGGAAAAAACCAGAATAGATCCCACACCGTACAATCCAGGTACTGGTTTGGAAAGGACACATGACATAGGAGTATACCGCCAAAATCACGTGAATGGGCGAAGTACAGCAGTGAAAACAGAATGAACACTGTCGGAGTAAAGTGAAAAAGTCACCCTGTAGAAAGGCAAGCCATCCGGAGGAAGTCCAGTATAGAAAACCCCACCTGAAAAGGTCCTCGCAGAACGGGGAGCACGGGCGGGCGTTAAGGAATCTGTGGCTAGACTGTGTCTCTCTCAGATACATCGTTACCGAAGTTAAGTAACTCGTCCATCTGATAGAGACATCTAGCCGCAGATTCCTTAACTTAGAATAGATACCAATGCCATACCCATAGACGAGGCGGGTCCGCGACGGAACCCAATGAAGTTCCAGAGGGAACGTATTCATCAACAAGGTGACGAAACACAGGGGGACCGCAAGCCAGCGCAGCCACACAAAACCATAAAGCTCATAAAAGATCGGAAAACATGGGGAGGCAAAGGTACCACAAACCGTCCAAGAAGAGCATGAAAATCCCCGTATGTATACTTGGTGAGAGAAAGAAAACACATACTAGACATGTAGGTAGGAAAGTGCAGGACTTCGCAAGAAGTGGACCTGAACCTAGGGTCCGATATAATAATAATAATTTGTATTTATATAGCGCACATACCACCCCCAGGGGGTCTTAAAGTGCTGGTACGCATACCGCTGTGGAACCCATCCTAACTTCCCTGTGAAGTGCCCACTCCTGGGCACCCCCAAGGTGAAGCCAAGCATCCCAGCGTTGTTGGGGCCGTTGTGGAGATTAAGCAAGCTATTGCCCACAGTTGCAGAGTGGGACCCATGATTAGAGTAGGCACCTAGGCGAGAATTATCGAGTCCGTGGACACTGGGCCCAGGATCCTGCCGCGTCGGGACTTGAACCCTGGTCCCGGGCCTGACCTCTGCTTCAGGGTCTGCTGCCTCGAACCAGTGAGCCACACTTCCTATATCCGCATGATACGGCGTGCCTACCATAAGTAAGACCCAGAGAGATGGCAACTGGTATGACAGAGTTAGCGCATACTGGTGCAGTATGCACAACAGCGGAAAGAAGCACTGTTGAAACCTGCACCAGCAAAAATAGGTGTGACAGCAGTGGCAGGATGTCAACCCACGGCCAGAAAATGAAAGTGGTGTGAGAAACAGAAGACTCGCCAGTACATAGTCGGTCTGTCAGCAGATGAGCCCAAACAGGTCGCACCTATAGGGTAGAGTGAACAGCCCAGATGCAAGAGACGCACAGCAAGAAGGAAACCAGCAAAAAGGGGACCAGGTAAGCCAGACACCCTTATAAGAACTTGTAGCACAAGCGGACCGGGTCAAAGACCACGGATACCACATGAAGGAACGTGGCAGAAGAGCACAGCATACATCAAATAAGAAAAAAGAAGCTCAAAAATGAAGCGTAACAACAATAGACTAGAGCATTGGAAAAGTACCAACAGACATGTGATAGCATAACTGGACAGGACATTGTCCAGGCCCATAAGCGACACCCGCCCCTCGCCCGGGAGGAACAGTGGTCCCCCGCAAGACAGAGGGGGAGATGAAGCTAGGCACGATAGTGGAAACAGTCGGGACCGACCTAAAGGTCTCAGGACCCAAGAAGCGAGTATCCTGAGGAGAACACTCCCCTTAAGAGTGTTATAGAACGTATCTAAAGCAGAAGCGTGGGAAACACCTGTGCAGAAGCAGCAGGAAATGTGGAAAAACTGCTTTTGGGAAAGTGGCCAGGAAACGAGGCCATAAGACAATATACAGAAACGACGGACATGGCAAATCAGCTACCTTGAAAGACAAGGCCAGTAAGGGCTGTGTATCCACGTGTGTGCCAATAGTAATAGGTATGCCGCACAGCGGCTTTTGTCCCTGGCGCTAAGCGAGGACAGGGCGACAACCATGAAAGAATTGTGCCTGAAGTGAATGAACAAGGGCCCCGAAAGACCGTGGCTGTCAAAAGTAGAACAGCCACTATAGACCAGAGGATCACTGCAATGCCGAAAAAACATAAGGACCTTGTCAAGGCAGGTGAGGGAGAGGCCGTACGGCAAGGAACCCATGCCTAGGCCTAGAAGCCCTACCGACAACTGGAGCCAATTGCAACCAAAGTGCAATAGAGCGATGCGAACAGGAGGATCACAGCAGAAAAATAGGGCAGCCTGTCCCCCAGAAGGATGTCCATAAGAAAGGCTCCATAGGAGCCACCAAGGCTAAAGCAGTCACCCCATAGCCAGCAAATACCCCACATAGAATAAGTCTTAACCCCTGCCTGGGAAGTACTCTTGGGCAAAGCAAACATACAAAGGACAGAAAGGAAAGACCGAACCAGCCGTCCGGCTGTACAGAACGAATACTGGGTTGGCGGAACAACCGCTTACACCATCCGGGTGCTATGCAAAGAACCGGGGACATGTTTGAAAATCAAACCAACAAGGCAACATCGTCTACGCAGAATAAAAACACTGTAAGGCAGAAAGACGCGCCGCAAGAGTCACGGTAGCCCAGACATGAGGCGGGAGACCGCTGAAACTGCGTGGCTGTCAAAAAGATCCACGCCATTGAATGGGAGATCTTTAAGAGCGTTTCCCAGATATTGTCTGGGAAACGACTGTCGCACAGCCATGCATGGAGGCGCAAAGTCACAGACCAAGCAAGGGCTCGTCCCACAGAGTCAGTGGCATCAAGGGAAGAGCAGAGGAAAAATTGCGCCATTCCGCTGCCATCATGCCAAATGCGAAACAATTCTATTCGCGGACCTTCAGCAATAGAAGGAAGAAGGTTCTCGACCAAGTCCCAAAGGGTAAAGGATGCACGTGTGAAGACGCAAACCATATTCAATGCACGGATGCCAGCACTGGCAGAGGCGAAAAGCTGGCAACCACACGTGTCCAACCACCTAGACTCCCTGGTGGGAGGTAACAGTGGTAAGGTGGAGGAAGACTAAGTCAAAAGCCGCCTGAACAACTAGGCCCTGAGCTCTAGGTTGAAGGGATAGGCAGAGCGGATCATCTGGGGTGTCGACGAGCTATGGCCCGATCAACAGGGTCACCAGAGGAAGGCCTCGCCGATGTGCCCTGCAGGATGTAAAACAACAATGACCCAAGGGGCAGCAAGGGCTCCACCACAACCGGCTCGATGTGGAGAAGATCTAACAAGGGATCAGAAGGCAGGGAAACCGCAGGGGGCTGAAAACTAAGAATAGCTGCCGCCCTGTGAATAGCCCGTGCATAGGCAGCATTAACCTCAGTTGTCATTTGGGAAGGTGATAATAAACTATCTGTAAGAGACGGTTGGAGACTAACCTGCCCATTAGACAGCATTAGTGGAGGAGCCGGAGGCTACGGCACACAAGGTACCTGCACTATGGACCGAAACGACCTCAGATCTGGGGAGTTAAGAGGAGCGTCATCCTCCTGCATAGGAGGAGGTGTAGGCACTGGCGTCGACCGAAGCCGCATGGGAGTCACATTGACGTCCGAGGAGTCGGGTGGAACACCAACCTCATGTAATAGAGGAGGCGTGGATGTCGGCAATGGAATCGACCGACGTCGAGTTGGAGTCTGCTGGACGTCGACGACCTCCAAAGGGGATTCGGCCTGGGCACCCTCCAATGTCGACCCCACTGCAGCATGTAGGGAACAGTGCATCAAACCCGGCGCCACCTCCAACATCAGCGCAGGAAGCTGCTCAGGGCTATGCGGAGACTAAAGGAGCGGGATACACGGGCATCTGGGAGGGCCCTCTGGGCCGTGTCCAGTCAGCGTCGTATCAGCCCCGGAACCGAAGTTGATGCACACAGCCAGCGCCGAGGACGAAATCGCCGGCGAGGACCAGACATGAGTGCCTTCCACCTCTATGGGACCCGAAGGCCCCCCAGGGAGAGGGAGTGACCTAACATAAGAGTGGAGTGCTTTGGAATAAGCCTCCATTTGGGCCCGCATTGCTCCGGCACCCGGAAAGGGAGGGTACAGAGGTTGCGACTGCCGAACTCCCGTGCCTGGCAAGCAGCGAGAAGAGCAGGCGCCAGCATTGCGCATATGGGAGGAAGACATCCGTGACTCACGCGTGTGCTTACCCACCTCCGAAGGACGTCTGCGGGCACGACCTCGGGAATGGGTTCGATCCCAAGAGGGAGAGCGGCGACGCGAAGGTGAAGGACCGGACAGACGTGCGGCCAGCAATTTCATACGACGCTCCTGTAAGGACTTCGGTTTCATTCGCTGACAGAAATCGCACTCTTTGGAGTCATGGTGCATTGCTAGGCACCACATACAAATGGCGTGCAGGTCAGTTACAGCCATCTGACGTGCACAGGTCTCACACGCCTTAAAGCCTGAAGGCATTGCACACTGTTGCGGGACGCCGAAGGCGTCGAAAAGATCTGAAAAACAGGCCAAGGAACCACTGGTTATCCAGGATCTGCGTTGGGACACGAAAAAGAAGAAAACTGATATCTGCGTGCAGAGAGGAGCATATATGGCTCCACTGACGTCACGTCCGTGGACGACGTCAGGGCGGAGCTTTGCGGCGCCACACCTGGCGCACAGAGGTGCTGCTGCGGAAAGTTTTCTGGATCCAGTCTAACGCCAGGGGGATATACTAAGTTAAGGAATCTGAGGCTAGATGTCTCAATCAGATTGTTGATTTAGACAAACTACAGAGTAGAAATTATGCAAACTGGCACTCCCTACCATCCGACAGTAGTCCTACTACTGCAAAGCAGAAGAAACCTCACACCTAAAAATAAAAAAAACACATTTTTTAATAGCATGTTCTGTGCTATGTTACCAGATAGTGTACTTTTAACAGGAAATCTAAGATAACTTGTTTGCCTGAAGCTCCAAGATACGTCCATTAACTGTCTTGTCCGTCTCCCTCATCCCAGTCCTCACGTGGAGAACTGTCTCTCCACCACACAAAGTTCATCCAGTTTTTTAAAAAAAAGCATTTCCAATGCAACAGGTCTCACAATTGCCTGATTTTGAGCTATTCGCATTGTAATTGGCAATGCCTTTTATTTATGTGTTTAAAAAAGCCTGAAATAATAAATTGTAATTTACAATACCATAGGTCAAAGTTTCTAAAATGCGAGACCTATTGCATTACAAATGCTTGTTGTTTACAAGCACCTCATGCTGCGCTTTCACGTAAATAGAGGCAATGCCGCTTTCTTTAGACGAGCAGTGTCTAAAGAAAGATCCGCGGCAGCTATTAAAGTGAAAGTGCGGTAAGGGGCGCTTTTACCACAAAAAAAGCATTTGTTTGTCAAGTTGACAAACAAATGCTTTTTTTGTAAAAGCGCCTGTGAAAGCACTCATGGCGTGCTGAATGTTGCAAGAAAGGATGTAGTTCCTACATTAGGAGAAATGCATTAAAGGATATAGTACTTAAAAGACTATACAAGATGTACCGTGTAACAACCGAAATAAAAGGCCAGACCTCATGGGAGGTTACAAATAAAGATAAGGCGGTACTAAGGAGGGACTAACAAGCCGATAAACGAATCACAAGCCAGCATTTACGAAGGACAAGGACACAAGCTAATGATAAATATGGGCAGAGAGTGGGCGGGGCTTCAAGTCCGTACTCCAATACCACATGCCTCGCAAAACAGCGCATGGGCTGCCCAGGCTAGGTCTAGAAACTGTGTAGTACCCCCCTCAATATGGCTCCGAACGGCAAAGCCACAAATAGGAGGTGCCGACTCAGCAACTTCCTGTTTTTAATTTCTGCCGATCCACCAGGGGAGTTCAACCGGAGATATTCAGATAAGTCCATGTGTTGGCAAACTATGGATCGTTATCGCTTAGGTTTGTTTTTCTTTCAGCATGTCTCCTGCTGTAGTGGGTCAATTTACTTTCATCTATGGGCACTCGGCATGCTAACGCCACTGCGAAGCAATTAGGAGGTAGTGTCTGCCCGAACAACGCGGTTTAACTGCGTTACTTCCCTGTTTCAGCCCACATGTGCAATGAATGCGGAAATAAGTCAATTTCCTCTGAAGTAAGATCCCCATTCTTTGATGGTGGTAATTCTATGATGCTTCGAGAGTCTTTGTGACCCAGATACTATACAGCAGGGAACGTGGTTTCCGCTTTTTGAGGCGTTCTCGTCTCCATGAGTTATCCTATACCATGGAGGGAAAACACGATAGTAAGTAAACACTGTAGATTTCAGGAGTGTGGCTCAGCGACTAAGGAGGAGCCAGTTGCTTGTCGGTCCTCTAATTCCAGTGTACTGTGAAAGATTCCCATTCAAGATTAACTGAGCTGTTGAAGCCACGTTGGCCGCACAGGAGGCTGCTCTTCCTCCTAATGTAAAATATTGGTTTTAGGACATGGATTATAGCGTGAACTAAAAGTGCATTCATTTCATATTATAGGCCTACATATGTAGTTCAACTCAAATACAGCTCCCCTTCAGGAGAAAAGCTTCTTTGCTTCTAAGTTTGGTCTAGTCAGCAACTAACTTTGTTCATTTAGGCAACTCTTTCTTGAACACCTGGAAGATAAAACCTTGTTCCCTAATTTACTCATCTGTTTATGACATGTAGCTGATAGACCACAGAATTAGAAGGTCTTTCCACTGATACTCAATTCTTATCTGATGAGATGCAACTTTTGAACTGACCTCCAGCTGATACGAGGAATTTCCACTACTAATTAATTTTGTATGAAGTCACGTAAGCTCTGCTATGAGTTGTGTATAAATATGCAGAACAAACGTTGATCCGTGTGCATTGTACAATTGCCTCACTGGGGTGCGAGTTGTATGGTGTTTCCCGCTTGCGTAATAAATGGCTTAAAAAGTCTGCCTCCAACTCCTCGAACTTTAATTTGTTACTCAAAGCGTAAACATTTAGTTTTCTCACTACAGCTCTTGTAGACTTGGGTGACATGATCTTTGACCATTCTGATGATGAAAGTGAGAGAAAGGGGACGATATGAGCAGAGATCAGACTTGAGAAATGTACTGGTTCTTAATCATCAAAACCTCTCTTTTTTCAGAACCCCCTTCTCCTGAGGGAGAGGATTTTTTTGTATAGTACAGAAAAAAGGTCCTGGACTCTTTACCTATCCATACGGCTATCAAGGGTCTGTTGGAGAATAAGCAGACATAGAAAAATCTACTTTTCCACGATTTTTGGCAAAATGCTATCCTTACAGGGGTTTCTGGAGAAATCTATTTCTCGGATTGCCGGCCTTGCCTAATTTCAAAGGATGCCTCCCCGCCCCCCCCTCTCCACGGTTGACATGGCGATTAAGAAATCCTAATGGCTGCTCATTTTGCCATTCGAGCGGGGATCTATGCTACCTATGCTGTACAATCGTTGTTGCACAAGTTTCACGCTTTAACGGAGGAGCTTGATCAGGGAAAGCATACAGATACCCAACTGGCAATCATGGAGCAGCAGGTCAGGCTCCTCTCTGATGTCACATTTGATTCCTTATCTTCAGCTGCAGGTTCGGCGGGCTCTTCCATCGGAGCCAGGAGTCATATCTGAATAAGATCGCTGAAGATGGACCATACTCAAAAAGCTGTCATCACCTCACCTTAAAGTCCTGACTATCTGCGTCAAGTCAGAGAAAGAATTTAAGCATTTGCTTCAGTTTGAAGAAGGAATGTTTTGAATTCTTGGGTTTTGTTTCTGGTACAACATGGCTACAAGACTGAATTTTCTGTCCTCCAGACGACTGTCTTGTTCACACTCCCACTCCTGCAGCCTTCTAAAGCTCCAGGCCTTGCACAACAGAATTCAGATTCTCTTGGCAAAGAGGTATATATTTCCAGTTACCTGGCACAAAACCTGGTTATTCCCTCATGTTTTAGTCCAGAAATCTTCCAGGGATTATCAACCAGTTCTAGACCTGAAGGATGGTAATTTTTTTTTACCTTATCGGAAATTTAAAATGGGGAAGTCTTAAAGATATCTTTTTTTAGTAGCCCCGAAATGTTCCTTGCTTCTACCGACCTAATGGACGCATATTTGCATATATGCATTCATACTTCCTCTCAGATATTTTTAAGATTCTTTGCACTGGGGAATCAAAATAATGTTTGTGTTCTCCTATTTGGTCTTGCCTCAGAGCCAAAGGTTTTCACTAAAGCGCTTGTTCCTTCAGTGGGCATCCTTCACTCCCAGGGGCTGGTGATTTTTCCATACTTGAATGGTTAATGTATGCCTTTTCTTTTTCCAAGACTCTGGAAGCGGTCCAGGTTGTTTGCAACACTCTTACAGAGCATGGTTGGCTTCTCAATTTGGCAAAGTCTCATCTTGTACCTTCCCAAGAGCTTTTTAATGTATAGGAGCCCTCTATAAGACTAATGTGGGGAAACACTTATTTTCACCCCCCCATCAGATGAAAAAGAGTACTCGATTGAGGAATCTATTGAGCCATTCACATGTGCCAGCAGGGGACTAGATACCCAAAAGGTGCAGGGGGACATGGTAGCTGCTTTACTGTTTATACCTCGTGCGTGTTTCCATTTATATATAATCTTCTATGTTGCCTTCCCCAGTTTTGGGACCATAAATCTCAAGAGTAAAAGTGCATAGTTCCAGGCCTGCTAGAGCAGCCTTCAGACTCCAGTGGTGGTTAGATCTCATTCATTTTGCGTCCAGTGACTTACCAAGGATGCCAGTAGTCTTAAATGAGGGCGACTTTGAAAGATCTTTCAGTCATGGGGTTGTGGACAGCAGACGAGCCCTACAAATGTCGATTTGGAAACAGATGGCAGCTGTTTTCAGAGCTCTCCTTACTCTGGCTTCTCGGATTGTGGGAACATCTGTAGTGGTGCGCACAACCAGTCAGTCCGTGCATATCTGAACCATTTGGGGTGTACCAGGTATCCTTCCTTTGTCACTCTTGCAGAGAAGAGTGGTATGTGGGCAGAGGCCAATCTGAAATCTCTTTCGGCGATTTATCTGCCGGCAGGGAGAATGGGTGTACAGATCTTTTGAGCCGTACTTCCTTGGTCATGATGTCTCTCCACCCTCTGCTTTTCCAGGCAATTGTGTGGAGGCATGGGGAGCTACTTCTAGATCTCTTTGCCTCTCCTCACAATGCCCAACTTACTGTTCTGCTCGCTGCTCCCATCTAAGAATACTTGGAGGGTAACGCATTGAGTTATAGCTGGCCCAGGGGTCTGCTGTTTACTTTCCTTCTGATCAGAAAAGTTATTTCAGTATCTGGAACCTCCGTCTCAAAATGACGAACAGTTGCTATGACACTAGTAATTTGTGAAGTGCTCTTACTCAATGTGACTGTGAGTTTGGAAAAATCTTTCTATATTCAGGATTGTTATATTTATTAACCAAAAGGCAATGTGACCGTTGTTTTTCATTTTCTTTAACTATAATTGTCCTTGTATTTTATTTTCTGTGCAATGAATCCTATATTATTGCTGAAAATGTTGACTCATATGTATCACCCTGTCACGGGGCTGCTGGACAGGAGCCGGACTTTAATTCTTCTTCGTTTCCGCCCCGTGGACAGGATTTCTGTGGCCCCTTTAACGTGGCCTGGGCTTTCCCGGAGGAGGACGTCACCGGCTTATGCCCAATCAGAGAGCGAGGCAGAGGTAAAAGCCTGCCTACAGGAAGTAGACCGCGCGAAAGCCGGGCAGGGATCGAGTGAGGAGACGCCGAGCAGTGTGGAGAAGATTCAGCGCCACGAGGGGGA
Source organism: Lissotriton helveticus (assembly GCF_964261635.1). Lineage (NCBI taxonomy): Eukaryota > Metazoa > Chordata > Amphibia > Caudata > Salamandridae > Lissotriton > Lissotriton helveticus. The sequence goes on along the minus strand of NC_136061.1, from coordinate 129,831,767 downwards.
AGCCGAAGACGGACAGCCCAACCAAGAAGGAACACCAGGAGGCCAACGTTCTCACGAGCCGCCCCGCCGCACTTCTGGAGAAGTGTGGCTAGACAAGGTACGGGCCCGACTAAAGGGGCTGTTTGCTTCACGGGCGGATACGGGGTAGGGGAGGACTGAGGGAGGTCACGGGGGTGACTTTCGTGCTATGCATGGTCCTTGATTCCCCCGAGTCACGCAACCTTTGTCACGTATCGCTCCAACAGTTGTGTGTTAAGGAAAGTCACACCTGGTGCTGGTCCCTGGTGATTCCCTCACTCCCCGCTCCCCTCTCTCACGTTAAAATGTCCCAGAATTGCCAGTAATCGTGGGCCTTTGTTTTTCTTTTTCTTTTCATGCAGGGAATAACTCCTGCTGAGACCTGGCATCGTTCCCTGGAGTCTCCACGAGAACGTCGTACTCCTGTATAAAGACTGTCTGTTGGAAAGACATCCCTTCAAGAAGAGACTGTGTCCGTTATTGTTGTGTTTCTCCTGAACAAAGGAATACCTTTCATTTGTTTGAACGCGTGTTTTGTGGCTACCCATTAAAACACTTGTTGAACTCCGTAAAAGTAGTGTGCTGCGTCCTTCATAAACCAGCCCATACCTGCATAGCCGACACACCCTTGGATGCTCTGTACGATCCTTGTACTGTGTTGGCTGTCAACAATAAAATATATTGTGAAAAAAAGAAAGGTTCTTTCCAACACTAAGGAGGAGAAGGTAGAAGTTCTTATGGTGGTTCCGATCTGGCACCATTATCCCTGGTTTCCAAACAAATATCATGCAGTCCTCCTTGGATGTTTCCCGTCTCATTTCTCTCTCATGTTCTCATTCCTTACAGAGAAAAAGCTCTACAGCCTATCCCTGGGGCTTGAGAGGTTAAGACTGGAGAGTTTGGTTCTGCACCAGATATTGTGCTGAAAGTTCAGAAATCTAGAAAAGGGAGCACGTTGAACATTTGAAAATGTAGGACAGGCACTTAAAGAATATTATAAAATGTTGCGACAATGCCTTACATCTTCTCCACTGGGGGAGGGGGTACTAGTATTTGAGGGAAGGTTTCATTCTGGCCTTTACGGTGTCTCCACTTTGCAGCCATCAGAGCCATTATAGGGGAGTCATTGGTCACGTTTGATCCTTTTGTTTCATGTCTGTTAAAAGTTTTTCTTTTCAGAGACCAATGCTGCCTTCATGGGTGCTTCCTCTGGTGCTCCTCCATATGTTGCAAGAATCTCCCTTTGAACCACTCCATCACCGATCATTAACTCTAAAGGTTTTCTTTTTATTTGCTGTGACCTCCGGTAGAAGGTTGGGCGAGTTGGAGGCCCTCGTATGTCATGAACCTTTCATTCGTTTTTTCTCAGACAAGGTGGTTCTCCATTCTGACCCTTCCTTTGTTCCAAAGATTGCATCTTCATTTCACGTTTCTCAAGCCTTTCTTCTCCCCTCCTTTTTTTCTTCCCCCTCTTCAACTGAGAAGCTTTTTCTGACTCTTGACATTCATAGGTTTCTGTCAACTTAACCAGTGTGAATGGCTCCGTTCCAGCAGGTTGACGTCGTTTGTAACCTTTGGTCCAGCAAATGAGAGCCACAGTCCCTCGACTTCTACCTTGAACCTTTGGATCAGTACCCTTATTTCCTTGGCTCACCAGAAGGCTGAAGGTCCTATTCATCAAGGGGTCCAAGGTCGCTACACCGGAGATTTAGCCTCGTCTTGGGTGGCTTTCAAGGGCTGTTCCCTAAAAGATGTTTGTGTGGGTGCTCCATGGGCTACTCCCCACACTAATTTGTCAATATAAGATGGAAATGGGGGATGTATTTTCTACTTCTTTTGGCATATTAGTACTATCGGCTGTTCATTGATTTTGTGAGATATATTTTCTGAAATAAATGTACAAGGTGTGGTACTGTTCAATATGGTATGATCCCTTTATTACTGTTTTGCATGGGTTAGTTATATGCTCCACGTGTGTAGACTGCTACGAGGAAGACAGACGAGGAAGGTAATGACCTGGTTACTTACCGGTAATCTTCATTAGGCCAAGTGAGTCATAGTATTTCTTGTCCCAGTCCTGACTTTTCTACCTCCCCTCCCTGTAGTTGATGACATCGTAGTTAAAATGAAATCATACAGATGAATCTAATAATGGGGTTGGCTTGGAATGTTTCAGGAAATTCATGTGTCCATATCCGTTAGGAGCTATATTGAGGGGGACACTACAAAGGAGGCTTCTTTTTTTTAGCTGGGTGACCTCTGTATGGTGGGCACACAGCTCTCCATGTGTGAGGACTGGGACAAGAAAGACTATGACTCGGCACAAAGAAGATTACCGCTAAGAAATCGGGTCAATAATTTTGATTCTTAAATCATTCAGAGCTTTTCCAATGCTGCCTTTAATCTCCATTTGTTAAGCCACTGCCTCTCAGCTCACTAAAACAGTAACCAATGGCAAAGACAGTGAGTGCTTACAATGACCCCTATTTGCCAATAGATCGCGCTAGCTGATTGTTGGCCGTTTATCGGAATGCAAAAAAATCTAATCTACTTCCAGGATGGTACACTGCTGAATTGAATGAACATAAACAACAAGAGATGTTCCAAATGCTGCTCGTCATTTTGAGATATAAAGTAGTGTAATAACAGCATATGTTGACCTGATTATCTAGTTCACCATATTCCCAAAGCAGTATTTACGCTAAAGAAGAATTCACCAAAGGTTGTATTTATGGGCCAAGGCCCGAATAACGTTACGTGATGACATTCGTTTCTTTAACTGGCAGAAAAGTAGATCAAACTTTAATGTTTTTTGCTGACAAAACCTGGATAAAGACTATTACTAACATTAATTACGAAAAGTTTGTGTGGCATGCTAAAAGCGATATTTTGGTGTGCAATAAGAAAACTGCAAGCACAATTTTAATTAATTATTATAATTCTATATTATGAGCGTCTCTTTTAGAGGTCAAAGCAAAACGAGATCAGGTAGCTCACTTTTGCTTTGAGGACTGAAGGACACGAACACAAACATTCTGTGATAAAGAAAGGCGATGCGTTCCAGTAAGTTTGAATGGTTCCATTTCATTCTTTGTATCGCCCGCAAATCACTTGTGAATTTGCTTATCAAATGTAACAGCAAAAGCAACACAGAAATACAGGTTGGTGCTGGTATTTTTCATTACAGATTCAGTGGACTCAGGTTGGTGCTGGTATTTTTCATTACAGATTCAGTGGACTCACGAACCCAGCATGTTGAAATTCCCATCTTAATCAAAACTTATTTTCTCCAAGTTCTTGTCAGTGTTTTTTTACGCGGTTAATTTTCCCAACCCACCTCCCCCCCAGCTCTTTGGTATTTTTTGTACCCCTCATTTACCCAGGAGAATCCTCCCATGCCGCTCCATATGCTCCCTCTTTCTTGAAACATCCAATCTACATCTGTTCTCTTCCTTCTCCCTCCGCATTACCTTTCCTCCAAAACTTCACCTCATCCTTCTACTTTTTAATTCTGCATATCTTTTAATTCTTTTTTTACTACCAGCGTCACAGTGGACATAAAGGTGGGTGGGGTAAGAGGGAGAACTAACGCCATCCACTCGTGAGTTAAACGGCAATTCTTTAATTTTTATGTTTGCTGTTACAATTTGTAAAACTTCACCCATTGCACACATTATTCACAAACACGAATCTCATTACCTTTAAACATTAATACATCCTCAATGCCCTGAGAAACAGACCTCCCAGATGGAGACAACTTTTCTCAAACAGCCACATACATGTACACCCGAAAATTATACTCTTAATATCTTTGAACATAAACCAAATCAAGCAAAGCGTAGTATGCTCCATTCAGTAGCACTGCGTCATCCTTGGACCAAGCGGGAATCCAATTTGGTAAAGCTCTTCCCCACTCTACACAAAAAACTTTAAAAACTGTTAATATAAAGCAGAAACAGGAATGGGCCACAATACAGTCCTGAGAAAAACCCAAGGTTGAATTTATTTGTTGTGTACGTTCACCCTTGTTCCCAAACCAAACATTTGAAGGTGTATGCCAGTGTAAACGGCGAGGCAGGTCGTTTAAGGTCCTTTCGATAATGATGCGCTCCATAATATCCAAGGCTTTGGGATGCTATAGCGTCTCAAAGGCAAAGGAGAGGGCTAGGATAGTCAAACGTATGGTCCCTCTCTTTGTCCTGACGTACTTTTCGGTAATGAAATGTAAATTCATATACTGTTCCATCGTCCCGAAACCAGGGCGTAAGCCAAATTGTACTTTAGACATGGCATTGTTCGTAACCACCCATTCTTCTATCTTGGATTATAGAACTCTTCCCAAGATCTTAACTGTGCTATCATGAAGAGAAATCGGATGATAGCAACTTGGTTGGGACTTATCTCCCCTTCCTGAAGATTGTGACTATTACCTCTCGTCATGTGGTAACAAGTAGATCAGCAACTATTGCCCGCAAAACATTGGTAACTAAAGGGGCCTAAAGTGAGTAGATTATCCGCATGTAGGCCAATGCGGTCTCCCAGTCCTACTATGTGGGGATGAAGCTGTCCTTATTTCTAAGACCGCTAGGGGGATACAAACTCTGCTTGATGCATTCTCTGCCTTTATGTCGGATTGGGATTTATCTATAAATGACTCTAAATCTTATGTTATGCAGGTGGGTACTCGTCCCAAAAAATCCTTTCAATTTAGGGTAGGTGCTGCTACAGTACCCGCACTGACCTTTTCTCGTACTTGTGGATTGTAATGAACGAGCAAATGAAATGGGGCCGTCTAAAACAGAAAGAGGGGAGACCTGGTGCGGGTGAATGAGGTTATTTTTAAGTTCGCTTCGAAATTAGGAAAGAGACTCATGGCAGCGCTTTTAAAGACTAATCAGGCCAAGAGTATTGCGACAGCCTTTTATGGTAGCGAAATATGGGGGCATGTTACCACAGACGATTTACAAGTAGCTGAGAATGCATTCCTGAAGCGCTTATTAGGTGTTCCTCATGGCACGTCTAAAATAGTGGTACATAAAGGACAGGGGGTACCTTATTTAAGTAACACTTTGGCCCTCCGCTCCTTAACCTTCTAGATGAAAATGTGGTCGAGTGAGGGAACTATGTTTAGTCAACTGATTTTAAAAGAGTGAATGACCCTTGACCATGCCCTCCACATACCATGGCTCAGTTATATTAAGAGCAGTTCTGAACGAACTGTATACTAATCCAGAATTAGTAACCAAAAAGGATGTGGGGTTAATAGGGAGTCTTTTAACAGAGCTGGAACTGAGGAAACCTAGTGCCTGTAAATTCTTAATGTTGAAAACAACACCATTAGTGGAACCTTATCTGATTGGGTTTTTAAGTATTTATGAATTTTTTTTATTAACCAGGTTTCGCCTGGAGTTTTCAAATTTTTAGCTCGCCATACCTAGGGGGTGTAGCAGAGGCTAGCTGTTAGCACCCTGAGGCTGCGACTGGGAGTCTCCACTGGATTTGCTATACTTTATGTTATTTCGTAAATTTTATATCCCCCAGAAAAATTTTATTGCCCCGATTTTAAAGAGGGAGACTTTTAAGCAGGCTCGTCCAGCTCTTATTTATTTACACTTGTTGTACAATGAATGTATCTTTTTTGTTCTCCGCTACCTGGATTTAAGGCCAGGGATTACCTTGATTAAATGTCAGTATTTGTCACTCCAGTGAAAATATATATATATATATATATATATATATATATATATATATAAAAATCATATATGTACATATACACATATATATTCATATATACACACATATATACATATATATATATATATATACACACACACACACACACACACATACACATATATATATATATATATATATTATAACAATCCAACTTGTCTTCGGTGTGCTTCACTGCACTGACAGGTATGCAGACTGCAGAAATACGCCAGAGTCAGTCTTCAAATTTCCAAAGTTTTTATTAAATCATGGTACAAGTCATCAGACGCGTTTCGGACTTGACGTCCTTGCTCACTGATGGGGAGTGAATGAGCTACCGCTGTGATATAGTGCCTTCACACACAAAAAAGCGCGCCATTCCTTGATCTCAAATGAACATAAACATAAATAGAGGACTGTGTTACTTCATATAGCCCTTGAGGTAATGTAATGCAGGCGCCATTTTAAAACATGCATTTACCATGGAAAAGCGTGAAAAACTTAAACTTCAACATTGGAACGTGCCACATTAATATTTCATGTGAATAGTTCATTTATGTCTAATACAATAATACAACAAATAATACAAAAAAATGCAGCGTGCATTGTTTCATTTTACAACAACCAATGTGTTCATATTTTATACACCAACGTGCATGCTAGAGATTCTGACATACTGCTTGTGACCGACTACTTATTCGGATGGAAAAGGTGAATTAAATCCTTGCTGTAGGGTGTAGGCTAGATAGGGTGCAATGAGGCATATGTCATAACCTGTATAAATACCTTTGATTAACATGAGCATAATGCGCATCGGTGCAATATTATATTCTCAGGCCACATTCATTTTGTTCCCCTTAAGCAATTTATCAGTTTTTACATTTCCTAGTAAACTTTATCATCCGATTAATATAGGCATGCACGTAAAATTAAGCGTTATACCTATGCGCGCACACACACACACACACACAGACACACACACATATATATATACATATACATATACACACATACTCTAGAAAATGCCTTGGGACCCATTTTTTCCAATTGTTCAAATTTTTAACTGAGGGTCAAGGATATATGACCTTCACTTTGTACTTTAGGTTTTGGTCTAATACGGACTCTTGTGGAGTGTAACTTACCCACAATTAATTGTATTATTATTTCATGAAACGTTTATGTATTTATAACTTTTATGGTTTTATATGCTGAAACCGAATACAGCTGATGGATTGATTTACTAGGAAATTCCAATAACAATCTACTTTGTGACTCTCACATCATTGTTCACCACAAGAACTTTGCACTGGCATTACCAGATTCAGGTTTTTTCAAAGGCAACTGAAACAGCAAGAATCATGATGCATGTGTGACTGAATTGAGGAAACCAGCAATTGATTAGAAGGGTTTTAGGAGGAGTTAATCAGAACAGGCAGTGGTGCATGCAAATAACTCTGCTGTTCAATAGCATCTATGGGTGGATGTGGATTCCGCACTGGAAGAAGTATAAGCGAACAATAGGTTTTGTAACAACAGTAAACGCGCTGTCTAGTAGACCAGCAGTTTAGCACATTGATATGCTGATAAGATGATTAAATACTACACTCAATAACAACTCATAACCAATTGAAAGGTTAATTAGCTGTGAGGGGATTCTTGTTTTTTGTTTCTTCTAAACTGCAGTAAGGAAAAACTGCAGCAAAATATGAACACACACTGGCAAATTGAACAGTCCCAGCTCTAAATTGCATAGTTATTGGATTTGTCAATTTTTTCACCATTCAGAGGCTTGTGCTTTATGATTCGCCAATATCTCTGGCGCCGTTTGACGAATCTTCAAGAAATTTTCAAAACGAATGGCCTGCTCCGGTCAGTTGCTGTCTTATTTATTTATTTTATTTATTATTGCAATTTGTAAAGCGCATACGTATGCCCTTGGGCGTCTTGGCGCTAAGATTATTACTTAGGGTCTCTAAAGGTGGCAGCATGTTGCTGCATGACTCCTTACTGGTTGAACAACCAGGTCTTTAACAGTTTCCTGAACTGAAGGAGGGATTGACTCGATCTGATGGTTAACGGAGCGTGTTCCAAAGTCTAGCTGCAGTCACAGTAAAACGTCTGTCTCCCCAAGTGACCGTCCTAGTTCGAGGTACTGCTAATTGATGCAGCGACATCGATCTAAGATGTCTAGACGGACGGTAGGTAGAAAGCTGCTCTTGGAGAAACTTCGGCCCTAAGTTATGGATGGCTTTGAAGGTCAGACAGAGTGATTTGAATTTTATCCGATTTTTGATTGTCAGCCAATGGTAGCTTCTAATGGTTTGGCTGATCGATTTGAATTTGGGGGTCCTGGAGAGTAATCTTGCTGCCGCATTTTGAATCATTTGTAGTTTGGAGATTACCCGAGCTTGTGCATTGGCAAATAAGCCATTACAATAATCTAAAGAGGAAAGCACAAGTGTGCTCACCACTGTTTTCCAGCGCTTTCTGAAAGAAATGGGATAATCTTCCTTATGAGTCCAAGTTTGTGATGAGCATTTGCCACTGTTTGATTAGCGTGTGCCGCAAAATTGAGCTTCTCGTCGAAGACTATTTCCAAATTTCTAACCCTTGCAGATGGCGTTGGTAAGGCTCCTAAGGATGAGGGCCACCACACTGATGACCATTGTGGGGAGATCTTGCCAAAAATGACTACCTCCGTCTTCTCGGAGTTCAGCCTTAGGCAGTTGGCCTTCATCCAGACCTTAATTGCCGACATACCTTCTTGAAAGCGTGCCGCTACCTGTTCTCCGTCGTTGTTAATAGCAAGCACCAGCTGGGTATCATCGGCATAGGAGGTAAGGCTCATCTGGTAGGTTTTAATAACTCTTGCTAAGTCCGACACATAGATATTAAACAGTGTCGGACTTAGAGATGAGCCTTGGGGAACTCCACAGGGTAGGGCAAGTTCTGGCGATTTAAATGAACCCAGCGTTACTGCTTGTGTTCTGCTGGCAAGAAACGAAGTAAGCAGGTCTTTAGCGCTAGATCGAATGCCCAAGTTTCCGACACGGTCAATCAGGATGGAATGATTGACCGTGTCGAATGCCGCCGATAAGTCCAACATTATAAGGACTGCTGTCCCTCCACAGTCTCTGATGGTTCTGATGTCATCAGCAGCTTTAATAAGGGCCGTCTCGGTGCCATGGAGTTTGCGAAACCCGAACTGCGTGTCATCCAGCAGATTATTTTACTCTATGAAATCAGCCAACTGCACATTCATTGCCTTTTCGAGCACTTTTGCTAGAAACGGCAGACTGGCTATAGGTATGTAGTTCTTCAACAGCTCCTTATCTAGACCGGGTTTTTTTAAGGAGCGGTTTTAATAGGGTGTTTTTTAGCATGTTCGGATACATCCCTGATGTAATTATCACATTGCAGATTTGCGTGATAACTGTGCAGATGAGATCAATTACCGGCAGAAAGACTGTGGGTGGGCATGGATCCAAGGCTGATCCTGTTTTTATTGACCGCATGATGTCCCTAGTTTGTTCCTCCTCTAGTCCTTCAAATTGAACTAGTGAGCAGATGGGAAGATTGATATGTGTAGTGAAAGGAACTGGTGAATCGTTGACCGAAAACTCTGAGTAAATGTCATTCACTTTGGCAAAGAAGAAATTAGCCAAAGAATCACAGTGGGCCTGTGATGGAACAGGCGCTGTATCGGAGAACTTCCCTGCCAGTTGTTTCACTACATCAAATAACTGTTTGCTGGAATTTTTAGCGTTGTCAATTTGATCTCCTTCTTGGCCTCTGTGATCATTTTTTTTATAGCTGAGCTGTGTCTCCTTATATCGTAGTTTATTGGCTTGATCATAAGACTTACGCCAATATCTTTCGTGCCTTCTACATTCTTGCTTTTGTCTCCTGAGTTCTTCTATGAACCATGGAGCCGACGGCACCTTTCTATTTCTTGAAATAGTCTTGGATGGAGCCAATAGATCCATCGCATTCCCTATCCAGTCTGAAAATTGTTTAAGTTAGGTTAGGATCCGAAGATATAGTGGGCCAGGTCTTAATCAGCAGTTCTGTAAGAGCTGCATTATTTAGGTCTTTCCATACTTTAAAAGGCTCTGGATTTGACTGAGCCTGTCTGGATGGGGAAGAATCAGTGATGGGAAGAACACAAACAATGGCGTAATGATCGGACCGGGTGAGGGGCAAAATATCCTGAACTGTTATCCCATCTATGTAGGAAAAAATGCCATCCAAGGTATGGCCGGCCTCGTGAGTGGGAGCGTTAACCAGTTGAACCAGCCCCAGGCTTTCCAGGTCTCCCCTTAATGCTTGAGAGTCCGCATCCTCCCACTTCTCTAAGTGAAAGTTCAAGTCCCCCAGTACTATAAATGAGTCCTCAGTCACCAAAGGTTCGATCAGCGAGTTAAAATTTGCCAGGAAAGCAGCACGAGGACCAGGAGGTCTATACATGAGTACTCCCTTCAGATTGTATGAGGGAGTCACCTTGATGGCAAATTGAAAAGCTTCACAGCATGTCGATAGAATCGGAAATGTTCTGACTGAGAAGCTATTTCGAGTGATAACCACTAATCCTCCTCCTTTCTTACCTTGTCTATCTAGTCGCTGTACCATATATCCCTGCGGTAACGCGACCACCAGATCTGGATCTGATTCGGTGTCCATCCAGGTCTCAGTTATAAATAACAAATCCAGGTTCTTGTCTAAAATCAGATCTTGGATTTCCTGTCTATGCCTACCCAAAGATCTGGCATTGATGAGTGCAATAATCAATTTGCTGCCTTTATTATTGGAGCCCGGCTTAACGCGGGTTTCGCTGTTAATGAACGGTAGCAGGGACATACAACTAGGACATGAGGAGATTACCATGTGGGAAACAAGCTCAGGATCATAATGGGGACAGGTGATACCTTGAGCTGACCTTGGCTGTAGGAGATCCGCAGCCGAATAGCAGATGTACTCAGCTATCCCATCCGGACCAGGGGTTATGGCCCTAGGCCCAGTCTGGGCGCGGACGGGCGCAGACGGGCTTGCCTTTGGCTCGCCCGCTGCGCCCGCCCGCTGCGCGGACTTTTTTTCTAAATGGTGTAAATCCGTTCAGTAGTTCTTGAGAAATAAAAAAATGAAAACTTTCAATATCTGAGCACCAAGGAGTCACCGCGACTCCTCCAGAGCAGCTTACTTTTGATTGGCTGCCAACCCTCCAAACCAGGAAGTGTTGGCAGCCATCTGTTGACTTGGTAACCGAGTCACAAAAAAACAGTGAAAACAACATTAAAAAGCAAGAAAAGGGGGCAGGGTAGCAACACCCTGACCCTCCTAGGCCAGGGCCAGAAAAAGCCTTTTTCTGGTTTTTAGAACAGCAAATCCTGCAGAGAATTTTTTTTTAAAAACGAAGTGCGGGCTCTCGCGCTTCGTCATGGTTAAGCCCCAGGGCGGGTCAGGTCCCAGGGGCATGCCCAAATTATATAGCGGGGGCCACCACCTCCCCGGGGCTTCATTGTTCATTGTTGATTTGCAGGGGGCATGCACCCCACACCCCCGCAGCCCCGGGGACCACCACCTCCAAGGGCTCTCAATATTATAAACAAAAATGTGTGTGGGGGGCTTGAACTCCCTCACATGCCCCAGGGACCACCACCTCTCCGGGGCTTTAACAAATAAACGCTGGGGGCACGTGGCAACCCCAGCAAGCCCCGGGAACCGCCGGCTACCCGGGGCTGTGTTTCTTTTTAAAATACATGTGTGTGGGGGGTTCGAGCCCCCCCCACACGCCCCGGGGACAACCACCTCCCCGAGGCGCTTAATATTCAAATGTGGGGTCAAAAGGCTTGCGGTTGTATTGGGTTAATAGGCGCTCATACAGTAGTATACACGATTATCTTTCTTAATCGATGAATCCAATAATGAAATCGGGCGATAGTTACATGCCTCGGATCTTGAGCCTTTCTTAAAAAGTGGGATAATTCTTGATTCTCTGTAGCTGTGTTAAATAACCTTAATAAAATTGGAGCCCACAAATTAATTTCACATTTATAAAAATCTACCGGTATGCCGTCAGGACCAGGTACCTTGCCTCCTTTGCTGCTTACTATCCCTCCGTAAAACCTCATCTAAATTTATTTATAAAGGTAAAATAGACGATAACGACTTATTATTCAAAGGGAGGAAATCTGAATCTAAAACCAACCTACCTGGATTAAAAATACCTGAAAAATGTTCGATCCAAGCACTACAGTTTACATGCGAAGTTAACTCAGGTACGCAATAATTTTTGAAAAAGGGGCTATTTATTGTCTCCCAAAATAATTTACTATCTTTTGGATCTGCCGCTTGATTGAGTTTATTCCAAGCCTCTGTCTGTAGTTCTTTTTTCCGTGCTAACAGCGTCATCTTATAATTGTGACACTGTTCTTGGATATGTAAAGTATTTCGGGGTTTGAAAACAAGTGCCTGTTTTAATTTATTGAAAGCTTCAGAACATTGTTTATCAAACCATCCAGTGATAGGTGGCTTGGTTTTCCCCTTATTCTTGGTTAGAAGTCCCTCTACAATTACATTTATTTTTACAAAACTAGAGAGCAGTATACTAGGATGGACCTCATTACTTAAACAATAATCTATCTCTTTACTGCATCTTATTGCCACATCCCTTTGTATCTTTTGGGGATCCACACCAGCCCATTTAATTCTCATGCCATTAGATCTTACAGCGGCTATAGCGGAGGTACATTGGTTGGTGGGAAGATGATTATTACCCCCAACATAACATTGTTATCGAAATACTATTATGGTCGCTTAACGGCTCTTCCGTTATCCATAAATTAGAAAAATGAGTATTATATGAAACCAGGATGTGGTCAATATTAGTATTGGCATTCCTGCCTTTAAAAGTCAGACATTTAATATTTCCCCGTTTCTTTGTGCAGTTCAGGAGTTCCAAATCTAGTTCCGCCATTAAATTATTTAGGGCAATACCATAACCACAATGGGGAAAGTGCATATGTGGGGATGCCCAGGAGTGAACACTTCACAGGGAAAGCCAGGAAGGGTTCCCTTGCGGTATTCGTAAAAGCGCCGGGAAACCCACTGCGGGTAGCTGTGCGCTATACAAGTACAAAAACATTTACATTTACATATCTTCAGTATGGTTATCAGTGTTGAAATCTCTCCTAAATCCACAAGTATTACTTGTGGCCTGTGGGCAAGCTTGAATATTAAATTCACCCACCCAAAGTATGGTGGATTGATTGCTAGATAATGCCAACACTCTTTCGATTGCCTTCCCCGTTGCCGGTATGATAAGCCCCCTACTATTTTCAAAAATGTTATTGTAAAAATTAATCAAAAGCAGGTCATTTCCTTTACCAAAATTAAGCTGCATTACCTGGCTATGATTATCAACTATTGTGCAATTTTTGATTTTGCACATAGTCAGTTTATTAGATACTAAAATTAGGAGACCGCCCTTCGCTCTACCAGATGTAGAATTGGCAGCCTTTACCCAATAGGACATGTAACCTTCAATAAAAATACTTTCTGTGCACCATGGTTCTTGTAAACAAATAATATCATATCCTAAAGCAATAAAATCCCCCCAGAAGGGTGTATCCAATTTTTGGCTAAGGCCTGCAATATTCCAGGTCATGACACTATATCCTACTTTTGGATCAAAAGTTACTGGTCTAAATTCGGGCCTGCATACAGGAATAGCTAAGGTCACATTTTCACCTATAACCACCATAGGTGTTACTGGTGGTGGGAGAGGTGTGGCGCCGCGGCCAGGGCGACTGACGCTGGAATCTGGGGACCACGGTTCGATCCCCGGCTCCGGCGGCAGGTTAGCCCAGCACCATGTGACTCTGGGCAATAGCTTGCTTAATCTTCCCGACGGCCCCCCAGCGCCTAGAGACCCTTACGGGTGATTGTGCGCTTTACAAATGTGGACTTTTACTCTGCAACAAACCTTTTATAGCTTCCACTTTAGTGTGGCCTATTTCTAAATGACATATGTCAATAGTATCCGCATCATTGTGGATTTTCCAGGAGGGTATAGCCTCAATGTGAAGCCTAGTTCCCTTTCCATTACCGTATGGTTTAGTACCGAATAAGGGTTATCAGCAATATCGCTTTGCGGGGGGGGGGGGGGGGGGGGTAAATCTTCAACATTTAAATCATCTTCCGGTCTGTTCTCTACATAATCATAAATCTTATCCCCATCATGGCCCAACCCGAGTCAATCATTATCTTCTAAAGAATCTAGAGCTTGGAATCGATTATAGGTTGGCTGTTAGACCTGTCTGCATCTGGGGATACTCTAACCAACATTATTTATTTTTGTCCCCCTTAGCCTCCCAGTGTTTCTATTTTTATTTTTATATAACCACCAGGATTTTTCAGTGCTGTCAGGGGGCTAGGTGTTCCTTGACTATGACGCCATTTTTCCCTCATACCCTGTGAGGCCTAGTTTAGCTCCTGGAAAATCTAGGGACACTCAGGAACCTAAAATGGTGTCCACCAACTGCCATAACGGACATTCCAGGGGAACAGGCCCATAGGCTAATATGAGGAAGGTTCCAGAAACCTCTAGTGGCTTCCAGAGGTCTCAGGCCACTCTATAAAAGGCCAGTGACCAGCAGCCATTTTGTGCAGTCTCAGGAGTGACCGGTGAGGAGAGAGGCGACCTGTGGAGGAGGATTGCGCACCAGTGGTGACCAGATCGACCTGTGGGCCGGCTGTCGCGTTATTGGGAGGTGCCCCCTTTCAGGCTGACCAAACCCCACTGTCACGTCATCCATTAACCGTGACCAGAGACATTGTGACCAGATTGTAAATTACAGGGTCGTGTTGTGAGACCCTTGCCAACGGCTATATAGCGACCCTCGTGTGTCCTGCACACCTGCCCTGAGAAGTATAGGCAGATCAGGTGGACATCGGACCAGAGCTCTGCTGACTGGCTGAGGAGTAAGGACAGTCCCTGTCACAACATACGCGACCGCCTCGCACATTGTGGTAACAGGCGGTGAAATCGATTGAGGCTCCTACCTGCTTGAGGCGCCGACACCAAGCCTGACCCAGGCGCGAGGGAAGTGCCCAGCTGATCTGCGTATTGACGGAAGAAGGCGGCGCGGGAGGAGAGGCGGAGTCCGGAGCCGAAAGGAAGCCGGCGGCGTCACAGGAGGCGCGCCTGAATCCCACCCAGCTGGACGGAAGAGGCGGAGCCCGAGAGTGAGAGCGCCGTCAGCCTCGTCAGCGGAGCAGCGAGAGCGCCGTCGGACTCGCCGGTGAGACAGCGACGAACCGAGCCTCTCCACGCTCTACCGTCCCCGCCTGACGATAACTCCTGCAGAGCTCTCACCCACGGCGCCGGAGACTGGTGACAGACCGAGCGACTCCAGCGGGGTGTCTCGCCGTGACTGAAGTAAGCAGGGGAATACGAGGGAAAGCGGGAGGCGGCAGCGCCGGTTGGCCAAGAACACTAAAGCGGCAGTATTAAGAGAACTAGTTGATTACCTGAGGAACCGCCAGTAACTAAAACACGAGGAACTTGGCTATTAATCCTCCCAGTACATTTGCACTGCTATCACCAAGCTAAATAAAGGGGGGAAAGCAGTGTAAAGGGAAAACGAAGCATTAAGTTCATGTGCCTAGCATTGGAGTGTGGTAGGTTGAGCCCAAGGGTGTCAGGAGCGGACAGGGCTCACTTTTAAAACCCTTCCAGACAGTTATTCACTTGGAGGCAGTTCTTCCACAAGTAAGGTGTAGCCAGAGAATAGACAAAGGGAAGCCTTATTAATTTTACCGTGTCTTCTTTTAGCCATCTAGCTGGTTGCATATTTTGTGAGGAACGCTGCTGGGGATAGAAGCCTGTTGAGCTGATCTGGAAGCTGAGAGCAGAGGGGTAATGTACATGCCTGGGTTATGTAAAGTAGCACATTGAACCTGTAGAGTGAATTTTCCCTTCTGTAAAGCTAATTGAAGAAGTATACTGTGTAATTAATAGAAAGTTACCTCAAATGAAATGTACCTGTGATTAAGCCTTGCTGAACTGAGAAAAGTAGTGAAGATTGTGAAACTTGTATGACAACTATGCTGAACTAAATGTGTACTGCTTGTATCTAAGAAAAGAACAAAGAGAACTTTTATAAAAGATACTAGTATTTTTCTAAACTGGTGTAGCGTCTTGTATTTTTAGTGGTCAGTCATTGAGTTACTGTGAGTGGGTCCTGTAAGCACTTAACCAAGCCTTGGAGTTTAGCTGTTTCCCCTACTGTGCCAGGCTACCCTATGTAGTCTAGGATACCCTAGGTCTAACATAATTGGTGTTTCAGCGGTGGGATTGCGGATTTGTGCTTACACTCACTTAGTAGTAACGCAGTGCTTACCACGGGACTACACCTGGAGTTTTCTCCCTGCGGCCCTCCTAATCTGAATTTTGTTTTTTCTAAATTTACTCCTGGTGGTGGGTGGAGGTGACCCTCAGAGTTTCCTATCCTTGTAACTTACTTCGGGGTGGTTGTCCACACTTTTCACTGACAAGATGGAATTCGAAATGTCAGAGCTGGAGACCTATACTGTGGCACAGCTCAAGGATTTCTGTCAGGAAAGGGGAGTGTTCGTTAGGCGAGGGGCCAAAAGAGAAGAGCTCCGTACTAGTCTGCGAGCCTGGGTGGAAGCGCACACGGAGGGAACGGTAGAGGAGGAGGAATCGGACAGAGGTACTGTCATTGATAGGACTGCGGAATGTCCCCCGGGGGTGGGTGAGATGTCAATCAGCCCCAAGGCAACCTCAAGGGAGGGCAGCAGTGTGTCATCGAGAGGGTTGTCAGAAACCGAGTTAGCTGACAGGAGAGAGGAAAGACTGTTAAGGTGGGAAATAGCAAAAATGGAGTTGGAAGAAAGGAGGGAGGGGAGGAGGTTGGAACACGAGTTCAAGCTACGAGAACTCGAATTCCAGGCCCCTAACATCACTCCAAATGGTGGCAGCGAAACCAAGGTGAACACCAGAGAACCCAGACCCTATTTACCCAAAGATGTCATGGCTAGCTACGTACCAAGTGATGATATTGCAAAATGGCTAGCCGCCTATGAGGTCTCATTGAGGGCCCATGGGATCTTGGAAGCCCACTGGGGGGGTGGGTTATACAAATACATGCCACCTGCTGGCAGGGATACCTTATTGGCCCTGGAGCAGAGTGAGCAAACCTACTACCCTGCCATGAAGGTGGCGCTGATAAGGAAGTTTGGGCTAACCCCTGAGAAGTATAGGCAGAAGTTCCGGGGAAGCCACAAACTGGGCACGCAGAACTGGGTGGACTTTTTGGACTATGCCCGAAAGGCCTTAGAGGGTTGGGTGAAAGGCAGCGAGGTAGGGGACTATGAAGGTTTATATGACCTCGTACTCAAGGAACACCTACTCGAGAAATGTCTTCCCGAGCTACGACAGCATCTGGTGGACAGCAAGCTGACCAGCCCCAGGAAGCTTGCTGAGGAGGCGGACATCTGGGTTAGTACCCGGGTGTCATCTAGGGGGACTGGAGGGGATTCCCAGAAGTCTGGACAGGGCGCCCCCCAGAAGAAAGAGGGCGGGGATAATAGGAGGGAGTTCTCAAAAGGTCCACAAAATACTTCACAAGGAAGGGGCAGAGGATTCATCCCTAAGAGTAACCCCCCCTCGCAACCCTAATCCTGGCCCAAGCCAGCAGCCAAGGGTTGTTCATTGTTTTGAGTGTGGTGGTGTGGGACACTATAAAGGAGATGTGAGATGCCCAAAAAGACCACCCCCTCCCACTGGAGGAAAAACCCCGGGAATAACTAGTGTAGTGCTCGGGGAGGAGATGCCTTTGGGTAACGGAGGGGAGCGGGCGGGTGTCACTTTAGTGTCCCTGGGTGATAAGGAGATGGTGCCAAAGACCCAACTGCCCTCTAATACTACCAAGTATGAGCAGTGGGTCACCATCAACGGCCGTAGAGGGGAGGCTCTGAGAGACACAGGAGCCAGTATGACTATGGTAAGGAGTCAACTGGTGTCTCCAGAGCAGGTCATCCCAGATGTACTCCATCCCGCCGTGATGGCTGACGGCAGATTGGGCCACTACCCTGTGGCCGAGGTTCCCTTTGAGTGGGGGGGTTGCAGGTCCACTTCGAGTTGCCGTAAGCCCTGCCGTGCCTGTTGACTGCCTGTTAGGAAATGATATGGAGCACAATGCTTGGAGGAGGGTGGAGTACCAGACTCACTCTGAGATGCTGGGACCCACTGACTGGACCTGTGTCAGCACAAGGTCCGTGACTGCCCGAAGGGGGAGTTCACTTACACTGGAGCCTGGAACAATGGCCCAGCCGGCTGCCAGAGAAGAAAAGGACAGGAGGCCGGAGGACCCTGCCTCGGCATCTCCACCTCGTGAGACAGACAGGCCACCTGCGGAGGTGGATCTGGAGTCCACAGGGGAGAATGTTGCTTCCCTGAAGAACCTACCCATCCCTACTGAATGGCATGTGGAGGGAGGTCCTTCCCGGGAAGAGTTCTGCAAAGCTCAGAATGAGTGTCCTACTCTTGAGGGGCTGCGGCAACAGGCCAAAGCCCAGGCAGCGGGAAACATTGTAGGGAGCTACCAGATTTACTGGGAGGATGGACTCCTCTACAGTGAGCCCAAGGCACCTGGACATGGGACATCCAGGGCCTTGGTGGTCCCTCAATGCTTTAGAGCCTTTCTTTTGGAACTGGCTCATGGGATACCATTGGCAGGACACCTAGGACAGGACAAGACCTTTGCCCGGCTTGTCCCCCACTTTTACTGGCCTCGAATGAAAGTGGCGTCGGACACATATTGTCGGACGTGTGTGTCTTGCCAAGCCAGTGGGAAAACAGGGGTGAAGCTAAAAGCTCCCCTGGAACCACTACCTGTCGTTAGCACCCCCTTTGAGAGGGTGGGCATCGACATTGTAGGGCCATTGGATCCACCAACTTCAGCTGGTCACCGGTTCATCCTGGTTTTAGTGGATCATGCCACACGGTACCCAGAGGCAATTCCTCTGAGGACCATCACTGCACCCGCAGTGGCAAGGGCCCTGATGGGGATCTTCACCCGAGTGGGTTTCCCCAAGGAGGTTGTGTCCGACAGGGGGACTAACTTCCTTTCAGCATACATGCGGGCTATGTGGAAGGAGTGCGGTGTTACCTATCGGTTTACCACTCCTTACCACCCACAAACCAATGGTCTTGTGGAAAGGTTTAATAAAACCTTGAAAGGCATGATAAGAAGTCTGCCTGAGAGCCTGCGGAGGAAATGGGACGTCCTCCTACCCTGTCTCTTGTTTTCCTACAGGGAAGTGCCACAGAAGGGAGTGGGCTTCAGCCCCTTCGAACTTTTGTACGGGCACCCTGTACGGGGACCTCTCAGCCTGGTGAAAGACGGATGGGAAAAGACTCCCAGGAAGCTTCTCCAGGACGTGGTGAGCTACATGCTGGCCTTCCGGAGCCAAATGGCTAAGTTGTGGAAGCAAGCTTCTGACAACTTGGAGGCCAGCCAAGCAGTGATGAAGGAGTGGTATGACCACAACGCTCACCCAGTGGAACTGGAGCCTGGACAAAAAGTGTGGGTGATGGAGCCTGGAGAGCTTAATGCCCTCCAGGACCGTTGGACAGGCCCCTTTGAGGTATTGGAGAAAAAGGGTAAATCCACCTACTTGGTGGATCTTAAGACCCCGAGACAGCCCCACAGGGTGCTGCATGCCAATCGCCTCAAGCCACACCATGAGAGGCCCGAGGTTGTCTTAATGATGGTGACCGATGGAGCAGAGGAAGAGGAAAGCGAACCTCTCCCTGATCTACTCTCGTCCCAAGAAAAGGATGGGTCGGTGGAGGGAGTGATTCTCTCACCATCCCTGACTCCTGAATAGCAGAGAGATTGCCACCAGATCCTGGGGCAATTTTCTTCTCTGTTCTCCCTTGTCCCGGGTAGGACCCACCTGTGTACCCATGACGTGGACACAGGAGACAGCCCCCCTGTGAAATCTAAGATCTACAGGCTGTCGGACAAGGTGAAGGCCAGCATCAAAAGCGAAGTCGCTAAGATGCTGGAGCTAGGAGTGATTGAACATTCTGGTAGCCCTTGGGCTAGTCCGGTGGTTTTGGTACCAAAAGCTGCCCCGCCGGGCACCACACCAGAATTGAGATTCTGTGTGGACTACCGAGGACTAAATTCAGTAACTAAGACAGATGCTCATCCCATCCCTAGGGCGGATGAGCTTATCGACCGGCTGGGAGCTGCCCAATACTTAAGTACCTTTGACCTAACTTCAGGGTACTGGCAGATCTCCCTTACTGAGGGGGCGAAGGAAAGGTCAGCCTTCTCTACACCTCAGGGACACTACCAGTTCTGTGTGATGCCCTTTGGGCTCAAGAACGCCCCTGCCACTTTTCAGCGGCTGGTGAACAAGGTCCTTTCTGGAATGGAAACTTTTTCTGCTGCTTACCTGGATGACATCGCTGTCTTCAGTAGCAGCTGGGAGGACCATTTGCAACACTTGCAAGCTGTTCTGTGGAGAAGCGTGGCTCAGTGGTTAGAGGCGGCAGACCCGGAAGCTGAGATCGGCCGTGGACCAGTGTTCGATTCCCCGCCTCGGCGGGTCTTGGGCTCAAAAATTCCACGGACTCGACAATTCTCGCTCCGGTGCCTACTCGACTCACGGGGTCACACTCTGCGGCTCTGGGCAATAGCTTGCTTAATCTCCACTACGGCCCCTCGCGGCGGGATGCCTGGCTTTCACCTTGTGGATACCCTGCCGGGGTATCTCACAGGGGAATACCAGGACGGGTTCCCTAAGCAAGCGCCTTGATACCTTCGGGTGATACGTGCGCTATATAAGTCGCAATACATTTACATTTACATTTACATTCTTCACGCCCTGCAACAGGCCGGCTTGACAATCAAGGCCAGCAAGTGTCAGATCGGGGAGGGGTCGGTGGTGTACCTAGGCCACTTGGTGGGCAGAGGGTCGGTGCAGCCCCTCCAGGCAAAGATTGAGGCTATCATAGCCTGGGAGCCCCCCAAGACTCAAACTGAGGTCCGAGCCTTCCTGGGCCTCACTGGATACTACCGTCGCTTTGTGAAGGGGTATGGCACCATTGTGGCACCCCTCACTGAACTTACTTCCAAGAAACAACCCCGACGGGTAGTCTGGACGGAGGCTTGCCAGCGAGCCTTCATGACCTTGAAGCAAGCATTGTGTTCCGCTCCAATACTCAAGGCCCCTGATTTTGCTAGAGAATTCATTGTCCAAACAGATGCGTCAGAACATGGCATTGGGGCAGTGTTATCGCAGCTAAATGATGAGGGCTTGGATCAACCCGTGGTTTTCCTGTCTAGGAGACTACTCCCCAGGGAACGGAGGTGGAGTACCATTGAGCGAGAAGCCTTTGCGGTGGTTTGGGCTCTGAAGAAGCTGCGGCCATACTTGTTTGGCTCGCACTTCCTGGTTCAGACTGACCACCGCCCCCTTCGTTGGCTAATGCAAATGAAGGGGGAGAATCCCAAATTGTTAAGGTGGTCCATCTCCCTACAGGGAATGGACTTTAGGGTGGAACATCGGCCTGGATCGGACCATGCCAATGCAGACGGTCTATCCAGGTATTTCCGCCTTAGTGATGAGAACTCCCAAGGGATTGGGTAGCTCTCCCCACTTTCAGCTGGGGGGGACGCGTGTTAGACCTGTCTGCATCTGGGGATACTCTAACCAACATTATTTATTTTTGTCCCCCTTAGCCTCCCAGTGTTTCTATTTTTATATAACCACCAGGATTTTTCAGTGCTGTCAGGGGGCTAGGTGTTCCTTGACTATGACACCATTTTTCCCTCATACCCTGTGAGGCCTAGTTTAGCTCCTGGAAAATCTAGGGACACTCAGGAACCTAAAATGGTGTCCACCAACTGCCATAACGGACATTCCAGGGGAACAGGCCCATAGGCTAATATGAGGAAGGTTCCAGAAACCTCTAGTGGCTTCCAGAGGTCTCAGGCCACTCTATAAAAGGCCAGTGACCAGCAGCCATTTTGTGCAGTCTCAGGAGTGACCGGTGAGGAGAGAGGCGACCTGTGGAGGAGGATTGCGCACCAGTGGTGACCAGATCGACCTGTGGGCCGGCTGTCGCGTTATTGGGAAGTGCCCCCTTTCAGGCTGACCAAACCCCACTGTCACGTCATCCATTAACCGTGACCAGAGACATTGTGACCAGATTGTAAATTACAGGGTCGTGTTGTGAGACCCTTGCCAACGGCTATATAGCGACCCTCGTGTGTCCTGCACACCTGCCCTGAGAAGTATAGGCAGATCAGGTGGACATCGGACCAGAGCTCTGCTGACTGGCTGAGGAGTAAGGACAGTCCCTGTCACAACATACGCGACCGCCTCGCACATTGTGGTAACAGGCGGTGAAATCGATTGAGGCTCCTACCTGCTTGAGGCGCCGACACCAAGCCTGACCCAGGCGCGAGGGAAGTGCCCAGCTGATCTGCGTATTGACGGAAGAAGGCGGCGCGGGAGGAGAGGCGGAGTCCGGAGCCGAAAGGAAGCCGGCGGCGTCACAGGAGGCGCGCCTGAAGCCCACCCAGCTGGACGGAAGAGGCGGAGCCCGAGAGTGAGAGCGCCGTCAGCCTCGTCAGCGGAGCAGCGAGAGCGCCGTCGGACTCGCCGGTGAGACAGCGACGAACCGAGCCTCTCCACGCTCTACCGTCCCCGCCTGACGATAACTCCTGCAGAGCTCTCACCCACGGCGCCGGAGACTGGTGACAGACCGAGCGACTCCAGCGGGGTGTCTCGCCGTGACTGAAGTAAGCAGGGGAAAACGAGGGAAAGCGGGAGGCGGCAGCGCCGGTTGGCCAAGAACACTAAAGCGGCAGTATTAAGAGAACTAGTTGATTACCGGAGGAACCGCCAGTAACTAAAACACGAGGAACTTGGCTATTAATCCTCCCAGTACATTTGAACTGCTATCACCAAGCTAAATAAAGGGGGGAAAGCAGTGTAAAGTGAAAACGAAGCAATAAGTTCATGTGCCTAGCATTGGAGTGTGGTAGGTTGAGCCCAAGGGTGTCAGGAGCGGACAGGGCTCACTTTTAAAACCCTTCCAGACAGTTATTCACTTGGAGGCAGTTCTTCCACAAGTAAGGTGTAGCCAGAGAATAGACAAAGGGAAGCCTTATTAATTTTACCGTGTCTTCTTTTAGCCATCTAGCTGGTTGCATATTTTGTGAGGAACGCTGCTGGGGATAGAAGCCTGTTGAGCTGATCTGGAAGCTGAGAGCAGAGGGGTAATGTACATGCCTGGGTTATGTAAAGTAGCACATTGAACCTGTAGAGTGAATTTTCCCTTCTGTAAAGCTAATTGAAGAAGTATACTGTGTAATTAATAGAAAGTTACCTCAAATGAAATGTACCTGTGATTAAGCCTTGCTGAACTGAGAAAAGTAGTGAAGATTGTGAAACTTGTATGACAACTATGCTGAACTAAATGTGTACTGCTTGTATCTAAGAAAAGAACAAAGAACTTTTATAAAAGGTACTAGTATTTTTCTAAACTGGTGTAGCGTCTTGTATTTTTAGTGGTCAGTCATTGAGTTACTGTGAGTGGGTCCTGTAAGCACTTAACCAAGCCTTGGAGTTTAGCTGTTTCCCCTACTGTGCCAGGCTACCCTATGTAGTCTAGGATACCCTAGGTCTAACATTGGCACAGAAAAATCATGCCACATTTTCCAAGATGGTAGCATTGTATTGGGGTTAACATTGGTGTTAGAATAGGACTTGTAGCTTGGGTTTTCATGTCTATTAGTTGTCATCAGATGCCTGTAGAAGTATCCCAATGGTAGGAGGGTTGTGTTATACTCCCATTGTGATGAGGGGGGGCATTAGCTAGTGTGGACCGTGCCCATGCTGTAGATCTAAAGTTTATTATTATGCAGTCTCCCCCAAAGTTCTTCTTGAGATGACCAACCCAACCCACCCTTTGGGTAAGCAGTATCTGATTTGCCCCTTCCATTGGGAACCCACAGTTTTTTGTCAACCAATTCAAAGTTTTGTTTTTAAGTGTGTCATGATTTTCCTGTTGATCCGACCTCAATCTTGGAACATTTACGAGGACCGCGACATAGGCACCACATTCTGGGGGTAAATTAATGCGATTCGGGACCTTATTCGTAGTTACAGGCAAACTATCTAGCTTGCCTACATTTGCAGGTTCCTTGGGGCTGGGTTTTCCATGGTACGGCCAGAGGTATGTATTTCCCTATTAATAGGGGCCTTTACTGTTTTCCCGGGATTTAAGATTTCTTTTGATTACATCCGGGGAGTAATCTTACTAGCTTCAGTTGCCAATAATAGGTTTCTACTGTCCTTGTAACCAACTACCCCCTTAATACCACTATAATTTTTTGTTCTCTGTTTATCTTGCTGTATACCCATATTTATTTTTCCCAAATTACCACTTAGTTTGTGTACCTCCCTTGCAAGATTATCGACCTTTTCATGCAATGGTCTAATCAGCTCAATTAATTTATCATAAATAGCTTCCATATCATGAATACTATAGCCCACTTCTGGATTCTGTTTGGATCTTGTTGTTACCATATTCTCGTTTGACCCTACTTTCTTGTCTTTTTTTTGCTTTTTGGTTCCCCTGTCCTTGTATTTTCTTTTTGGTCCCTTGGTTTTATCTGGGGAAGGAGAAGGAATGCTTAGGGGAGTATCCGTCGCTAATAGTTGGGGGGTACTAGAAATACGTGAATCTTCGATGTTAGTAGAGTCCTCTGGTGATCCTATATCCAACATGACGTCGTTTGTTGGACTTGGGGCTATAATTGAATTAATCTGATCTCCCAGCCTAGTACCTGAGCCCATAGACAGCCGCCTCTTGGTACGACCAATTTCCTCATTTAGAGCACTAACTGCTTTAACCAAATAGTTATCAATAGTGTTACATGTATTCTCTAACAGAGGTTTTGCCCGTCTCCTGGCCATTCGACCTCTTACACCAGAGTAATATTCAAATAATAATACTTAATTTAACAGGTAGCGGTATACCTTACACCAGTTCCTTATTTATAGCATATAATGTTCCAGATTGCGGTTGTACGGGGGGTGGCCCATCCCAGCCAACTCCGGCCTGGGAACGGCCGCAGACGGTCCCGCCCTTGTCCCGGGCATCTCCCCCACGCGTACCCGCGGGACGAGGGACCAAACGGACCTTTATGCGCCTCCTGGCGACAGTTGATGAACAAAGCGGCGTCCTCGCCTCGGTCAGGGTAACAGGGTTGCTGGGAGATGTAGTGCAGGTCCAGGAACACCAGCGGCGCAAAGCCCGGCCAGCAGAGGAGACAGTGGGGGCAAAGGTCGCAGCGCCTCGGCGGAGCAAAGCCCGGCCCGCACAAGAGTCAGGGAGAGGTGAGCCTCGTTGCGCCTCAGCGGAGCAAAGCCTGGCCAGCGCGAATACCCAAACACAGCCACACTAGGTCCTCGGCCCCAAACGGACCTTTATGCGCCTCCTTGCGCCAGTTGATGAACAAAGCGGCGTCCTCGCCTCAGTCAGGGATACAGGGTTGCTGGGAGATGTAGTGCAGGTCCAGGAACACCAGCGGAGCAAAGCCCGGCCAGCAGAGGAGACAGTGGGGGCAAAGGTCGCAGCGCCTCGGCGGAGCAAAGCCCGGCCGGCACAAGAGTCAGGGAGAGGTGAGCCTCGTTGCGCCTCAGCGGAACAAAGCACGGCCAGCGCGAATATCCCCCAAACACAGCCACCACTTTTCTTCCCTCATTCTTGGTCTCCTTACCCTCCCTTTACAGTTTATCTCTTTCACTCTTATTTCCTTAGCTTTCCTTATTTATGTTATCTTTTCTTTCTTCTCCTTTATTTGACTTTTTCTTTCTTATTTACTTTTTCCTTCCTATCTCCTTTACTTGTACTCTACTTGTTCTCGTTTAATCCTCCCGTCCCTCATTTTTAGGTCTCGCCTAGACAGCGCTCAGGCTCTCTCTTCAAGACATGCTGAATCTGGGATATGGGATTGAAAAAATGCTCATCTTTTTCATTGGTTCCTCTTGCTGCCCTTTAGAAATACAGCTTTTTCATTGGTGAATACACTTAGTAGACCCTCCTTTTGGAATTTTGGCTCCTTCCATGAGGACTGCCACGCTTACATGTGTTCATACTGTTAAGGATATTTATACTTCGAGAGAACTCGTTTTTTAGTTGGCCTGCCTCTTTGCTCCTTAACTGTTCGGTTTACTTGTGAAATGAAACTTCGTCACTTCATTTGCTTGCCGTACCTTTACCTCTCTGTGTCTCTCCCTCACACAATACTATACTACTTTGGTTGTTTCATGTCCCTTAATCACCACGTGCTGCTTTATGTTCCTGTGCATCCCCCCTACCACAACACTGCTCGCTGGCCCCCACCTCCCCTCCGAGGCCACAGCTGTTTTACTAATTTTTTTGTTTTGTTACTTTATACATAATTTGCAGTGCAGTGCCCTTGTTTAACATCCCTTTTCCGTACCCTCACTCCCCTGAACGACACTGATTGCGCGCCCCCAAGATCGCTGCATTAAATTCTTATGTTATTTTGCATTAGTCGGTTTTATTTACATAGCACACCTAGCCCTGAGCTCGGGGAAATTAAATAATCAGCCCATTATCACAGGATGTTGAGCAGACACCTGACTAACACTGATCTCTCGCCACTGTGCCATATCCTTTCCTTGGCCATGTCGCAGGGAGCAGTACCATATGTGGGCAAAAGAGGTCCAAAGGGACACCTAGTGACAGCCTGTGGTACTACACTCTCAACACTGCTTGTTTTAACGTGGAGCCATAACTGCCATTTCTTTGGAAACCTTTTAACTGCATATTGTTAGTGTAAGTGGCATTTTTCACTTCTCAACACAGTACTGTTGTGTTACTTTGGCTCACACTCTCCACCGGGATTTAAAAATGGCACCCGAGGTAAACGCTGCAGTCGGCAAAGGGAACAACAGGACCACAGAGAGCACACACGCTTTTTATGAGTTTATACCCTAAGGTAGGGTATAGACTTCAGTGCAATCCTAGAACTTCTGCTAGCTTATGTAGGGAATCCTCCAAAAATTACCTTATGCAACTGCTATAATGTGACTGACTATTGGGTACGTGTTATAGATTCTGTACTCTACCTCGTTATCCCGACCTCTCACCACTGGCTCGTCTGGCACAATTCCAGTCTCTTTCAATGCTGCCAGAGCCCCTCCATAAACACGCCACTTATTTCAAAATAAAACCACAGCAGTATAGCACACCAACTCAGTTCTGTAAATAGATAAAGTATTAGGTAACACTGACAAAAAACATATAGTGTCTTTGCAGCGTTGCAAGCATTTCAGGTCACGCAATGGCTAAATACGCTACCTTTTATCTCTATAATCTTATGCTCTTGGTACAGTGTCTATACCTGCCGCTGCGATATTGCTTGCGATTTAACATTGAATATTTAAATCAGTGTCACATAGATTTACTCAAGCCAAACAAATAGCCAAACAAATATGCCCTACTACTTTTAAAATCAGCCCCATTATGCTTTAAAATGGCCATCAGATTTGGCACCTCGCTAAGCAAATGTAAATTGCTTACAAGCTGGAGCAACGATGGTTGCTTGTTGCAATTAGCAGCTAAATCACAAGCCTCCTCTGACATGTGATCTCATACATATTTTATTAACCTCTTCCTAAAAGATCTACACAATTTTTTTTTCTTGGGGGGGGGAGGGCATATCTATTACATACGTAAAATTTATTGGCGTTTACAAAACCATTAGCTCCAAATCCAACAAATGCAAGGCTTATTGCAATTCAAAAGCTTGTTGTTTTTGACTTGCTCTTTACCAGTTCTCATCTTTTTCTAGCTTTCTTTCTCTAATTTACCTTTCCTTGCTTTTCTTTTCCTCCATTTCTCATTTGTTTCTTCTTTCTCCCGTGATTAGCTTCTGTACCCTTTTCCTATTTTTTTTTCTTTCTTAATCTTATACTATGCCATTCTGTCAACTCATGCCTTTTTTCTCCGATTCAATTTGTGTCTCGGTTTCTATAATCCTGATCTGCTTTCCTCTAGTTTCTCTTTTGTTCTTGCTTCTAGCTCCTTCCGTTTCTGAAGCTTTCCCCACTTTCTCTCTATGCCTTCCTCTCATTTACTCCTTTCTTACTGCTCTGCTCTTTGTATCTTCTCTTTCTCTATTTCACTGGCTTTCTCAGTCTTCTTTCTTCCTCTTACGTTCTTTCTCTCAATGTCTCTTGCTTCTTTTCTCTACTTATTTTTCTTCCTCACATTTCATTTTCCCCTCTTCCATTTCATTTCTTCCTCTCCTCCTTTTCTCTTCAATTCGTTCTCTCCTTCCTTTCCCTTTATCGCTTAATTTCTTTCTTCCATTGTGAAAGATTGTGTCCAATCTTAAAGCAATCTCTACACAGATTCTTTTGTGGATTCTTATCGTCTTACTCATGTACAGTGTGGTGGTCACTGCCAAGATATGTTGCCTATGAAATATGCCTAGGTCTCGCAATATCTATTACTGCTAATGGTCTTTCCTACCCTAACTCTCAACGTGAGAGCAGTTCTTATCGTATCTATTGCATGACAAGCATAACATAAGCCTAATTGAGATTCAACTCTGTGTGATTCATAAATGGGCAAAACTGATTATTGGGGTTCCCACAAGCTAAAATTTGCTTCAGAGTTAATGGTGCATCAATGCTATAAGGACTGAGATACAACAGGGGCAGTGTTTAAGTTACTTGGACTTTAAGTACCTGTATTTAACACCCTTATATGAGGCATTAGCTCAGGATGGTTTTCAATGACCAGAAGTAGTTAGTATAGTATATCACTATTGTAGTGATCCAATGTAACCAAAATAATGCTTCTTAATGAGGTGCAAATCCTGGAATGGTAAAACAATGATACCCTATTGACAATACCATTCGAAGGAGGCTAGACGGGAAGAAGCACCCTATAGGAGAAATGAGTGGTAAGTGAGCAGATCTTTAGGTCTGTCTGGGGAGTTGTAGGCTAATTCTTTAAAAAAAAAAAATTAAATAAGAAAGTAGAAATTTAATGGAAACTTATAAAAGAAGAAATTGAAACTAAAGGAATGGCCACCAACCCAAGCACCAAAGAACACTCAATTTCTGATGCATGTCAAATGATGTCAGTCAGAGGCATAGAGTTGTCAATGGCATACATGTAGTGTGCAGTCATGGGAAGAAGTAGAAAGCGAATGAGACACAGATTGAAGAGAGCTGGCCCAAAGACTGACCTTTGCTCATTAATATTAATGTAGATTTTACATTTTTTTCAAATTAAAATGCCTGGCAGATAGCAACACCTGCGAGGTCCTCCTAGGAGGTTCTAGAAAAGATTAATATAATACAATATCATCTCCCTTCCTGGGTTTCTCAAAGGAAGTAACACCAAACTCCTTGCTTACTACAGTTTTCCGAGAGACTAAACCTAACAAAATGCCAGTCTACAGGCATGAAAAGTGTCATAATTTACCTGTAAAGACCTGTAAGATAGGATTATCTTAATAAATAAGTGGGGCCTACTGCCTTTGTTGTAATTGTTTATACTAAAAAGATCGGACCTAAGTCATCTGACATAGTTTTTTCCTAATGAGGCAATAAGGCCTATTCCCTTTATGAGTGGCTCATCACCATAGCCAACTCATGGATACTATAGTCTTATAAGCTTTACCACCAGACAACTATCATACAGTTATAATATTATACGCATATACACAATCGAAAAGTCCGTCAACACCCAGCAAGCACACTTTATCAAAGCCAACATCTTGGATATATCCCAATCCACAAGAAAATTCGAGTTGAGGTAATACAGGGAAATACTTTTTGCCAATAAAACAGCTAAACGAACAGCCTAATCAGAGTAGGGTTTCATGAATATCGTAGGGAGAGCTAGATGGATACCAGAATAGCCTATGTTTAATCAGACTCTAGACTGCGTTTGGGAAACACAGGAAGAAGCTACGGAGGAAGAAAAGGAACAGTGGAAAAGATATGGGTGTCAGGATGCGACAAATTGTTGGACAAATTGAATGCTTCCGAATTGTTACGTAAATGCTATTGTTACCATGGCCCACAGTTCAGCCTACATCAGTGCAAAAGGAATAGTGTAGGAAAAAATCAAAAAGGGGGAGTGAAGAGGTGGTGCCGATGGGCACCAAGGTGGGCACGTCCTCCTCTTTACTTGGATTTTGTTAATCAAAAGGGTCCACCTCACGTAGGGTGAGTGTATATCCAGATGTCAGTGGAATACACCTTGTTTGTTAAAATACCCCTCACACACCAAAAGGGCCCTTGGTGTCATGCTTCATCATCGGGGTCTTCCCGTCCCGCTGCGGGACGGGGCAGTGCTGCGACAAGCGACTACGCTGGAGCACCTTTAGATGGGGGTGCTATGTGTATGGAGTGAGTGTCAGTGGGGTCAGGAGTGATAAAGAGAGTGAAGTTAAAAAATACCTGGCCTAGTGGTAAGAAAAAATATTTAATAAACACTGGCTGGTATTATTAAAAATAGTGAAGCGGAGAGAACGAGCAGGTTAATGGGCTCTCTCTCCTGTGTGGGTCAACATGTTTCGAGGCGTGAAGCCTCTTCGTCAGGACCTAGGGGAAGACCCCCCCTGTCACTCACTAGTGTTACTCCACAAAAAGTAGTAAAAAAGTGTATGTACAAAGAATGGGTGAAGAAAATAATCTATCAATGTGTGTAGCTATAAATTTTATAATTACACAATTCGTACTACTGTCAAACTAATGATGTAGTATGCCTGCAAGACAAGAAAAGGTGATTATAATTGCGCGGATCCCAAATGCGCTTAGCTCTTAGTCACCTGTGAGGGAGGAAGAGACACACAGACATATATACCGACTGAGGTACTGGGATCTATCGTGAGAAGGAAAACACATTTAGGGATTACATTCACTCACACACGGTAATGGGACACATATGAGGTGGTTTTAGCCAGGAGGGTAGTTGGTACCGAATACATACTTATCAGGAAGAGGGTTAGTGGAAGGATAAGTCTTGGCGTTTTCCACACTTTTTATTTTTTCGTTTTTCAAACTTTTCTCACTCCCTGGCCATTTGTGAATGACACAAACATCTGTACTTGTGGGCATGCTATTCTTCCAAATCCCAGGACAAAAGAGAATGCATGAGCCTTCCTGATATTTGAATGCTAGCCTGAAGGTGAGCCTCAATTAACCCTATTGAAAAGAGTGTTTATAGAGAAGTAAGTTAAACTCTACAACAGCAATTTGTGCCGTCATATCTGCAACACCACTGGGCAGAAGGTCTCTGTTGGTTCTTTTCCTGATGGTGTCTTTCATCAACTATCGGGATCTGCTCATTGTGGGACAAAGGGAGGTTCCCTTTGTAACAACAGAGCCTTTTCTTCAATATGTATGTGCTTTCCTTTGCTTGATCAACTCTCGTCTTTTTTTAAACAATTGTACTTTGCAGGCCTTTTCCTATTACTTATTTAAATTATGGTGGGTAAAGCAAGAATACAGTGATTATGTACAATTTCTACAAACCCACTGCACCGCTGCCTTCTTGAGTCCCAGATTTTCAACTGGCAGTCAATCTTACCAAACATAACGAAACTATAATAATAGTAACATCACTCAAAATCCGAAGTGAAAAAAACATCCCTTTTATTTATTTCCAGTCTGCAATTTTAGGTTATGCATCTTAGCCCCTCATCCTCTACCCATCCTGGGTTCAGCTGTGCAGGGGTAGAAGAGTCACTGGTGACCCAAGCACAAGGTGGCCCCACCTCCTTCAGTCCCTCTGCCCTGTGTTGTATGCACATAAAACATATTATTCTGTAACTTTCTCTCTTTATCTTCAGGCAGCCTATGTCAGATTACACCTTCCACAGCAGGGGAGGGGACAGAGCAAGCCACAAGAGTCCAGGGGTGGAGACTGCTGTCATTCTTTCCCATGGAAGGAAGAGGCATGACACTGGAGCCAGGGTACCACAAAGAGCATATATTATAGATAAGGAGCACAGCAATCCTATATGGATAATGAAATGAAATGAATTTGTACTTGTAAAGCGCACTTATACCCCATGGGGTTTCTTGGCGCTGTACGCATACCCCTGTGGAACCCTTCCTGGCTTTTCCCTGTGAAATGCTCACTCCTGGGCACCCCCAAGGTGAAGCCAGGCATCCCAGCGCTGTTGGGGCCGTTGTGGAGATTAAGCAAGCTATTGCCCAGAGTTGCAGAGTGGGACCCATGATTAGAATAGGCACCGAGGCGAGAATTATCAGGTCCGAGGAAACTGAGCCCAAGAGAACCCTGGTCCTGGGCCAGACCTCTGCATCAGGGTCTGCCGCTCTAACCATTGAGCCACACTTTACCATCATATCATCATATCACTCTGGGAAATGATAAGTATGAAGCCATGAGCTCCGCCAGTGTTCGGTGTAGCACAGAGAGGTCACCATTTATGCTTCACTGGGGGGAGTTATCAGAGGGAGAGGCAAAGCACTGATTGGTCTCACTCATGACGACTTCAAAGTAGAATCAAAGTGACCCTCTGATGAGACATAACCTTCAGCAAAGGCCCTTAACAAAACTAATTTCCTATAATCCTAAACAAGAACTATTTAATTATTTTATGTGACTTGTATAGCGCCTGAATCACCCCATACGGGGTATCTCTGCGCTGAGACTGCTTGTGGCCATACCGAGGGGGACTAGAACAGTTCAGTTTTCAGAAGTTTTCTGTAGGCTAGGAAATGTGTGCACTGGATCATCTGTATAGGGAGTTGATTCCAGTTCCTGGGGGCTTGATGGGAGAAGGCTTTGCCTCCCGTGCGTGCCAGTTCGAAACGGGGAGTACAGAGAAGTGCTTGATGGCTAGACCTAAGGGGCCTGGCCGGAGTATATCTGACCAACTTTTGGGATAGATACGCATACGCAAGCCACACAAAGTGATGAAATATTGTTAACTATAAAAATTAAATGGCACAATTCGTAGCGGGCAGCTAAGAGCATGGGTTGAAAAAACCTAGCAAAAAAATGAATCAATGAACACAAAGACAGCCGAGGGATACAGTAAAATATCTTAACTTGGTTACAGAAGAAAAACACGTCAAGGCGTGCTAAGACCTTAAGATTCATGGACAGTACACATATTGAAAATAAAGAAACGGTTCGGTACCAAAAGCTGTAATATGATAGGTTCTGGTCAGGAAAATCTTCCACTGTACTGCTTAGTCAAAATCCATTTATCCTAACAATAATTTAGAACTATCTTAGTGGCCGTCAAAATTATGCTGTGCCAATTCCTGAAGCCGCCATCACTTTCTGTGGGCAAGTTTACCCCATACAGAAAATTGGTTTTACCCGTTTATGCCTCATGTAGCTCTGATGGCCAAATGACATCTCAAAAAATAATTCCAGCAGATTCTTAAAGTTCTGAAAAAAATATCATAAGGAACTAGATAGACTGTTAATAGGTTGTTGTATACATGTTTCCTCTGATGCACCAAAAGGCAGTAGCTGTTAAGTGTTGTAGTAAAATCGGAACAATATCCATTAGGATGAATAAATTACATCCTACATCCCCGACAAGAGAATGCAAGTGTTGACTCACACCTCCACAACAGTTCCTTGCTGCGAGACGAGAAACAGTGCTTTCTTGCAGATAATAATTGGCGTACTTTAGAAATGGCATACTTACTGTCGAGGATGCAAGATGAACACATAGCACCCCCATCTAAAGGTGCTCCAGCGTAGTCGCTTGTCGCAGCACTGCCCCGTCCCGCAGCGGGACGGGAAGACCCCGATGATGAAGCATGACACCAAGGGCCCTTTTGGTGTGTGAGGGGTATTTTAACAAACAAGGTGTATTCCACTGCCAAAAGGAATAGTGGCCATGACAGATCATGTATGGTTGACTAATCTGATTCCCAGGGTGGCAGAGTTCTATGTCAAGAGATGCATGATATGCACTACTTACAACACAGAAAAAGGTACCCCAATTCAACAGGTCATTTTGCACCCCCAGAGCTGCCCATCGAGGTCTTGCAACCATTTGAGGTGGTTCTGGAGAGGCCAACAAATGTATAGGCTGTACCAAGATAAAAGGACTTCTTGACAATGAATATAATTTTCTTGTTGATTACTGTGACCAATTGACTTAAGATTTGCTTTTGATCCATTCACAGGTGAAGGACAGTCTCCCTCCTAGTCTTGATGGTCTAGGTCAAAAGCTGGGGCCTAGAGATTGTGTCTTTACCCAACAGTTTCAGAGGAAGTCCAGCCTTGAGCCAGGCTACAAGGTTCCTGTCCAAGTTCTCTTCGCCACCCTGACTGCTGTTAAGTGCACAGGGCACAAACACCATGCCAGTGATGTGGAGTAAGCAAGCACCACTCCCTTTGCCATATGATCAGTGGATAACAAGAGGAATACCTTATTAAAAATATGATCAGATCTCTCAGCAAGTACCTTTTGGGGATGGTGATCTTTTTGAAACATGGTGAAGTGGTGTTTTGGAACAATAACTTGCTGCCATCATGCCTGACCAAGATGAACAGAATCTGTTTGAGCATCCTGGCATTGTTGAGCCCCGATACAAAGTGTGGCCAAGGGCCGAAAAGAACTATAGACTTTGATTGAAGAAACTATCTCTGGAGAGGTAGCAACCCATGCCGGTGGTCAAGACAGCCAACGACCAGACCGATACATAAGCTTGCAAGTGAGGCTTTGAAGCAAAAGACACTTGGGGCCTAATGCTCTTTGATAGTGTAGCGAGGGAATTTTTGGAGAATTGAGATTACATTGCTTTGTTCCTGGCTGATCGTGACGCTACTCTGTTAGCTTGACACTTAAACAACAAATATTATGGGAAGAGGAGAGAAAGGAAAGAAACCGCACAGGTTGAATATAAAGACCAGTATAGGGAATAGTGTTAGGTGTTTTTTTTTGTTAAATAGGTATTTGTATATAGATTAGATTGAAATGGTTAGAGTTGGGGATCTGCCGTTAAGGCTCTTTGGGAAGGTGTTTTCTGCCCTATTAGGAGAAATAGAAGTACTTGCCCCGAATGCCCCTGCTAAAAGCTGGCAGTTTGGAACAAAAAGGAGGAAAATAGGGATACTTGTACGTTCTCGATTGCTAGTATTTACATTTTCGGGTCTATTTTGGAGGTTTGAAACAGATTACCCTGTTCATGGCCTAGTGCATCCTACTCCTACTGCACCTGAAAATTATCACTAAACCATATCCTCTTTTAAGGATTCGTACTTCCAAAATATATAAGCATTATACGTTTGTTCAATCTTTAGATAAAACGCCCTAATGTTAATTGAGGCACACAAGCTCCACCACTTAGTTGCTGACATACACTAGGACAATGAAGTTGGACTTGGTCTGGATAGTTTTGGGGCCTAGTAACCACTTGGGGCTAGAAACTGTTCACTATAGTGCCCTGAATGTACTTATCTGTTTATAACATGTAGCTGATAAACCACACAACTAGGTCTTTTGACTGATACTCAAATCTTATCTCATGAGATGCAACTCTGAACTGACCTCCAGCTGAAACGAGGAATTTCCACTGCTAAGCAATTTTGTATAAAGTCACGTAAGCTCTGCTTTGAGTTGTGTATGAATATGCAGAACAAACGTTGATCCTTGCTCATTCTACAACTCCACTTAGTGCGAGTTGTTTGTTGTTCCCGCTAGTGTAATAAATGACTAAAAAGTCTGCCTCCAACTCCTCGCACTTTAATTTGTTACTAAAAGCGTAAACATTTAGTTTTCTCACGACGAAATCGCCGCTTTACTGGACCAAGGCCAAACTGCAGCACTCATCCTCCTGGACCTCTCTGCTGCCTTCAACACAGTCTCCCATAGCACACTAACTACCAGACCCCACTCCACTGGCATCCGAGCCGACGGCACCCAACTCATCCTCTCCTTCACAAAAGAACCCAGCATCACCAGGCACAACTGCCAAGAAGGAAGAAAGCTGTCGCCAGGACAGCTGCCTGAAACTAAACTTCGAGAAAACAGAAGTCCTCATCCTTGGCTCCATACCCTCAGCATTGACCTCCTGCCCTCGGAAATCCCTCCAGTCCGACAGACCATGCACGAAACCTCGGCATCATACTGGATTCATGGGGGGCGTGGCTAGGCACCGATGTGAGGAGACTAGGACTCCGGAGCTCTCTCTCTGTGACCTCTCCTCGCCTGCAATGATCCTGACCAACTAAGGAGGCGCTTTTCCTCAACACCAGTACCGGACGCGCAGATGCCGATTTTGACCCCCCCCCCGAGAGGTGGCGGGCCCCTCAATTCAGGGAATACGCCGCTTTTTGTCCCAGCCGACCCCGGGCGTGCAGTGCGCAAGATGGTAGCCGGGAGCTGAGAGATCGGCTTGGTCCAAATGATGTGGCCGAATCCTGCTCCGATTGCTGCCGTGCTGCTGAGGGCGAGCTTGCAGTGACCAAGGGATCAGCAGCCATCGGGGGCCAAACCGTGCTGCAGTGAGGGCATAGCTGGAACAGCCTAAGAAGACAGGTGCTGCAGCGGTTGCGAATGTGCTGAGCAAAAGAGGCGATGAGTGAAGGCGGCCATGAGGCTTCTCCGGAGGTACTTTCTGGCGGATGCTCCATCGTGCTATGTAATGGGCCCCGGAACGGAGAGGAGCGCGATTTGAACAGCACTGGGAGGCGGCGGAGGCGGAAGGCAAGGCAAACTAGCCCCAGAGATCCCAAATGTAAGAGATGGGGGATCAATGGGGCAACACGGACCTGGTTGAGCGAGTGGCTGGGGGCGGAACAATGGCGGCCCACTGCGGCAGTGAAGAGAGCAAAGGAGTGCATTGGCGACTGAGGAGAGACCAAGGAGGTGCCCGCCGGCGAGTAAGTTGCCTTGGTGTGCTGTGTGCCCCGGTGCTGGGGGGAATGCAGCCTGAGCTGCAACACCAGTGCGGAGGAGGGCAACCCGAAACTGTACTAGAGGACCCGGCGCGTCTAACGGAGGTTTGGAGAGCGGACACGGATCTGGCTGCCATCCTGCACGAGTGGCGAGCACGCTTGCATCGGCGCTGGTCCTACGCTTGGGGGACGTCGAAGAGGCGAGTATCAGAGGCCCTATTGAGACCCCCAGAGGACTACAGATCATGGGGAAAGTGTCCAGGCGCAAGGTGTTTGCTGTGTTGACAGTGGAAGGACGTCAATACTGCATACTGACTATGGCGAAGACCCACCGGGGAGGGAGGCAGACGCCGCTCCCGAAGGCTCCACATTGATAGATATCATGCAGGCCATAACCTCCTCGAGGGAAGTCCAAGAGGCCAAGATGGACGTTATAGGGGTGGTTCTCGATCCCCTGAAGGACGACCATCGCAAACTTAAAGAAAGGGTGAAAACCACTGAGAAGACGTTGGAGGATGTCTCGGCGGCCATTTCCACGCTGCAGCGTTCCCTGTTGCTAGTGGAGGACAAAGTCAGGATACTGGAGTTGTGGGCGGAAGATAGTGAAGGGTGTTACCGCCGGAACAACTGGCGCACAGTGGGGGTCCCGGAGAGAGAAGAAAAGGACAATATGTTCCAATATCTGGAAAACTGGCCCAGGGCAGAAGTGCCCCGTTTTACGCTCTTGAACATTCACATAGGGTTCCGACGAGACCCACCCCCTCCCTCCCTTCCCCCCGAAGCCTGGGGCTCCCCGCAGCCAATAGTGATGAGTCTACTGCATGATCAGCTTAGGGACCACCTGCTACAGCAAGCCCGAGGGAAGCAGAACCTTCAGATTGGTAGCGCCAGGGTGATGATCTTCTCGGACTTCACCAGGTAAGTCCAGCGGCAGCGTGCCTCTTTTCTGGCACTAAAAATGACGCCAACTGCAGATACCATATGCATGTTGTTTCCTGCACGTCTGCGGGTGACAGACAAAAATGAGACGCACTTTTTCACGGCACTGCGGGAGGCTGACCGGCGGACGAGCGCCAGAAACTCCCCACCATCGGGGGCTGCGTGGAGGGGATCGACCACTTCGCCGAGGTCTCCGAGAGTCCGTATGCCGCCGGGGTACCAGCTGGAGAGAGACAGAGCTGTGCAGGCAGTGGTGGAAATCAGCCGCGGAGGAGCTAACCAGAGTTCTACCATTACGGATCCTGGGGCAGACGGTTCGGGCCAGTACCACCCCAGCAGCACGAATGGGGACTCAGAAGCTGAACTGCCAATTGTTACACCTAAAACGGCGGACCTCATTGAGTGAGGCATGCATACCACATTGTCCTGTGAACAAACTCTCGGAATCCTGAGAACCGTTAGCTGAGGGGGGTGCTACTAAGATGCAGCAAGCTGATGGCACATGAGCGAGGAGATGCAGGGGCCTCCCTGAGAGACCTGGGCGGCCGCAGGGGGCCTGGGTTCTGAAAGGGCCAGTGAAATGAAATGAAATGAAAACAACATTTATAGAGCGCTACAAATGCCCTCAGGCGTCCAGGCGCTATGACTCTCGGAGAAGCCCTCAGGAGAACAAGCAGATTTAGATTACTGAAAGAAGAAAGTTTTGAGTTGTTTCCGGAACCATGTGAGGTTTGAATTGCTTCTCATGTGGAGGGGGAGGGAGTTCCACAGTTTCGACACATTGAAGGAGAAGGAACGTCCCCCTGATCTGGCTCTGAAGATTTTAGGGACTTTGGCCAGAAAAGCAGAGGAGGATCGAAGCTCCTTGTTGGGCAGGTATGGGGAGATGAGGGAAGAGTTGATTTCTGGGCCCATTTTCCAGAAAGCCTGGTGAGCGATGCACAGGGCTTTGAATTTAACTCTATTTCTAACAGGTAGCCAGTGCAGCGCTTTTAGGCCAGCAGTTATTGAGGTCCTGCGTGGGACCTCAAGTAACGTGCGGGCAGCACAGTTTTGGGCGCGCTGAAGTTTTTGTAGGGTGTAGTCCGGTGCTCCAAGGTACAATGCGTTGTTGAAGTCCAGGCGAGATTGGACGAGGCCTTGTATGATTATCTGCCTGGCTTCAAATGGGAGAAGGGGAAGGATTTTCTTGATTACCCTGAGGAGGCCAAAACAGGTGGCTGCCACTTTCGTGGCCTGGGTGTTGAAGCTCAACGACTTATCCAGCCATACCCCCAGGCTTTTGATGCTATCGCTGGGGGCAGGGGCCGCCCCCATGCTTGCTGGCCATAGCAGCTCTAGAGTGGAGGGGGCTGTCGGGCCTAGGAGCATAAGCTCGGTTTTGTCTTCGTTGAGCTTCAGGCATGAGTCCATAATCCAGCCCCTCACTTCCTCCAAGCACGCCGATAGATTGGGCGGCGATTGGAGGCCGCTCTTCTGCACAAGGGAAACCACCAGCTGGGTGTCGTCCGCATAGGAAATGATGTCAACGCCATGCGGACGGACAATCCCAGCCAGCGGCCTCATGTACACATTGAAGAGCGTGGGGCTTAGTGAGGAGCCCTGAGGGACTCCACATCCCAGAGGCCTGCTTGATGAGACGGAGGTGCCGTCGAAGGCCTGGAAGGTTCTATCCGATAGAAAAGACTTGAACCAAGCCAGGGCTTCTCCGGACACTCCCAGGTCGGCGAGACGGTTCATCAGAATGGTATGATGTACCGTATCAAAAGCGGCACTCAGATCGAGGAGGATCACTGCCACTGATCCCCCTCGATCCAAGATCCGTCTTGCTTCCTCGGTCACGGCCAATAGAGCAGTCTCCGTCCCATGTCTGGGGCGGAAACCCGTCTGGGAAACGTCGAGAAGATGGTTTTCCTCAAGAAATTTTGTTAGAATAATGTTGATGTGTTTCTCCAGGATTTTTGATGCCCATGGGAGCAGAGAGATCGGGCGATAATTGCTGGGGTTGGCTGGGTCGAGGGCAGGTTTTTTTAGCAAGGCCCGTACCATCGCCTGCTTCCAAGTCATTGGTACCGTTCCGCTGAGGATGGAGGAGTTCAGCAACTCCATCAAAGTAGGAGAGATGGTCTTGCTAGCCAGCCTCAACGAGCCCGGGGGAGCCGGGTCACATGGTGAGACGGATTTGATTTGTTGAGCTAGAGAGTCCAGCGTTTCCAGATTCAGCAATGGAAAGGAACGCCTCACCGCAGTTTGGGTACCAATATTTTCTCTATTAGTTTTTTGATTGGGGC
Source organism: Lissotriton helveticus (assembly GCF_964261635.1). Taxonomy (NCBI): domain Eukaryota; kingdom Metazoa; phylum Chordata; class Amphibia; order Caudata; family Salamandridae; genus Lissotriton; species Lissotriton helveticus. Next base: position 129,791,804 of record NC_136061.1, on the reverse strand, counting down.
TAGTTGTTTTGTACCTGTCCTGGGGAGTGGGAGTTGGGGAGTTCTATGGGGGAGAGGGGGGGGGGGGTTTAATGGGGTCAGGCATGTCGCTGAGGAGGAGCAGGAGGGATAATCATTGTGGTACGAGTTATGGGATCCACCGTAGGCCTTAAATGTCTATCATGGAATGTCAGGGGAATGCACACTGACAAGCGACACACGATTCATGCTTATTTGGTGAGGAGGGGAGTAAATATGGGGTAAAACTGGGCTTCTGTAAATCCATTGGTCGCCTCTGTTTTTTCAAGCCTTAGCGGGTGTTGGTGCAAGGCCTTATTTTTCTGGTTATTTTAGCTTTTATTTTTACTTCCTTGTTAAAATCCATGTTGGTTCGAATGAGTCCAACTAACATTTGGGTGTGTGGGTTTGACTTCTTGCTCTAACTAAAGTGCAGTACCTAAGACCAACAACACAACAGCAGAAACTGTCTCCTTAGCATACACAAGTGGATAAAACGAACCACCTGAACATAGAAAGCCCTAAGGCTCTGGGGACCAGCAGGCCCAGTAATGAACATGTAAGAATCAAAGGTGAGAAGCAGCCTTAGTAAGCAGGTGAAAAAGTATATTCTTTAAATAGATCCCATCCACATCAGACCTCTTGACAGGAGAAACAGCAAGCTTCAACTGCCCAGTCACAGTTCATATGATGATAAGCTGATATACATCATAACATTCTTAGGCACCTGGCAACAGGATTAGAAACCTAAGATACAAGTTTCTTAAGATGCCACATATCCGCATCCTTTATAAAGAAACAAAAGATAACTATGCTTTAAACAAAATATAATACAAAACTCTGTTTAACAAAATCTTTCAAAAATGTAGGAGGAGATGAAACTCTAGAAGATCAGTGAACATTGTCAGCAACTACAGAATACTGTTTAGAACTACAATTATCCGGAGTACAAATAAAGTCTTTCCTAACCACCACCACCACCCTGTTCAAATTCCAAATGCGGTGGTCGGCAATTTTAACAGCATTTTGAAAAATGTTAATGACTTGTATGGGTTTCAAAAATTTAGAAGATTATTTTTTCTTGGAAGGGTTTTTTTTATAAGAACCTAATCTCCAACTTTTACTGAAGTTATTTTTACACTCTTTCTTAAATCATGAAACCTTTTTCTAGCTTCAATTTTCTTAGACTCAATTACATTCCAATTACTTTTTTCATTCTCAGAAAATTTGGCTGGTTGCATGTCATTGACCCAGGGAGGTGCAAAAAAAAGTGTTTGGCCATCTAGCCCTAAATAGTTCAAAGAGAGTCCTTTTCGTGACAGCGTGTGGTGACAATCTGTAAGCCTCAACCTTTTTCCAAATTTGAATGCGCCAATTCAGACCTGTTGACCTAGCCATGTCAATAGTCTTCTTTAATACAGGATTAAACCTCTCAACCATTCCGTTGGTTTTTGGATGGTAACTCGTCAAGAAAAAACTTTCTGGGTACAGATTTCCACATTTTTAACTTTGGCATATAGCGCCCACTCATACCTTGTGTCATTCCTACTTTACTCAGGGGTGTGGAATTTAATAAAACATCTACTTGTCCATGGGGCAGGTTACTTAAATCTACTTGTCCTGTAACAAAATCCACTTGTCCCTTTGGTGCCATGTACTGCAGCAATAAATCATGGCAGTAATCTCTTTATATAAGAACTCTGATATAGCCTCTCAGTGCTCATACCATAGTAGTGTTTGAATACTTGCAATCCCCTTATGTTGCCACCTTTCCACAGATCTACATACTAGGGATGAAATTAAGTGGTAAGCAATAGTTTCAGGGTTAGAATGCCCTTTTGATTCTGTCCAAACCTACTAACTTGCATGTTTTAAGGGTTTTCAACATCTCTTTTCTAACCTGTTCCTCCTTTACTCCTGACCATGACAGACGTAAACCTTCTTCCAGAGTTGGGGGAAAAAGTGGTTGGAGGGAAAGTGAACATGTAAACATTCAGATTTTCTCATGAGCAAATCTACCTATGCAACTTTTGCTCATGCTAAAATGCAATTCACAAATATTTTCTAGGAGTACTATTTCTTGTCCTACTTCTGTAAATTCTTGGGAATTCATGAAAGCCGTATGGCTGCACTTAATTCAAGGACATATACCGGGGGGGGGGGCATTTTGGAGACTTTCTTCAATAATTGGGCCCCTATTTTGGTCTGGCGTTGACCGTGACTTTTTGAGTTTATTAAAATACTGTCTCTCACTGTATCGTCTGGCTTCACTGTGAGTGACAGCATTCTGCTCTTTCACAAGGAGCATATTGGCACACAAAGTAGTTTTGTTCAGTGCCAGTAACTATTGTGGCTGTGTGCTTTTTGAGACCAAAAACAACTTTTGCTTTTGCCGATGTTGGTTATAATGGTGAGGGCCTGGAAGCTCCCACACCAATCAGGTTTTACAAAAACCATGCCAAAACAAGTCACACATTGACAAAACTAAAATGCTGACCATCAATTTCAGACATACTGGCTTTGCCAATGCTGGTTTATTTTTGTTTCCCATGATCTTATTGAAACTGGTTACACTGATTTTCCATTCTGAATATTTTTGGGAAATACTAGCATGCATCAACACGTTACTAAATTATGCTGCAAAGAAATTGTACCTAAAATTTTACAGTGGTTTAGAGAAATGCTTTTTTTTCTTTCATTTTTTTATGAACATTTTATTTTGAAAGCAAAGAATCATCAATCTTGCTTTCAAGCTTCTGCAGATATTTGCATCAAATCAGAGAGCATTCTGGGAGCATTATAATAGCCTCATATTGCTAATTTTGAAAACATGTGTACACATTTTAATACTGGAACCACTGTCAGTAATGCAGTCAGAGCTTACAACATTAATTAGAGCGCTCACCTTAATAATAAAGGCTTTCAATTAATGAACCATAAATACAAGTTTGAACAGCAATATTACCTTAACTGCAGACAGTGCCCTTCCCTAATCCATAATGTGGTACTGCAAACTGGCCGCCAAAGGGTTTGTGCTGCAGGGGGTTCGGCCTACTTGTCCCAAGGACAAAATACACATGAAAACTGGTTGCCCTTGACCCCAAACAATATGTCCTGGGCATCGGGCTATAGGAATTCCACATCCCTGTTTACTGCTTTGCCAAAGTAAAAAATTTGAATATCTGTACCCAGAAAGTTTCACGCGAGACAAGAGTTGAATGAACCTGCAAATCTTTCTTTGATAAGTTCCAAATTTTCTCTAATGAGCAGGAGCTTAGAATCCGAATGTGAAATCTGAGATATACAAAGAAAATAAGAACAGTACCATTGATTTGTAGAAATCAGAAAGGGTTCTTGGAAGTTGATTTCAATTGATAAATGGAGGTAATGTTGAGATCTTTCCATCAAGGTGAGGCCATCCTCGTCGCCAAAATTAAGAATCAAAGGTGAGAAGTAGCCTTAGTAAGCAGGTGAAGAAGTTTATTCTTTAAATAGATCCCATCCAAATCATACCTCTTGACAGGAGAAACAGCAGGCTTCAACTGTCCAGTCACAGTTCATATGATGACAAGCTGATACACATCATAACATTCTTAGGCACCTGGCAACAGGATTAGAACCCTAAGATACAAGTTTCTTAAGATGTCACATAATGACAGTTCAAAAGAAGGGTTGAGCCGCCTTCAGAGCTAGAACCCTCTCCACAGGAGAAGTAGACCGACTTTAAGTAAGAGAGAAAACTGTAATTAAGACTTTAAGAGAGAAGTAGAACAATAAGTAACTTCGATACATCGACTGAGGAAGCCTGCTCGACTGAGAGGGCCAGAGGAAGAGAATTACAGAATTTCAGAAAAGAGTAACTCAGCATCCGGTAGTCCAAGGGGGGGGCTAGATATATCCCTTTCTGGAAAGGGAAGGTTGTCTTCACCATCATAAGCATTTGTAGAAATGAACTCATTAAAAAAACACCATGTATTCACAGTGGTGCAGTCCCACAAATAACCTAATTAATGTCTCTAAATCTGCAGAAAGGCATACGAATCCCAGCAGTGCTCGTTTCGATTTTGCACATCATTTCCATCTTCAGCAGATACTGCAGGTTACATAGTCAAGTGATCTAGAACCAATACTAGTTCTATCACCTCAATACTTGCAGTCTCTTGGACAATATCTTTTAAACGTCTGATGGGAGTGAGTGGTGGAGCACAAGTGGAATGCTTAAGGAGAGATTTTTTTGTGGGCTCTGGTGCATATGAAGGTACAACAAAAAAGGCCCAAGTGTCCCTGGTGATGTGGCTCTAAATTTGTATGGTGAAACAAGAGTCTGCTGGCACATTTATGGGGTACATTTCTAGCAGTAGAAGGCAATACATTCAACTTCTTCACTTCAGGTGAAGAGCCAGAGAAGAAACTATTCCAACTAGCGAAACAAAACGAAACAAGCAGCAAACAGGCACAAAAGGCTGTTGCTGCAACTGTGTGCTTGATTACTCCGCAAGAGGACATTTTTCAATGGTAAAGAGGTTACTGTCCCTAGCACTGAAGTCAAGGCATTCCACAAATCTGGGGGGCGATTGAAAGTGGTAGTACTAAACTGATCACAAAAATGATGAACCTTAAAAACAAACCTGGCAGGGCTCTTTAAATATACAAACTCTAAACCTCACAATTTCTACCCGGTGGCAAAAATAATTTTTAAAAAATCGTCACACCACAAAATAAGATTAAAAGGCGCTGATCGTCATTTGACCATGTAAATATACAGGAGGCCTGCGACCTCCAGTGTGAGCAGGAACTGAACTAGACCTGTTACTACCAGACCTAAAGCTTGTCCTTCTAGTAAACAGCTTGCATTTACATTGTGTTGGGAATTAAACGAAGAATTGATTCATGTTAAGGCGGCAAAAGTGAACTAGTCTTCAACCTAATATAAAATCAAACAACGGGAGACTTTCTCTAACAACTCATCTTTTTAGTCGTCTTTTCATGGCCTCGGGTCAGAAGCAAAGATTTGGGTAAAGAGATTCGGCTCTATTTAAGATGGAGGTTGCACAAGAGCGCTGAAATGGGCCCAGAGGAAAATAGGAGTTGTAAGGTGGGTATTTAGCATTGGCTCAAGATACTAACGTCGCTAGAAACAATGAAGAGTTTCAAAGCTGCTCTTACTCTGCAAATTGTTAAAACACTCTGGTTTTGCCTAATGTATTGCATTTTCTTTGCTTATGTGCAAGTCCTGGAACTTGCCCATTGTATGAGGCATGGAATTTTCCAGAGAATTTGTATCGCATATTTTACTGTTATTTAGCCGGATGAAGATGTAACTGTGAAAGGGAAATTTTCTTTAACCCCTTGGGCGCGGCCGCGATTCTGCGCCTGTTTTTAAGAGTGGGCGGGATCATGACGGCCCCCGGGGCGGGATCATGACGGCCCCCAGCCGTCATCAGCACACACCCACCGTAATGCATGACGGACGGGGGCCGTCATCAGCATAGAAGGGGTTAAAAACGGAACCGGGTAAACTACACCTATTACTCTGTATGCATTCCGTGCAGAACTATGTTAAGGCTTTTGTTTGGACTTGCATAGTATGGATCCTCCAGATCATTTAAATAGGTTTAATCTGGTCTTTTACACAGTTGAGATGCACCATAGTAGCACTGCAACCATTTTCCATTGATTTTAATTTTCAAGATGAAGTACTTCCTTTATGCAGGTACACCTCTGATACACGCTGTCTCCAAAACATTGGGTAGTGGAACGATGACAGTTGAGTTCATAGCTGCCACCCTGCTTCGTTGGGTGGGTGAGAGTGGTCGCTAAGCCAGTAGGGCATAAAACCACTTGAAACAGAATTTGATTAGATACATTAATGATGTGGAAATCATGCTAAAAATACTGGAACTGCAGGTTACTTCGGCTTCCTCCCCTGTAGACAGATATGGTCAACACTAAAGGATTCGAGCGAATTAGAGCAGAAGAGAGGGAAATGTACATAATGTGATAGTGACTTCTGGACTCAATGTCACAACAAAAGACATTTTACCAACGATTGTGAAATACTAACATATGAGGATACATAAATGCTGAAAGCGAAATGCATTAAATAATATTTACGTGTATGTGAAAATGGTACATGGAAAAATACTTACCTGGCATCATGTTGCACAACCGTATGATGCATGACGTGTACATGCTTTGGAATCAATAAAACTCAATAGTTCCAAATCTTTTTGTTTTCCTTCCCTGACCAATTTACAGCCATTTGACTAGTTTCAACATACAAGCGTTGTTTGAATAAAATTAATGAATGAGATTATTTAAACTATGAATACATTTCCATTAAACACCAAATTACAAGCTAGGTAAATTGACTGGCATTATAGAATTGTGGAGAGCAGCAGGCGCTCACAGGCAGATAAATATTAATGGAACGGGGTGTTTATGACTGCAAGATTTCAAATAAAAGACGTATAGCACTGTTGAGGGAACAGCAACAACTAAACGTTATGAAAAGACCCAACATAATTTCAGCAGAATAGTTACTCAGAATTTACATTTTTTTAGTTGGACATTCAAATGTCATTTCTCTTTGCAGCTGTACTACAAGCAAGATCTGCCAACAGGGGTGAAACAACAAGCTATCTACTCCGGGATGCTGCTTTATCCATCCCTACCTTACAACTGTATTATTAGGATAGGAGACACCACTGGTAAAAATCGGTTCCTTGTTAATAGAGCCAATTATTGAGATTGCTCCCAACATTTCTTTGTCCACAAGAATAATAAGCTTGACTAAATATTCCAGTGAAATGATATCACAAATGTCTGACTTTACTACGGTAATGCTACATGAAGAAGCACTGGCAACCCTATTACGTCTTGCCTTTGAGGCCTACTGGCTTTGTCAATGGTTTAGTCATGATGTATAGCATCCTTAAGGCAGTATAGCATGGAAAATAAACAGGGGAAAAAACAACGCAGCTGGCTGCGCCATTTTAAAGGCAAGTGCAGCAACCATGCTCGGAGAGTTGGGATAACAGAGAAATGCATGTACTCTCATGTAGTGCTCTCAGAAAAAGAATAACAATAGTTCCCAAAAACCAGACACTCAGAGAAGGATAAAAGGAGCCAATCAGACCGTTGGTAAACAGGCTATGTATGCTCCACAGTTGGGACAACAAGTAGCTGGGTGGTCGAAAACAAATAAAATCATCAAGTTGAAAGCAAGAAAATAAGAGCGGCATTAGGAAAAGCCAATGGAAAGCCATGGGCGGAGTCGTTTTCCAGGTCAGCTATTGATATCTCCATTAAGTCTTTCACAGGCTTGGACCTGGAGGGTGGGATGGGAAGGCAACAACACAAAATGTGCATGCAACAACATGAACAGTGGGAGAAGCGAGCAATAATTTAGGAGGGCAACAAAATTACATGGGTAAGAGAGCGAAGGAGGAGGAGGGGGGCGTGGCCTGAAGCCGAAGATGGTGGACGTGTAGCCCGAAAGCTCCGTCCGTAATCCTCAAACTAAGCTGATTATCCTGCTTTCCCCCACCGCGACCCACCTGATACTTGCACCGGAGGTCCCCGGGGGTGTTATCCTGGAAGCGGAGCGGTGCTTCTCCAGTCCGCCCGCTCTGCTGACGCTCGGTGCGGCTACTCTGGAAGCGGCCTGCTGCACAGGGTGAAGCCCCGGGCTCGAGTGGACGTTCTCCCCGGCCTCCCCATAGCCTCTGGCGCGGTCAGACCAGCTCCGCGCCGGACCTCCGAGGCGGAAACCGGCGGCAGACCTCGCATGTAGGGGGGTGTCCTGAGAGTGCGGCGACCCTGCGGCCCCCGCCTACGCTGCGGGGCACTACACGGCATCCTGCTGGGTGCCCTGCGGATCGAGCGGAGGCTCTCTTCTCTGGCTGACCGGCTGAATCCACGCGGAGGGCTAGACGCCCGTTTCCTGCTGCGCCGCCCGGGACTGTGAGGCGGACAGCGCCGGACATCGGACACAAGCGCCGCTTGCTCCGGACCCCCCCCTGCAGGCCTCATTAGCAGTTTTTTGGGCGCCATTTTGTTACTGGGGCCCGGACGGGAAGAGCTTCTCTGGCCCACACACTGGTCGATTGCTGGAACCGCGACTAGGATTCCACACGGTGCAACGCCCCTGCGGAGGGCGGTGTGCCCAGCGGTGTGCAGGGGACGGTGGACTGCAGGACCTGGCTGGCGGGGCGACTGGCCTAGGACAGCGGCGGGGAGAGGGAGACACCGCTCTGCAGGCCTACCACCACGCACTGGCCCAGACTTCTAGAGTGCACCTGCGTAAGGCCGATTCACTGGACACTGGCAGAAGGCCACCTTACCTCCTTCATCTGTACTGCGAGAAGCTAAAGACGACTCTGCACTCGGGGCCTCCCTGGGTGGGCCGCCTGTTCTGCAACTGACGTCAAGGACAGGGATTCTACGCGCTCTCGGCCGGCCCTGGGCCTGTGCTGCTCCCACCCTTGCACAACACCACTCCCTGGCCCTGCGGCGAACACAGCCCGGCGCCCGGAGTAGATACGGGAGAGGGCGGCGGCGATCTGCTGTGCCCTTTCCGACGCCACCCTGCTGACAAGAGCCATGGGCAAGCCAAGGGGCAAGACTCATGGACAGGGCGCTGCGACGGACCTGCAGTCCACGGGCTCCGAGGACCCACTGGCCTCCTCCAACGTGGACATCATCCCGCCGACTGGGAAAGGGTCCCAGGACGCAAAGTTGGACCTTATCCTTAATGAGATACGAGCGACCCGTGAGGCCCTGGAATCGCGTATTGACAACATGGCGACGGGCCTATCACTACTAAGGGCGGACCATGACAAATTGGCGGAACGGGTGGCGGAGCAGAAGCTGGCACTGAATGACCTGGTGCCACAACAGACGGAGCATTCCACGAGGCTGGAGGGAGTGGAAAAACAGCTTAAACATCTCTGGGATAAAGTGGATGAGGCAGAAGGACGTGCGCGCCGCAACAACGTCCGCATCTTGGGCATTCCGGAGAGAAGTGAGGGGAGGAACCCCACCCAATTCGTGGAGGACTGGCTACGGAAACTAGTGGGCCAAGAAGATCTCACTGCACTGTACAGCGTGGAGAGGGCACATCGGATGCCTCCTCGGCCCCCCAAGCCAGGGGCGCCCCCTCGTCCTCTGATCGCGCGCCTCCTTCATTTCAGAGACCGGGACACTGTGTTACGTGCGGCCAGGGAGAAAGCACCGATACGATTTGAGGATAAAAACATTTCAGTCTATCCTGATTTCACGCCCACTGTACAGCGCGCCAGGTCCACCTTCATGGGTGTCAAACGCAAGTTAAGAGACAGAAATATGAAGTATGCGCTGCTGTTCCCTGCTCGGCTCAAAATCATGCACGACAACAAATCCCACTTCTTCGAGTCACCAGAAGAGGCAGAGGAATGGATGGAGGTCACTCTGACACCGCCGACCTCACAGGACCCATTCGGGGAGCACCGGGGGGACGACCGCAACGAGCGCGGAGACACACCGGACAGAAGACACAACACTTCAGGCCCTGGACTCCACTCTTCCCATGGACCCCCTGTGAAGACGCATCCTCCTGATGCTCGAATGGCAAACCACCCATCGTCATCTCACCGGCAGCAGCTCACGGAGGAGGCCCTAGCAGCACATGACGCCCAAGCACGTAGCGACAGGCACTCCGCCACCACTGACACCCATACAGAGGTATCCGGCTCAATGGACAGCTTGCCGCTGTTCCCGAAAATTACAGCCCAAATGGCGGAGGAGTTCTGATTTGCTGAAAATATGATCCCCTCCGGGTGGTAATGTATACTTGAACCCCCCCCCCCTCCCCCTCTTTTCGCAATTGATGGGTTGCGTGGGGAACTCACTTTGTTGAGGACTACCGAGCCTATGCAGACCGTTCAATGACAGTCGACAGAGGCCTGTCACCCCCCGGTCTGCACACGGACTCCAATGACTTGTGCCCGCGTTGGGCACCGCAGTTTGGATCCCGGGCACGTTGGCTTGGGGACCTTTTTGTTAAGGGGTTATTTGTTTCCACGACACACTCACCTTATCTCAACGCAAAACTGACATGGGGCCCAGGGAGTTTCACTGAGTCGCACCACATGGTTGGATATGGGGCCGCTTAACAATTACCAAATGTGCACCTGGAACGTGCGTGGCATGGGAGCAGTCCAGAAACGCCATAGAATTTTGGCCCAGCTCAACCGCAGGGGAACCCAGATTGCATGCCTGCAAGAGACGCATTTGAACGCCTCTGAAGCAGTGAAGCTGCGCAAAAAATGGAGGGGACAGTTATTTGCTACCTCTTATTCTGCATTTTCAAGGGGGGCGGCGATCTGGTTCCGTGGCTCTGTCCCCTTTCAGATGTTAGAGCATAGAATTGATAAAGAGGGCCGATATGTATTTGTGCGGGGGATGTTGGACGGGGATGCTGTTGTATTTGGCTGTGTTTACTCGCCGAACTCTAATCAATCGGAGTTCTTGTTGACGGTGAACGGGGTGCTGACAGGATGGGCTGATCATCGATGGTTTATTGGGGGTGATTTTAATGCTGTGCTTGATGTTACGATGGATAGGTCACATCCCCCTTTACAGGCGACTGAGAGTAGGAAACAAGCGGATGCTCTTGATCGTTGGGCTGAGGGCTGGGACCTGACTGATGTATGGCGCAGTACACACTCACAGGAGAGGGAATATACCTTTTTCTCCCCACCACACCAGCTTCATACTAGAATTGACCACATTTTCTGTTCCCGCTCCGTAGCGGATACAATTGTTAAGGCCCAACACATGGGGAAAACTCTGTCCGATCATAGCTCTGTAGAACTCACATGGCAGTGGGGCAGGCGGCTGGCCCCCATCCCTACTTGGAGACTGTCCCCAGATCTTCTTGAAGACTCAGTGTTCAGGGCCTCCCTGTCCGACGCTATAGAAACATATTTCTCCACAAACATGAACACAGCCAGCACCCGTCAAGTGGAGTGGGACGCATTTAAGGTCTGTCTTAGGGGGGCGGCCATGGCCGCTGGAATGGGCAGGAAAAGGGAGATAATTAATCAATTGAAGGAGGTGGAGGGCTCCCTGGCTTCCCTAGAAAGTGAGGCTGCCGGCACGCATGCGCCCTTCACACCACTACAGGAGGCTCACATTCGACACGCAGAGCTATTGGAAGACCTGAGGCTCCTAGACTATAGGGAATATACGAACAGGCAGCATGCACAGGCAGATAGAGCTGGCCCCCTCCTAGCCCGCCTATTAAGGGACTCACCAGTGAGCCACCCCATTCTGAGAATCTTGGACCAAGCAGGAAATCCAGTCACCACCCAGATTGGGATCAACACTGCGTTCAGGGAATACTATACAGCGCTGTACAGTCCCCCACAGCCCCTTCCAGAGGTCGCATTCGAGGCCTTTACGAGGGACTTAGCCCTGCCTCGACTTACAGAAGGGCAGATCAAAGACCTTAAGCGCACCATTACCATAGCTGAAATCAGACAGGCAATACGCGCCCTTCCTAAGGGCAAGACCCCTGGGACAGACGGCCTACCGGCCGACTTTTATGCAACATACATAGAACTACTGGCCCCACGGTTACACGCTATCTACTTGGAAGCACTGCGATCAACCACCCTACCGCAGTCGTCTATGCAGGCATTAATCACGTCCCTTTTAAAGCCTAATAAAGATGGGCTTCAGATGGCTGACTATAGACCCCTGTCCCTTCTCAATACTGACTCCAAGATATTGAGCAAGGTGCTGGCATCAAGGCTCGTGCAATATGTACCTCAACTAGTCCACTCGGATCAATGTGGTTTTGTCCCGGGCCGCAATACAGCCATGAACCTCAGGCGACTAGCCCAGCTCATGCTCGGTGATCGAGAGGGCACGAGCTCTGAAGGCTGCATCTCACTGGACTTGAAACAAGCATTTGACTCCCTTAGATGGGATTACATGTTTGACACACTGTCGAAATTTGGGATACCCCCCGAATTCCTCGCTTGGGTCAGATTGCTATATACAGCTCCCACTGCTAGAGTGCGCACCTCAGGTCATATATCAGTTCCTATAGCTATTGCACGGGGCACCAGACAGGGCTGCCCACTTTCCCCCCTCCTATTTGTCCTTGCCCTTGAGCCGATGCTCTGTAGGCTCCGCCATATGGCCCCCCGGTTTGGCATTCTGCGGCATGGGACGGCGCATATAGTGTCCGCTTATGCGGATGATATTATCTTATATTTCCGAGACTTGAGGAGCGACTTGAGCCCTGTTGCCCAGGTGTTTGAGGTCTTTAGATCGATCTCAGGCCTGACCATAAGCGAGTCCAAATCATATGGCTTCACATTTGCAGCCGCTGGTCTGACTACTCCATTGCCCTTCGCCCCCCACGAGTTCCAGATAGCTGAAACCACCTTCAGATATCTGGGGATGCAGATTTACAGGGAAGCAGGTCAGATGATCGACGGTAACCTTGGGAGGGCCATTAGAGCACTGAAGTCGCAGATACAATTTTGGCTCACACTGCCACTCTCTATACCTGGCAGAGTGGCGATATCCAAGATGGTGATGCTCCCCCGCCTTCTCTACCACTTCACTAACTTGCCACACCTGATCCCGGCAGCTACCTTTAAGGTCCTGGACACTCTACTCACCGAACTGGTATGGGGGCACGGCCGCAGGCGTGTAGGTCTGTCCAAGCTGCAGCTCCCCTCTGAAGCCGGTGGCATGGGTTTGCCTGATTTTAGGGCCTACAACTATGCGTGTCAACTGCAATGGCTGGCCTTCTGGGTAGCGGGCCGCAATCTTCAGGAGATTAACATGACGGACAGGGATCATGAATTGGGGAGAATACACACGTTACTTTTGCCCAACTCAATTGTACCTAGGGATGTCCCACCTCTCCTCAAACTGGCGATAACATACTGGCGGAAGGCGTTAAAGTACACATCCCCTGAGTCGTCCTATGCCCCCACGATCCCGCTCTTGGGTATCCCAATGGCTACGGGGACTCTATCGGCGGACTCGCTGGAGCAATGGCATGACGCCGGAGTGTCGCACGTGGGTGACCTGTTCGCGGAAGAGCGCCTACAGTCCTTTGCAGACTTTAGAACTACCCATGGAGTCCCTGGGGGCACCTTCCTGCTACACTCTGGCCTTCGCCACTATATCACACATAAGTGGTCCCCTAGGGGAATGGAGCCAGCTACGAATCCTCTCATCACCATGCACTACCTGATGGGCACGGACGCCCACCTTACTAAGTGGCTCACTGCTAGTATTAAGAAGGGGAGGGCTTTCGATCTGTCGCCACTCCGGGCAGCATGGGAGGTGGACATTGGTAGGCCCCTGAGGGATAAGGAATGGGAACGTATCCTTCAGTTCCCCAAAAAAGTAGCTAGGAACCCCAAGTTCAAGTTTATTCAGTCGATGCTTCTACACAGAGCCTACCTGACCCCACGCCGCATACATATGATGTTTCCTGATGCGAACAGTAATTGCCCCCGGTGTGACACCGAGGACGCAACACTAATACACATGCTTTGGCAATGCCCCAAACTAGGATACTACTGGACCACGGTCCATGCTTCGCTCCGGGAAGCGGGTGCTTTGACCCGATCCCCAACATTGGAATGCACGTTACTGGGGTTGGGGCCCTCACAGCGCACTAGAACCGTGGCGACACGCTTCGCGGATCTGGCCTTGTTGCTGGCGAAACGTGCCATCACTATGAGGTGGAAGTCGGCTAGGCCTCCTGACCCGGAGTTGTGGAGAGCGGAAGTGGTGAGATGGGGTAAGGCGGAGGGAGTTGCACTGCAGAGGGAGGAATACAGGGGACTGAGGAAAAAACCAATTTCTCTGGACTGGTATACCATATTAGGTATGTTTGAAACTGGGGGAGACGGGGATGACGAGGGTACAAGTGCCTCTTCGATTGCACGATAAATGTGTCCTTGGTCGGACTGACATGCACTGTCACTAACCGTGGTGCGCTACGGAGAGATGAGGGGGATCCCCCCATTTTATATTTTCTGTATTGGTCTAGTTCCATCTATGTGGACATGTGAATAGAGCCATGTGCTGTGGTTCTCTGAGTGCCCCGGTCTACTGATTAATCAATTATATGTTGTTGTGTGAGTGTCGGATGGATTTGTTGAGGGTGGGGGGAGGGATAGTTTTGGGCAGGAGTTTGCATAAAATGTGACGGTTAATGTCACCAACAAACTGAAAATTAAGACAACTATGCAATTATATGTTCTAAGCAACCTTATATGTGTATTACTCTGTATCCCTCCGGGATTGGAAGTATTTGTGACTGCTTTACCTACTATGCTAATAAACAGATTTTCAAAAAAAAAAAAAGAGAGCGAAGGAGAACACATGACTTAGACAGCCTACAACAGACGCACACTTCAACAAAAAGAAAAAACGTAGCTCCAAAACTGAAAGTAGTGGAAGGCAGCAATGATGTGCGCCATGCTCCAGGGGTGGGGGACACAAAAAGAAAGTAAAGCTGGCACGCACTGACCAAAGAGAACCAAGCAATGGGCGGGCCCTAGACTCACAGCAAGCTAACAAAATGCCTTGCATGCAATAGACAGCACATGTATGTTTGGCGCCAATGATCCACACAAGATTTTGCTCAGTGTGAATCATTATTAATTTGGAGAACTCGCAGCCCAGAATAAATTAGGAGTGGCCAGTGAGCTCTTCAATTTTAATTGTGTGAGATTCACGTTTTCTTTTCTCACTGGAGTTACTACTGGTGTATGTGTACACTAAAATAGCAAGTGCTTCCGTTGACTCGTGATTGCACGAACAATCAGTACATTGTCTGGCTAACATTAAGAAAAAGTGCTGTTATATGGTGTTGGTCTTTTTCTTCTGTTTGTCTTTTTCTTTCCACTACAGTCCCTCAAGGCTCCTCGCTGAGCCCACTTCTATTTAATGTTTATTTTTCACCCCTTTTTGATATCATCGCCCAAACAGGAATAAAGGCCACCTCTTACGCCGATGATATCCAACTTTTGTTTTCATTCAATAGTATCACCCCCACTACTTTTGATCCCCTAAAAAATTGCCTCCGCATAATAGCTCAGTGGATGGACAACAATTTTTTAAGGCTGAACGCAGGAAAAACTGAGGTACTTTTCTTCCACCAGCCGTCTCCTCTGGACCCCAACATCTGGTGGCCCCTTGATTTGAGTGCTCCCCCTCTGCCCAAAGACTCTGTGAAAAATCTAGGGGTTAGATGGGATTCCAACCTCACACTCCACCATCAAGTCCACACAGTCTCCGCTGCATGCTTTGCCAAGATTAGAATGGTAAAAAAAGTTGATCACTTCTTGCCAAGCAATACCAGGAAGACTGTAGTCCAGGCGTTGATTACTTCGCACCTGGACTACGCTAATGGCCTGTATAATGGCCTGTCTGTGGGGCTTTGTCATCGCCTCCAGACAGTCCAGAATGCTGCAGTCCGACTGGTTGGTGGCATCCCCTTGCGTGAGCACATTTCACCCCATCGTCGTAGACTTCATTGGCTGCCGATACAAAAAAGGGCAGAATTTAAGGCTTTGGTACTAGCTCACCGTGCCTTGAGAGGCAAGGGCTCTGCTTACCTATCCACTTGTTTGACTCCCTATAATAATATTAGGACTCTCCGTTCCTCCTCAAAAAACCTCCTCACTGTCCCCAGATTTAGGAAAACTCGCTCTGGCGGGAAAACCTTCCAAGTACTGACCTCGGCCCTCTCAATCAATCAATCAATCATGGCATTTATAGAGTGCGCTACTCACCCAGAGGGTCTCAAGGCGCTAGGGGGGGGAGGAGGGGGGGAGAGGGGGGCCGCTACTGCTCGAACAGCCAGGTCTTGAGCTTCTTCCTGAAGGAGAGGTGATCTTGGGTCATGCGGAGGTCGGTAGGGAGGGTGTTCCAGGTCTTGGCGGCCAGGTAGGAGAAGGACCTTCCTCCTGTTGTCGCTCTTCGGATGCGGGGGACGGCGGCGAGGGCGTGGTTGGTCGATCAGAGGTGGCGTTTGGGAACGTAGAAGCTGAGGCGGTTGTTGAGGTAGCTCGGGCCTTGGTCGTGTAGGGCTTTGTGTGCGTGGGTGAGGAGACTGAAGGTGATTCTTTTGTTGACGGGAAGCCAGTGCAGGTCTCTCAGGTGTCCGGAGATGTGGCTGCGTCGGGGGATGTCGAGGATGAGTCTGGCTGAGGCGTTCTGGATCCGCTGGAGTCTTTTCTGGAGCTTGCCGGTGGTTCCGGCGTAGAGGGCGTTGCCGTAGTCCAGTCGGCTGGTGACGAGGGCCTGGGTGACCGTCTTCCTGGTCTCGGTGGGGATCCACCGGAAAATCTTTCGTAGCATGCGCAGGATGTTGAAACAGGACGCGGAGACGGCGTTGACTTGTCTGGTCATGGAGAGGGAGGAGTCCAGGATGAAGCCCAGGTTGCGTGCGTGGTCTGTCGGTTTGGCTGCGGTGCCCAAGGCGGGGGGCCACCAGGAGTCGTCCCAGGCAGAGGGCGAGGAGCCCAGGATGAGGACTTCCGTCTTGTCTGAGTTCAGTTTCAGGCGGCTGGTCGACATCCACTCGGCTACATCTTTCATCCCTTCGTGGAGGTTGGTTCGGGCGGCGGCGGGGTCGTTGGTCAGGGAGAGGATCAGCTGGGTGTCGTCGGCGTAGGAGATGATGTTGAGGTTGTGCTGGCGTGCGATGGCCGCCAGGGGGCTCATGTAGACGTTGAAGAGGGTGGGGCTGAGCGAGGAGCCCTGAGGGACGCCGCAGATGACTTCCGTGGCTGCCGATCTGAACGGTGGTAGGCGGACTCTGTGTCCTTCCAGCGAGGAAGGAGATGATCCAATCCAGTGCCTTCTCCTGGATTCCGATGACGCTGAGGCGCTGCACTAGGGTGCGGTGGCAAACAGTGTCGAACGCCGCGGAGAGGTCTAGGAGGATGAGGGCCGCTGTTTCACCGTTGTCCAGCAGGGCTCGGATGTCATCGGTGGCAGCGATGAGGGCGGTCTCGGTGCTGTGGTTGGCTCGGAAGCCTGACTGTGAGGGGTCGAGGGATCCATTCATCTCGAGGAAGGCGGCCAGCTGCTTGTTGACGGTCTTCTCGATGACTTTGGCTGGGAACGGGAGGAGCGAGATGGGGCGGTAATTCTTGAGTTCGGTGGGGTCCGCTGTTGGTTTCTTTAGTAGTGCGCTGAGTTCGGCGTGCTTCCAGCTCTCAGGGAAGGTGTCGAAGGAGGTGTTGATGATGTCCCGCAGGTGGGGTGCGATGATGGCGTCGGCCTTGTTGAAGACGTGGTGGGGGCAGGGGTCGGTCGGAGATCCGGAGTGGATAGAGTTCATCGTGCGGATGGTGTCTTCTGTGTTGATCTGGGTCCAGGCGCTGAGGGTGGCGGTGGGGGGCGTTGGTGCGGTCGTGGGGAGCGTTGTTCGTGGGCTGAAGCTGTTGTGTATGTCAGCGATCTTGTTGTGGAAGTAGGAGGCGAGGGAGTTGCAGAGGTCTTGCGAAGGGGTGATGTCGTTGTTTCCGGCGTTGGGGTTGGAGAGCTCTTTCACGATGTTGAAGAGTTCCTTGCAGTTGTGTGCGTTGTTGTCCAATCGGTCCTTGAATGCGGTTTTCTTGGTGGCGTGGATCAGTTGATGGTGCTTCCGGGTAGCGAGCTTGAGGGAGGTCATGTTGTCCGGTGTTGGCTCCCTTCTCCAGGCTTTCTCGAGGGCTCGGCAGTTCTTTTTGGAGCTCTTGAGTTCGTCAGTGAACCATGGGGCCTTCTTGCTGCCGGGTCTGCTGGGTGGGGTCCTCAGTGGGGCGAGGGCGTCTGCGCAGTTGCCGATCCACTTCGTGAGGTTATCGGCGGCCTGGCTGGGGTTCGCTGAGCTGGCGGGAGGGTGCTGGCTCAGGGAAGCGGCGAGCTGGTCTGCCGTGATCTTGTTCCAGTTTCTTCGAGCAACCTGTTGCTGGTGGTGGTGGATCGTGGTCCTTCTGAAGCTGAAGTGGACGCAGCTGTGGTCCGTCCAGTGGAGTCCGGTGGCGTGGCTGAAGATGATGTCCTTGCTGGATGAGAAGACGGCGCGAGTGTGTGTCCGGCGAGGTGGGTGGGGGTGGTCACCAGCTGCTTAAGTCCGAGGTTGGCGAGGTTGTCAAGCAGGGTGGTGGTGTTGCGGTCGTTGTTGTTCTCCAGGTGGAAGTTGATGTCCCCCAGGAGGATGTAGTCAGCGGAGGGGAGGGCATGCGGGCAGATGAAGTCGGCGATGTCTTCGCTGAATTGTGTGCGTGGTCCCGGGGGTCGGTAGATGAGGGTGCCTCTGAGGGTGGTTTTTGGGTCCGTGTGGATCTGGAAGTGCAGGTGTTCGGCGGTTTTCAGGGTGTCGTCGGTGTTGGTCGTGATGCGGATGGTGTCCCTGTAGATGATGGCGATGCCTCCTCCAGTCTGGTTGCCGCGGTCTCTTCGGGTGATCTTGTAGCCCTCTGGAATGGCGATGGCGATGTCGGGCGCTGAGGAGTCGTTCATCCAGGTTTCCGTGAGGAAGGCGACGTCAGGATCTGTGGTGTCGAGGAGGTTCCATAGTTCGATGGTGTGTCTGTGGACGGAGCGGGTGTTGAGCAGGATGCACTTGAGGTGGTTGCTGCTGGTGTTCGGCTTGGCGGGTGCTGGAGTGGGGCAGGTCCGGTTGCAGGAGAACTTGCAGGTGTGACAGCTGAAGGGTGCGTGGGTTCGTCTCGGGGTGGCTCGGTAGCATCCCGGGATTCTGTTGGTGTTGAGTGCGCTGAGGGTGGCGGCGTCGTACGTCCGGCGGGTGGGCTGGAGTCTGCGGGAGCCAGGGGTCCTGGCGCTGGGCGCGGTCCGGTCGCGGACGGGCGCAGACGGGCTTACCTTTGGCGCGCCTTCGGCGCACAATCGGCGCGCCCGCTGCGCGTTACCGCTGCGCGTGCGCTCGGTCGCCATATATGGCGAAGTGCGAGGGAGGGCGGAGCAGCTGGGAGGCGGGAATAAGCTACCAAATACTATTCGGTTGATTCAGGATGAACTGCCCTTTCGGAGAGCCCTAAAAACCCATTTGTTTTCTTGATCATTTCTCTACTTAATAACACCTTAGTCAGCATGTGATCACACAGGAGCGCCGGGACACCCCGTTGGGGTAACTGTGCGCGATATCAAAATACACTAAATAAATAAATAATACTACAAGAGTGAGCCACCTATGATGATAAGTGGGTACACTGGTAATTGCTAGCCAGATAACCCCATTGGCGGTGCTACCGTGAGGGGCTCACTCTTTTTCTCCACAAACTTTGTGGTTGATGATGGAATTGTGACAATTTTAAATATTTCCTATTGTGTACCTTGACAGTTATTGACACTTGCACAGTAATGGATAGCCTAAAATAATGGGCATGTGGTAGTAAAGATTTTATATACACCGCTACATTTTATGTGTGTGGAATAGAAAGAGCTAGAGTGTCTGGAGGGACAGGCCATATTCTGTTTATTGTTTTATTAGAGACCTAAAAATTATCCATTCTTTAATTGCACCCTATCCCTTTAATCACAAACCAGCAAGTTTACAATCTCACAACGTCTACCCATCAAAGCTGGGGAACTGTTATACAGGCTTCTTTTTGCATCTTACCTGAGTGTACACAGAACAGAAAGACAAGACACAGCCCTTTCTAGAAACAAGGTTTTTTGATTTCATTTCCCTACCTACAAGGGTGCACTTAATACCTCAAAAGTTTACCTTGGAATCCCCATCTTGGAGAATATCTTATAATGACTTCAAGGAGTGAACACAATCAACATGGATGCTATTGATGAAGAACATGTCCAGACTCATAAACAGCACTGTGGTACCGTACAGACTGCAAACTGAAATGTGCAGTGAGAGAGCTTTGGGTGGGAAGTTTCATAGAAGGTATCCATAGACTGCCACGATGTGTACAAGCAGAATTTGAAAAGGGGAGAGATGAGACAGAGGCTGGATTTTCAGGATGGATAAGCAATATCCATGAGCAATATACGGTTAAGGGATTGACTTCTTGTTGGATAGGAAGAGCCTTTAACTGTATACTTTCTGCTATTAAAAGTCACTGGACGCTCTTCTGCACACAGAGAAGAGGATTACTGCCACGAGGATTTTTAACAGCTGATGTGTGTGGAGGTTTCTTTTGGACAAAAGTAAAGTCATAAATACAAGAAAATCTGTCCAAAAGGTTGAGTAGAAAATCCACAAGAAAAAAGTTTCGGGTACTGGCGTGAGTGCTAGGACTTGATGGCAGACAAAGAAAATGGGTATCACAGACTAGTCTTTTTCAAAGTGTACAATGATAACTTGTAGGGTCTCACCTACACAGTGCTTGAGCTGTCTCTTGAAGATAGTGGGCTTAAAGAGACAGTCAGTCCATTTACACTGATTGTCATTTACTGTCACTCTTAGTTGCTTGCTACTTACTGGTCAGCTGCCCTTCGGCTTCTCTCTTCTTCGTTTACTTACACGTCCCCTGGAGAATGGCAGCTTTGCTTGTGTTCGTCTGCTGCTCATTTTTTTTTAGGTACTACTTTTTTCTGTTTAAGTTGAGCACGCATTTCTCAGCTGGCTCATTTGTGTACTTCTTACCCCATGTTCTCCCTCCTCCATGTCGCTCGTTCCTGCTGTACACATGGCTAAAAGACCATGGCAAAGCCTATAGCTCTTTTACAGCTGCAACCTATTGGTTTTGTCAATGCTTGTTTTTATATAGGGTTTTATACAACACATTTGAAATTAGTGAGTGCTGTAAACAGCAGATGTTTATATTACCCAAACTGTGGTAGTTAATTTAGCAACCTCTGACGGGTGAACTTGACTAGCTGCCATAGGAACTTATGATTTTCAGATTACTGCATGAATCAGTGTTGAACGTTTAGCTCAGTAGGTCACTCATTCCAGCTAAATGCGTAGCCAGGTTTGGTACGTTCGCATGGAGGACGGAATAATGTTAAATTAGTTTACGAGGACTTTTATTGAGCCTCTATGGGTCCCGGAGTAGCGTGCTACTCACCAAAAAATGTGCTTCAACGCCTCATCAGGGGTAGTAAGCGCTATACAAATGCAATTACAATACAAAAAATGCAAGACCTGTTGCATTGGCATTTGTTGGAGTTACTGACATTATAAATGCCAATGTTTTTTACCTAGTCATGTTGCAGGGTGCAGTATTATATGTGGCCAAAAGAGATCCCAGGGGACCTCTTGGTCACATATGGTACTGTACCCTGCAGACGATATGGTAAATCCACCCTCCCAATAATGCATTGCATGCAAGACAGTACCACAAGCACATTCAAATAGCTTTCCATATATACAATTAGTAGCTTTGAAATGTGACAAAGGAATTATATTAATTCTGGATTAGGTTCTACTCTGTATGGAGCTGATGAAGGGAAATTTATAGACGGTCTCATATAAATGTGAGATGTTCTAGTGCGTGAAGTAACCACGGGCAGCCTGGCTTAGGACCAAGTGTGTGTGTTCTGCCTGAAGCCTTTTAAGAAAATTGTGCCTTGAGGCTGGTTTGTTCCCAGGTACACATGCACTAGGTGACCTCCAGGGCTGCTGGAGGCTCCTGTGCTGTTTTAAAGATGTTCTTCTGTTTTCCAGAAACCGCCTGGTAGTAGGGAAGGAGACATCGACCCTGGTGTGCCGTAAGATGATCCAGAGCCTCCTGCGTGACTACGCTGCACTGGACGGATCAGAGGAAGACATCGTCTGAGGACCCAAAGGGGCTCCTTGTGCCCTTGCACGGGGGAAGTCCTGGAAATCTACTAACCCGTTTTTGTCCTTCTTTCTTTAACCCAGGAATGGGTTAGCGACAGGGGAGAGGAGAAGGAGGATGAAGACAAGTGGAGTAAACGTTGTTATTCACTGTATGTATTTGACGAACGTGACCTTTAACGAACTACTGGGTAAAACAAGACAATATCTAACTAAATGAGCAGTACTTGGCTTTACTTTGGGCCTCTCCCTCACGTAACAAAATCTCCCCAGTACTATTCCAAACAAAATTTTGGCTACTCCACAATACTTACTGGAACCCGGCTCGGTTAGCCTCGCTAAGTCTCAGACAAAACGACCTATGCTGGAACTGCGGCAACGAAAAGGGGGACCTAGCACACCATCTTCTACTGCCCAAAAATCAAAGCGTTCTGGGAAAAAATCTTTGATTTCATAAAAAAAAAAGGCGCTGAGATGGACACAAAACCCAGAATTCTGTTCCCTCCCCACCGCATTTATGACCACAGGACTTGCTTCAAAGCAAGACAGGGATCTGCTAGACCTCCTGCTGACTGCGGCAGCGAAACTGGTCCTGTCCAACTGGAAGGATACTGCTAAGACATCATACAAAGGCTGGGTCAACTGGGTGACGTACCTCAGAGGCGCAGATAGCACTGCATTGCAAAACTCACCCTGGAGGCCAGCTACTAGGCAGATGTGGAAGTCGCTTGATGTGTATCTGGACTCCTATGAACCCCCGTGAGGCCACTTGGAGGGTTTGGTTTCTCACATAATGCTACAAACCCAGACTAGGCTCATCGCTATAGAACACTTCTTGTAACCCATCTTCACCCTTTCTTTTCTACTCTCTCTCTCTTTCTATCATCCTGTCCTTAATCTCCCAGCAAGTCAATGTAAAGGGGTGCAGCTAAACACGTATACCAAGTACCTGTAACTACTGCAACACCAACCACATTTGGCTGGTACCTCGTAATGGAGATGCTATTGTACTGGTCTTAAAATTAATTTTAAAAATTGTTTGAAATAAAAATAAAACCCTAGGGAGTAACAACACAAGTAACGGGGGGGGGGGGTCCTCATGGGGGGGTGGGGGGGGCTAATGTTTGATGCAAGAAATTTTCTTTTTGGTAATGTGTAAAGAATTTGATTTTCAAATATGTACAAAGTATTTATAGTTGTGTAAATATTTAATGTATTGTTGTTTTCTGTCATATAGCTTGGTATAACTTGAAAAAGATTTAAAAAAACATTGACACTAAGTAAAGTGTCGAGGGTGATCATAATAAATTGATCTTTTCCCTCTTAATAAGCTTGTGGAGATTTTGTGGTTCAGGCAATTTGTGTTACATAAAACATATCCTGAATACAGCATGTCTCGAAGAGACAGCGCAAGCACTGCATAGGCAAGACCTAAAAAATATATATATATTACAAGGACAAAGGGAATTTATTCCGTCAATCCTGTCCCTTTATGGAGAAGTTGCTATGCTCTGGAGACAAATATGGGCAGAGATTACCTGTACACCCTCTGACTCCAGTACCTAGTCTTCCAATGCAGACTAATCTGCAGATTTTGAGATGTGTGCCTGGTGTATGCCTTATAGTAGAATGTTAGCCAACTAACTGTGCTCTGTGAAACATTTCTATTTTAATAGTGTTGCGGTGTGCAGAGTCCTTCCACACTGAAGATTACATAGACACAACTGCTCCCAGGAAGGGAAATTGGTACAATGTAGCCTGTTTAAATAAGAAAAGAGAACTAAGACGAGAACAGCGTAGTTTGCGTAAAAAATGTGATAAGTCTAGAGCTGAATCTCTTGTAAAATTAAAGAAAGAATATACCATGCTTCTTTATAGTACAAGAAGAGCCCATAAGGATAATTGCTGGGGGAAACTGCTAAAGACAATAGAATACAAGAATATACGATTATTCTGGAATCTAGTCCGCTCAGTAACAGAAGCCTCAGCTGATTCAATGATCTGCGTGGTAGAAGAGGGTGCCTGGGAGGATTATTTGAAAGAACTATACCCTCCGGGCAGAGAAACCGAAGAGGAAGTACAAGGGGACTGGAGAGGTCTAGTAGATGACCTAAAACCAGCCTTCTCAGAAGAAAATAACCCTAAATTTAACAAGAGCCTCAGGCCCAGATAACCTGCCTGCCCTGATAATTAAGTCACATCTTGGTGGGCTACATTTTTCTCCCAAATGTTCTTTGTAATTCTAGAATCAGGGATAGTTCCAAGTAATTGGAAGGGTGCGATAATTCGACCGATCCATAAAAAAGGGAACACCAACGCACCAAGGAACTATAGACTAATTAACCTACTTGATATTGGAGAAAAAATATTTGCTAAAATAATATTAGGTAGGCTAAAGACTTGGGCAGAAGAGAGAGCAATTATCCCAGTGGAACAAGGCGGTTTCAAAGAAGGCCATTCTACAATAGACCACTGCTTTGCCCTATGGGCTTTGGCCCGGAAATCAATAGAACAAAATGGGAAGTTGCACTGTTGTTTCGTTGATTTTCGGGCCGCGTTTGACTCTGTGGACCGTAACAAACTCTGGGAGGATGTGTCAGGATATGGAATTCCGGATGGCTTATTGATGATCCTGAGAGATCTTCACAGAGGAAATTGGGCCCAGGTTATTAGAGATCCGTATGGGTCACTAACTCACAAGATATTGGTAGGGAATGGCCTTAGACAGGGGTGCGTTCTGGCACCCCTGTTATTTTCAATCTTTCTGGCAGATCTCCCTGTGACACTTGAAGTAGAAAGAAGCGCAAGCCCTAGAATGAGTGGGCACAAAGTGCCTTGTCTTCTATATGCTGATGACCTAGTGATCCTGGATCAAACAGAAATAGGACTTCAAAGGGAAACTAAATGTTTTTAAAATTATTGTGATCATTTTTTCCATATTTACAGTCAGAATTTTCCTATGGTTTTATGTTTTGGAAAGAGTAAGAAGAACTTTAATTGGTTTTTGGGTAATGATAAACTAGAGGCAGTCAAGGAATATAGATATCTAGGCCTCTGGTTTGATAGTGCGCTAAAATGGCGCACCCATTTGGAGGCTCAAAGAGGCAAAGCCTTTTCATCCACATGTGGATTGAAAAGGTTTAATAAAGAATATGGTGACATGACCCATAAACCAATGCTAAAGGCATTTGAAGCAATGTTCCCCCCCCTACGCCCCCCCCAAGTATTGTATGGGGCTGAGGTGTTATACTTGAGCGGTAAACATGAGTGGGACCAGGAAGAGGGAAAAATATTACAAATGTTATGGTCCTTACCGAACTGTACTATGGTTCAAGCAATAAGAATGGAGCTAGGGCTAACCTCATGGACCGTACAAGCCCAAATGGCCCTGGTAAGATTCTGGAAGCGCCAAGACCCAGGAGTGGCACTAAAGGTCTCACAATGGTGTAGAGATGAGATCCAAATAAGTAATCTTGTCTGGGCAAAGGATGTGAGTAAAACTCTCCAGAAAGTAACAGGGCGCCTTAATGTGAAATTCTCTCAGGACGCCTTGATAGCCGATTTTACTAAGAAAACTCTTAGGGAACAAGGCCACTCACTCTCTAGGGCGCAGGACCTAGTCTATATGTGAGAGAGAAAGAAAAAAAAAACGGTCCAGTGGTTAAAAAAGTCATGAGTTAACAATGGCTGGTTCCCGTATTTGGACATACTGCCAAACCAAGTGCTGAGATATGAAATTCTTAGAACCAAGGTTGGGGTTAACCCTTGGAAGATAGATGGAAAATTAAAGTCTGCACTGATTGGCCCAAAAGGTAACTGTGGGCGTGGCCTAAGACATGATATGCTGCACATTTTACTTGATTGTTTATTTGTATATGATATAAGGAAATTGTTTTTACGTCCTATATTCCTATCACATAAGATAATCTCACGTGCCCAGGCGATCTGCCTACTTACCGATATGGCCACGTTAGAAATTGCAATTGGATTGGGTACATTTTTGAAGGGTCTAAAAGAATTCGGAAGGGAGATTTTGGAGGAGGGGCACTGATTTTTAAGTCGTCTTAAAGTTTTTATAAAATGTAAATTTTCAATTTTATCCTTTTAGCGATTTTGAGATTTCTGTAAAAATAGGGTGCATTGCATGTTGTGTTTCTGAGGGCGCCACCCTCTTAACTTTTTAGGTTTCGACCTGGCGAGGGGCGAAGCCCCTCTCAGATCGAAATCTTTTGTTTTCAGTAGTGAGGTTCGGACCGCCTCTGTTTCCAATTGGCTAGCTCCATAAATGGAGACTAGCCATTGGGAGACAGAGGCTGTCAATCGCGCTCTCTCTCGAAAACGCGATTCGGGGGCGTTTCTGGTGCTTTTTTTAAGCCCCGCCCCTTTGTCCCGGGCCGCGCTGCGATTGGCTGCCGGCCCGGGACACCCCCGTGACGTCATTCCCGGGCCGCGCTGTGATTGGCTGCCGCCCGGGACACCCCCGTGACGTCAGCCAATCACAGCGCGGCCCGGGACCTGACTTGTTTTCTTTGAGGTGGATTTAAGGATACTATTTACTAATTTCCTTTAATAGAAACCAAAGCCTCACTCACATTGGTGAGAAGGCATTCTATATTGGCAACATCTACTACAAGTCCTTATTGTCCTTATTGTAAATAAAAATGTATCGTGCAATTACTTTAAACACACTTTGACTGATCAGTTTTACTGATATAAATCTATTTAAATGTTTGCGACAATTGGTAGCAGCACATACGGAAATACAAATTCAACTTTTTGCATTGGAAAGTGATATATTATAACCTACAGCAGGAGGACGTCCTGCGGTTTTACGCTCACAATTCTTTGTTCGCGGTCTAGGCTTTTACTGGAATTCTCTGCTGTAAACAGAACTACAAATATCTAAAGCCAACAGTTAGACGAGGCCAGATTAGCGGCCATTTTAAGATCAGGCTGACCATTTATGTCGTATTTCGAGAAACTGGAGGAACTATGCCTGACCTTCGTATGGTCGCCTCACGGGCATTCTCACCCATGCGCACGTGTGGTGCTTGATGTCATGGCCGTCGCTGCTACAGTTCGTGTTTGGCCCCACGCTTTGCTCACGGCAGGTAGAACAGGGATCAGGTGTCTCTCTGGTTCAGCCCCTGATGGCATCCCCCGCGGACTGAGGCCGGAGAAGTTGCGAGAGTTGTTGCAGGGCGCTGAGGATGTCACGACGCAAGAGAGGCAAAACCAGTCCCCGGCGGACCGCTGCGTGCTGCTGTTCCCTGGCCAGGGTAGCCAGCACCCGGGCATGTTGGGAGGGAGGGCCTTGCGGTACCCTACAGTACGCGAGATGTTTACTACAGCAGAGCGGGTGTTGGGCTACGATCTGCTGCACCTCTGCCAGCACGGACCCCAGCAACAGCTGGATAGGACCGTTTACTGCCAGCCTGCCCTCTACGTCTCCTCCTTGGCAGCCGCCGAACGACTCAGCCAAGAGCAGCCCGAGGTGAGCCCAGTGCGTCTGCCAGAATTTAAGTATTGACACATTTTTTAAGTGTCCATGAATTAAGTGACCGCGGAAGGTAAAACTGCGCAATTTGGGCTGTCAATGGCAAAAAGTTAAAAGTTCCATCAGGGATCTTAACTTGTTTTCACTTTGTCTCCGTGCATGCGTTCCCCCACCACTCGTGTTGTTCTCTCCCTTGTCTTATGTCTCCCCAGCGTGTGTGATCTTGTTTGGGGAGTTATTTATTTATTCATTTTCTTGACCTCCTCTGTTTCTTTTTAGAAGTTCCCTTAATCTTTCTTTTGTGTCTCCGTGGGCTCTGATCCTTCCCGATGACCCCGCCTGCTCGCCACCTCACTTGCCCACGTGCATCTTTCCTTGCACAGGGCTTTCTGTTTGGCTTAATTCCGCGAATCAAGAGTTCCTTTAAATGCCCCCCCCCCTTCCGGGATATGATATCCTCCTAGCTGCCTTCCTCGCGGAAATTGCCGGTCGCCCTGCCTCGCTCTCGGAACGGACATTGGTAAGTAATGAGAGAGCCCTTTAGACGCTTTACTCTTGTTTATAAAGCCATGTAATATGCCCACAAAAGGGAACCCGCCACTGTCCTTGCACAACCCCCATCGTCCGTCAGCGGCATGCTAATCGAACACAGCTACGCGGCCCCCCGCTACACCTTTCTTTTATTTGAAATGTCAAAATTTTTCTCAGAAGTGTAGCGCTATGGAAATACAGTTTAACAGGCATGCTGAGCGCGTTATTTACAGCCTTCATAAACGTGGCTTAACAAGAATTACTGACTGCATCCGACTGAACTTATCTCATGGTGAAAGGGCGCTCTGCATCTTCGGAGTGGCACCTCGACAGGGGAAATCAGTTAAAGTTTCAGGCAAACTCCAGGGGTCCCTAAGCATTAAGACACAAAGAGCAGAAGCCGCCATGATTTGTCTTGTTCAAGAGACACTCAACACCGCTTTAAAAAAAACAATAACTCGAGCTCCGTAGTGATGGAATCGGCAAACGGCTGCAGTGAGGAGTAAATCACATAAGAAGAACTCATTGTGGATTTGCATTCTGAATAAACGGATTAAATTGAGCTCTTTGCTATGGACTGCTCTTTGCTATGGACTAGTTAGCACAAGCGAATTATGGAATATTGTCGCAATCACTTAAGAAACTACTTCGTCATAGACGTCAATGAAGGGTAGTACTGCTACCCCCGGCTTGCCATCTAGCCCCCGTGGCTACTACCCCTGGCCTCAGAAGTCTTGGCAGCAGCCGCAGGCACATGGGTAAACACGCTTTTACATTTACTTTTTGCATTTGTGTGTCCTTGTCCCAGCTAAGCAACTAAGCATTCATACACAGGAGGCTACAGGGGGGCTAACAGTGGGGTCAACTCCGTGACGTCATTTGCATCCAAAAGTTCTTACGATAACTTTTGTTACAGTGGCATTTGCAAGATCCGGGTACTTGCTTTAAATTTTAGTAACATATCCCAAATGACAATCAGAAGTATTTTGTGTATAAAGTCGGAAACAGCTCTATGAACCATGTTAAAAATACTGCTAAAGAAACAGCGCGCACGCATCCCGCGTAAAAGCCAGAAGCCAGAAAAGCAAAGGGTATAAAAAGGTTATTATTTCATGGCCCAGTAGCAGGCAGCGGGACCTAATGAAAATGCCTTCGATTTACAATCTAGTATAGCTCATGAGCAGACAGAGAAGGTTAAGTGAGATCTGCACTTTTACCTTTCAACTCTTTGAACGGTACACACAGGAGGTGGCCTGGTACATCCTGTCGCTCACCTTCCACACGCCTTCTAACCCGGGGTCTCCACCAGTACCTTCTGTAGCTTCGCACAGGGAAGATCCTGGTCTGCACCCCCCTCAGCTGCGTTCACTGGCATTCCACCGTGCCCCAGACATCCCATATCTTCCCAAATTCCTGGGGCATCCCCAGCCTTTGTACGCCAGTTTGTCGACACCTCTACATTTCCTTTGCCCAGCCGTGCGCTCTTGGTCTGTCAGTATTTCCCCATTTCCGCACAATTTCTCTTTTGGCCAGTAGGTATCCCATGGCACACACACATACCAAACACACACACACAACCACACACACACAACCCCCCACACACACAACCTCCCACACACACAACCTCCCACACACACAATGCCCCCACACACAACGCCCCCACACACACAGTGAAATGTTAGCAGCTGGTTTTAGTACTTGAAGTTGTGTGCGTGTTTGAGTGAAAGAGAGACCACCTTGTATTCATTCTAGTGAGATGTGTGTGTGCATGCAGTTTGTGTACTTCCTAATGAGAGTTGTGTGTCTTCGTATATGAGAGTAAAGTGTGAGCAGTTGTTAGTTCTTAAAGTGGTATGCGTGCCTGTGTGAAAGAGAGACCAGCCTGTATTCTTTCTAGTAACGTGTGATTTTCGGACTGTGTGGGCGTGTGCATGAGCGGTTTGTTTACTTCCTAATGAGGGCTGTGTGCCTGTGTCTGTATCTGTGTGGGAGTGACATGTGAGCAGTTCTGTTAGTACTTGTGAGGTGTATGTGTTCTTGTGCATTTGTGTATGGTCAGTCTTCACCCTTCACCGTGAGCTTTGCTTGCGTGTTTGTGTGCAAGATTGAGGATTTACGCATAACACAACACTGTACCTGCAAGGCGCCCTGTGAGTGAAGGGGTGGGGGCCATGGGGCGGGGGTGGGGGCGTTCTGGGGAGGGAAGCAGACAGATTGTCTCAGTCGCAGATATTTCGCTCAGACCAGCGTATTTCTCTCTGCAGAAGTGTCATGGATTTAATTTCACGGTTGGACAAGCCATGAAGGGGCTGCGTGGGAGGACGATCAAGATGGAGGGGGGGGGGGGCAGTGTGCGTGGGTGGATCGGCCTATCCTCAGGAGTACTGTGTAGGGGAATCGCGCAGTGCGGCGAGACAGCGCCAACTTCCAGAACTCACTTCACCACACTTTCCTCTCAACTTTTTGCTTGCGTTGGGGCTCTGTGTGCGTTGGGGCTCTGTGTGCGTTGGGGCTCTGTGTGCGTTGGGGCTCTGTGTGCTTTGGGGCTCTGTGCGTGTTGGGGCTCTGTGTGTGTTGGGGCTCTGTCTGTGTGGCTAGCTTTTTTTTGTAGGTGGATCTATGTGTGGGTGGCTCTGTGTGTGTGTGTGGGTGGCTCTCTGTGTGTGTGCGTGTGGGTGCAAATGCAATAGGTCTCACATTTGCGAGAGATTAACCTATTGGCATTGTAAATGATAATGCCATTTATTTATCTGTTTTCAAAACCAAAACATAAATAAAAAATGTGTCATTTACAATGCCAATAGCTCTAACTTTTACAAAGGCAAAACCGTTGCATTGTAAATGCTTGTTATTAACAAGTATTGAATTTTATCTATTTAAGATGTAGTAGAATTTTGTCTGTTCGTACTCTTTTTGATCCTGATTGTGTGTGTGTTCTGTACTGTTTAAAAGACCAAGGTCTAAATAAACAAGTTTCTCTCTCTCTCTCTCTCTCTCTCTCTCTCTCTCTCTGTTTCGAAGATGAGTCTTTATTTGACTGTCTAGGTATCACACATAAGACTTATTGACCAAATTTCTATGGTGGTGTGCACATAAATACAATACTTCTTCATCAGTTGTCTGAGGCTTGTTGCAACAGATGTCTGGTTGTCTTGCACTGTTTCCTGAAGAATCTTTGTACACGTTTGACCCAAACTCTGGCAAAGGCTTAGCTGGCATAGTGGAAAGCGTTTTAGTTCCAAGATATAGTAGAGGTCAGATCTTGTACTGACATGAAGTTCAATAATCATTACTAGTAAATGTGACCATAATGTGTATTTTTGGCGGTTTTAAGGATCTGAGGGCCATGAAACGTGAAGGCTGATGTGTGAAAGAATATATTCAGCTGATATTTTTAATTGAGTAAAAGTTCGCATTTGCAACTGTTCAATTTTATTAAGCATTTCATATTGTAGTTTGTGAGGGAGTCATGGTGAGGTTGAATTGCACACCATCTGTGATGGGTTCATTGGTCAGTTGCACGGCTAATTAAAGTGAAAG
Source organism: Lissotriton helveticus (assembly GCF_964261635.1). Lineage (NCBI taxonomy): Eukaryota > Metazoa > Chordata > Amphibia > Caudata > Salamandridae > Lissotriton > Lissotriton helveticus. The sequence goes on along the minus strand of NC_136061.1, from coordinate 129,760,458 downwards.
CACAGTAGAGAAGCCACGGACATACAACAGGACACCACCTTATCGGACCGAGACACCCCTTTTAGGGGATGGCTAGGCTATTGGTGCAGAAGCTGAGCCATACCTGATAACATTGTCTAACTTACGTTTTCAAATAGTATGTACTACTGCAGACTCTTCTTTTTTTACTACCTGCATCCCGAGTAAATCGATGGCAACCTTATAAAACCTAGCAATCACTCATCTGTCTTAGATCATTAAAAACATAGAAAAAGATGCCCATCACCAACTACAATACATCAAGCATAACTGTCTCCTACACGGTCTACGATCATTCTTCACATAAAATCATAGAACAGACAGCAGTTAAAAGACTCAAGATAAAGTTCCTTAAACACGGATTGGGTTGCACTATAAAAAAATGAAATAAGTTAAATACTATTCCTAGGTCTCCCTCTGCCTTCCATTTCCATCTCAGTCCTTTTCTTTTACCTTGTTATGTGTCACTTTGTGAAACCATTTTTTCTTATCAGTATGATCTGATTTGCTGATCGACACCCCACCTCCCAAAGTCTTCCATTCCTAACATTCTCATTTGTACCCCAGCATTCCTATATGCAACCTGTCCCGCTTTCTCATACCCATAATTCTCACCTTGGACCTCTGTTCTACCCGCTGCTAATTGTCACTTCTTTGTTCTCTCCCCATCTCGGTCTCCACCCCTATTCTCTAACATCTTCCCTATCTTTTTGTTAAACCATTGTTATTGGCATTTATAGTTCTAACCCAACAGAAGTAAATAAATGAAGGTGCATGGATATGTCTCAATATTACAATAGGAGGCAGGAACCCAAATATATCAAACACAACGTAGAATTACAATATTTTCAGTGACAGTCTACCATGGTATCAGTCTCGTTAATAGTCTTCCCCCAACGTATTTGTTTCATCCCTTCAAAGAAACGTATTACTTAATAGTCTACGGTGTAAGTCGACAATTGTCTACATTAAGGAAAACCAATCACTGCACGGAGTTGACAAGTGATGGAGCTAATGGATACTATAAAAATCTATACAAACTAAAGAAAACAAGCATTTGCAATGCAATAGGTCTTGCGTTTGCGAGAGTTTAAGCTATTGACATTGTAAATTACAATGCCTTTTATTTTAGTCTTTAAAATCAACACGTAAATAAAAGGCAACATAATTTATAATGGCAATAGCTCAAACTCACGTAAATGCGAGACCAATTGCATTGCAAATACTTGTTAATGTATATTGAATGAATGAACAACGGTTGTTGTGCTTCTCTTCATATTAGACAGACATTGCCACCATGTTGCAGACTGTTACAAGCTCTGGCGTTGACAATTAAGTAACAGTGCTGAGCACCGGAAACCACCGTTACAAATTAACCCCTTGCATGCTGATGACAGCCCCCATCTGTCATGCACTACGGGGCTCGTGTGCTGATGACGGCTGGGGGCCGTCATAAACCCGCCCACTCGCGATTCTGCCGCACAGGTGCAGAATCGCGGCAGCATGCAAGGGGTTAAGAACTGGTTGTCCCCCTTCTACTTGTAATGGAAATACTCCCTCCCCGCCCATATTCAGTTTTGTCATATGTACTCGCCAGATGTGCAAAGCATAGGGTGATCATACTTGTTGTTAGCTGCACTGCTTATAGCCATAATATCAGCGAGATCCTCCCACTGGTCCCCACCCACCGTAAGAGTGATAAATCCACCTGTCTTGGAAAACCGTCCTCTGTGGGTCGAGTTCCATAACAATGGCCTGACAGGAGTTAAAGAGCTACATGGAGATCAGAGTGATCCTCATTCTGAGTCGAAGAGGTTGCAATCCAGGGGCAATATTATCGCCAACAAGTGTCTACAGTGATGTTAATGTGCCCCCTACTGGAAAGAAACTTTCATACCAAGTAGCTACAGTGGCTGTGGAGGGATACAGATGCAGCTGGCTGTGGTTAATTGAAGAATTGGAATTGTCAGCAACAGAGCCATTGACAACAGGCAAGTAGCTGCTTTCAATCTTGGCAGTGCAAGTGCCGCTAATGTGCAGTGAGGCACTGTGGTGGTAAAGGGGTGGAAAGGGTTGAAACAGTGCTGGTCGCTGCTCCAGATTACAAGATGCAGAAACAGGTACTGTTGGTCTCTGTCCAAATTACAAGATGCAGACACAGGCACTGCTGATCTCGGCTCCAGATTACAAGATGCAGACATAGGCACTGCCCCCGATTAAAGGATGCAGACTAAGGTGCTGCTGATCCCTGCTCCTGTTACAAGATGCAGAAATAGGGGCTGCTGGTCTACGTTCCACATTACAGGATGCAGATGTAGGCAATGCTGGCCCTGCTCCAGACACAGGCACTGCTGGTCTCTGTTCCAGAGTACAGGATTCAGATATAGTCACTGCTGGTCGCTGCTGCGGATTGCAGGATGCAGACACAGGCACTGCTGGTCACTGCTGCTGATTGCAGGATGCAGTCACAGGCAGTGCTGGTCGCTGCTCCAGATTACAGGATGCAGATATAGGCACTGCTGGTCGCTGCTACTGATTGCAGGATGCAGACACAGGCATTGCTGGCCGCTGCTACTGATTGCAGGATACAGACACAGGCACTGCTGGTCTCTGTTCCAGATTACAAGACGCAGATATAGGCGCTGCTGGTCGGTGCTACTGATTGCAGGAAGCAGATATAGGCACTGCTGGTCTCTGTTCCAGACTGCGGGATAGCGATACAGACAGTGAGGGTGTCTTGCGAGCATAGGACCAACAGACCCTTCAGCAGCACTCACTCACCGGTCCTATACACTACAAGGACCTCGCAACAACATTTCCTTCTTCATGTGACACATTTTCATACTTTGGTTATGATGATGTATGTGGAGGAAATGCTGATCCCTGCTCAAGCTTTTTGAAAGATCCCAGCTTTTCTCTGCATAGACTCACAGTAGGCGGTATGCACCGATTGATGCAGACACCTCTCCATTTGCCAAGGCTCCATGAACCAGAGATTTGGAGGCAACCATTGCACAGGTGTTTGTGAAGTTACTGTAGAGTTTGGCGCTGAGCACACATAAAGCTGGGATCATTCAGAATGTGCACCAATGGGCCGGGATATATTTTAAGTAATGTGTTTTAACGGTTCGGAACACAAAGATCTTCCGGACTCATTTTTAAAAGTACAAAGCAAGAGCAGAACGAAAGAATGCAAGTCAACCACAACCCTTAAACTGTAGCTTTTCTGCCAGACGACCACAGCGGCAGCAGATCGGTTTCTGTAGAAAGCAAGATGGTCCTTTCAATTAACGACAGGCAACGACCCGCTGACACCATAACAGATCCCTCCTCACTGGTAAACTGGCACCCAGCGCTCGCTTTACTGACTTGGCACCAAGGTGGTGGCATGAACCCACCAGTCTCTGAGCAGTGAGGGCGGGCCGCCGGCTCACCCTTCCTGCAAGCAACCACCAGCGCGCAGACACCAAAGGCATCCCATGGATGCCACTGAAACAAGTAACGTTACTGCGCCCTGCGCAAGGAACATGGAAAGGCACGAGGAGAGCTGTGACCGAGTGTAGCGCTAGGTGTGACATGGCACAGGGAGCACATTCGATCATAGTGGCATCACCACACCTGCCCTGCTGGCATAGTACATCACGCCATGATGTGTTACACATTACAGGCAAAAACAAAGCTGCCCACAACTAAAGTTAGCCAACACCAGAGTGCTTGGGGAGCAGACCTCACCCCCAGTTCACCCGGCAGCAGAGAGGCCTCCTCATGGCCCGATCAAAGACCAGTCACATGTGATCCTGTTTTGATCTGCTTTACCACTCTAGGTTCTGCCTTGGTAAGGACCCGCTGTAATGTGTCTTCCTTAAAGGATGGCAATGGCTGTAACTTACCTGCACTGCCAGAGGTATTCACTCAGTCCTCTCCATAACAAAGTCCCTTAACCAGCTTCTAACTTTGACACACACAGGGAAGACCTGGGAGGGCTCGCGCATGCGCGGTACCTGCGGCTCGTGCCCAGTGGCGTCGCGTGTAACTGCGGGAGCTGAAGTCCCGGGTCTCAGGAGGGGCCCGGGTGAAGAGCGCCAGATAGCAGTGCAGGGCTCCCATGACTAAGGGGAGAGCCCCGCATCGTGCTGGCAGAGGAGGAGTTTCTCCCCCCCCCCAACAGACCGGTGAGTGGGGGATTCTCAGTTTGTTTGCGTTTTTGAAAGGCGGTGGCTGTGCTCTTACATGAGGGGGTGCACGACTGAGCGGGCAGTAAGTGGTTGTGCCGATAAAGGCACAGTGTCCACGTTTATTTCTGGAGCTTTCTGGGCGCCCACTTTACCCACGTTTCCTATTTGCAGGGGAGGGGGCTTGGTCAGCCCGGTGCTGGTGTGCTGTGATTGCCGAAAGGAGCACTTCGGTGCGTGCGCGTTGACGGGCGTGGAGCGGACGGTGCAGGGGGGAGGGAAAGTGAAACTAACTGCAGGTTTGCAAGGGAGACAGGAGATGGGCACAGCGCGTAACTGTGATCCGATCCGGCCTGCAGCCTGCGCGTGCCCATCTCCTGTCTCCCTTGCAAGCCCTTGAAAGCATAGTCAACGAATTTAGGTCTCGCTGGCAACAGCGCTTCGCGCTGCATCTCTAGGTGCAAGACCTAAAAAACTGATAACCAGACTGCAACATCAACAAAATATGGCACCCAAAATATGCATTTGTAGGCATCTCTATGAAAAAAAAATTGCACTGAAGTCCTTCATAGGCTCCAGAGAAGTCGAATTATTGTAGGCTACCTTGGACTTCCAGGTCAATGAAATGGCACAGATACAGGTGTGATTCACATTTAACACTTGTATTCTAGGTTTATGCTGCTATTAGCCATAGATAGTTCTTCATTCAATAACATCAACAACGAAGGCAATAACAGCTAATGTTGAGTGGCTAGACAAGACCATCTTAAGGCAGAATACCACCTGGATATCACCTGTGAACATGTGAAAGCACACTTAGTAAAGCTGCAGCTACTCTGTCAGCAGGAACTAGAAGATGTTAAATAATCTGCCGTTACAATGGTGGTGACAAGGCAATGCACGGAGGTACACTACCTTATGAGCAGATGATTCTAGAAATCCTATTAGTACCTGTTGAATGCAGTTGTTAAGCAAGAAGGGACAGCCACATGTCCATTCTTGCAATTTTGTAATAGTTGTGTTATTGTTCACTGTATTGTAAATAGCTGAAAGAGCAAGCAGAATGGGCCCATTCGATTCTCTGAAACCAGCTGAAATGTACTAATGCAATTTTCTGAAATGAAGTTTTAAAGTGAAAAGTCAATTAGTGAATTGAGCAAACACTATGCCTGTACATTATTTTGTAGTCCTCTGTGAGCAGATTGTTGAAGCTAATTATAGAGTTGACATCAAAGTAAGCTTTAGTTCAGGCAATTAGTTATATATTCTTATTATACAGTTTGTCTGTATAAACTACTATTGACTAGCAACACATTTAGGTTTTGATGAATCTTCAGTGTGAAGCTTGAAATCACATCCATGAGTACAAGTGGGTCAACTACACAAGTCTGTTAGTAGTTACGTGGTCATATTTCAAGGTTGGTTTCAAAGGTTACCACTGTTTACTGGGCGAATAAGGTGCGGGGTGAGGGGTAGAGGGATGCTATGATCCTGCAGAGGGTGGGAGGAAAAATCCGACCTAGGAAACTTAGATCTGGTATTTGTTCTGTGATAGAGACATTTGAATAAGTTGGATGGTCAGAAGGCAGTCACTGAAGGGCAGCTGTAACCCCTAAGCCTTTCTGATAACTGCATGCTTTACGCCTTGTTCAGCATCGGGGTGAAAGACGGACTTTGCATTCTTAGTCCATTTGATGCAGCAATAATGCTTTCTAGTTTTACAACCATCCTACCTAGAACCGCTTGGAGGAGCTGGGTTTTGTAATTAAACTTTCACTGTTGGTAAAAAGTTAAACTGCTTAGACCATGAAAGTCATTAATTGATGGGGCGATGTGATGTCACCAATGAGGATTATTTCATTTTTTATGTCTTTGCTGAAGAGTGACGTAATTTGTAGTGCACTAAGGAGCGAGTTGTGGACGTTTAGCTAACCGAAACTGGTATAAGTATTTGTTCATTTAAAGCTGAAAATAATATTCATAACTTATCCTCAAATTCCCTGAGGAAAATTTTATTTATGAAGAGCTGATGCTGCAAGATTCATACGTGCCTAGGTAAATTTGCCTACTTACGAATCTCTCTCTCCTCCGACAATCACATTGTTGTAAGTAGTCTAGATCTCTACTTTTATGTAGCGATCAGGAGCTCTTTATAGCAAAGTGGCTTATGTACAGGTGCAGATCTCTACTTGTTTTTCTGTGAAGCGCACTGACTCCTGGCAAAGTGCAGATGTACTTTTGAAAAATGAGAAAAGAGGCCCGTATTTCCAAACATCTACATATATTGGCCTGGACACAACGCCTAATCATACCTCTATTCTGCTCCGTTGCCTTGACCCATGACCAAGTACAATGGGATTTCATTCCTACCCTGGCTTGCCTAAGGGTCGATGAGCAATACTGCCACTTATCGCCTACCACTTCGCCCTTCGACTAAAAACGATGTATATAGTTGTAGCATGTGCCCATCCCATGCTCGAAAAGGGTGAGGGAGTGGTTTACATGAGCTACTCTTTTTTTGCTCACATTTTTATGAAATGTGAGCATCCAATGCAAATCAATCAATGCATTTGTAAAGCGCACTACTTACCCGTGAGTGTTTCAAGGCGCTGGGAGGGGGAGGGCGGCCGCTACTGCTCGAAGACCCAGGTCTTGAGGAGTCTTGGTAATGTTCTTGTTAATGTTAATGTTATGGGTGTCTTATATAGCGCTCGTCTACTCCAAGGAGTGTCCCGGCGCTTTCTAACCCACAGCAAAACTACAAGGAAACAGAAAAAAGGGCTAAGGAAAAAAGATCAATCATTGTCCATAGAGCCACGTTTTCAGACTACCTACTAGGGTGTTGTATTGAAGCTGTCGTGGATGTCAGTGATCTTGCGGTGGAAGAAGGTGGCCAGAGAGTCGCACTGTTCTTGTGAGGGCGGGATGTCGTTGGTGTTGGTGCTGGGGTTGGAGAGTTCTTTCACGATGCTGAAGAGCGCTTTGCTGTCGTGTGCGTGGTTGTCCAGGCGGTCTTTGAAGGACGATCTCTTGGCTAGCCTGATGAGGTGGTGGTGTCGGCGGGTGGCATCTTTGTGGGCTGTGTGGCTGTCTGGTGTGCGTTTGTGGAGCCAATTCTTTTCCAGTTTCCGGCATGTGTGTTTGGAGGTCAGGAGCTCGTTGGTGAACCAGGTGGCTCTCTTGCTGGCGTGGCTGTTAGAGGGTTTCTTGAGCGGGGCGAGGGTGCTGGCGTAGTCGTTGATCCATTGTCGCAGGTTGTCGACGGCGGCGGTTTCTGGGTCGCCTTGTGTCGGTGGGTGGGTACTGGGCGAGGGTTGTGGTCAGCTGGTCCTTGGTGATTTTGCTCCAGCAGCAGCCGGGCAGCTGTTGGGTGTGGTGGTGTGTTGTTGGTTTCTTGAAGGTGAAGTGGATGCAGCGGTGGTGTGGTTGAAGGAGACATGGGCACTCGTGGAAAAGATGGGGTCCAGCATGTGTCCTGCTGCGTGGGTGGGTGCGGTGACGAGTTGTCTGAGGCCGAGGTTGTCGATCAGGGTGGCGGAGTTGGCGTCGCTGTTGTTCTCGAGGTGGAAGTTCAGGTCCCCGAAGATGATGTAGTCTGTGGAGGCGAGTGCGTGGGTGCTGGCGAGGTCGGCGATGGAGTCGCAGAACTGAGCTCGGGGTCCGGGGAGGTCTGTAGAGGAGTGTTCCCCTGAGGGTGGTGTTGGGGGTCGGTGTGGATCCGGAAGTGCAGGCGTTCGGCGGTGTCGTCGCGTGGGTGGAGACCTTGAGGGAGGACTTGTGGACGACGGCTATTCCTCCTCCGATTCCGTTGTTGCGGTCCTTGCGGGTGACCTAGTAGCCGTCTGGGATGGCTATGGCGATGTCGGGTGCTGAGGAGTCGTTCCACCCGGTTTGGGTCAGGAAGGCTATGTCTGGAGCGGCGGTGTCGAGCAGGTCCCAGAGCTCGACGGCATGTTTGCGTGCGGAGCGGGCGTTGATGAGTATGCAACGGAGGTGGTTGGGTCCGGTTCTTGGTGGTTTGGTGGTTCTGTCGCAGGTGAGTCTGCAGGTGCGGCAGGAGAAGGGTCTGTGGGTGCGCTTCGGGGCGGCCTGGAAGCAGGTGTGGTCTTGTCCGGGGTTGAGTGCGAGGAGGGTGCAGGCGTTGTAGCGGAGTCTGGCGTTGTGGCGGGCGTGGGGTCCAGGGGGTCTGGCGCTGGGCACGGTCCAGGCGCAGACGGGCTTGCCTCTGGGATGCCTCAGGCGCGCCAGTGGCGCGGCCGCTGCAGCCGCCAAACGTAGGGGGTGAGGGAGGGCGGATCAGCTGGGAGGGGGCTCAGCGAATGGGCGATCGGGTGGGTGGGGCCGCAGGGGACGCAGCGGCAGGTACGAGGGTGTGAGGCGAGGGGGCGGGCCTCAGGGACGCAGCGGCAAAAAACAGGAGGCTAAAGGGTGCAGAGGGAAATGGGGAGCAGCTAACAACAAGTACAGAAGTGGAAACAGGAGCAAAATAGAACAGAATCAAATCTACAGTACATACAGTACACTCGCAATTACCCACGCTCCACAGGGGATACCAGGACAATAGCAGGCACGAACAGGCAGCGGCGGCTGGCTGAGAGGCACAGGCACAGAGAGGTGGAGCTGCGCGGCGTGTGAAGCTGACCTGCCTGCAAGCAGGGTCAAACGTCAAGCAGGGTCAAACGTACTGCACATTTAGAGAGCTGTGAATGCACAGTAAGTTCTATGGAAGAACTTGAGACGAGGATTAGGCATGAAACGTTCTTTTAATTCTCAGCAACAAGAAAAAAATATATAAAACTTCTCGAAACTACATGACCCAGGTCCCGAAACAAATATAGTCAACAACCGCCAATCAGGAGTCCACAGTCCCGAGCAGAAGAAACTCTTTCTTTTCTGCTCAGCAGGCAGTGAAGTGCTTTTCTCCTGGAGCTTATGCTTTTGGAGCTTGGTTAACTGTTCGAGACTTTGGTGAGGTCTATAAGTAATTAGTGGCATGCCCTCACATGTGCTAGCTTGCTACTCAACGCAGTCACATGAAAGCCCACCCCTACCTTCTGCGTCTAGATTAGAGATTTTGCCTGGCAGGCATAGAGGTGGCAGAAGGAAGGCCCTCTGGGAGTGCATTTCCCGCTTGCATTTTATTTCTCGACAACTTGCCACCATTAGCATCAGGGCGCTTGCAGGCTCACAATTTGACACAGTGGATGTACGGACTGTGTGACACTTTGACATCGGTGGATTAAAGGGTCCAAGGCACCTTGGCTGCAGTGAATGTATCCCACCGTCACAGGGCATTGAATAGGCCGTAACATACTTTCTTCTGTCTCACTCCTGAGGCCATGCCAGCCTACAGATACACGAAGACGACTTTCGCCCCTTTGTCTTTAGACCCCCAGAACCATGATACACTTGACTAGGCTTTCAAAAGCCCAATTTAATTCTTTAAGAAACTTGAGGATCTATCTCCACCCACCACAACACTCATAAAGGGTCTGCATAATAATACTGAAGTGTGATCAGTACCAGGCACCAGGTGGTTGATTGTATTTTCTTTTTAAATGCAGGGGTGAGGCCAACCCGACAAGATGGCGAACTCATGATCCCCCAAGCTCCCCGCCTGACCCGAGACCCATGAGGCCAGGGGCATGAAATCCCTCTGCTGCAGACAGCAGAGGAATTTCCTTTTCACCCCTCTGACCTTGGGAGCTGGGGAAGAGCTTCCCCAGCTCCCGAGGCCCCCTCCCTGGTTTCTGTTCAATGACGATCAGCGCGCACGTCGCGCTGTCGTCATTGAACACAAACCGAAACTAAAATGTTATGTTATGTTATATTTATTTTTATATAGCGCGCGGCGACTCAAAAAGAGTATCCCGGCGCTTTAGCAGCGAGACCTACGACGAGATAACATAACACAGCAATAAAACAAAAAAGGGGAGTTCAGTAAAAAGAAGGAAACAAAGCCTATAAAGTAAACAGCCAGGTCTTTAGACCCTTCCTAAAAGCAAGTAGGCTAGTGGCGCCCCGAAGTGTCAGCGGCAGAGAGTTCCACAGCTGTGGTGCCAGCAATCCAAAGGAGCGACCTCCAATGCGAGCTCTTTTCACACGTGGCACCACCGCCAAGAACTGTGACTCCGATCTGAGAGCGCGGGCCGGATGATAAAAGGCCAGTCTCCTTTGGAGGTACTTCGCGCCCCCGGCATGAAGGGCTTTATAGGCCACAGTCAGCGCTTTAAAGATGATACGCTTGCGGATAGGCAGCCAATGTAAGGCCTGCAAGAGACCCGCAACCCTGGCTCGCCTATTTAAGCCATAGATGGCTCTCGCCGCAGCGTTCTGCGCAACCTGGAGCCGCTGCAACAGATACTCTGGCAGGCCCAGGTAGAGGACATTAGCATAGTCCAGCCTGGACCCGATCAGAGCCTGCACGGTCAGTTTCCGATGTTCTTCCGATAGAAGGGGTAGAAACTTCCTCAGCACCTTGAGGAGGCCAAAGCAGGTGCCCGTCACCCCCAAGATCTGGGCTCTCATCGTCAGGCCCTTGTCCATCTTGACTCCCAGGTTCTTAGCAACTAAAGATGGACGGGATGGTGGAAACATGTTGGTAGGCCACCAGATTTGCCAGTCAGGGTCCGACGCACACCCAAAGAAGAGAACTTCAGACTTCTCAGAATTGCACTTGAGGCCACTCAAATGAAACCATCTAAAGACAGCCTCAAGGCAATTCCGGATGCTCTCTCCATTAAAATCTCCTCCACTCTTACAAGAGAAGAGGAGCTGTGTGTCGTCAGCATAGGACACGATCCGGGCCCCGAAAGACTCCGCCAATGTCGCCAAAGGGGTCATAAAGATCTTAAAGAGGGTCGGGCTCAAAATAGAGCCCTGCGGGACCCCGACACCCAATGGCGGCATCACAGCAGAGTCCGGGGAGGCCCAGACCGTTTGTCGGCGGTCAGCTAGAAATGATGAAAACCAGCTGAGCACCGTCCCCCTTAGGCCAATCTCATAGAGTCTAGAGAGAAGGCCATCATGGGGGACGGTGTCAAAGGCCGCCGACAAGTCCAACATGACCAGCATGGCCTTGCCCCCAGAGTCTAGTACCCCTTTAATGTCTTCCGACACCTCCAGGAGCGCTGTCTCTGTGCTGAGGTTAGGGCGAAAGCCCGATTGAGTGGCATGCAGGATCTCGTGCGATTCCAGAAAATTGGAGAGCACCGTGTGTATGTGCTTCTCCAAGATTTTCATAAGGGCTGGCAAGAGAGAGAGATCGGTCTATAATTGACCAAAGCCTCAGGGTCGAGGCCAGGCTTCTTCAGCAGGGGGATGACCATTGCCTGCTTCCATGCTTGCGGAACCAGACCCTGGCTCATTTCAGTTTCACTTTCTACATGCTCAGTGGGCTATCTCAGCCCCCTGAGCACGTAGAAAAACGGGAGAGGTATCATTGGAAAGGGGAGAATCTCCCCTTTCCAATGAAACCCATTCCGAGTGGATCCCTGCTTGGGGATGGCTCCAGGAGGGCGATACCCAAGCAGGGATCCACCCACTAGACACCAGGGAGGGGGGAGCGGCCCCTTGGGCAAGGGCCTTCACTCCCCATAAATAAATTTATAGTATTTAGTCTTCCTGCCCCCCCTGGGGGGCAGATGGGGCAATAGTCCCCCAATCTGCCCCCCCAGGGGGAGCAGAAAGCCCACTATACACCAGGGAATTTTTTGGGTGGCACTTTTTTTAGGGTGGGGGCTGCCTGAAATGGGCACTCCAATGCCCCCCCCCCCGGCACCATTACAGCCTTTCTGCCCCCCCTGGGGCGCAAATGGGAGCAGTAGCCCCCAATTTGCCCCCCCCCAGCCCCCCAGGAGGGGCAGAAAGCCCACTATGCACCAGAGATTTTATTTTGTGCACTTTGTTTTAGGGTGGGGGCTGCCCGAAACTGGCACACCAATGCCCCCAGCCCCCCACCACCATTACAGACTTTCTGCCCCCCCCCCTGGGGGGGGCAGAAAGTGCCCCGGGGGGGGCACAAAGCCCTCTAGACACCAGGGATTTGTTTGCGAGCAAATTTGAATTTGGATGGGCTGACCAAAACGGGCATGCCTATGCCCCCACCCCCTCCCCCACAAAAATAACAGCCTTCCTGCCCCCCCGGGGGATGATGGGGCAGTAGCCTCCAATTTGCCCCCCCTAGGGGGGCAAAAAGCCCACTAGACACCAGGGATTTTTTAAGGCAAATTTTTATTGGGCAGACCCCACCCTAATCAATTTGCCCCAAAAACTCTCTGGCGTCTAGTGGACTTTCTGCCCGCCCTGGGGAGCAGTTGGGGGTATTAGCCCCCAATCTGCCCCACCAGGGGGGGGGGGGCAAAAAGCCCACTAGACGCCAAGGATTTTTTGAGGGGGCAAATATGAAATAGTGTGTGGCTGCCCAAAACAGGCATGCCCATGCCCCCACCCCCTCCCGCAACAATTATAGCCTTCCTGCCCCCCCTGGGTGGCAGATGGGGCAGTAGCCCCCAATCTGCCCCCCCAGGGGGCAAAAAGTCCACTAGACACCAGGGATTTTTTTAGGCAAATTTTTATTAGGGTGGGGGCATTGGCATGCCCGTCTTGGGCAGACTCCTCCCTAATTAAAATTTACCCTAAAAACTCCCTGGCGTCAAGTGGTCTTTCTGACCCCCCTGGGAGGCATATGGGGGCATTACCCCCAATCTGCCCCACCGGGGGGGGGGGGGGGGGACAAAAAGCCCACTAGACGCCAGGGATTTTTTTGCGGGCAAATTTGAATTTGGATGAGCTGCCCAAAACGGGCATGCCTATGCCCCCACCCCCTCCCCCACAAAAATAACAGCCTTCCTGCCCCACCTGGGAGCCGATGGGGCTGTAGCCTCCAATCTGCCACCCCCCCCCCCTGGGGGGGCAAAAAGCCCACTAGACACCAGGGATTTTTTTTAGGCAAATTTTTATTAGGGTGGGGGCATTGGCATGCCCGTCTTGGGCAGACCCCACCCTAATCAAAATTTGCCCCAAAAGCTGGTGGGTTTGACAGAGTCAATGTTGAAGTCACCCATGTCAAAACCTCAGCTTTTGCTAGTGGGGACATCTGGGTTTTCGGCCCCATGCTAGACGGCCATCTAGGGAAACCTACCAAGCCCACACATTTCTACAAAGTAGACACCCGGGGGCTTTCAAGGAGCTATGGCTTGCGTGGATCCCCCAACGGTCTCTTACCCAGAATCCCTTGCAAACGTCATTTTTTGCTGAAATAAATCATTTTTTTCACACATTTTTGTGTAGAAATGCGTGGCACCACTGGGCTCACACAAATTTCCTCCCACCCAGTGTTCCCCCAGGTCTCCCGATAAAAATGGTACCTCACTTGCGTGGGTGGCTCAAGGACCCGCGACAGGCAAGGGCCCCAAACCTAAGGAGGCGACATCAAAATAACCAAACACTAACCAACCTGTTTTTGAAAGGGGGTTCCCATGTGTTTTTGGCCCGGGGCTCGGCGGTCATCTAGGGAAACCTACCTAACCCAAACAGTTCTAAAAACTAGACACCCGGGGGAGTCCAGGGAGGTATGGCATGCGTGGGTCTCCCAATGTTTTCCTACCCAGAAATCCCTGCAAACCTTAAATTTAGGTTAAAAAAACACTTTTCCATACATTTTTGCGTGGGATCTCCGTGCCGGCATACATGTCCTACCACCCAGCGTTCCCCTTGATCTCCCGAGTAAAATGATACCTCACTTGTGTGGGTGGGCCAAAGGCCTGTGACTAAGGTGAGGTGCTTAATTTGTCAATCCTAAATACGAATAAAAGAAACTAACGAAAAATAGGTTTTATGTAATTTGTGTGTCCAATGGGATTCCATTAATATAAAATTACAGTCTGAACTATGTCACATATGAAAGTATAAGGCCATAGGGGAATTTCTTCATATTTTGTTTATATTGTCCTCTCTTTTCCCTGGCCCAAAGTAAGTCTTAGAGGGGGTCCCATTATCTTGCTGTTAAATCCTAAATACTACAATTTTAAAAAAAATCATTTTTAGTCTGTTCTGCTTTGGAGCACCCACACAACTGAGGTATCATTTTACTCGGGAGAACAAGGGGAACGCTGGGCGGTAGGACATTTTTGCCGGCACGGAAATCCCACGCAAAAAAGTTTGGAAAAGTGATTTTTTTACCTAATTTTAAGGAATTCTGGGTAGGAAGACATTGGGGGACTCATGCATGCCATACCTCCCTGGACTCCCCCGGGTGTCTAGTTTTCAGAACTGTTTGGGTTTCGTAGTTTCCAAAGATGGCCGCCGAGCCCCAGGCCAAACACTCAGGTCCCCCCCCCCCAAAAAAAACAAGGTAGTTTTGCCATAGGTTATTTTAAATTCCCCTGGGTGTATAGTTTTCAAAAATGTATAGGTTTGCTAGGTTTCCCTAGGTGCCGGCAGAGCTAGGGTTAAAAAACAAAAGGAAGTCTCTTTGCCCAAAAAGGGCACGATTTCACTGCGAAATTGAGGTGCGACCACGTAGCGTTTTGCGCTGTTTCCTGTCGCAGCCACTAGGCAGACCCAAGCAAGTGAGGTACCATTTTTTTCGGGAGACCCCGGGGAACGCTGGGTGGGTGGAAATTTGTTGATCCACGCAGATTCCAGAACTTTCCACCACAGAAATATGAGGGAAATGAGTTTTTGTGTCAATTCTTTAGCTTTGCAAGGGATTCTGGGTAACAGAACCTGGTGGTAGGCAGTCGAGTCACCCCTTCCTGAATTCCCCTGGGTGTCTAGTTTTCAAAAATGTATAGGTTTGCTAGGTTTCCCTAGGTGCCGGCAGAGCTAGGGTTCAAAAACAAAATGTAGTCTCTTTGCCCAAAAAGGGCACGATTTCACTGCGAAATTGAGGTGCGACCACGTTGCGTTTTGCGCTGCTTCCTGTCGCAGGCACTAGGCAGACCCAGGCAAGTGAGGTACCATTTTTTTCGGGGGAACGCTGGGTGGGTGGAAATTTGTTGATCCATGCAGATTCCAGAACTTTCCACCACAGAAATGTGAGGAAAATGCATTTTTTTAAATCAATTTTTTAGCTTTGCAAGGGATTCTGGGTAACAGAACCTAGTGGGAGGCAGTGGAGTCACCCCATCCTAAATTCCCCTGGGTGTGTAGTTTTCAAAAATGTATAGGTTTGCTAGGTTTCCCTAGGTGCCGGCAGAGCTAGGGTGCAAAAACTACAGCTAGGCACTTTGCCATAAAAGGGTCACTTTTTAACTGCAAAATTGAGGTGTGAGCACGTTGCATTTTGCGCCGTTTCCTGTCGCAGGCACAAGGCCGACCCACACAAGTGAGGTACCGTTTTTAATCGAGAGACTTAGGGTAATTCAGATTTGTAAATCAACTGTTATTACCTATTGAGTTTTCATGCATTTCTCCCTTCCCAATGAAAGACATTGTGTAAAAAAAAATCTTTTTGAAAAATGACCAATAATTCTCATGCTAGTATGAGTATTCCCAATTTTGAAAATGTGCAAATATATACTGTTTCTAAACTCTATAATTTGTACCCAATTCAGAAATACATAGGTGTCTTTCATACAGATTTTTCCATGTACACAATTTCCAAGAATAAGGGCTCTATACGCAGTAAATAAAATAATACCATTGCAAGTTGCTGCTCAGTTTTTGGATTTGGGTCCGTCGGGTTCTTGGTGAAACTACAAGTCCTATATATCCCCACAACCAGGAAGGTCTAACGGATGTAACGGTATATTGATTTCCAAGTGCTGTCAAAATTACAAGAAGTTATAGGTGAAAACGTTGAGACAAAAGGCTGTTTTTTTTCAACAAATTTTCAATTATTCCAATATTTAACTGTTAGTTTCTATAAAGAAACCTTCATGGATTTAGACAAATGACCCCTTTCTGAATTCAGAATTTTGTCTACTTTTCGAAACTGTATAGCTTTCCAGGATCCATTATTGCTTTCAAACTCATTTCTACCATTAACTGGAAGGAGGTTGAAAGCTCTAAAAACAGCAAAAATAGGCTATGTCCCAGAAAAATGCCAAAACTGTGTGAAAAATGTTGGTTCTCTGACAAAAGACTGTCATTCCCTAAAAGCTGAGAAAATGGAGATTTCAGCCCCACAAACCCTTTTTTGATAACATTTGCAGGGAAAAACCCAGAGGCTTTCATTTGCAGCACGTTTTTCGCATTTTTCTGAAAAAAACTAAAATTTCACTGTTTTTTGGTTAATTTCTGGGACCCCTCCAAGGGAATCCACAAACCCTGGGCACCTTTAGAATCCACATGATGTTGGAAGAAAAGGACGCAAATTTGGCGTGGATACCTTATGTGGTCAAAAAGTTACAGGGGCCTAAGCGCGCACTACCCCAAATCGCCAAAAAAAGGCTTAGCACAGGAGGGGAAAAGGCCTAGCAGCGAAGGGGTTAAGTGACAACAACATTGGCCCATCTGGGCTTGAAACCGAAAATTCGTAGCGGATGCCAGTAGTACGATTAGAAAAATGTCTATTCAAAACCAAAAACACCCGCAGGCAGTAGCAGGGAGATAAGCGAGCATCTATGGAAAACACAGAGCGCAGCCTCAGCAGTTACGAGCAGACCCGGCACTTGAGTCAAATAACACTTATTACCAGGGCGCCTGGACGTGAAATGGAAACCGTGGAGGGTAACCTGGAAAGGGAGATTGGTTACATATGGGAGCGGATGCTGTTGAGGGAGCGGATGCTGTTGAAAAAAAACAAACGCCCTTCTGAGCGCGGCACTTCCAGATACGAAAGGACGTTTTGAGAACATAGATGTTGCCTGGAGAGTCACGCATTTCATGTCTCGGCGCTAGAGCTGCAGCACAAAACCTACATTAGTGTCTGAAAGAGGCCATACAAACTAGAAAAAATGTGCCTCAATTCCCACCACAGCAGAGTATCTTAAGAGCGTGACGCGAGGATGCGAACAAACCACACTCGCTTGTGTCAAACGCTGCCCGGGAAAATTCACCGAAACAGTTGAAATAAGCGAGTTCATTGCACTGCTCGCATGACGCAGTTCAGGCAGCAGGCAGCTTCCTTGTTCGGTTTTCAATTTTGGAAACCTAAATAAATCAAAGGCGCGTTTCGCAGGATTTTACGCCGTGGATCAATTAAAGGAGGTGTGGCATATAAATTACACTGCGCGGCTGGCGCTCGGAGCTCGTGCGAGCGGTATGTGCGCATGTGACCATCTGAGATTGAGTGTGGGTGCGCGAGCGAGCGCTGGAAGGCCAGCTCCACACAGCCTTGGCTCTGCCTCCCCCAGACGTCACCGCTTCCCCCAGGAGCTCCGTGAGAGAGGGTTGGGTGAGTGACAGACCAGCCTACTTTTTAATAGCTTTGTCATGTGCCTGGGAACAGTAGTAAGACAGGTGCCTTCCGCCCTTCTGCTGTTATTCGGCATAAAAGGGAAGCTGCACCAGTGAGCGGGCCGGCTGGCGAGGAAGCACACACCTGGTCTTATCTACGCTCCTCCAAGTGGCTATTTTAAGACTGTCTGTGCGATGCCTCGAGAAAATCAAAGATTAGCTGCTGTCATCGGCATCTCATGCGGTTCTACTAGGGACACGAGGCAAAGTTATGCATTCCCTTCTCTGCTTCTATACATTAGCAGCCATGTAAATAGAGCAAAATAAATTGACAAAAGGGTGCAGTGGTACAAATACTTAAGTACCCATAGTTCAAAGAGAAACAAGCACTGGCCATGACGAGAGTTTTCTCTTTTAGCCCGTCCTTTCCACACTGGGCTCCAGGACTTCCTGCTGACGTAAAAGGTTCCTTATCTTCTTTATGGGGCCTTCTAGACCCATAAAGAAGATAAGAAACTTTTTACTTCAGCAGTAAGTCAAGGAACCCAATCTGAAAAGGACGGGGCTTAAAGAGAAAGGAGAACGTCACTAGGACCTCTACTCTAATGGCTGGCAACCGTTTAGGAGACCAGCCAATGGAGAAAAGGGGCAGGGCTTAACCCTCGCTAGTGAAGTTCTCCTAAAAACATAAGATCTCGCGAGCTCGACTGTGCATGTGCGCAGTACGCCACGCGAGACCTAAAAAATAGTTCTACGTGGGTTTCGGTGGAATCTTTGCTGCAGGTGATGTTGTGGCTCCGTTTAGTAGTATGGACTACATTGGTTCCAACAGATGGTTTTTTCCCCTATCTGATGGTCACTCATTCAAAGCCTCATCTTTGCACACATCACAAGGAATCTTATCCCTCTCTAGGTGAGGTTTTGTTTGACAACCTATAATGGTCAGTGACTGGTGGTGGTGGTATAGCTGGAGCACACAGGGTCTTTCTGTAAGACGAATAATGATGGCATAGGTGTTTGCCTAGTCCCTAATTGCTAACCATTTTCATTTCATGTCAGTGATTTTGCACCATTTACCTGAACTGTTCATGGCTTCTTTGAGAGCCCTCCAGAACAATTCTACTGTAGTACATGTAGGTGAGATTTAGGTGATTTCCCAGGATGTTGCCACAAAACCACAGACATCCTTCCATACCTTTGCACATCAATGCTAGGGATTCTAAAGTGAGGAAGGTTTGCAGGTAAAAATACATTTTCTGGTACTTTGGGAACACATTTACCTGGACAGCTGTAGATCCCTTTATGTCCAAAGTCTGGTCTATGGTTGGTTCACAGTTGTGTCTATTGCAATGGTATTCATTATTACTGACTGGAATGGGAAAGACCAGAATATGATTTATGGATTGCTTGAATTAGTATCTGCCAATGGCATTTACTCTTGGCCTTGATACAGAACAACATATTGAGCCAAAAGAACCAAACAGCATATTGCTGATTAGATCCAACAAAGGCGAAACATATCGGAGTACCTTCCATTCCAGTTAAAAATGCAGTATTTGCCTCGAGGTGGCAGGGCTATTTCATGGAACAACTTAATTTGAATTAGAGGTTGGAGTTATGTCTCATAGATAGGAGCAACCCCATCACCATTGCTAGAAACAAGGAAAACTGGCTCGGGAGTAATTAGAATTACCAGTAAGTAATCTAGATATTTTCAGGCATTTGCGCAAGACAATTCAAATAGCATTGCTGCGTAAATAAGATATTTCACAGCCACTAGCCCGGCCCTTTAACAGCTTGATTAGAGTTGCGACCTGTTATGCCCACTATCAGAAATTAATGACAGTATCTACCACACTGGGTAACACTACTTTCCTCAAACTCGGAGCATCTCACCAATGGCAAAGCAACCATAGCCACTATAATCCTGCAGCATAATCCACTTGCCAGAACCTCTGCAAGGAAATCAGAAATTGGAAAACCACAAAAACTGAGATTACCAATGTGACAGTGGACAACAAATTCAAATTAAATAACTTTATTTAGCCAAAAAGGCCATAAAATTGCACATAAGTGAAAGCAAGCAATCAGTAAACACAATAGATTTACAAGAAAACAAAATCTAAAAAAATAACAAATTAAAACACCATAAAAAAAAATTACAATAAAAGTCAGCAAAATGAACAGACACATTTCTTTAACACCTTGGCTGCTAGGGAGATTATCCTGCTGTGCTGCGGACCATTATTTACCATTTACCATTGTTCATGACGAGCTCAGCTCGTCATGAGCACACGAGCAGTGTACTGCATGACGAGCTGAGCTCGTCATGAGCATGGAAGGGGTTAAAAGTGATACAAGCCAATGTATAATTCTTTTTTCAATAGCAGCCACTAATGTGCACATACTCACTAACAAGCATTTGCAATGCAATAGGTCTCGCATTTACATGAGTTTGAGCTATTGGCATTGTAAATGGCAATGCCTTTTATTTGTGTGTTGGTTTTCAAAACATACTTATAAGGCATTGTCATTACAATGCCAATAGCTTAAACTCGCTTAAATGCGAGACCTATTGCATTGCAAAAGCTTGATGAATTTAGTACCCGGCCCAAACAGGAACTAACAGGCCCTTAGCTAGTCAGCCATTAGAGTTACCGAGGGGAAAATATGCGGCCGGCCAACCAACGGGGACAGGGGAGACCAGCATTGAAGTCAGGGGTTTTGCATTAAATTGAAAGTGTTTCAATATCAGAACATTCGCACCCGTTCAAACACGTTTTTTATTAGCTTCTGGAAATAAAATAAAGATTAGCGAGAGATGCTATTTGTAGTAGCAAGTTCTAACACCAGGGTATCTACTTTTCTATTGTCACGCTTTCAAACAGCGTGAGGACTTAAAATTTAAAATATGGGGAGTTCTACATTTTGAAGTCAGAAAATAGAACAAGTGCCAATGTAGGAATGCAGAGCACCTCATATGGTCTTGCAGCGTGCTGAGTTTACTGGAGGAAAAGGGTGGGGCTGGCTAATAAAATGTACAGGGCAGCACTGCTTTTCAAATCATGAAAAACATTTTAAAAAACTACTATTAGAGATTAGAGTTCCTACTGACTAAGGAAAAAAACGTTGGCAAAAACAATAGGTCTGACCTTGGAAACGTGCAAAGCTTTATTTTTACAAACATATGCATTATGGAAAAAGAATCGCAAATTTAAAAGAATACATAAATAAATGAGTGGCCAATTATCCGTGGTACACCAGCCCTGGCACTGAAGTGATCTCATTTTCGTGCAACTGTGGTCAGGTAAAATGCCATCTCGCAGTGCACGCCAGCCAGTGGATGTTGTGGTCTGACCCATGGCCCAGCTGTGAGCTCTAGCTGGCAGCATGATGCCCCTCACCCTTGCCGTCTGCGCGCTCTGTCCGCGAAAAAAGGCTATGAGGCAGACCGCGCTGATGGTTTCTTAGCGCTTTCTTTTCTCTGTCAGTCATGCTGTACAATAGCATGGCTGTACATGGCTAAAGCGGCATTGACAACCAGTACCCATCTTTTTTTTTCTTCAATACATTTTACTGTCGGAGATTAAATCTTTCTTCTCCCGTACCCATCTTGTAGGCGAGACAGATAGGTTTTGCCAATGTTAATTTGTTTCTGGGTGCTATTCAGTGTGAATAACGTTGATACTATAGGGAGCAGGATAGGTGTGTGGCAGGAGACACGGACACGATCAAAGAGGCGTGCAGGAGGCATCGTGGGTGGTAATGGGGGGACGGGGATGCTTTGATGCCTAGCGGAATGAGGTTCTGCGGCGGCCTGTCCGTGCACGCCATTTCACGGCTGTTTACTGCTGGTAGACCACGCAGGCAGATTCGTCCGTCCGTGCCGCACGCAACTGGTTAAACCAAAGTTTTGCAATGACTTCCTATTCTTTCCCCTCAATTTCTCCTCCGAATTGTGAACTTTGA
Organism: Lissotriton helveticus; assembly: GCF_964261635.1. Classification (NCBI taxonomy): domain Eukaryota; kingdom Metazoa; phylum Chordata; class Amphibia; order Caudata; family Salamandridae; genus Lissotriton; species Lissotriton helveticus. Next base: position 129,738,955 of record NC_136061.1, on the reverse strand, counting down.
AAATGCTTGTAATAGGCTTCGTACAATTATCAAAATGTGCCACAAATTTCAAAAATCCTTGGAAAATCAGTTTGTAACAGAAACGGATTCGTCAAAAAATAAGACATTTTATTATGAAGAAATACTTCATGAAAAAGAAGCACAACTCAGCTTTTGACTAAATGATTTATGAAAAGAAAGCAGTGTGGTTAAAATATGAATTAATTATTGAAAAATAAGTATTTGGTATTCATAAATAAAGACTAAACAAACTAGTACCTAGAAATCGCTTCTTGAGTTCCTGGCAAGCCGCCGGCCCGATCTGGCGCGAAATCCGGCAGCGTCATGCTCGTTGTGGGGCGGGACTTCCGCCATAAGCCCGTGCCCACGAAGTAACTCGCCGAGATGAAAGTGGTGACGCCGGGCTCCCATGCCTGAGGGAGAGCCCGGCGGTGGCGGCAGAAAAGTGGCGACTGAGGCTGTGGATGCAAGTGCGGGGCTCCCATCAGCGAGGGAAGCCCCGCGTGTGCCACGTCAATGGAGGTGGAGATGACGACACCCGGTGAGTGGGACTTGGTTACGCCGTGGGGGCTCGTGCACTGGCTCGGGGCGGCTGGTGCGTGTGCGAGCGGCTAGCGGTGGCTGTTGCGTGTGTGCGCGGCCGGGGGCGGCTGTTGCGTGTGTGGGCATCTAATGCGTGTGTGCGCGGCTGGTGCATGTGGGGGCGGCTGGTGCGTGTTCACAGTTTCTGGGAAGCTCGTCTTAGAAGCGCGTTCACAGACCAGAATCGCCGCGCGTGCCCCGGTCTGTCTCCCTTGAGAGGCATCTCGACAACAATAGGTCTCGAGGGCGAGACCAAAAAACTATGATATAGGCAGCACGGCTAAATATGTCAACATAAAATTGCTTGTCGTAAAAGGCGATAATAAAATGATATACTAAATACGTAAAAATAGTGTACAAAGTGACGAAAGTGCAGGATAAATTATGCAGTAGGTCGACAAGTGGGTGCACAACACAGCTTATTGCCTGTCAGGCTACGTCAGGAAATGCCACCATAAAGTGTTTAAAATACCATAAGGCAGATTACATGCTAATTAGATTTCCTGAAAACATGCAGGAATATCTCCATATACCCACAACGAAAATCTCTAGATGGGGTCCGCTACGTTAATGTAAAACATGGGGATTAACTTGCTATTACAGTTTCCAAAAGTTAACACTAAGGCTGTGAGAATCCATTCTTCACCCACGGCTGAGAATTTCATTACATATGGCTGATCTGTTTCCTACTGTATGAATGAGGCACCTATCAGACACGTATTTGAGTCCCACAAAGAACATAAAAACGATGATGCATTAATGTTATGTGCTATAATGAAGGTTGTGTGTAACATTTCATAATACCAGTATAAAAACTATAAACCAGAATAAAATGCAAAGTGGATTGAGACAATGTACCATCACACGGGCATTTTACTGTCTCCCCCAGTGATTGCCTCATTTTAGGGAAAGCCATCAGTACATGGGCTATGCCCAAGCGTAATTATGCCGGGACAAAGCGGTATTGGATGTTGGTTGTGAGAGAAATAGTCCTATTAATATATTTTTTCTCTTCTGTATCCTTTACATTAATTTGTTCAGTGGATAAACATTTTTATCTACTTTAGCTAAGTGAAGTCGGGTTCATGAAACAATTGGTGGTCAATAAGGGGATGAACAGGGGCCCCTCCAGTCAGTTCTGAGCACCGCAGTGAAAGAGCCAGCATGGACCCCCTACATATAACGAAGTTAGCACCTCAATAATGGGCCCGGTTTCCTGAGTCGGTAAAAGTGGGGCAGTAGCTGAGTGACCCAGACACAAGGTGACTGACCCATGCTTCATCCAAAAGAACTACCGAGAAGTCAGCTATTGGGTAATGGTAGCAAACAGGATAAATGAAACAGAGTGGCACTGATGAAGGGAACAATGGGGATTGGTTTCCCCAAGAAGCAGGTTCTATCTCAGTTCAGGAGGTTGGGTCCTCCACGGTGGGCTATTTGAAGTTGCCAGGGTTTGTTAGGATTTTAGAGTGCCCAAGGTTAATTTTAATAATGGGTCAAACATTTAGAAAATGTAATAGGTTAGACCAGAGTCAGCCTTCGCCACACGAAGGGTCTCCAACCCATGAAATAAAGGTTTCTACATAAACAAGTTTATTTTTCATTCAATGGCAAAGGACAATATTTATTTGCAATCCTCTTTGGAGGGAATCTTTGTTTTACCAAAAATTCATTATTGAAGACACTGCATGAAGATGAGATTGGCACGGTTTGATTGATTCATTGAATGGGAGACATATGCAAGACACCTGAGGTGTGCATAACAGGTGAAGGGAGAGGTACGTAATACATTGAAACGGGAGTTACAGGAACTAACAGGTCAATAGTGTGCAGAACAGTAAGGAATACTGGTGTGTATAGTTTTCTGGCGCTACAACAGGAGGGTAAAGCAGATCCAATAATATTGGGACCTTATTAGTCCCTGATGCCTTAATAGAAGGCCTCTGGGACTAAGGCAGGCAATGAAGGGACAGAGAATGCGGTCAAAAAAAGAAAATTAAAGGAGGATCAGGAAAAATGCCAGTGGCACAAGTCGAAGGTCAACACCCCAACAGATACAGAGATGGAGGGAATTAGCCCGACATTTGCTACAAAGTGCGGATGATTCAGTACTAGTTGAATTGGACGAAAGAACAATGAATGGGGTTGTGCATGAGATCGGAGATTTGGTATATCGAGCACATACTGATGCTCTTTTCTTTGATCAAAGGCTCCCTAGTGATAACAAGCAATTAGCATCATGGGTCACTGAATTAACAAATGACTGTGTGGAGCCGAGTAAAGGCGGATGGGATAGGGAATAAGCTAAGAATTGGATAGTTGACTCAAATCCAAAGATACAGGGATGGAGGGATCAGGCAGACTAATGAGAACAAGAGATTAAGAAAGGTAAAAGTAAGTAAAAGGAGAATAGATTGAAAATTAAAAAACAGACATGTTACTAATCAGACTGTTACAGAGAACACTCTGTCTGGTGATGCAACTTCTGTAAACACCCTTGGTCCACTGATAGTTCCAGAGTCTGAGACGATCCTATGAGGAATGTCCCGGTAAAGGCAACTTACAAGTTTCATTATGTTTATACCCAATGGACAAAGATGAACTTGTACACTAACTAAAGATTTTCCTAATTTACGAGAAAGCCCCGACGAATGATATTTAAAGGGTGAACACGTATTGAAATTAGGTGATCTGACCGGGAAAGATCTTTAAACTATGCTTTCCATAACTATACCTTCAAAACTGTGGGCTAAGTTTAAAACTGATAAAGAGGTGCAATGGCCAAAGGAAGAACCAGATAGACAAGAAGACTGTTTCATTTCCCAGGAAACTTTGGACCTGCAGCAAAGGGTTCTAGAATGTCTCAATTAACTGGTACCTCGTAAACATATTGACCAGAATAAAATATTCCAGGCAGTTCTAAAAAAAATACACATTTTTTTACAAAAATAAGAGAATAAATCAGTTTATTGCTATTATGAGATGAGGAAGGTTTTCAAGGCCCAGAGTGGAAAGGATATAGATGACCTCGGTTCTAATTCTGCCTTCCCCGCTTCCCATCCAGGGCTCCTGTCGAGTCCAATAAATAGGACACAGGACAGGTGAGGTCCATTATGAAGCATAGGTTGCACCAGAGGGTAAATAGGAGAAAAGGTGAATGCATGGTCAGTTGACCACATGGGTCCTTATGTTCAAGGAGAAATTTATGGTCATAATGTAAAGTACCTAATAGACACTGGTGCCACTTACTCGCCAATACTAGCTAAAACTGCTCCCCACTTACCCTCTTGGAGATGACTAACAGCTCTGTAGGGATTTCTACTGTTGCAATTACAAGTCATATTAGTCAACCTGTAACATTTACCATTGGTCAAATTAAGGACAAACATTTTGTGGTTTCTAACAAAAGTACTTTTACTTTGTTGGGTACGGATGTATTGAGAAAGATGAATGCTGTCATAATATGTACACCAGAGGGTGTTTTCTTTGAATACAGTGATGATTATCCATTTAAAACTCAAATGCATGTACATCATACTGAAGTTTAATATGATGTTTTGCTTTTTTTAACCGGAGGTTTTAACCGGAGGTTGTCCTCCTTCCTGACCGAGCGCTTCTTCCAGGTGTTTGAGGACGAGGTTGTCTCCCCCAAACATCCTCTTAGATGCGGGGTGCCTCAGGGCTCCACCCTGAGCCCCACGCTTTTTAACGTTTACATGCAGCCCCTAGCAGGGATAGTCCAACCCTTTGGTGTGCGTATTGTCACCTACGCGGACGACACCCAACTGGTGGTCACTCTTGACCACAGGGAAGGGGCGTCCAACACCTTAGGTCCCTGTCTGGAGGCTGTGGCTAAGTGGATGCAACTCTCCTGCCTCAGACTCAACGGAGAGAAGACGGAGATTATGTTGTTGGGTAACCCTCCGCTGACTCCTTTGGCTTCCATCTGGCCCACTTGTCTCGGTGTCCCCCCCATTCCTAAACCCCAGATAAAGAGCCTGGGCATCTGGCTCGACAAAGCGCTTGATTTTTCGGTTCAGGCAACCAAAACAGCTGCCACTTGCGTAGGGCTTATGAGGATGCTCCGTAAGGTGCTCCCCCTACTTCCTTTCCAGGCGAGGAGAGTCATGGTTCAGGCCCTGATTCTCTCCCGCCTGGATTATGGAAATGCGTTGTATTTGGGCACCCCGGTAGCAGTGATCCGGAGGCTTCAGGTCACACAAAACTGCGCTGCTCGCCTGCTGTACAACATCCCACGGTGGCAGTCGGCAAAGCATGCCTTAAAAGATCTACACTGACTTCCAGTGGCGGCCAGAGCTCAGTTCAAGGCGATGTGCATTGTGCACAAATCCTTTCATCAAACTGGCCCTGCCATCCTGCTTCCCTTAGCAGTGCCCTATGTCCCCCCCAGAGCCCTCCGTTCTGGATCATTGCATCTAGCGACCACATTTAAAATTAATAAAGTGAGGTGGGGTGGCCGCTCTTTTTCCTACACGGCTGCCAGACTCTGGAACTCCCTCCCCCTTGCCCTGCGAGAGAACCCAAACAGGATGGCTTTCAGGAAAGCGCTGAAAACACACCTATACACTAAAATCTGCTAAACTTTCCTGCTGGCCCACCTAGCTATCAATAGAAGCGCTGCGAGGCCTCCGGGTGGCTGGCGCTATACAAATATAATTTTTCATTTCATTTCATTTCATATTGTTCAAAACAATTCAACGGTTGATGTCTGGGCTTTATACAAATCTGATGTGGGAAGAATATTGAGCCTATGAAGGAAAATGTGTTGCCTCGAGTTCCATAGTACCATATTTCACGGGAAAGAGAGATGGGTTTGCAGGAAATAATATCAGCACTGGTTAAAGAGGGAGTCCTAGTAGAGACAAAGGGGAGTGTCTGGAATGTTCTGATTCTCCCAGTGCGTAAACGAAGTAAAGACCCCTAAAAGCCTGATGTGTGGAGTCTTATGCACGATCTTTGCAAGATTAACATGATTGCACAGCCCAGATTTCCTGTGGTGCCAAACCCTACTACCATACCCTCTTCAGCCACTCATTTTTCAGTCATATATTTTACAAATGTATTCTTCTCCATTCCCCTACACCCAGATAGTCAATATTTATTTTCCTTTGCCTTCAAGGGGAAGGGGGCAGTTTTTCTTGGATGCGGACTCCCCAAGAGTATACAGAATCTCCTTCCATATAGTCACAAATATTAAACACTGACCTTAATCAACTTGTTTTGAAACCCAGGGAAGCATTGAATCACTACATAGATAATCCCTTAGCAGCTGATACGGTAGAACAGTGTACGTGCAGTGAGCTACTACAAATTTGCGTAACTTCTTAGCATCCCCAGAGAAATTAGTTTTGGGAAAAAACAGGGGTCCTATTTGGGCTACCTGATTTCTAAAGGGGGAACGTGTGTATCACCTGAAGGTATTCGTGCAATATTGCAACACCCTGCTACCAGGACAAAATATGAAGTATGTTCATTTGTAGGAATGGCAGGTTATTACAGGTAGCGGATACCAAATTTCTCTCTCATTTCTAAACCTTTACAAGACCCATTAGACAAGGATGTTACTGACTGTCCCCTGGATGCAGATACATCTGGAAAGGTTTCACACAACTAAAAAGGCTTTCAGTGAGCCTCCAGCATTGGTGGTATTAGATTCCAATAAAAGGTTTCCCTTCTTTACACAGGAGCTAAAAGGATGTGCCCTTGAAGTACTCGCACAGAAACACGGGGTCTTGAGATACCCTGTGAATATTTGTCTGCAATATTAGACCCTGAAGCCAGAGCACTTCCCAAATGTCCGAGGGCGGAAGTACAAAGTGGAGTTTGGTTTTAGGAAATACATTGAATATGTATGTACCTCACTCTGTTGATACATAGCTGAATAAAACATGTAAACTGAATTTAACGAATACCAAACTTATTAGGTATGAATAGATTCTATTTTCACCTCACAAATGTTACTTTGCGTTGTTATATTTTTTTGAACCCAGCCACATTGATGTCTTTGTTCATGGAGGATCAAATGACAGAATTAATTGTATTTTGGTGACAGGCAACAAACTAAAGGCAGAATTGATGTGTCAGACAAAGCTACACCAGGATCATCATAGGGACAATGTTGCAATACAATTGATGAATGTATAATATAAATACATTAACTTTTCAGATTGCTGGATATGCTGCCCAGGCTTAACCTAAAAAGGAATGTCGGACCAACTAGGAGAGCTCACTATGTTACCTGCACTTTTACTTTCAGCAGGGAGTTTCAATTTGGTTTTGTAATGCTGTGAGTGAAGACAGAATTAGAACTAGTTGGTATAATTTTGATGTCAAAATTTTCCTTCCCAACAGGGAGACACCAATTTGAAGACATGGAATTGGAACCCGTTGGTAAGATGGGTTTTCCGGTCCAGGGAAGACATGGCTTGGCAGTTCGGGCTGGACTGTCCCCATGAGGCACACGGTCAAGACTGATATGCATATAGCTGTGTCTGAACTGGGGTAGCGAATTGAGCTAAAGAACGAAGAGGGATTCAACCCAGATCTGTGACTGGGTGTGAGTATCTGAAAAGTTTCAGTGCTCCGTCCATCATCTCCTCGATGGATGTGATGCCTTTATTTTCCTTGTTAATAAGGGGGCTGCCATTTAAAATATAGGGTTTTGACCTGAATCATCCTCAGTTCTATTACAGTGATGGATCTTGGGTCAAAGACATGACCAATAGCCCAATCTGAGCAAGTTTAGAAATGAGGATTATGGACTGTCAGTAAACATCAGAAAGATTAGTAAAATTGGCATAAGAATGAAGAGCACTAGGAAATAGACGGGCTAAATTGACGTTATCCTGTGAGTGCCTATAGAAAAACCTATGGGGTAATAACTTGATGGAACCCAGTGAATAATTCATCAGATTGTGTTAGGCTAAATCTTTGTGCCAAACTATCACATCTAAATTAATTACCACACAGCCACCGTCCAAATCCATGATAGGTGAACCAACCCATTTAACAAAATGTACCATCATGACATTATGGGCTTCCAAAAGGGAACGGTTGGTTTTTGAGTGAAGCCAATGTATTATCAAGCTGGAAGTATTGACTGACACATCAGGGGAGAGGGGAGGAGCATTCACCATCCGTACTGTGCATGGGCTGCAGCTGTTGGAAGATGAAGTACAACATTGTCGAGGATCATGGAGCGAGGTACTACACACATACTCGCCCCCATGCCCCTTTTGGCTAACAGTTGCTACGAGAGCTGGAAGATCCGGGATGCGCTGGCACAGCTCCACCCCATGAATAACTCTCCCACTATTGGGTGCCCCTGGCATGTCAGCATCATAAAGTTAGTGGGCGACAGTACCTGAAGGTGACGGAAAACCCTCCCCCTCGAGCGCAATGTAGCCACAGAAACATGGCCCCTTAAAACCACCCACTATGCCTTCAAACCATTGTTGGGCATACTGGTCATAGCTTGGTGACCTTCAGAGTGTGTCTCACTAGGAGAATGGGCATTTGCATATTTGTCAACAATCTATGTTTGATCGCCCCAAGACTGATTGGTGACAAGAGACTTCAAAGCATCAACAAATCTAGGCAGGAAATTATCTAGAAAGGCGGAATGGAAAATGTTGGCGCCTTCTAGGGATTGAGTACCTGTCATGCAAGTTATATTGGTAATAGTACCAGCAGGCACCAACTGGACAGGCACAAAACCAGGACCAAATGGAGAATCAGTGGAATTGACAGTAGACTTTGTAGAAGAAATTATGGTACACTTTTTACGCTAAACTGGAGGCAAAACAATCTTCCCTCAATCTACATAGTTTTGTCTTTTGTATAATGCATAGGTTCTTTCAGGCTTAACAGTACAGACAGCCATAGCACGAGCTTCCAACAATATACGGAGCAGAAGTCGAAGCTTCCACCACACACTAAACAGACATATAATAGCCAATCCCAGTGCAATCATTTTCATCACCAGAACTTTGATGCTCATAATCCTGAAATTACTTTCAAATGGATTAGCTCCCCACTCTCGATTTTTTCTTCGATCCTCTCTTGCTCCTAACTGTACGACTCTGTGGCCCGGTCATTTCCACTAAGGTCTTCTGCTGTGAACTTCCCATCTAGACAACTAGACCCCCAAGACTGGGTACCCATTTATGGACTACCGTTCCGTTGCAGTCAAGGCACTACATAGCATAAAACCATTCTCTCAATACGACTAAAATGCAGTGATCCCAGAGGGTGTTTACGAAAAGTTATTTCTAATGGTGTGAGCTACAGACCATGCATCAATTGGTTAGAGACACTGCTTTCTTCAAAGTGTAAGTTAGAATCTAGAAATCATCAACTGGTTGGCTTATGAGATAATTCCTCCTTCTATAAAGGACTACAATGAGGAAATGGGAGGCAGTCACTTTTTGATGCAGTAGGTTGTATGTGACCTATTCAGGGGCCAACTATCACGTTGTCACTACCCATCACAGCAGGTGTGCTTAAAATCCTGCTTTTTTTTCTACAATTTTTAACATTATTCACTAGCCTGTAATGAGAGCATGACATCAGTCGTGTAGTAAAACATTACACTTGACTTTTTTTTTTAAATCTCACAATACCTACTGCAGCAGTGCACGAAGCAACTAGAGCATCAACTGCAACAAGGCACAAACAACAACAACAAAAAACGTAATTAAGAGAAGCAGCTTTACAGCTTTCTTTCTACTTTTCCAACAAATCTGATATTGGCTGATAAGTGGATATTTCCAATATTGTTTTTATGCACTAATGAAATGGTCTACAGAAGTACATGCACCTGTGCTTTACCACATATTCTAAAAGGTTTCAATAATGCTTGCAACAAATTATAACCACATACTATTTGTTTTACAGTACAGAGGTCTACAACCAAAAGACACAGAACAAGGATTTCAGAAAAGGCTGGTGGGCATGTAAAAGTGTTATCACGCATTACAAGTACAAAATTATACAACATCGTAAGTAAAGGGAAAACATCATAGTATTCACTGTAAACCACGCCAAAATTTGCTGGTTATCTCCCAAGAATTGGAATAGATGCTATTTATTGCACATGATAAATTCTGAACGCCGAGGAGTCAGATTATTTTTTCAGGTGCAATAAATAGGGCCTACTCCTCTAACACACTAAATCAGGGGCACGGCAAGTCGCATTTAATGTCTGTCACTTTATAAACTAACTTCGCTTTTTCTCCAGTTGGTCAAAGAGTCCCTTAAGAGTTTGGAACAGTTTTACAGCTCATGGATGGTAGGCATTTCAAATTGACGTTTTAGAACGTACAATTCTCAAAAAAAAGTTGAATTTTCTTTTCTTTTTTAAACAAGTCATCCAATGTGTGCTGAAAATTGATACCACCAACGCATAATGTATTCTAAAACTGGTGAGGGGCCACGATCGTTTAAGTAATTACCAGTTAGCGTGTACTTTATCAACCCTAGTAATTTAAAGTTCTGGGACTAGAGAATAAAATAAAATGGTTTGCAGAGTGAGCATTGGTGCGAACAGCCATAGACCAAAGAAGGGCATCCGATGGTCCCTCCGAGAATGAAGATGGCATTCAGTGACCTTACACCACTGCTAATTTCACGCTCTGCAAACCCATGAAATGTAAACACTCCATTACAGCTCTATTTTCTACTATAGTGCTTTACAGTTTCAAAAGGCTGGAAACACCACGGATACCCTTTTTATGGCATACAAACTGTTAAGACTACATAGCACATTTTACTTCCAATATTTCAGGCAAGAAGGCGCATATTAAAAGTTTGCTATTGTACAATTAACTTTCAGTGGTTAACCTAAGTGCATGATATATACAAAAAAACTAGCTAGCTCGTGTTGAACACAACCAGATTACAACAAAGTCCTACACAATTTCAGAAAACATACATAAAATAAGAGCCCCTTAAAAAAAGTCAATCAAATTCAAGTTTAGTACAGTTAGTATAAAGCTAAAACGGCATCATTGTGTGAATTATATACCGATAAAGGCTTATAAGACTAAATTGGGTTTACGCTTTCTTATGTACATGTGGCACCAAACCAGTATAAAGCCAGGCTGCTCTGTGAGCGTATCACAGATCGATTAAAAACGAGAAGAAATAATACGGAAAGTGCCGATCCGATATTACAGGACTATTTATCTATGTTATCACTGTATTACACCTACAACTAAACCAACAAAAAGTCTGGTCGTGTTGTTTTCTTTTGCGAACAAAACGTGCACATACAAATGAGTCAACCAGTACAAATATTTGGAAAAAATTGTTTCCCGGTTCACAAAATTCCAGTAGAAAATTTAAGGCAGGTTCCAGCGCAACGTCTTCCTTTATTAAATTCAAGGCCGCTGCCAGATAACTAAAATCTAAATGATACATCATTTGTCACAATCACCTTCTTACTCCCGAACCAAAATGGCAATATAATTTGAGTTCAGGTTTACATGAGTTAACAAATTAAAAGTCCGAAAGGTGCGTTTTAAGCGCTGTACAGCCATGTACAGTTTGCGATAAACTGTTCCACTTCAAATTCTGATCCAAAATAAAAAAAAAGTCATCAAATGCAAAAATGTAATTACAAAGGACAACGAAAAGGATCCTGAAATGTAGTGTGATCCCTTTGTTTACTAGGTTCAGCAACAGCTGTTAAGGGGCATGATTTCAGACCGGACAAGCAATCCCAGCATCTAATGAGGGTTAAAAAAAAAAAAAGTCCGATTCCAAGCGTCCCCCGTAAAAGCCGCGAGCCGTGTCTGCGACAAGCGATGATAAACACGCCGCTTTGTGTCCTGGTGCTGCCCCCTGAAGTTTGTGTGAATGTCTATTGATCGGAGCCTGCGCTGCGGCTGCCGTCTGGGGCCGGAGCCGGATTCCCACACTGAGGGCACATTCCTCAGGGCTACAAGGACAGTCTGGGCAGGCAGACAGCGGCTTAAACCCGGACACCTGTGTCCAGAGGGGATCCCCACAGACAAGAGGGCGGGGGGGGGGGGGCTCCCATCCTCTCTCTCCATACAGCAGTCTGAGCCCTTGCAATTAAACACCCCCCTCCTATTCTTAAACTTTAGTTGGGTAAATCTAATCCGGAGTCAGACGCGGAGACCTCTATCACACTGTAGGCCAGTGTCCCCAGTGCAGAGCAAAAGGGCACCCAATTCTCAAAACGAAACGAGTGGCAGCTTCTACCCACCACCCTTAACTACCCCCAGCAAAGAAAACACCATCCTCCCGCCACGGACAGAGATTCAAACCACCTCATTATAAATAATTTTTTAAAAAATAAGACCAGCTATCGCTACCCCGTCCCCCAAAACAAGCTTAGCATGGCAACCTCGGTCTAGTGAACCCCCACAACAGACCGGAGGCCTGTGGTTATTAAAGGGCTCTTGGTGGAACAAATAATGTCACAGCCTCCCAAACAGACATCGCACAAAAATACGGCCAGCCTCCCTCACCAGCGCGGACTACTCCGGACACAGTGACCCACAAACAGAAGAAGTGCGCCTCTCGATCCACCACACACTCCCCAATAGTTGGGTACACCCTCCGATGCCCTAAAGATGCGACACAGAAGCTCCCCCGGAGTGAGACTCGGAGGGGGGGGGGGGCGCAGTGGGGCAGGAGGCTCCGGTCAAGTGCAAGTAGAAATCGAGTGCGGCGGGGGAGGGGTGGTATGCAGCCCACCTTCCTCAATGGATCGATAGGGAGCTCTATAGCTAGAAATACACCCCTTGTACAAACACCCCTTCAATAACGGGGAGCCCTCCCCCCCCCCCAATCTTTACCCTCCGAGGGACTCCAAATGCACACTTTCAGCACCCCCACCCTTCATTAGCACTGCCATACGGAAACTCCCGAGTTCGAAAGAATGCTGCAGTAAATGGCTATTATTATTGTCATGAAGCTATGGCAAAGAATATGCCCTTCTAAAAAAAAATAATAATAATTCAGCATGAGCCCCCTAATTGAGTTCTAAAACTGCACACTAAACCCTCCCAGACCTGCACATAACAAAACCTCAGTGAACGCCCGGCGAGTACTACAACCTTCACAAGGCTAACAGCACAGCTACTTTTCAAAGACAAGTAAAGCACGCGTCACGAACAAACTTTTTTTCATAATAAATTAACAAACTGCATCCATGTCCTTAAAAATGTAAAACAATCTAGTATCTGTTAAAAATCATTTTTGCTGTGAAAAAAAAAAAAGTTTAAAAATATCAGTTCCTGAATGTAAACAAACCCCCGCTCCCTAAAACCGTCTAAAATCCATAAAACATTTCAGCGGGTGAATAAAAACACACAAATCCAGAACTGTAATAGTTCATTTCACAACAAAAACATTTAAACATCTATAAAATGACGCGTTTCTGTGAGGGGTGGTTGGTCCTCGAATAAGGCTCCGGCTGAGTGGAGGAAGCGGCGGCCGGCAGCGAGGAGAAACAGAAAATAAATCCTCAAAATACACAAAAAGGCGGAAAATAAGATAAAGTCCACCGAACACAGCGGCCAACGAGTGGAAAAGAGACGGTTATCGGCTGCTAGAGCGGCGCCGGGCCCGGGGAGCGCAGCGCCCGCAGCCCCGGCGCCATCTTGGCTGATCGATGAATTGAACAAAGAGGATCAATTTCTGATAAAACGTTATCAATGAGAGGAGGCCCCGAGCCCAGCACTGGTCTTCCGGAGGGCCACCGAGCCCCGCAGCGGGCCGGCGGGAGCCCCCGGGCCCGGGCGACAAGAAGGCAAGGAGAGAGGAAGATATGCTGACCTGCAGCTGCTGTAAATCAAAGCGCTTCCAATATTGAAACATCGATCCCACATTGGCCGCCATCTTGAGACATATTGAGACGGAGTGAGCGGCTGATAGAGAGGGGCTGGAGTTCAGCGGGAAGGGAGGGAGCAGGCGGGGCAGGGAGGGAGGGCGGAGGGAAGCCAGCAAGACGCGGAGCAGGAATTCCCGCCCCGAGAGCGGAATGGAGCGCAAGGGAAGGCGGCCTTGGCTGTGGGCCGCGGCGCCCAGGCCTAGACAGCCGCTGTTGACGCTGCCGCCGCCTCCTCCTGCTCTCAAACTGTGGTCCACGCGCCCTCCATTCCAGACAGGGATCCGCGCGCCGCGCTGTGGCGCAGCTCCCTCAGCCCGGCACAGAGCGGCTCAGGCAAAGGTTCACACGGGCTCCGAGCGCGCCGGACGCCGGGACCAGAAGCCCGAGCAGCAGAGGCCCGGCCGCAACGGATAGTAGCGAAAAAATAATATGCATAAATAGAGGCTGTTTACCAGCCCAGAGTTAAGCAGCGCGCGTGAGTACTGATTCAAGCTAAACAAATACTAAAATAAAAGCACGACAAAATGTTTATCACGCAGTGCATTCAATAATGACGCACGTCGCTGGGCTGGTGTCTATGAAACAGAAAACACGAAATACATTAAAACTCCATAAAAATAAGTACTTGTATATCTGCGAAATTAGAAATATTTTGGTTGTGCTTTACCCACAGTAAGCAGGGTTTCAAGACACGGGACTACACTTGCGTAAAAAAAGCGCTTAATTCACAGCACTTAAAAAAAACGATTGTTTTTGTAACTAATATTTAATTTAAGCTGTATGTAGCAGCACTATGGTAGAAGTCACTCGACCAAAGTGTATATTTTAAATAAATGCAAAAATAATATCCGGTGTGGCAACGTCTCTTAAGAACTCATTCCAACTTTACACTTGATACCAAAAATAAAGATCAAATTCTGATAACGTTATCACTCATCAATGTGAGGAGGACCTGAGCTTGGGCCAGTGATTTTTTTCTCCAAATATTTTTTTAATAGGTTTCATTTTTCTAATCTATACGTCCCTCAAACCTGCCAGCTCCAAAATAGGAGAGCCGTTCCTTGCTTTACTGGGCAGAGTTGTTATTCCCCAACTTTTCAGGGTCACCCTCGGAAAATCTCTCCTACTGCAAGTTAAGAAGCAAATAATAGGTTTGTTTTCTGTCGCAAAAACTTCATATTAGGTGATCAGAGAAGTTTGCCGACAACATTCAAAAGTTAGCTTTTGGAAAAAAGCTTTGAGAGGACGTCATGGCGTAAAATCGACGATTTAGGGTGATTAAGACACCACGCATGTTCTGCTTGCATACACAAAATTGACTGAATGGGGCATCAGCGCTGTTTAGTAAGAGCGCTCCATACTTATTTTGTTCATGTGACGTGCGATATTGGTCTGAGATTATACATAATTAAAAGAGAAAAAATACAGTTGTAGGCTGATACACACCAGGGCATGATGGTAAATGTTTTAATATTACCTAGAAAGTAGTATAGCACATCGTGCACCACTAGACTACTTACTTACAGAGGGAAATGGAAGGGGGAATATCATAGAACAGCTTGGAGAAGAGAGTTGTCTTGAACTTTTTTCTGAATATCATGATGTTCCACTGTGCTGAGCCCGGTACAGTGCAGTGATAATTCTCCATACTCGGCAACGTGACACGCCACCCTCAGCTGTAGCAGTTGGGTCACTCATTATAATCTTGTTGAAAGCACTGTAGGCAACTATTGTTTTGCTCCGGCAATAGCTTACTTAAAGTGCCAGGCAGGTCTATACATCATGTCCTTTACCGTACACAAAGCTAGCATATATTTATCTTTTCAGTCTTTTAATTTTATATGTGGTCGACCACTAGAGGACATTTAAGCCCCTTGGAAAAATCGGAAATAGACGATTTAATGAGAAAAGTTAATAAACCAGGAGGGAGTGTCCAATTCAGTTTCATGCTCTGCAGGCGTTAGAAAGAACGGGCAGCTGAACAAGCCCTGTGAAAATGGTAAACAGCTTCATAAAAAAGTTTCCTTAAAGTCAAGCCAGGCAAAAAACTGAAAATTCCTCAAAGAGGAATAAACGAGTGACTATATTTCTGCAGCCCCGGCATCAAAGTAAGATCTAGACCCAGAAATGTAGCAAATTGCAAAGAAAAGTGGTAAATAATTAACATATATCTGATTGTTATTAAAGCATACATAGGTGGCATCATTATTCCTGCACTGACGATGACGGACAGGTATCACACAGGGAAGCAGCACGTTTCTGTAAAATGCTTGTATATATTTTTAAACACCTAAACATTAATGAGACTTTGCCACATTCCACACAGAACTAAAGTCCAAATGTGTGGGACATCACAGCTCTCAAGACGAAGCAGTATACAGTTTGCTGTTTGAAGTGTTTCAAATTAAATTATACAAGGAGTGTACATAACAAGTATCTGACAAGGAAGAAAAACTGACTTATGCCTTCCTGCACCACTGTGACACCAAAAAGACAAAACAGGCATACATGTTCCTAAGTGAAAAGGAAAGGTTTATTTAAAACTTATGAACTCAAGTAAACAAAGACAAACAACATTATACATTTCAATAGGACTATCTTTCTAAACCACATTCAACATTTGACCACAGCCTACACTCTCAGAATAAAAGAAAAACGCTAAAAAAGAATAGTTCAAAGACCTCATTGCAGAACCCTCTCTCTTCTCTGTCTATACACACAAATACCTTACAGGTGATCTCTTTACCATCAGACTTCGCTTTGAAGCATCATGATGGCTTCTCTTGCAAACCTCTCATTCACCTGAAAAACAAGTAAACACACATGAATAGCAGTACTCCCTCGAGATTAAGGCGTTAAATCCTTTGTGGTGATCTCTATCTAGAGCTCGCTGCTTTCTGGCGATCATCTCTACCATGTTAATACAATATATATGCAAATGAATGAATCATAAACTTTCTTCCCAAGTCAATTGCAACAACAGATCTATCTTTAACTAGCTAGCTCTGCAATTATTACTGCATTTCTTCTACAACTATTGACCAGATTTCAAAAATCCAGATCACAGAGGCATTAATAGGTTCATGTAGATTAGGGTCTAAAAATCCTGGGGTAAAAATGGAATAATAACAATACACTGGTATTATTCCCCCTGGGTAGTAATGTAAGTGGACAAGTGGCATTTTCAGGACTTCCAGCAAGGCAGTGGGAAATGTAAGAGAAAACCCAGGTTCCCTCCTTGCACACTGTTGGAAGCTGGCTCTGTTTAAACTAAACCAACGTAAGGCATAGTGTGCACAGAGTCCAGTGGATTCCCAGAGGTATAGCAGAGGCTAAATGAGATAATCTCTAACAGCTCTATTTGTGGTAGTGTGGTCGAGCAGCTAGGCTTATCAGGACGGTGTGTTACGCATTTATTGTATTCACTCACTCAAGGCTGATGTCAAAAATTCTGAGACCGATTCAAGACCAATTAGGTTAGTATAAAAATGTATACTTGGGTATTATTTCTAGAACTAAGTAGTACTTAGCATAGGTAGATAAAATATACTTTCAAATGCAATACCCATGGATGCAATTGTGAATGGAACTAGAATTGTTACAGGTTTGCATTTACTTTCAAAACAGTTAAAAATACATTGAGATTTCTTTTGATTCCTTTTGTGTTACTTTTTCGTTACATCGACTACTCGGGGATATGCCTAGAGATCACACCATAGATCCCATAATACCAAGGTAAGTAAGACAAATTAACGTTTTGAGCACATTTACTTTTATTCCATACAAAAACAGGTTGACACTTGGAGAATTTTCGGAGGAAATTCATAACATGGGTTCCTATGGGAGGAAAGAATAATATCGGTTTGCAGGTAAGTAAACGACCTGCAAGAATAGTTTTTTGAGTTAGAACCAAGGTTGAAGAAGGCCCTCAGTGCGCACCACTAGCGGCATTGGGGCGGCTGGGTGCAGAGTGCAGGAGCCCAATGTTAGCCAATGTTAGCAATAAAGCTGCACCACCAGTGGCACGGAGGCGGCCGAATGCCGAGTCCCAAGGGGACATAGGGAGTCCTGTGGTTGTCAATGGAGATCTCCGGTTTGGAAGAAAAGCTGCAGGCTCCGACAAGGAGGTTTCTTGAGGGCAACCACCAGCAGGAGAGGTAGGTTGGGTTCTTGGGTGATGCCTGAACACCATCGGTTGGGTCACCCAAGTTCGTGGGGTGTCGGGTGTAAGGGTATCTTTAGGCGTCAGATCTTCTTAGCAGCTCCGGTCGCGGTTGGGGAGACCCCTCGGGTTGAGCTGCAGGCGTCGGACTGAAGCTCGAGGTAGGTCAGAGATCACCAGATCCCAGGTTAGGATCGCTAGGGAGACCTCCACGTGGTGTTGGGCCACTCGGGCCGTGGGCGTCGGGTAAAGAACAGTGGAGCCGTCTGGATCCAGGTTCTGTGTTAGAGTCTTTAGCTGGGCAAATCCGGTGCTAATGGGAGACAGAGTAATTTTGGTGTAGGCAGCTCAGGTCCTCTGGGTGCTATATGGCTGCTGGACACGCTGGGGTCTCGCAGTTAGCCGGTCGAAGTTGGGGCAGGCCTGTAGAGCTGGGACCAAGGCAGGTGGTGTCCTCTTCTTCAGCACGGCTCATCGGTCCTTCTTCTTTTCTGATCTGAGGAGGTAAGGTTCAGGGTTGCTCCTAAATACTAAATTTAGGGTCATCATTGGGGTGTGCAGGTTGGGACCAATAGGACCCTTCCTTGAGATTAGTACACCCCCTATTATGCCTTTCTCCAGTGGGAGGGGAGGCATGAGCCTCTCTCTGATTGGCTGGGTCCCCTCATCAAGATGAAGGGGACTGAGATGTGTGTGTCACCTCGCCTCTCCCACCTGAGGGGTGGGGTTGGCAAGGTGGGCACACCTCTCTCCCTAACTTGGTTTCCCTGCTGATTCTCCTACCCAAAGTGGGGGTCAGAACTAGTGTGAGCCAGTTGCTGGGGACAGCAAAAGACAGGGTCAGCTAACAAAGGCGGCAGGTTTTTGAAGCTTACGCCTTTGTGGACCAACCCATCATGGGCGAGGAGACATGACACCTCTGCCCAGTATAGGTTTTGTTTCTAGACCCAGAGAGAGGAGGCCCTCTACCCAGCGGTCCAGAAACCTGTCTGGTGGTGGCAAATGGCAGGTAGCCATTTAGGAACCACACCAGGGCAGGTCATTTTCAGGCGGCATCTCTAAGATGCCCTCCGATTGCATTTTATATTAAATCCCACACTGACAACTGTGTGGGTTTAATGTGCTGAGCAGTTTGCTACCAAACTACCCAGGTTTCTGTAAAGCCATTATGGAGCTGTGGAGTTCATAGTGACCAACACCCGACCATATACTCCTTATGGCTTTACTGCACTTACAATGTCTAAGAAAGGACTTAGACGCTGTAGGGATACAGTGATCAGGCAACTGTGCCCTCACCTGTAGTCTATTGCACCCTGCTGGAGCAGTGACTTACCTAGGCCACAGGCAATGGGTTGTAGGTATAGTGCACAGGGATGTGTGCCATGTCGAATTCACTTTTATCTGCACCAAAACATGTAGCCTGCAAAGGCAGTGTGTGTGTGTCGAGGTGCAGAGTCCATAAGGGTGGCACAATAGGTGCTGCAGCCCTTAGGGGCCTTCCCCGGTCACAGTGCCCTTGGTACCCATGGTATCTTTTACAAGGGGCTTACCTGCGGCCAGAGATGGGCCAATTGTCGGTACAAAGGTACAGTTTTGGGAAAGAACACAGGCCCTGGCAACCTGATTAACAGAGGCCTGGGGCACATCAAGTCTAAGTGCATCAAGTGTCAGGCAAAAAGTGGGGGGGGTAACCCTGCAAAAAGGGGCACTTTCCTACACATACTGTTTGGTTAATAATGGTGTCTGGAGCTTGCAGAGACAGATAACAGTACAGTGAGGAACCCTGGTTGTTCTATGATTCATCAGTCGTATGAGAGATCACACCTGGCTACAAATGGTTATTGGATAGTAGGCTGCTCATGCTAGTGGGATGGCACATAATGCATCTGCAAAACGGTGGCCCGAGTGCACATACAATAGTGCATGTTTATTTCTGTGGGAAAACCTCTGTGATGAGACCACCCTTCATTGTGAATGAAGCTCCATTTTTTTCTTAGATGGTATATATATAGATCGACCCACTTGAAACATTTTTCACCAAGACTAAGGAGGATGATGCAGAGGAAAAATCTGTGCCAATTTATAGGGGAGTCCACACTCAGAACATTGAAGTCTCTGCCTCATCATGTCCATGATAATGACCACAAAATACCAAAGTGGGCTCCAACATTCGATTCCAGGACCCAAGTAAAAATTCCAAGAGGTTTCAGGGGAGGTTTGTAGGTTTTTATTCTTCTTGAAATACACCGATCTGACACGACAGGCTACAGCCGGAAGCAAACACTTTCCTCACATTCCAGGTTCAACCATGACGACACGTCAAGGTGGCACCAGCACCTCCCCTGAGTTCTAGAAGAGAACCCAGCACATCTTCCTCTAATAACATAATAAAAGTGGTTTACATACACACGTAACCCTATTTAGCCAACATCTGTAAGTTACATTAAACCTTTATAACAAAATACCAGAAAACACAAAAATGATCATAACCCAATTGAAAAGAACAATAAAACCAACACTTAGAGATAATCCTTATGCCAAACAGGTAGTCTTCTTTCCCTTTCAGATCTCAATAACCTCTTCTCCTCCTTAGAAGACAAACATAGGTCTTAACCTACAATTGCACCCGAATTCCTCATTTTGCTTTGAATGGATAACTTCTTTATTCCACCACTTGCCATTTTCAAGTTGGACAACTCTGTCGTTAACAGTTTTGATGCGCACAGGCTCAGAAAACTTATATTTCTCCTTTGAAATCAAGCCTGGAAGTTTAACTCTTAGCCAATCACCCACTCTGGAATTGGCTAGACTTCTTCCTTTGGTCTTTTCCTCACTCACATATTTGCGTTGGACTTTCTCACTATGCAACCTGTGAACGTTTCAAGTCAAGTCAAGTAAAAAATTTGTATAGCGCACTACTCACCCAGAGGGTCTCAAGGCGCTTGGGGGCGGGGTGTTCGTTACTTATCGAATAGCCAAGTTTTGAGTTGTTTTCTGAAGGAGAGGTGGTTCTGTGTAAGGCGGAGGTGGGAGGGGAGAGAGTTCCAGGTTTTGGCCGCTAAGTAGGAGAAGGATCTTCCTCCCATGGTGGCTCTTCGTATGCGTGGAATCGTGGCGAGGGCTTGATTGGACGATCGTAGTTGGCGGGTGGGGTGTAAAAGGTCAGGCGCGTGTTGAGGTATTTGGGTCCCAGGTCGTGGAGGGCTTTGTGTGCGTGGGTGAGGAGACGGAACGTTATTCTCTTGTTGACTGGGAGCCAGTGAAGGTCTCTCAGGTGACCGGATATGTGATTGTGGCGGGGTATGTCTAGGATGAGTCGGGCGGAGGCGTTCTGAATGCGTTGGAGTTTATTCTGTAATTTGGCTGTGGTTCCGGCGTAGAGGGTGTTTCCGTAGTCCAGTCGGCTTGTGACAAGAGCTTGGGTGACCGTCTTTCTTGTTTCGGTGGGGATCCAGCGGAAGATCTTTCTGAGCATACGTAAGATGTTAAAGCATGATGATGAGACGGCGTTGACTTGTCTGGTCATCGAGAGGGAGGAGTCTAGAATGAATCCCAGGTTGCGAGCATGGTCCGTTGGTTTGGGTGCACTGCCCAGGGCCGGTGGCCACCATGAGTCGTCCCATGCGGAGGGGAGGATCCTAGGATGAGGACTTCCGTCTTGTCAGAATTCAGTTTTAAGCGGCTGTTCTTCATCCACTCGGCAACGTCTTTCATCCCTTCGTGTAGGTTAGTTTTAGCGGTGTTTGGGTCTTTGGTGAGGGAGAGGATCAGCTGGGTGTCGTCGGCGTAGGAGATGATGTTGAGGTTGTGCTGGCGTGCGATGGATGCGAGGGGGCTCATGTAGGTGTGGTAAATAAATAAATAATTACCGGTACTATTTTTCTATGCATTAACTGAAAAGGATAGCTCAATAAATAAGAGGCAGAATCCGTGGTATCTGAGTCATACGGGCTTTAATTAAGTGGCTCGAGCCAATGGACATCGGGTTCCATCACCTGCTAAGGTTCAGGAAGGGACAATCTCGACCTCGAACTCGACATTTCATTAACAGCATACAATATATATAGTAAAACCATACAGTTGCATTGAATACAGTAGGCGTAACAAGTGACAAACGGAAGATAAGAACATATGGGCGTGAAAAGAAGGCGTGCACAGGGCGTGCACGGAAACATGTGATGTAGACGTCACAGAAGTGTCATAAGTGGGTGGATACATGGAGGGGGCTTCATGGGCAGCTGGAACCTTTAACCTACTGGTGCGCGCAAACGGGTCATGACGTGTAACTGGGGAGAGCTGGGGGCTCTGACTTCTAGCACTAGAAGAGGAGACTGAAGTCTAGGATGTCAGAACGACCTGTACCTATAGCATATCTGATATCTCGTGTTTAGAGTACATGTTGCTTGAATCTAAAAGTCATCAGGGCAAAGGCTACTTGTCACTAAGGCTAGTGCATGCATATATTTCTTCATGTATTGCGTGTGCTATGGATCTTCTATGGGTATTAATTCAGTAATTCACTTGCATAGAGACAGGAAGACTAGACTATAGATGAGGATGTTTATGCGGTTCGTTAGCTAGGAATGTGAAGCCGGGGAGCTGAACAGATAACTGTAGGCATAACATATTCTTGGCAGGCAGGCAGGCTAGGCCGAGCCGGGCACCGCGTTGCTTGGCAGGAAGTAAGTGAAGGGTCAGGGATGCGGGCGGGGCTGCATCTCTCGGAGCAGTTCAGGAGACTTGAGGCTTGAATCTGGTGTCCGGGCCCTGTGAGGCCTAGAAACGGGTGCATCTCGATGATTTAACGTGCACAATGTAAAGACGGTGGCAACATAGGCCTAAAAGCCTAATTCACGTTGCTTTCAGGGAGGACTGGATAACTGACATACTAACGTTGGACGCAACTGTAAATGTGTCTTTATTATCGGCCATGGAGGGAAAATATGCATAGCGATCATGCACATATAACATATGATGGGGAACACGTAGGGACACATGACAGGGCAAAATTCAATTTTCCTCATTCCCTCCTTGTTCCCTACGTTTCCATCAGGAAACATCAATATTCATAATACCATCTATCTGTTCATACAGCATCATTTGCTCGTCTTTTTTCATTTGGGAATGGGACCTTGGACGTGGAATACAAGATGTAGCGCACAAGCCGCAAATCGCTGGGCCACATTGTAAACAGAGACAACAACTGAATATGATCATTACTACTACTCCTAGGAATGACAGTACTTTCCATCCCCAGGCAGATATTATACTCCAGAGCCAACCGGACCAAGTCCAGGTACCTGGATTCTGGTGTAACTGATGGGCTATTTTATGAAGTCTAGTTATTGCTGAATACACGGACGGTGCGTTATTAGGAATGAAAACGCAACAACTAGATCCGATGACTCTACAAGCTCCGCCCCTATCAGCCAGTATGACGTCAAGAACAAGGCGGTTCTGAAGAACAACAAATCTCATAGCAGACTGCTCTTCTGTTAAGTTACCTAGGGCGGAAGTAGTCTCATTCACTACTGCTTCAAGGGTTCTGGTTAACCTGCGTATTAATTTACTATTCTGGACAGGACCTATGAAGAAGAAGAAACCTTTATTGAAATCTGTATACTGTTCTAATGCAGTTTCAGTCTGATCGACAATTGGGGACTCAATCTCCCTTCTATGTCTGACGTGTACTAGATGTGTATTTCGGTGATAATCAGATGGGGCTAGGAAAACTGGTGGCAGTAGGAAGGCAATGTAACATGTTCCATCCCAATCTAGGGGCAAACGTACATATGCGGTCTGACCACATATAAAATAAGAATGACGTGAGGCTTTGAAAGTAGATTTCCCACTGTCACTATACTCGACCACATTAGTACAATCACTGTGTCCTAGGTGTACTGAACCATTCTTTCTAACACATAATTCGCCTTTCTCTGGTAGAACTGTTATAGAAGGCAAGTCTGGAGTGGTCTCGGACTGAACATTCAAAACCATAAGGTTGTAGCAAAAGTTACCTAGATCATATACTTCATTTTCGAGATCTAACCCTGTCCTATGGGAAAGACCGTCCTTGTCTGGGAAACAGGTTCTATTCAGAAGGGACTTATCGTCTAAGGATGACGTTAACGTAAACCATGCTCCACACGAACCATTGTGTGAAAACGGATAGGGAAAGAGTGGCAGAGCTCCCTTCACGGTCTGGTAAGGGGGGAGTCGACCACATACCCAGCAATTAGTGGCATTGCTGGTCTGATGTGAATAGTGTAACATACGAATAAAAGTATTGTTGCGCATTGCAAGTCGATAGGACAACTCGTGAGGGGGTAGTTCACTAAATGTGTGCTCTACTGTATCATTAGAGGAAAAATGTGAATGTGAATCAAGAGGAGGAAAAAATACATGTAGCATATAACTTATACATGTGATCGTAAGACTCAGAAATAACATAAACAATAACGTAACGATACATCTGCTTCGCAGACTTTTACAGTATTTCGTTTTCTTGGAGTTTCGTCTATCTCTCTCACTGTGTGGGTCTATCTTATACATGTCAGGAACCTGTCTAACCGCTTCACCCGAGAGGGACTTAAACAATTAAACGCTGTCTGACTTACTAGACCTCAATTTAAGTTTATATTCCTGCTGCGGAGTTTTCTCTAACAGGGGAAGTTTAGAGTCAGTATCGGGGCAATCCTTGAAAAAAGTCTTTGGACGCAGTCCATGGAAACGCTTGATGTGACTGGAGTGGAGCCAGCCTTTGCGTCCTTCCAGCTTTACGGCGGTCCTTGTGGTCATCAGAACAAGTTTCGGCTCCTTCCAGCGGGGCTCCAGAGGGCTTGAACGATCAAAGTTGCGGATCAGAACAAGGTCACCGTGAACGACCTCGTGCGGTTTCACCTGGGTGTTGTCTGGAAAGGCAGCCGCGACCTGTGAACGACAAGAGAGTAGTGCAGACATCAAGGAAGCTAGGTAATCTGTCAGCATATTACTGTCAACATCGGTGATTTTACGAGGCATAGGTGTACCCCACATGTTTGGGGGACGACCGAACACTACTTCGTAAGGTGACAAACCAGATCGGGAGTGAGCGACCATTCTCATATAGAAGATGGCAACCGGCAGGGCTACCATCCAATCTACACCTTTCTCTGCACAGACCTTTGCTATTCGTATTTTCAGAGTTTGATTGTGTCTCTCGACGAGGCCAGCTGCCTCGGGATGTCGTACGCAATGGAATTTCCACTGGTACCCTAACAGAAGTGATACTTGTTTCATGAGTTCGGACGAGAATGGCTGTCCGTTATCTGAATACACGACCCGAGGTAAACCATAGCGAGGGAAGAACTCACGAACCAGCTGCTTGGCAGTGGTCGCGGCAGTATAGTCTGGGACTGGATATGCTTCTGTCCATCTGGACAAAGCGCATACAACTACGAGGACGTACTTGAAACCTCGACATCGATCCATCTGGATATAATCCATCTGGAGGACTTCAAAAGGGTGGTCAGGAGGATGGAATCCACCTTGTTCCACGGGGACACCTTTACCTGGATTGAACTGACAACAGATCATGCAGGTACGCACTTTCTGCTTCGCTGCTGCTCGTAAATGCTTGTTAAACCAGAGGTTCTGGATACTGTCTAACATGGCTTTTTAGGTCTCGCCTGTCGATGCGCATGCGCATCGAGCAAGCGAGACTATAGGGGCTCATCCACACTTTATCTAACTTGCAAGGAATCGTGGCGATTCCTTGCAGTGCCCGTGACTTTTAAGCTCAATGCGCATGTGCATTGAGCTTAAAAGCGCGTGCACAGCCGCCCGCATTCCTCCGACACCTTTGAAGTGAAGCTTAGCTTCACTTCAAAGGCCCGGCTTGTTCACACCCACATGCCGCTCTGCCCCGCTCCGCCCCCTCCCCTGAGTCATCCTGCCTGCCCCTTCCCGCCGTGTCGCATTTCTCCTCCCCCCTCCCCTCTCTTCCCTCCGTCTTGTTTTGCTACTTTTCCTTATGCTGCCTCAGCAAGTGTCTGAGTTTGTTTGCTCCGTTATGCCGAGAAAAAGGTTTTCTTTTCGTGATCAAGCTTATTTCCGACCAAGACTTTCTTTTTTAGGGGTTGCTTTGCATTTGAGAGTGTTAGTTATAAAAAGTCGCTTAATAACGTATCGTTAAGTCCAGCCCGCTCCGCCCCCTCCCCTGAGTCATCCTGCCTGCCCCTTCCCGCCGTGTCGCATTTCTCCTCCCCCCTCCCCTCTCTTCCCTCCGTCTTGTTTTGCTACTTTTCCTTATGCTGCCTCAGCAAGTGTCTGAGTTTGTTTGCTCCGTTATGCCGAGAAAAAGGTTTTCTTTTCGTGATCAAGCTTATTTCCGACCAAGACTTTCTTTTTTAGGGGTTGCTTTGCATTTGAGAGTGTTAGTTATAAAAAGTCGCTTAATAACGTATCGTTAAGTCCAGGTCAGTGTGCTACAGTCTTTTTAGGCAGTTGATTCTTGAAGTCAAGCTGGATCGATCTGCACAGTTTTGGGTGTGTGCTACTCTACTGAGAGAACTCTACTGTAGTTGGTAGCAGTTAATATCTGAAGTTTCGATGGGAGACGCAGGAGGGCACGTTTTGTTATATGCAAACTCCTTTGCCACTCTTCCCCATGTCCCATCTGTTTATTTATGGCTTGTAATTGGCATCAATTCTGTACACCTTATTTACGGTTCCTGCAAAATGTGTAGCGCCTGACTATCCTGTGATTAGTTGCACAGCCCAATCTTGATTCACCAGCGGTTTCCGTGACACAGGGCTGACACTTAAAGTAAAGGCTTGTTTGGTGTTTAATTTAATAACTTATTTACAAGTGTGTTGTCCATCACATACACGTGAGGGCACATCATCTTGGGCTTACTCCTAGTATCGAATTAGCGTGTCTGCCTGTACCCAATTGGAAGTAATTGGCATTACACGTACATGTGTTCCAAAATGTCTCCCACCGTTAGAGCTTTTAGAAATGTTTATGGCTTTTTTTTTTTTATTCTTTAGCATTGGCTACAGGAAACAAAAATGCTAAAGATTTACAAAAAAACCCATAAACAATTCTAAAAGCACTAACTCTAATGCTGCGAGACCTATTGCATTTCCAATGCTTGTTCTCCTAAGTGTGCTGGACTATGTGCTGTATTAATAATGACTTGAACCATAGAGTCGGGGAGAAACCATGTGGCT
The DNA here is from genome assembly GCF_964261635.1 of Lissotriton helveticus. Classification (NCBI taxonomy): domain Eukaryota; kingdom Metazoa; phylum Chordata; class Amphibia; order Caudata; family Salamandridae; genus Lissotriton; species Lissotriton helveticus. The sequence goes on along the minus strand of NC_136061.1, from coordinate 129,712,115 downwards.
TTTCCCTTCGTCAACCATCCCTGATCTGTCTGGACCCCTCCTTGTTCAGACCATTTCTTGATTTCGTCTGGGGTAGCATGTGTCTGTATGTCTAGTACGTCTTGTGTAGGGTCCTTAACTGTCATACAAGTCGTCTGGACTGGAACGTCTGTCTTTGTCGTGTTAACTGGAGTGTCTGGAGTCTGAACTGTAAGCTTGGCTGTTCGATCTGCCAGATCGTTACCCTGGGAAATGGTGTCAGTGGCTTTCGTATGTGCTTTGCACTTCATAATGGCTATAGCTGTCGGTAAATGTATTGCTTCTAATAGAGCTTGAATGAGGGGACCATGCTGAATCTTGGCTCCATGAGAGGTCATGAAACCTCTTTCTTGCCAGAGGACTCCAAAGTCGTGAACGACTCCGAATGCATAACGTGAATCTGTATATATGTTTACTTTCAGGTTCTTGGCTCGTATGCAGGCTTGTGTCAGAGCGATGAGCTCTGCTGCTTGAGCAGACAGGGTGTCAATACGATGTGTTTCTATAACTTCAGTTTCAGTAGTTACTGCATATGCAGCTACTAACTCTCCTGTACTTGTTCTCATACATGAACCATCCACGTAAAGTGTCAGGTCTGGATCAGGTAATGCAATGTCCGTCAAGTCTTGTCTTGGCTTCGTCATGGTGTTAATAACTTCCACACAGTCATGTGTTGCAGGATTTGAGGTAATCGAGGGTAACAGTGTAGCAGGATTTAATATGTTGCAGCGTCTGATTTCTATGTGTGGCTGGAACAGTGTCAGTTCATATCCTGTTAAACGTGCAATTGTCAAGTGCTGAGTCTGTGTTCGGTTTAAAAGAACTTCCACGGAGTGTGGAACTTGTACTGTCAGGGAGTGTCCTAACACTATGGAATCACTTTGTCTGATAGCTAGAGCTGTGGCTGCAACTGATTTGAGGCACGCAAGCAAAGCCTGGGCCACTGGATCTAATGTGCTAGAAAAATAAGCACACGGCTTGTGTTGTCCTGCTTGATCTTGTGTGAGAACAGATAATGCTGTACCATCACGTTCAGTGACAAAAAGTGTAAAAGGTTTACTGTAGTTTGGTGTCGCTAACACAGGTGCATTACATAAAACTTTCTTTAACTCATTGAAAACAAGTGTATGTTCCTGGGTCCAAGGGAGGACAGTCGATGTCGCTGCCTCCTGTGTTGTTAACTGTATCAGTGGCTTGGCTAGATATGCGTACTGAGGAATCCATTGTCTGCAGTAAGAAGTGAGGCCGATAAAAGCTCGTACCTCCTTCTGTGTCTTGGGCTGTGGAAGATGTGCTATTAACTGGATACGGTCAGGTGTCAACTGTCTACCCCTCTTGGACAGCAAGTGTCCAAGGTATACCACTTGCTGGACACAGAATTGTAGTTTCGAAGGGGACACCTTGTGCCCCATTTCTGCCAGGAAATACAAGACTGTCAGTGATGCTCGTTCGCAGTCATGTTCTGTACGGGCTGTGATCAATAGATCATCGACATACTGGAGCAGGGCAGTGTCAGTTGGCATGTGAATACTGTCTAGTTGTCGTTTAAGTGCTTGACTGTAAATACTAGGACTTTCTGTGAACCCTTGAGGTGCACGTGTGAATTTATAGCTTCTTCCATTTAAACAGAATCCGAAAAGAAACTGGCTGTCTGGATGGATGGGTACACTAAAGAAAGCGTTCTTGAGATCAATAACAGTAAAGAACGTAGCTTCGGAATCAATGGCAGTCAATAGGTAAGAGATATCTGGAACCACTGGGTACTGGGGTATGATACATTTATTAAGTTCTCGCAGGTCAATCACTAGTCGATAAACTGGAGGTGCATTTGGGTCAGTACGTTTAAGAATCGGAATGATAGGAGAATTACATACATTGGAGTCAGTTTCTATAACCACTCCTTGAGCGATGAGCTCGTCAATAATTTTCGATAAGGCTGCTACAGCCTCAGATGGCACTTTGTATTGACGGATTCGGGGTAATACAACTCCTTGCTTCAGAGTGACACGATATGGGGTAATATGCATACAACCTACATCAGTTGGACCTTGCGCCCATAAATGCTGTGGTACATTCAATAATCTTGAATCAAAATCTCTTAACACATAATGTCCTTTAAAATCACGTAAAAACAATCTCACTCCTTCCGGAGAACAACAGATTACTGCACCTAATTCTTTCAATGTTTTAATACCAAGTAAGTTTTCAGGACATGATTTCGTAAGTAACAAATCTGTAGTTCGGGACAATGGACCAACTTCTAAGGAAACTGGTTTCGATATTTCGTTAACAATAGGCTTTCCTGAAAATCCCAGGGAAACATTTCTTGAGCCTGAGAGTGGAGCCCCTGGAACCTCGTCATGACTGATGGTAGTCCTACTTGCCCCTGTATCAATCAGAAACTTTCTGTCTTTCCCTAATACCTGACTGTGTACATAGGGACCCTCTTGATCTACAGGAACCTCGATGAGAGGCAAGCCAACCTCCCTCTCTAGGCTGTTTCATGAATACTGCTGATATTCTGGATAATCTGACTGTGTGTACTGGTACATCTGCTGTGTAACGTGTTGTGTGGCAGCTATAGGCTGCGGTACTGTAACTGTCTGTTGTGCGTTCTGCGGTGGTTGCGTGTTCTGCGGAACATGTTCCTGCCTTGGAGGACGCGGTCTCTCTTTCGTCTTACCAGTAGCTATGTTGTGTTTCAGAACTGCACATTCGTTTATATAGTGACCTGGCTGTTTACAGTAATTGCATGTCCCTTTAACGGGAGCTGCAGAATGACTAGTTTGATTCGTACCCCTCTTTTGACTATCTGCTGGAACAGACTGTGCCACTAGTACTTTCATTTTCGTGTCTTTCATATGTCTCCTTTCGTGTTCTTGCTCTTCCCTGATTCGGTTCTGGTGGTACTGTAACATCTGTAGCATTTGGGACGGGGTATTAGCTTGCCAGGTACTCTTGACTTTCAGTACTCATTTTTAACTTGGGGTAAAGAATTTTCTACTAATTTGGTAACAAAAAGATGGGGATACGACTCACTACTTGTTTTCAAGCCGCTATTAATAATGAAACATTTCTCAAATCTGGAATAGAAATCACTAGTGTCTTCGTCTTGTTTCTGTTTACAGGCTGAGATGGCATCCCAGTCTTCCTTTTTCGTGCTTAATAATCTTGGCAAGACTTGTATTAACAACTCGGGCAATGCTTTGGCTTTTTCCCCGAGACCGGTACCAGGAACTCGTGTGTTATCTTCGTTCTCTAATGCTGTCCAGTCAATCTTTTTCTCTCCCACCTCCCATTCTTTTTCTTTGAGTTTTTCATATATGCCCGCAGGCAGCAGAACCTTTAACATTTTAATGATATCGGGATACGTGTATTCTCCCATACGGAGCATGTCTTTTAATTCACGGTGAAACCCTGCTGGATCTTTATCGTGACAGGGCACTAACTTTTTCATTTCCAGTAGTTCTATCTTCGTTAAAGGGGTGTAAACAAATACTCGTTCGAGCTCACCTCCCGTTCCCTTAACAGGATGCACTTCTCGCAACGGATTCTGTCTGTCTATGTAGAATGTCTTTCTTACTGGGGGTGGAACAGGAACAAAATGTGGAGTCAGGAACGTTCTGTATTTGTGGCGTTGTTCTAAGATGACATTAATCAAATCGGTACCTAGACCTTTCCATCGGTTTAGGAGTAACTCGTCCAATACATTATATAAAGGACCTGGATCAGAATGTTGATTCTCGTACAGTGTAATGAGATGCTGGATCATATACATTCCCACCAGTCGCTGCTCGTCTGGGGGAAGCTTCAGAAACATTTGGGCCACTACTTCGTCTGAAAACGTGCTAGAATCACTAGTCCATCGGACTGCTGATCAGGCTAGTTCCTGCTCATGCATGTTACTAAGCTCACTGTAACCTATTCGTAGTTTCAGAACTTTATCGGTAGCCTGGAATAAATGTTCAAGAGAACACTGTTCTGGTACGGGAGGAAGAAAAGTTTTCTTGTATTCTAGGCGTGTGTGTCTGTCAAAGGGTCTCGTCCTACCTACATACGCTATTCTGTTGGGATTCTCGGTGTCTACATCTTCGTCTGAAGTGTCATTCTCTTTCTCGGCTACTCTCATTGCTTTCTCCCTTTCGTGTATGTCTAGAATTTCTTTACGAATCTTTCTGTACATGGTTTCTATACAATTTTGTTTACTGTGTTTTCCTTCTGCTATATTGTCACTCCATCTTGTCAGGACTTTCATCTCATCTTTGTTTTTATCAGGATGATCTTGTTCTCTTATTAAACAATTTATCAAAAACTGCAAAATTATACTTTGAATCTCCACTTTCCTGTGTGCCATAGCCTCATGAATACTTTCTGGTTTTTCCCCTGTTCGGATGAAATGATATATTCTGTCTAGATGTTCCTTCATATCTGGCATGGTAGTCAAAAAGTTTGCAATTCGTCGTAGACGTACGGAATATAATATCATGTGATCTTCGCCTGGCACTGGATCATATCTACAATCAGTAAGGTACTTTTTGAGGGCTTCGGATGTAGCCACTTTTGGCGTACGCTGTAATGCTGCGTCTCTCAGCGTCATTCGTTTTGTTTGAGGCGGGGTGATAGGAATACCTCCCCCTGCTCCTCCTGAACTGGAATCGTCAATTAATACTGAATGTGCAACTGCTGGTAAAGTGACTGGTAAAGTAGACGTACGTAATGTGGGTTGGTCCTGGGGTACTGGCGGATTAGAAGGATTCCCGGGACCAATGACTGGAGGAACAATAATTACGTTATTAACAGGGTGCTGAGGTTGAACAGGCGGAGTAGGATTCGGATTTGCATATTCTGGGACAGTGTCGTCTAAATAGGAAGAAAGGAAAATTTCAGCTGCGGTCGGTTTATGACGTAGCTTAGTCGGGACCAATGGTGGCGGTAAATTACAGGGTGTTTCCGGGGTCGCCTTAGGCAGACCCTCGGCGAGAAGGGGATACATACCTTTAATAAGGACATTTCTTTGTCTGTCTGACTGCTCTGCTCTAACTCGTTCACCTTCTTCTAGTAGTTCCCTTTCTTGGGCTTTTTCTGAGGATTCCCTACTTAATTCTGCTTTCCTGAATTCCTTTTCTGTTCTTTTATGCGATTCTTTACGCCACAATTCTATGGCATCTTTCTGGGATTGTCTGGCTTTCTTTTTCCATAGTGCTTCCTCTACTCTCATGATGCACTCGGCATCCCATGTTCCTGAAACAGGCCATCTATATTTCTCTTCGAGATCCTTAGTATAATCCACCCATAAGTCTAGATACAGTATGGCATCTAAGCCATGTTTATGATACATAAAATGTCCAGGACTGTCCCTAGGGGGGACAGGAACTGATTCTTCGAATAATGCTTTTCTGGTCCCTATCCGACGTAACTTTGAAAACAGAGGCATATTTGAACGTACCTGAACTTGAACACAATACACAATGAACACAGTAATGCAATAGCGAACAAATCACTCATACCACGACATCAATACACATTAATAACAGTTCGAACAAATACTACCTAGTACATTGAAAACATAACACATCGAAAACATAATACTGGAACTTCTCGAGAAACTATACTAGAAAACAGAATTACTAGAATTACTGGATGTACTGCTAAAACAGTACAGAACATACCGGTCTCATAAAGAGACACGTCATACCGTATCCACCTAGGTGAATACGTCGGACCGGATCTGTGTACCCAAACCCGTCGGACCGGGCACAAATTAATGAACCCGTCTAGATACGTTCCCAGCAACGGTACTCACCGGGAAGCAAAACTGAAGGCCTCGGACTGGACTGGACTGCTACGACGTCTGGTTACTACGCATGCGCTTCGGAAACAGGTGGGCCTCAGGATACCTCGGACCTTGCTCTCTCGGCTTGGGCTCTGGTCGGGACGCTCCGCCTTCCTCACCGCCTCATCTGGATGCCGAACCGCAGTCTCCGTCTCCTCCGTGGGCCCGAGGGAGATTTGAGCAGGAAAACCTGCTGGTGCACAGTAGGGGTCCGTCACGGCTGTAGAAGGGTCAGGGGGCCTGCGTTACATCGCCGGCGCGTGGGGAAGGGGCTCGTGCCTATTCGGGCACCATTATGTGGTAAATAAATAAATAATTACCGGTACTATTTTTCTATGCATTAACTGAAAAGGATAGCTCAATAAATAAGAGGCAGAATCCGTGGTATCTGAGTCATACGGGCTTTAATTAAGTGGCTCGAGCCAATGGACATCGGGTTCCATCACCTGCTAAGGTTCAGGAAGGGACAATCTCGACCTCGAACTCGACATTTCATTAACAGCATACAATATATATAGTAAAACCATACAGTTGCATTGAATACAGTAGGCGTAACAAGTGACAAACGGAAGATAAGAACATATGGGCGTGAAAAGAAGTCGTGCACAGGGCGTGCACGGAAACATGTGATGTAGACGTCACAGAAGTGTCATAAGTGGGTGGATACATGGAGGGGGCTTCATGGGCAGCTGGAACCTTTAACCTACTGGTGCGCGCAAACGGGTCATGACGTGTAACTGGGGAGAGCTGGGGGCTCTGACTTCTAGCACTAGAAGAGGAGACTGAAGTCTAGGATGTCAGAACGACCTGTACCTATAGCATATCTGATATCTCGTGTTTAGAGTACATGTTGCTTGAATCTAAAAGTCATCAGGGCAAAGGCTACTTGTCACTAAGGCTAGTGCATGCATATATTTCTTCATGTATTGCGTGTGCTATGGATCTTCTATGGGTATTAATTCAGTAATTCACTTGCATAGAGACAGGAAGACTAGACTATAGATGAGGATGTTTATGCGGTTCGTTAGCTAGGAATGTGAAGCCGGGGAGCTGAACAGATAACTGTAGGCATAACATATTCTTGGCAGGCAGGCAGGCTAGGCCGAGCCGGGCACCGCGTTGCTTGGCAGGAAGTAAGTGAAGGGTCAGGGATGCGGGCGGGGCTGCATCTCTCGGAGCAGTTCAGGAGACTTGAGGCTTGAATCTGGTGTCCGGACCCTGTGAGGCCTAGAAACGGGTGCATCTCGATGATTTAACGTGCACAATGTAAAGACGGTGGCAACATAGGCCTAAAAGCCTAATTCACGTTGCTTTCAGGGAGGACTGGATAACTGACATACTAACGTTGGACGCAACTGTAAATGCGTCTTTATTATCGGCCATGGAGGGAAAATATGCATAGCGATCATGCACATATAACATATGATGGGGAACACGTAGGGACACATGACAGGGCAAAATTCAATTTTCCTCATAGGCGTTGAAGAGGGTGGGGCTGAGCGATGATCCTTGTGGTACGCCGCAGGTGACTTCGGTGGCCTCTGACCTGAAAGGGGGGAGGCGGACTCTCTGGGTTCTTCCAGCGAGAAACAAGATGATCCAGTCCAGTGCTTTTCCTTGTATCCCGACGTTTCTGAGGCGTTGTACAAGGGTGCTATGACAGACCGTGTCAAACGCTGCGGAGAGGTCCAGGAGGATGAGGGCAGCTGTTTCCCCGTTGTCGAGAAGTGTTCGGATGTCGTCTGTACCTGCGATGAGGGCGGTCTCGGTGCTATGTTTGGCTCGGAAGCCGGACTGTGAGGGGTCGAGGGAGCCGTTAGATTCGAGGAAGGCTGCGAGCTGATTGTTGACGGTCTTCTCTATGACCTTGGCAGGGAAAGGGAGGAGCGAGATGGGGCGGTAGTTCTTAAGTTCAGTCGGGTCTGCTGTGGGTTTCTTCAGTAGAGCACTGAGTTCGGCATGTTTCCAGCTTTCTGGGAAGATCGCGGTGTTGAGGGAGCAGTTGATGATGTCTCGGAGATGGGGTGCGATGATGGAGTCGGCCTTGTTGAAAATGTGGTGGGGGCATGGGTCGGTTGGTGATCCGGAGTGTATGGAGTTCATCAAGCGGATGGTGTCTTCAGTGCTGATAGGGTCCCAGGCGCCAAGGGTGGTGGTGGGGGGCTTCAGTTCAGTGGTGGTGAGGGGGGTGGACTGGTCGCCAAAGCTGTTATGTATGTCAGCGATTTTGCTGTGGAAGAATGAGGCTAGAGAGTTGCAGAGGTCTTGAGAGGGAGTGATGTCGTTAGAGCCGGCTCTGGGATTGGTTAGCTCTTTGACGATGCTGAAGAGTTCCTTGCTGTTGTGGGCGTTGTTGTCGAGTCGATCCTTGAATGCTAATTTCTTGGTGGATCGGTTCAGCTGGTGGTGTTTGCGGGTGGCGTCCTTGAAGGCGGTCATGTTGTCTGTGGTTGTTTTTTTTGCCAGGCTTTCTCGAGGGTGCGGCAGTTCTTTTTGGAGTTCTTGAGGTCGTCATTGAACCAGGAGGCTTTTTTGCTACCTGGTTTGTTGTGATGGTTTTTCAAGGGTGCTAATTCGTCGGCGCAGTGGGTGATCCATTGTGCGAGATTGATGGCTGCTTGGTTTGGGTCCGATGGTTTGGTGAGAAGGTTTTGGTTTAGCGATGTGGTGAGCTGGTCGGTGGTAATTTTGTTCCAGTTTCTGCGTGGGACTTGTTGTGGGTGGTGGTGGGTTGTGGTCTTTCTGAAGTTGAAGTGGATGCAGCTGCGGTCCGTCCAGTGGAGTCCTGTGGCGTGAATGAAGGAGATATGTTTGCTGGAGGAGAAGATTGGGTCGAGCGTGTGTCCGGCGTGGTGGGTGGGGGTGTTTACCAGTTGTATTTGTAAAGCGTTCAAGTTCAGGTATTTATAAAGCGCACTACTCACCCAGAGGGTCTCAAGGCGCTGGAGGGAGGGGTTTACTTTTTATCGAATAGCCATGTTTTCAGTTCTTTTCTGAAGGAGATGTGATTCTGAGTAAGGCGGAGGTGGGTGGGGAGTGAGTTCCAGGTCTTGGCAGCCAGGAAGGAGAAGGATCTGCCACCCATGGTGGTTTTTCGGATGCGCGGGACTGCGGCGAGGGCTTGATTGGATGATCTTAGTTGGCGGGTGGGATGGTAGAAGGACAGTCGGGTGTTGAGGAATTCGGGTCCTAGATTATAAAGGGACTTGTGTGCGTGGGTAAGAAGGCGGAAAGTAATTCTTTTGTTGACGGGAAGCCAGTGGAGGTTTTTTAAGTGACCGGTGATGTGCTCTTGGCGCGGGATGTCTAATATGAGTCTCGCTGATGCGTTTTGGATGCGCTGGAGTTTTTTCTGCAATTTTGTTGTAATTCCGGCGTAGAGTGTGTTGCCATAGTCCAGTCGACTCGAGACCAGTGCATGGGTGACAGTCTTTCTTGTTTCGAGGAGGATCCAGCGGAAGATCTTTTTGAGAATGCGAAGGACGTTGAAGCAGGAGGACGATACGGCGTTGACTTGTCTGGACATTGAGAGGGAGGAGTCTAGAATGAAGCCAAGGTTACGTGCATGGTCTGTGGGAGTGGGCGCAGATCCCAAAGCGGAAGGCCACCAGGAGTCGTCCCAAGCTGAGGGGGAGGATCCTAGGATGAGCACCTCCGTCTTGTCTGAGTTGAGTTTTAAGCGGCTCTGTTTCATCCATTCGGCTACTTCTTTCATACCTTCGTGAAGGTTGTTTTTGGCGGTGTTGGGGTCTTTGGTGAGGGAAAGGATTAGCTGGGTGTCGTCGGCGTAGGAGATGATGTTGAGGTTGTGTTGACGTGCGATGGAGGCGAGGGGACTCATGTAGACGTTGAAGAGGGTGGGACTGAGTGAGGAGCCTTGAGGTACGCCGCAGATGACTTCGGTGGGCTCTGAGTGGAATGGGGGGAGTCGGACTCTCTGTGTTCTCCGGCTAGGAACGAGATGATCCAGTCCAAGGCTTTTCCTTGTATGCCGATGTTGTTGAGGCGTTGTATGAGGGTGATGTGACAGACAGTGTCGAAGGCGGCGGAGAGGTCGAGTAGAATGAGGGCCACTGTTTCACCGTTGTCCAGGAGTGCTCGGATGTCGTCGATCGCCGCAATGAGGGCGGTTTCGGTGCTGTGTTTGGCTCGAAAGCCGTTCTGTGAGGGATCCAGGGAGTTGTTGGATTCAAGGAAGGCTGCTAGTTGGCTATTGACGGCTTTCTCGATGACTTTGGCCGGGAAAGGGAGTAGGGAAATGGGTCAGTAGTTTTTCAGATCTGAGGGGTCTGCTGTTGTTTTTTTCAGAAGGGCGCTGAGTTCGGCGTGTTTCCATATTTCTGGAAAGGTGGCGGAGTCGAAGGAGCAGTTGATGACATCGCGGAGTTGGGGAGCGATGATGGAGTCAGCTTTGTTGAAGATGAAGTGGGGGCAGGGGTCAGAAGGTGAGCCAGAGTGGATTGAGTTCATGAGGCGAATGGTGTCTTCAATGATGATTGGGTTCCAGGAGTTGAGGTAGTTAGTTGGAGGGGTGGGATCTGAAGTGGGTGGGGTGAGTTGGTCATTGGGAGTATTCTTGAAGCTGTTGTGGATGTCGGCAATTTTGTTGTAGAAGAAGGAGGATAGCGCATCGCAGAGGTCTTGGGAGTTAGTGATGTCGTTGGATGCTGCGGGAGGGTTGGTGAATTCTTTGACGATATTGAAGAGTTCCTTGCTGTTATGAGAATTGTTGTCGAGACGGTTCTTAAGTGCTGATTTCTTGGCGGATCGGATCAGTTGGTGGTGTTTGCGGGTGGCTGTCTTGAGGGAGTCCATGTTGTCTGAAGTTGGTTCTTTTCTCCAATTCTTCTCCAGGGTGCGGCATGTTTTCTTGGATTTTTTAAGGTCATCATTGAACCAGGGAGCTTTTTTGCTGGATGATTTCGACTGGTGTTTTTTCAGGGGTGCTAGTTCGTCCGCACTGTGGGTAATCCATTGCCTGAGGTTGGTGGCCGCTAGGTCTGGGTCCGTTGCCAGGGTGGGAATGTTTTGGCTGAGTGATGTGAGGAGTTGTTCGGTGGAGATTTTGTTCCATTTTCTTCGGGGAATGGGTTGTAGACGGTTGTGGGTCAGGGTTGTTTTGTAGCTGAAGTGAACACAGCTATGATCCGTCCAGTGGAGGGCTGTAGTATGATCGAAGGAGATGTGCTTGCTGGAGGTGAAGATAGGGTCGAGCGTGTGTCCGGCTATGTGAGTGGGGGTGTCAACAAGTTGTTTGAGTCCGAGATTGGACAGGTTGTCCAGAAGGGTGGTGGTGTTGTTGTCGTGAATGTTGTCAAGGTGGTAGTTGAGGTCTCCTAGAAGAATGTAGTTCTCGGAGGCGAGGGCGTGCGGGCTGACGAAGTCAGTGATGTCGTCACTGAATTGAGATCGGGCGCCTGGGGGCCTGTAAATGAGTGTTCCTCTAAGTGTGGTCCTGGGGTCGGTGTGGATCTGAAAGTGGAGGTGTTCGGCGGTTGCGAGATTTACGTCAGAGCTGGTTGTAATTTTGATGGTGTTTCTATGGACGATGGCGATGCCTCCTCCAGTTTTTTTATTGGTGCGGTCTTTTCGAATGATCTTGTAAGTGTCCGGTATGGCTATGGCGATGTCGGGGGCAGAAGATGCATTCATCCATGTTTCAGTAAGGAAGGCGATGTCAGGTGACGCAATGTCGATTAGGTCCCAGAGTTCGGTTGCATGTCTGTGGACCGAGCGGGTGTTCAGTAGGATGCATTTCAGGTCGTTGGGTTCGGAGCTGTGTGTAGAGGAAGTGTGTTTGGTGAGGGTCCTGACGCAGTTGAACTTACAGGAGAGGCAGGAGAATGGGCCGTGGGTACGTCCTGGGGTAGCTTCGCAGCAAAGTGGGGTGCATCCAGCGTTGAGGGCGAGGAGAGTAGCGGCATCATAAGTTACTCTGGGGGGTTGGGAGCGGCATAGAGCCGGGGGACGGGCGCTGGGCGCGGTCCAGGCGCGGACGGGCGTAGACGGGCTTACCTTTGGCACACCTTCGGCGCGGCTGGGGCGCGGTCGCTGCGCGTGGACGCTGCGCGTCAGAAGCTCTACCATAAGTAGTTAGTGGAGGAGGCGGGGCGAGGGGTGGTCAGCTGGGAGGTGGGATGCGGGGTGGAGCTGCAGGCAGGGACAAAACAACAACAACAAGATGGCAGGTAAAGCGGAAGTGAGGACGACGGGGCTGGGGTGGGCAGGGTCGCCGGTCTAGTCGGTACAAAAAACAGCCAAGGCAGCAAATATGCAACAAGCGCACCAAACGAGGATACAGTCCTAGCGCATACAACAACAACGCTAATCAAGCGCAGGCACAATAGCGCTAGCGTTAGGCTGGAAAACAAAGTGCAGGCAAGCGTAGGCACAAGCGTGGGTACAAGCTACGATACCGCAGGATGCTTGGTGAGGAGCGTGGTGGGAGCGACCTCTGCAGATGGATGCAGGACAGTCACAGCGCTTCCTTGGGGGATACGATTCTTTACTCTGTTGTGGGAGGGGTGGTCAGCTGGGAGGCGGGATGCGGGGTGGAGCTGCAGGCAGGGACAAAACAACAACAACAAGATGGCAGGCAAAGCGGAAGTGAGGACGACGGGGCTGGGGTGGGCAGGGTCGCCGGTCTAGTCGGTACAAAAAACAGCCAAGGCAGCAAATATGCAACAAGCGCACCAAACGAGGATACAGTCCTAGCGCATACAACAACAACGCTAATCAAGCGCAGGCACAATAGCGCTAGCGTTAGGCTGGAAAACAAAGTGCAGGCAAGCGTAGGCACAAGCGTGGGTACAAGCTACGATACCGCAGGAGGCTTGGTGAGGAGCGTGGTGGGAGCGACCTCTGCAGATGGATGCAGGACAGTCACTCTGTGTGAGTCCGAGATTGGCGAGGTTGTCCAGCAGGGTGGTGGTGTTGTTGTTGTTATTCTTTTCCAGGTGGAAGTTGAGGTCCCCTAGGAGAATGTAGTCCTCGGAGGGGAGGGCGTGTGGGCTGATAAAGTCAGTGATCTCTTCGCTGAATTGTGTGCGGGGTCCTGGTGGTCGGTAGATGAGGGTGCCTCTAAGTGTGGTCTTGGGGTCGGTGTGTATCTGGAAGTGGAGGTGTTCGGCGGCGGTGAAGGTGTCGTCGGAGCTGGTCGTGATGCGGATGGTGTTCTTGTGGACGATGGCGATGCCTCCTCCTGTTTGATTGATGCGGTCCTTTCGGATGATCTTGTAGCCGTCCGGGATGGCTATGGCGATGTCGGGCGCTGATGCGGTATTCATCCAGGTTTCTGTAAGAAAGGCGACGTCCGGCGTTGTGGTGTCCAGTAGGTTCCATAGTTCAATGGCGTGTCTGTGGACCGAGCGGGTGTTAAGCAGGATGCATTTCAGGTGGTTATTGTCGGAGCTCTGTTTGGCGTTAGTGGGCGTAGTGTAGGTCTTGATGCAACAGAACTTGCAGGATTGGCAGGTGAAGGGTCCATGGGTGTGTCCTGGGGCGGCTTGGTGGCAGTTGTGGAGTCGGCCGGTGTTGAGTGCAGAGAGGGTTGCGGCGTCGTAAGTTAGGCGGGAGGAGTTGGTTTGGCGGGGGTCTGGCGCTGGGCGTAGACGGGCTTACCTTTGGCGCGCCTTCGGCGCGCACGGGGCTAGACCGCTGCGCTTGCGTGCATCTGTCATAAATGGATCGTGGAGGGGGCGGAGCGAGGGAGGAGCAGCTGGGAGGCGGGAGCGGGGCCGCGAGGTCTGGGGACGCCGGAGGGCCACGGGGGAGGGGCCGTGGGGGAGCAGGAGAGGCACAACAAATGGCACGAAAACAATGCAGGACGGGATCGGGGGGCACAAACTGGCACAGACACCCAAAGCGGCGACACCAGGCAAAGCGGAGCAATACTATGTAATGAAATGGGCAAATCAAAACAACTCATTTGCAATGGCAGGCGCAGCAAAGAGCACAATATTATATGAGGAAATAGGCAAATCAAAACAACCCATCTGCAATAGCAGGCGCAGCAATGAGCACAACGATACCAGGCAGCCCAGGAGGGAGCAACGTGGACACCAGGCAGCCACGAACACCAGGCGGCTCAGGAGCGAGGCGGAGCGACCGGTTCTGACCAGGTTTCACATCAGACAACTTCTGATTAGCCATCCATGGTCTGACCAACTTTGTGGAGGCCAATCTACCTTTTAATAATGAAAATGGTGACATATTGGTGGTGGCACTAGGAGTGGTTCACAGCGACCACAACAAATTTCTAAGTTTGGCATACCAATCCAACCCACTGACCACACTCCATCAAATATTGTCCTTTATAATTCTATTCCAGCACTCAACCAGGCCATTGCTGCAACGTTGATACAAAGATGTTGTGATATGTTTTATGCCCCAATGCAATAGAAATCACTGAAAATCCTTGGAAACAAATTGCACCACATTATCCATTACTAGTTCCGCAGGGGCGCCTTCCCTTACAAAAATGGATTGTCAAAAATTTGAATACTTACTCATTTTTGGCCACTCTTACAAATTTGACTTCCAAACATCTGGTTCTGTAATCAACCAACACCAGACCATACTTCTACCTCTCACTCAACACCTGCATAGGTCCAATAATATCCAAACCAAGTTTGGACCAGGTTTTCCTAGGAAAGGGAATATCCCCCAATGAGTGGGAAAGATAACCTGTGATTTATCACTCACGGCACACAGCATACATTCCCTTACAAAATGTTCCACAAATTGATACATTCCCGGCCATCAAAACATTTCTCTGACCCTTCTTTTCATGGCTCTCAGGCCCAAAGGCTCCTCATGGCCTGGAGACAACACTTTTTTCGATTACAGAATAGGTGGATTCCGCATGTCGTAAAGCTCTAGAAGCACACAATACAACCACATCCTTTTTTTTTTTGGAATAGAACAGCGCCCACCCCATGCTAACTGGCATCTGTCACCACAATCGCGGAATCACAGGTCTCAAACGGCTGCAATGGAACACCTGCTTGATACTGTCAAATTCTTGGGTTTGACTATCTGTCCAAAAAAATTGCTGATATTTTTTCATGTGTGAAAAGTTTTGTCACTGCAATTAGGAATAAACCTGGCATAAAACTCCAACATGCCAAAGAAAGAACAAAGCTGATCCTTATTCTTTGGCACCGTAAAATTACTAATAGCTTTCACCAAACTTTCTTTGGGTTCAATGCCTTGGGCAGACAACTTGTAACCCAAATAATCCACAGAGGTTATTGCAAACTTGAACATAGCCGCTTTCAAAGTAACACCATATTCCCTTAAGATGGTTAGAACTTTACCTAGTTTCATTGTGATCTTCCATATTGCTCCCGTATACCAGAATATCATCCAGGAAGCATTTGACGTTTGCAAGACCTTTCAACATGGCTTCTACCACTCTTTGAAAAACAGCAGAAGCTGAGGCAAGGCCGAAAGGCATTCTTTTAAACCTATACGCTCCCGCCGGAGTAACAAATGAAGTTAGATGACAACTATATTTATGCAAGGCTATCTGAAGATATGCAGAAGACATATTTAGATATGAAGACCTTCGCACCCTTTAGTGAACCCAACATTTCTGTGATGTTGGGTAAAGAATGCCTATCCACCTATAGCCTCTCATTTAGATCACGCAAATCAATGCACGTCCTAAGACTACCATTAGCTTTTTGGACAAGAACAGCAGGGGACAACTACTCAGATCTCTTGGTGGGTTAAATTATGCCCTCTTCACATAGGGTTTTCAATTCCACATCCATTTGGTGCCTCACGGTCAATGGTAGCCGTCTAGCTCTGTGAACCACAGGTTTCATTCCTTTTAACACTATGCAATGCTTAAAACATTTAATCTTACCCAGTTTTGCATTGAAACCTTTAGAAAAAGCTCTCTCGCACACTTGTTCCTCTAACGTCCATACCGATTTGCATTATTCCTTGAGCAAAACTTGTTCAGAACTATTTGGATCCAAAATGATCCCCAACTTCTGCTCCAACCAGCCCAACAAACATCCCCCATCCTTTGCCACATAAACTGTAGCCACAGTGTTGCGTCCTCTGAAACTCACAGTAGCCTCATACTCACCAAAACCTCAACAGGTTTACCACATACGCTACCAGTTTAACTCAGGATTTCTTCAATTCAATACTGTCAGACTTCTGCCACTCATCAGGACCTATCAAGGTAAAGAAAGACCCTGAATCTGCCATCACAGATACAGCGATTCAATAGGTATCCACTTGGAACATTGGTTCTTTAAATATGCCTGAGTCAATCTTTAGAACCATACTATTCTCTTCACCAACGAATCAGAAATCATCAAAATACACTCCACCTCCTCACTGTCTGACATAGTCTCAAACACACAGTTAACAGATGAAGATTTCATTGGTTTGGTTTTACTAAACTATTTTTTAGATTTGTAATCTTTCGTAAAATGCCCCTTCTTTTTACACTTGGTGCAAAGATTGTCCACAGCTGGATATGTAATGTCATTTCCCAGAGGATTCTTGCTACCACACCTGTAGCATTCATACAACTTGGGTTTGGAATCAACTCTTCTCTTTTTTGTATTAACCATAGCATCCACACCCGGGAACTGTACCCGGGATACTCTGGCAATTTGCTCCATGTACTCTATGGTAGTTTCCACACCTTTGGTTATCTTCAAAGCCTTCTCTAATGGTACATTTTCAGTAGCGAATAACTTTTCCTGAATTTTCTGACAGTTTTTTCCACTAATTGATATCAAAAAATGTCATCCTCTAAAGCCCTATCTTCGCATGTAGGTGACAAGCCTCTCAAATCACTTACAAAGGGTTCTACTTGTTTCGTCACTTTTATAACATTCTTATTTTTCATATCTAATGCCTTGTTGGCAGAATCATATGCATCAACTACTTTATCTTCGTTACACATAACAACCACAGTTAAATGCTTATGAACTTTAATACCCTCAGTGCTTAGAGAGTGTTGCAATAAAGTAAATTGTTTCTTCTGAGAAAAATCCTCACCATCAATTTTGTCTTAATGAGTTTCAAAACCTTCTAACGATAACTCCCATTTAACTGGTGGTAGACCTGGAGAAGATTAAAAAGGACGTGGAGGTAAAACTTCTTGTTGCATCATGAAGGAGAAAAACCAAACTAACAAAAACAACCCTGGCAAATGACAACCCCTGCACGATGGATACAACCAAATTAAACAGAATCAAATACAATGTTGCAGTTAAGCGAACTACAAATAGAGATATGTGCCAACAATATTTACTAGCACAGTTCTGATCTAAAATGTCCCAGGCTTTAATGAAAATGCACACATTGACTTCTGCTATCCTAAGATGTCCTCCAAAACTGCCGTAGAATATACAGTGATGATTTGCCCGTCCCCGTCGGTGCAGCCCATTCACTTGAAAAAATGTGGCTGGAGATTCTGCAGAAAAGGTGTGCCTGTCACAGCAGTTGTGAGGTGCAGGTGCAGAGTATCCCTTTAGTAAACAATGCAGGTTCTGCAGAATTCAAAAACTGTAGTAGTATATTCAGAGAGGGTGTGCCTGTCACCGTGGGTGCAGGCCAATCACCTGACGAAGATGAGGCTGATAATACTGCAGGAAAGGTGTGCCTGTCACCGCGGTTATAAGTAGCGGTGCAGGATAGCCATTTAATAAACAAAGCTTGCTGCTCATGCCAGGTAACTAAGAAGATAGAAATGAAGATCAGGGGAGGAGCCAAGATGGCGACCGAGATGGCTGCATAAACGCTCGGCTACGTGAGCCCTCTCACCCCGCACATATATCCTGGCAATTATCCTGTGCAATAATTGCATATCTAAGTAGGCGAAGGACACCGTTCACTTACCGTCTGCTCCTGAGGCTTCTCCATGCGGTAGACCCGAAGAAATGTCCCCGACTGTTTGGCGGCCTTCACTGTGCCGTGACCGGGATCTCGAGTGAGGGGAGTATCCGGCCGCGACTGCAACAACAGCGGCCTCTGGCTGCGGAGGGGAGTCGGTCGGAGGGAACCTGAGATCTGCTGGCCAAAGGCGACAGTGCCGACCTCCTCCAAATAGCAGATTGCTCTGTGGGAAGTGCGATACAGCAGGACCGGAGGGAAACCATGATACTCGGCCCCCCCTCGGTGTGATGCCAGGGCATTAACAACTACTCCCGGGGCTGACGGGTGCCTCCCGGGGAGCGGCAGAGATTTTTTTTAGCCTTTTGGTGACCCTCCGTTGAGATGCCTGCTTTGATTTTTGGGGTCCTTCTGTGAATCCTGTTGTATCCTGGTGTGGGGCCCGGTCCTGAGGTGAGATGAAGAAGGAGGAGGCCGTAACGGCTAAGATGGCGGATGGCACCCTTTTCCGCACCCTTTATCCGGGCAGAGAAACCGCTGTACAAGAGAGTCCCGGGGGTTGGCATCCTGAGAAAGGGCCCACGTCCAGAGATGTACTGCCTGCATTAACAACCCTGCAAATGGCCCTGATCCAGGAGGCCCAGGAACTGGGAAGAAGGATGGCCGCCATTGTTGTTCCGCCGCTCCACGTAGGCTTGGTTCAATCTCGTGTGGGCGCCGATCTGCCCGCCTCTGTGTCACTGACGAATGCCTCCGCTACGTTTAAGTCCGTAGAGTCACTGATAGCCTTGGGTACACCTGTTGCACGTGTGATTGACTCATTGGGGCCCTTGTCTGCTTGGCGAGTGACAGAACGACGTCGATCCGTGTTTTGGGCTGCCCGGCGGTGTTTCAGCGCTTGTCGCATCGTGTGATTCTTTTTCCATGGCTGGCGAAACTGTGTTCGGACTGGAGGTTGTTATCGGTGTTGATATTGATACAGACAGATTTCCGCCATGCGTCTTTGGCGGGATACTGGTGGCTAACGTCCCATGGAGCAACGACACTTCCCGATCCTCCTGGAACATTTGAACCCTTCATGCTATTTTGTATGCCGATTGAGAGCGAGATATACGTTGGTACTATGGATAGAAGAGGCCAGGGGTGAGACCTTTTGGGACATGGTGGGACTTCTTGTTGTTTGACGGTGATTTAAGGGACACTCAGCGGGGATATAATTGATTGTGCTATAAATGATTACTTTTTTTTTTTCGTAGTCCTTCTACCATTGCTGTCTGACGATTATTGCACGCGGTGTGGGGAGGGGCCGGGTGGCCGGGTCGATGGTCCTTCTCCAACATTTTTTCTTCTTTTTTCTCTCTTCTTCTCTATATTTCGGGTTTCTTAATTAGGGCGACAGGCATGCTGCTGGGGGGGGTAGGCCGTAACCTTCTGCAGGGGTGCAGGGTGGGGGGTAGGGGGATGGGATTGTTAATTTGTCCTTTCTTTGTCTTTATGGCCCTTTGTCCTTCTCTTTTCGATGTCGTCGTCTTTTATGTTTCCTACAGTGTGTTTCGCTTTGAGGGATGGGGCATAGCTCGCAACAAACTGTATGTGTTTTTTATAACTATCCTGTCCCAAAGGCCCTATCCCCCATTACTTCGAATGCATTTGCACTGCTGGCGGGTTTTCTGCTTTTTGTTAGCTATCGTAGGAGCGTGTATGACTGTACGGCATTGATTTTAATTTTATTTTTCTTTATTATAAAATGAACCTTCTTGGATCCTTGTTCTCATATTGTGAGTTTACGCGTGTGTTATATCCTGGACGCTCTTTAGACCTTGATTTCCGTGCCGCTGTCTTTTTCTATAATGTATTGCTCTATTTCCGACTTGATTAGCGGCCGCCGGAATGGTTGTAGGCCCAGGTTTGTATTTCCTTGCTGAAACAATAAAGGTTCTTTAAAAAAAAAAAAAAAGAAATGAAGATCAGCACGAGAAGCTGATGACGAAGGGTACGCACGTCAGGAGGGCAGAGAGTGAGGAAACAGTTCTGTGGCGAGGGGCAGGTTGCATGGTAACATTTCCGAATAGCGTACCCAGGGGCACATCACTGAGTTTGGGTATAATTCCATTGCCCAATTTCAAAATGCAGATATAGCGCTAGCCTTACTGAAGGATGGCAAAGGAGATGCTGTGCCAGGGTAACTCAGCAGTCAGCATTGCACAATCCGTTTTGCACACCAAGGTTATTTGGAGCCACCTGAAGTCCAAGGGTGGAAAAGTGGTTGCGTGGGATCGATTGTCTTGCCGGTCGTGGGATACTTGACTGCTCGTCTCCACTAAAAAGTTCAGGAGGCCGCAGAGGATGTTTATAGGTTTTTATTCTTCTTGAAAGTTACAGCGATCTGACAGGACAGGCCACAGCCAGCAACTGACACTTTTATCACATTCCAGGTTCCACCGTGAGGACACATCAAGGTGGCTCCCTCCCTGAGTTCTAGAACATAACCCAACACCTAGGTAATATCAGTTTCAGTGTTTCAACCTGCTTTACACTACACCAAAGTAGGATGTGCCTCTGGATGCCGTCCATACAAGTCTGTATCAAGTGTTTCACATGGGCAAATACTCTCAGACTCTAAATATTTTCACTTGTCTTATTTGATCAGGAAATAGTACTACTACATCTCAGAAAGTGTTCAATATTGTCCTCTACCACATGATATTTAAAGCATAACATTCATCAGTAAAAGATTTGCAGAGGTTAATACTAGTTTTAAGTGAGGATAGGCTAACAAAATTGGACTCAGTTTTCTGTAAATGTATCTTATATTAACCTTTTAAAACAAATTTGTTTGAACGTATTGCTTGTATTTGTATGTAGAAAGGCTTTTTTTGGTTTGTCTTACAAGCTTTATATAAGCTGTTAACTTCAATAACATAATGAAAAATATTTTTCAGAGCATACATTGACTGGCGAGTTTATAACTGCAAATTACCAGATTTACACTTTGTAAGATTTGAAATATCATTTTTAAAGGGGTTTCCCGAGAAGTCATTGCCTTTCAGTGCACCACATCTCAGAGGAACTCTGTGGATTGGCTGGGAGTCCGATTGAAAGAGAACCTCAATGGGAAATTGAAGAATATGTCTACAGTGAAATACAATGAAGAGAGGTTCCTGATAGTCTAGTGGAAATGTTAGCAACAGCCAATCCAACTGAGGAGTGTTAGGAGGTGTAATGTTGTGAGGCACTACATACAGAAAGGGGGGTCTGAGGGAATATTAACGACCAAGATACTCCAGCCCTCTACCTTAACTTTTACCAACAACAGAGTAGTATCTGGTCAAAATCTCAAAAAGGATAGGAAATAGGTGCATAAAGGTGTGAAAGATTTACTAGCAGGAGTCGTTCACTGGGCACTCTCAGACCTACTGATAGTGTTCCCATCAGGCAACCGACCTGTACCGCCCTTCATCATTTGGGACAAACATCTTGAGGCTCGCTGAAAGTAACTCAGTGTGCGAGCGCGCACAATAGTGCTCTATTCGTATTTCATACCCCAATGATTAACATTGTTAAGGGTTAGGTAGCAAGGGTTGCTCACAAGCAGTGCAAAAACGCAAAATTAAACAAATTAATTAGATACAAACGGTCTAAAAGAACTGCCAAGGTAGTTATTTGTTGATGCTACCTCTCTTCCACTGTTTTTAATATTGGGAAGGGAAGGTCCCTATTAAACTGTTTTCCTTCCTTTACCCTATTTTAATGGCACCACCACCGTTAGTATCTAATTAATTTGTTTAATTTTGGGTTTTTGCACTGCTTGTGAGCAACCCTTGCTACCTAACCCTTAACAATGTTAATCATTGGGGTATGAAATACGAATAGAGCACTATTGTGCGCGCTCGCACACTGAGTTACTTCCAGCGAGCCTCAAGATGTTTGTCCCAAATGATGAAGGGCGGTACAGGTCGGTTGCCTGATGGGAACACTATCAGTAGGTCTGAGAGTGCCCAGTGAACGACTCCTGCTAGTAAATCTTTCACACCTTTATGCACCTATTTCCTATCCTTTTTGAGATTTTGACCAGATACTACTCTGTTGTTGGTAATGTTGTAAGGGCCTTAGGCCCACATGCTGGTATATAAGGTGACACAGACACAGTGTGGTACTGGGTGAACTGGCCCTGAGCACGTGTGCTCAGCCCTCTTAATTGAGCCGGGTCATCTGACTGATGACGCCTGTGGTGGGTGGGTGTTCAGTGTGTGGTTACATGCTGAACACTAGAGCGCTGACTCTTGGTCATTACATCCCTCCCAAACTTGGTGAAAAATCAAACCAACGGGAAAAGTCTGAAAACCTGTGGGAGAAGAATGTACCAAAACATAACAAGGGACTCATGACTTCAAACGAGTCTCTTTGGCTGCTGCTGGCCGCGGGTAACGTAGTCAGTGCGGCTAAGGCCAACAGTTCGCTGTGGCATGGTTCGCAGGTGTTCGGCGAGTTCGGCCTTCTGTCTGCGCTGCCTGGACGTTGTTCTCAAACTTGCTTCGCTCAACTGGTGACGATGAGTAGTTGGGGAGAAGGGTGGATGATATGGGTGTTGTCTGTCTTCTAGCTTCCACTACTCAGTCTTGGTCTTTGGTGATGTCTCCGGGCAGACTTCAAAGTGTCTCTTGGCAGGTGAAAAGAGTAGGTGCAAACATCCTTCTCTCTAGGATGCCCCTCTCGCCGGTGTTCTTCTCTCACAAGATGTCCGGGAGGCCCTCTTTGCCAGGCTTCCACTGGACTGGTGCTTTTGGTCGTTCCACGAGCCTCTCCGTTGTGTCCTCAGTTCCAAGGTTAAGTTGTTGACTCCTTTCCTTGCAGGCGGGGTGCCACTCTGATTTCTTCTTCTTTCTCCTCGCAGTGGCGGCGTGCCACTCTGATTTCTTCTTCCTTCTTTTCGCAGTGGCGGTGTGCCACTCTGATTTCTTCCTTCTTTTTGCGACGTAACCTGGACCGATCTCCTTTCATCTTCTCTGGCCAGGCTTCCCCGTGCAGCGCGTGCCTTCTGCACTTGTCTTCCTGGTCTTGTCCTACTCATAGGACAAGACCAGACTCAACTGCCAGAGTTAGCGTCGCGACCTTCACTTCCTCTTCAATTCTACTCTGCTAATTTGTGGTGTTGAAGTTCGTTGGTCCATGTTCACGGACCACGCCTTGGTCGAACTTCCTGGACATCTTGCCGGTCCCCTCTGCCGATCTCTGGCAGGTAGGCTTCTTCGTGCGACCATCTGGCTGATCGGCTTCTTGGTGCGACCATCTGGCTGGTCGGCTTCTTGGTGCGACCATCTGGCTGGTCGGCTTCTTGGTGCGACCATCTGGCTGGTCGGCTTCTTCTTTCCTAGGCGACCATCCAACTGGTCGGATTTATCCTTTGTGACCAGACTGGGTGGTCAGATTCCAGTCAGTCAAGAGGTCTTTATTCGATTTACATCATAAAAGACAAAAACATATACATAAAAATAGCATTTTGCATATAAGATAATAAATACTTTGAAATTTAAAAGCGTAATAAGAAAGTATTACATTTATAGACAATGATGGATGAAGAGACCCCTTGCTACATAAACACATCTTACTTTAAAAACACAGTACAGCGAAAAGTTCATTTGCCAAGGTTGCGGGTTCGAATTGACCATGCCCAACTCACAAATTTTGCTACACCAATAGCAATGGAAGGGGAGGTATCAATTTTGAGAATTCTAAACGCTTCAGCAGTGGATCTGGTCCCTAATAACCGACAAACTGGTATAAGCCAAACTTTCCTGGGTAACGAATACATGGGGCAGCAGAAAAAGAGATGTTCGATATTCTCTACTGCTGTTACACAGAAGGGACATTTATCACTGCCTCCAGCTGACCAAGAGTGCGTTAGCCCTGTGGTAAATAAATAATTAATTACCGGTACTATTTTTGAATACATTAATGAAAACAGATAGCTCAATAAATAAGAGGCAGGATCCGTGGAATCTGAGTCTAACAGGCTTTAATCAGGCACAAGGGAAGGGACAGGATCGGAACAGCCTGAAATAGAATGGCATGGACTGGCAGCTGCAACGTCTCATTAACAATACATGATATATATAGTAAAACAGTATAATTACATTACATACAGTAGGCGTAACAAGTGACAAACGTAAGATAAGAACACATGGGCGTGAAAAGAAGGCGTGCATAGGGCGTGCACGTAGACATGTGATGAGAACGTCACAGAAGTGTCATAAATGGGTGGATACATGGAGGGGGCTACCTGGGCAGCTGGAACCTTTGACCTAGTGGTGCGCGCAAACGGGCCATGACGTGTAACTGGGAGAACTGGGGGCTCTGACTTCTGTGCTAGAAGAGGAGACTAAAGTCTGCGATGTCAGGACGACATGTACCTATAGCATATCTGGTATCTGGTGTTTGGAGTACATGTTGATAGAATCTAAAAGTTATCAGAGCAAAGGCTACTGGACACTAAGACTGGTGCATGCATATATTCTTCATGTATTGCGTGTGCTATGAATCTTCTATGGATATTAATACAGTAATTCACTTGCGTGGAGACAGAAAGACTAGACTATAGCTGGAGATGTTTATGCGGTTCGTTAGCTTAGGAATGTGAAGACGGAGAGCTGAACTGATAACTAGAGGCATAACATATTCTTGGCAGACAGGCAGGCAGAGCCAGGCCGGGCACCGCGCTGCGTGGCAGGAAGTAAGCGAAGGGTCAGGGATGCAGGTGGGGGCTGCATCGCTCCTCGGAGTGGTTTCAGGAGACTGGAGCTTGAATCTGGTGCTCAGGCCCTTTGAGGCCTGGAAACGGGGACATTTCGATGAATTAACGTGCACAATGTAAAACGTTGGCAACATAGGCCTAATACTCGTTGCTTTCACAGGGACTGGAAACTGGCATACTAACGTTGGACACAACTATAATTGCGTGTTTAATCGATCATAGGGGGATATATGCATATCGATCATGCACATATTACATAGGATGGGGAACACGTAGGCACACATGACAAGGCAAAATTCAATTTTCCTCATTCCCTCCTTGTGCCCTACGTTTCCATCAGGAAACATCAATATTCATGATACCATCTATCTGTTCATATAGCATCATTTGCTCGTCTCGAATTTTCTTGGAACGGGACTTAGGACTAGGAATACATGATGTAGCGCACAAGCCGCAAATCGCAGGGCCACATTGTAAACAGAGACAGCAACTGAATATGATCATTACTGCTATACCTAGGAATGACAATACTTTCCATCCCCAGGCAGATATGATACTCCAGAGCCAACCGGACCATGTCCAGGTGCCTGGATTCTGGTGTAACTGATGGGCAATTTTATGAAGTCTGGTTATAGCTGAATAAACAGACGGTGCGTTATTAGGAATGAAAATGCAGCAACTAGATCCGATGACTCTACAAGCTCCTCCCCTATCGGCCAGTATGACGTCAAGGACGAGACGATTTTGGAGCACGACAAATCTCATAGCAGATTGTTCTTCAGTTAAGTTACCTAGAGCGGAAGTAGTCTCATTCACTACTGCTTCAAGGGTTCTGGTTAGCCTACGTATTAGCTTACTATTCTGGACAGGACCTATGAAGAAAAAGAAACCTTTATTGAAATCTTGATACTGTTCTAAGGCTGTTTCAGTCTGATCGACAATTGGGGACTCGGTCTCCCTTCTATGTCTAACGTGTACTAGATGTGTATTTCTGTGATAATCGGATGGGGCTAGGAAAACTGGTGGCAGTAGGAAGGCAATGTAACATGTTCCATCCCAATCTAGGGGCAGACGAACATATGCGGTCTGACCACATACAAAATAAGAATGACGTGAGGCTTTGAAAGTAGATTTCCCACTGTCACTATACTCGACCACAGTATTACAATCACTGTGTCCTACATGTACTGAACCATTCTTTCGGACACATAATTCGCCTTTCACTGGTAGAACTGTAATAGCAGGCAAATCTGGAGTAGTCTCGGACTGAACATTCAAAACCATGAAATTCGAGGAATAATTACCTAGATCATATACTTCATTTTCTAGATCTAACCCTGTTCTATGGGAAAGACCTTCCTTGTCTGGGAAACATGTTCTATTCAGAAGGGACATATCATTTGAGGATGACGTTAACGTGGACCATGCTCCACACGAACCATTGTGTGAAAACGGATAGGGAAAGAGTGGCAGAACTCCCTTCGGTGTCTGGAAAGGGGGAAGTCGACCAAACACCCAACAATAAGTGGCATTGCTGGTCTGGTGTGAATAGTGTAACATTCGGATAAAAGTATTGTTGCGCATGGCAAGACGATAGGATAACTCGTGAGGAGGCAGTTCACTAAAAGTGTGCTCTACTGTAACATTAGAAAACAAATGTACATGCGAATTAATAGGAAAACATAAATGTAAGGCATAACTTATACAGGTAACCATAAGACTCAGAAATAACATGAATAATAGAGTAACAATGCATCGACTTCGAAGATTTTTACAATAACGTATTCTCTTAGAGTTTTGACTAACTCTCTCACTGTGTGGGTCTCTCTCATACATGTCAGGAACCTGTCTAACCGTTTCACCCGAGAGGGACTTAGACAATTAAACTGGCTGACTTACTAGACCTTAATTTTTCTTTATACTCCTGCTGCGGAGTTTTCTCTAACAGGGGAAGTTTAGAGTCAGTATCTGGGCAGTCCTTGAGAACGGGGCAGTCCTTGAGAACGGGGCAGTCCTTGAAAAAAGTTTTTGTACGGAGTCCATGAAATCGCTTCACATGACTGGAGTGCAACCACCCCTTGCGACCTTCGATCTTGATTGCAGTCCTTGTTGTTAGCAGAACGAGTTTTGGTTCTTTCCATCGGGGCTCCAGCGGACTTGAACGATCAAAATTTCGAACCAGAACGAGGTCGCCTGGTATGACCTCGTGCGGTTTCACTTGAGTGTTGTCTGGAAAAGCAGCGGCAACCTGTGAACGACAAGAGAGTAGTGCAGACATCAAGGAAGCCAGGTAATCTGTCAGCATATTACTGTCAACATCTGTAATTTTACGTGGTCTAGGTGTACCCCACATGTTTGGGGGACGACCGAAAACTACCTCGAAAGGTGAGAGACCTGAACGGGAGTGAGCGACCATTCTCATGTAAAAAAGGGCGACTGGCAGTGCTACTATCCAATCTACGCCTTTCTCTGCGCATACTTTGGCAATCCGGATTTTCAGAGTCTGGTTATGTCTCTCTACGAGACCAGCTGCTTCAGGATGTCGTACACAGTGGAACTTCCACTGGTACCCTAACAGAAGGGATACTTGTTTCATGAGTTCAGATGAGAATGGCTGGCCGTTATCTGAATACACGACCCTCGGTAAACCATAGCGGGGGAAATACTCACGAACCAACTGCCTGGCAGTGGTCGCGGCAGTGTAATCTGGGACTGGATATGCTTCCGTCCATCTGGACAAAGCGCATACAACTACGAGGACATACTTGAAACCTCAACATCGATCCATCTGAATATAATCCATCTGGAGGACTTCAAAAGGGTGGTCAGGAGGATGGAATCCACCTTGTTCCACCGGGACACCTTTACCTGGATTGAACTGACAACATATCATACAGGTACGCACTTTCTGCTTGGCTGCTGCTCGTAAATGCTTGTTAAACCAAAGGTTCTGAATACTGTCTAACATGGCTTTTTCTCCTAAGTGTGCTGGACTATGTGCGGTGTTAATGATGACTTGAACCATAGAGTCGGGGAGAAACCATGTGGCTTTTTCCTTCGTCAACCATCCTTGATCTGTCTGGACCCCTCCTTGTTCAGACCATTTCTTGATTTCATCTGGGGTAGCATGTGACTGTATATCTAGTACGTCTTGTGTAGGGTCCTTAACTGTCATACAAGTAGTCTGAACTGAAACGTCTGTCTGCGTCTTGTTAACTGGAAGGTCTGGAGTCTGAGCTGTAAGCTTGGCTGTTCGATCTGCTAGATCGTTACCCTGGGAAATGATGTCAGTGACTTTCGTATGTGCCTTGCACTTCGTGATAGCGATAGCTGTCGGTAAATGTATTGCATCTAGCAGAGCTTGAATGAGGGGGCCATGTTGAATCTTGGTTCCATGAGAAGTCATAAAACCTCTTTCTTGCCAGAGCACTCCAAAGTCGTGTACGACTCCGAATGCATAACGGGAATCTGTGTATATGTTTACTTTCAGGTTCTTGGCTCGTATGCAGGCTTGGGTCAGAGCGACGAGCTCTGCTGCTTGGGCAGACAGGGTGTCAATACGATGTGTTTCTATAACTTCAGTTTCAGTAGTCACTGCATACGCGGCTACTAGTTCTCCTGTACTTGTTCTCATACTTGAACCATCCACGTAAAGTGTCAGGTCGGGGTCAGGTAATGCAATATCTGTCAAGTCTTGTCTTGGCTTTGTCATGGTGTTAACAACTTCCACACAATCATGTGTGGCATGATTTGAAGTAACTGAGGGTAACAGTGTAGCTGGATTTAAAATGTTGCAGCGTCTGATTTCTATGTGTGGCTGAAACAGTGTCAGTTCATATCCTGTTAAACGTGCAATTGTCAAGTGCTGAGTCTGTGTTCGGTTTAAAAGAACTTCCACGGAGTGTGGAACTTGTACTGTCAGGGAGTGTCCTAACACTATGGAATCACTCTGTCTGATAGCTAGAGCTGTGGCTGCAACTGACTTGAGGCACGCAGGCAGAGCCTGGGCCACCGGATCTAATGTGCTAGAGAAATAAGCACAGGGCTTGTATTGTCCTGCTTGATCTTGTGTGAGAACAGATAATGCAGTACCATCACGCTCAGTAACAAAAAGTGTAAAAGGCTTACTGTAGTTTGGTGTTGCTAGGACAGGTGCTTGGCATAAAGCTTTCTTTAACTCATTGAAAACAAGTGTATGTTCTTGGGTCCAAGGGAGGACAGTCGATGCGGCTGCCTCCTGTGTCGTTAACTGTATAAGTGGCTTGGCTAGATATGCGTACTGAGGAATCCATTGTCTGCAATAAGAAGTGAGGCCGATAAAAGCTCGTACCTCCTTTTGAGTCTTGGGCTGTGGAAGATGTGCTATTAACTGGATACGGTCAGGTGTCAACTGCCTACCCCTCTTGGACAGTAAGTGTCCAAGGTAGACCACTTGCTGGACACAGAATTGCAGTTTCGAAGGGGACACCTTGTGCCCCATCTCGGCCAGGAAATACAAGACTGTAAGTGACGCACGTTCGCAGTCACGTTCAGAACGGGCTGTGATCAATAGATCATCGACATACTGGAGCAGGGCAGTGTCAGTTGGCATGTGGATATTGTCTAGTTGTCTTTTAAGTGCTTGACTGTAAATACTAGGACTTTCTGTGAAGCCTTGAGGAGCTCGTGTAAATTTATAGCTTCTTCCATTTAAACAGAATCCGAAAAGGAACTGGCTATCTGGATGAATGGGGACACTAAAGAATGCATTCTTGAGATCAATAACAGTAAAGAACGTAGCTTCGGAATCAATGGCAGTCAATAGGGAAGAAATATCTGGAACCACTGGGTACTGGGGTATGATACATTTATTAAGTTCTCGAAGGTCAATCACTAATCGATAAACTGGAGGTGCATTGGGATCAGTACGTTTTAGAATCGGAATGATAGGAGAATTACATACATTGGAGTCAGTTTCTACAACCACTCCTTGAGCAATGAGCTCGTCAATAATTTTGGATAAGGCTGCTACAGCCTCAGGTGGCAATTTGTACTGTCGGATTCGTGGTAATACAACACCTTTCTTCAGGGTGACACGATGGGGTGTGATGTGCATACAACCTACATCAGTTGGACCTTGCGCCCATAAATGCTGTGGTACATTCAATAATCTTGGATCAAAATCACGTAATACATAATGACCTTTAAAATCTCGTAAGAACAATCGTACTCCTTCTGGGGAACAGCATATAACTGCTCCTAATTCTTTCAGAGTCTTAATACCTAATAAATTCTCTGGACATGATTTCGTGAGTAACAAGTCTGTAGTTCGGGACAATGGACCGACTTCTAGGGAAACTGGTTTCGATATTTCATTAACAATAGGCTTTCCTGAAAATCCAAGGGAAACATTTCTAGAGCCTGAGAGTGGAGCCCCTGGAACCTCGTCATGACTGATGGTAGTCCTACTTGCCCCTGTATCAATCAGAAACTTTCTGTCTTTCCCTAATACTTGACTGTGTATATAGGGACCCTCTTGATCTACAGGAATCTCGATGAGAGGCAAGCCAACCTCCCTCTCTAGGCTGTTTCATGAATACTGCTGGTAATCTGGATATTCTGACTGTGCGTACTGGTACATCTGCTGTGTAACGTGTTGTGTGGCAGCTATAGGCTGCGGTACTGTAACTGTCTGTTGTGCATTCTGCGGTGGCTGGGAAGTCTGCGGAACTTGTTCTTGTCTAGGCGGACGTGGTCTCTCTTTCGTTTTACCAGTAGCTATGTTGTGTTTCAGAACTGCACATTCGTTTATATAATGACCTGGCTGTTTACAATAATTGCAGGTCCCTTTAACGGGAGCTGCAGGATGACTAGCTTGATTCGTACCCCTCTTCTGACTGTCTTGTGGAACAGACTGTGCAACTAGTACTTTCATTTTCGTGTCTTTCATATGTCTCCTTTCATGTTCCTGCTCCTCCCTGATTCTGTTCTGGTGATACTGGAGCATCTGGAGCATTTGTGACGGAGTATTAGCTTGCCAGGTACTTTCGACTTTCAGTACTCGATTTTTAACTTGTGGTAAAGAATTCTCAACTAGTTTGGTAACAAAAAGATGTGGATACGATTCACTACTTGTTTTCAGACCACTATTAATAATGAAACATTTCTCCAATCTAGAATAAAAATCACTAGTGTCTTCGTCTTGTTTCTGTTTACAGGCTGAGATGGCATCCCAGTCTTCCTTTTTCGTGGCTAGTAATCTTGGCAAGACTTGTATTAACAATTCGGGCAATGCTTTAGCTTTGTCCCCAAGACCAGTACCTGGAACTCGTGTATTATCTTCAGTCTCTAATGCGGTCCAATCTATCTTTTTCTCTCCCACCTCCCATTCTTTTTCTTTAAGTTTTTCATATATGCCCGCAGGCAACAGGACCTTTAACATTTTAATGATATCAGGATACGTGTATTCTCCCATACGGAGCATGTCCTTTAATTCACGGTGGAACCCTGCTGGATCTTTATCGTGACAGGGTATTAACTTTTTCATTTCTAGGAGTTCTATTTTCGTGATAGGGGTGTAAACAAATACTCGTTCTAGATCACCCCCCTCTCCCTTAACTGGATGTACTTCTCGCAACGGATTCTGTCTGTCTATGTAGAATGATTTTCTTACTGGGGGTGGGACAGGAACAAAATGTGGATTCAGGAACGTTCTGTATTTATGGCGCTGTTCTAATATGACACTAATTAAATCGGTACCTAGACCTTTCCATTTGTTTAGGAGTAACTCGTTTAGTACATCATGTAAAGGACCTGGATCAGAATGCTGATCCTCATACAGTGTAATGAGGTGCTGGATCATATACGTACCCACCAGACGCTGCTCGGCTGGGGGCAGTTTCAGAAACGTTTGGGCCACTATTTCATCTGGAAACGTGGTAGAATCACTAGTCCATCGGACTGCTGATCGGGCTAGTTCTTGTTCATGCATGGTACTAAGCTCACTATAACCTATTCGTAGTTTCAGAATTTTATCGGTGGCCTGAAATACTTGTTCAAGAGAACACTGTGCTGGTACGGGAGGAGGAAAAGCTTTCTTGTAATCTAGGCGTGAATGTCTGTCGGAAAATCTAGTTCTACCTACATACGCTATTCTGGTGGTATTCTCGCTGTCTACCTCTTCATTTGAAGAGTCATTCTCTTTCTTGGTTGCTCTTTTTGCTTCGTCCTTCTGGTGTATACTTATAATTTCCTTACGAATTTTCCTGTACATACTTTCTATACTACCTTGTGACTTGTGTTTTCCCTCGGCTATATTGTCACTCCACCTAGTCAGGCCTTTCATCTCGTCTTGGTCTTTATCAGGATAATCTTGTTCTCTTATTAAACAGTTAATCAAGAACTGTAAAATCATATTTTGAATCTCGGATTTCCTGTGTGCCATAGCTTCGTGAATACTTCCTGGATTTTCTCCTGTACGGATAAAATGATATATTCTGTCTAGATGTTCTTTCATGTCTGGCAGGGTGGCCAAAAAGTTGGCAACCCGTCTTAAACGTACTGAATATAATATCATGTGATCTTCGCCTGGAACTGGATCATATATGCAGTCAGTAAGAAGTCGCTTGAGGTCTGCGTATGTAGCCACCTTTGGCGTACGCTGTAACGCTGCTTCTCGCGGCGTCAGTCGTCTTACTTGAGGCGGGGTGATAGGAGCACCTCCCCCCGCACCTCCTGAACTGGAATCGTCAGTTAATACTGTACGTGCTGGTAAAGTGACTGGCAAAACGGGCACACTTAATGTGGGCTGGTCCGGGGGTACTGGCACATTAACGTGGTCCCCGGGACCAGTGGCTGGAGGAACAGGAATTACATTATTAACAGGGTGCTGAGGGTGAGCAGGCGGAATAGGATTTGCATATGCTGGGACTGTATCGTCCAAGTAGGACGAAAGAAAAAATTCAGCTGCAGTCGGTTTATGACGTAGCTTAATCGGGACCAATGGTGGCGGTAAATTACAGGGTACTTCCGGGGTTGCCTTCGGCAAGCCCTCGGCAAGAAGAGGATACATACCTTTAATAAGGGCATTTCTCTGTCTGTCTGACTGTTCTGCTCTAACTCGTTCACCTTCTTCGATTAATTCCCTTTCTTGGGCCTTTTCTGCGGATTCCCTACTTAACTCTGCTTTTCTGAATTCTTTTTCGGTTCTTCTATGAGATTCTTTGCGCCATAACTCGATGGCATCTTTCTGGGACTGTCTGGCTTTCTTTTTCCATAATGCTTCTTCTACTCGCATGATGCACTCGGCATCCCATGTACCTGATACAGGCCATCTATATTTCTCTTCAAGATCCTTTGTATAATCCACCCATAAGTCTAGATATAATATGGCATCTAAGCCATGCTTGTGATACATAAAATGTCCAGGACTGTCCCTAGGAGGGACAGGAACTGATTCTTCGAGTAACCCTTTTCTGGTTTTTATCTGACGTAATTTCGAAAACAGAGGCATAATCGAGTCGTACTTGAACTAAACACAATACACAATAATCACAGTAATGAAATGGCAAACAAATCACTCATACCACGACATAAAAAAACATTAATAACAGTTCGAACAGAATACTACCTGATACACTGAAAACATAACCCTTGAATTTCTCGAGAACGGACTTACTAGAATTACTGGATGCACTGCTAAAACAGTACAGAACATACCGGTCTCATAAAGAGACACGTCATACCGTATCCACCTAGATGAATACTTCGGACTGGATCTGTGTACCCAAACCCATCGGACCGGAGACAAACTAATGACCCCGTCTAGATACTCCCCCAGCAACGGTACTCACCGGGAAGCAGAATTTGAAGGCCTCGGACTGGACTGGACTGCTACGACGTCGAACTACGAACTTCGGACTTCGGAAACAGGTGGGCCTCCGGATACCTCGGACCTTGCTCTCTCGGCTTGGGCTCTGGTCGGGACGAACCGCATTCCTCACCGCCTCGTCTGGATGCCAGACCGCAGTCTCCGTCTCCTCCGTGGGCCTGAGGGAGACTTGATGAAGCAGAAATATCTGCACGTGCACGGTAGAGGTCCGTCACGGCTGTAGAAGGGTCAGGGGGCCTGCGTTACATCGCCGGCGCGTGGGGAAGGGGCTCGTCCCTATTTGGGTGCCATTATGTGGTAAATAAATAATTAATTACCAGTACTATTTTTGAATACATTAATGAAAACAGATAGCTCAATAAATAAGAGGCAGGATCCGTGGAATCTGAGTCTAACAGGCTTTAATCAGGCACAAGGGAAGGGACAGGATCGGAACAGCCTGAAATAGAATGGCATGGACTGGCAGCTGCAACGTCTCATTAACAATACATGATATATATATAGTAAAACAGTATAATTACATTACATACAGTAGGCGTAACAAGTGACAAACGTAAGATAAGAACACATGGGCGTGAAAAGAAGGCGTGCATAGGGCGTGCACGTAGACATGTGATGAGAACGTCACAGAAGTGTCATAAATGGGTGGATACATGGAGGGGGCTACCTGGGCAGCTGGAACCTTTGACCTAGTGGTGCGCGCAAACGGGCCATGACGTGTAACTGGGAGAACTGGGGGCTCTGACTTCTGTGCTAGAAGAGGAGACTAAAGTCTGCGATGTCAGGACGACATGTACCTATAGCATATCTGGTATCTGGTGTTTGGAGTACATGTTGATAGAATCTAAAAGTTATCAGAGCAAAGGCTACTGGACACTAAGACTGGTGCATGCATATATTCTTCATGTATTGCGTGTGCTATGAATCTTCTATGGATATTAATACAGTAATTCACTTGCGTGGAGACAGAAAGACTAGACTATAGCTGGAGATGTTTATGCGGTTCGTTAGCTTAGGAATGTGAAGACGGAGAGCTGAACTGATAACTAGAGGCATAACATATTCTTGGCAGACAGGCAGGCAGAGCCAGGCCCGGCACCGCGCTGCGTGGCAGGAAGTAAGCGAAGGGTCAGGGATGCAGGTGGGGGCTGCATCGCTCCTCGGAGTGGTTTCAGGAGACTGGAGCTTGAATCTGGTGCTCAGGCCCTTTGAGGCCTGGAAACGGGGACATTTCGATGAATTAACGTGCACAATGTAAAACGTTGGCAACATAGGCCTAATACACGTTGCTTTCACAGGGACTGGAAACTGGCATACTAACGTTGGACACAACTATAATTGCGTCTTTAATCGATCATAGGGGGATATATGCATATCGATCATGCACATATTACATAGGATGGGGAACACGTAGGCACACATGACAAGGCAAAATTCAATTTTCCTCAGCCCCCGCACGGGAAGCGAACCCACTCGTAGTTGGTGGTACAGTTTGCGATCATATGGCTTGGTGATTAAGTCCCAATAGGCTTCGTATTTAGGAACATCTTTTACAACCAAAAATTCCAGTGTTGGACATAGCAGATCTCCTCTCAGTGATCCAATGCCAGTAAATATCCTTAAGTGCCTTTTTTGTAGGAAAAGTCGCACTTGCTGGATCTACCCATAGTGCCTCTAGGTTTAAGTTTTTCAAGAGAGACCTGAGGTGGCAAAACCAGGGTACCCTATGAGACCCATCAAGACCCCTCACATCTTCAATGGCTTCAGCAAACAAGGATAATTCCGGTGTAGTCCACAGACGCCGCCAAAACGCCAGTGCTCTAAACCGTACCACGTCTTCAATGGACTTGACACCTAGGTCTAACTGCAGGGGTAAACAGGGTGTCGATTGAGGGAGGCCAGTTGCCATTCTCAAGAACCTATTCTGAGCCACCCTCAAGGAGGAAAGTTCACTATACCCCCACAGCTCGGCCCCATAGGTAGTTGCAGGAATTACCTTGGAACCATAAATTTTAACAAGCGGTGCCATGGGTTTAGTGAGGGATTTAGCATACTCCTTCAATAAGGCTCCCCCAAGTTGCCCATGTTTCAAGGTCATAAGATCCATCTGCGGTTTCCAGCTCAGATTCTCACTTAGTGTGACACCCAAGTATGTGAAGACCTCAGTTTGATCCAGGGTGGCGCCACACATTGACACCTTGGCCTTCACAGGCTTGGGGCCACGCAGAACCATAAATTTGGTCTTATTAACGTTCACCTCTAACTCATGATCGCTGCAAAAACACTCAAAACGAGCCAGGGCGGCAGGGCAATCCCTGCCTCGTTTTCGAAATAATCAGAGTGTCGTCCGCAAACATGAGTAGGGGGATTTTCATTCCTGCAAGTGTGGGCGCGTCCGTTGGAAAATTTGTAAAATACTTAGTCACCCCATTGTAAATGTAAATGTGGGATACTTGTAAAGCGCACTGTTACTCTACCCGAGTGTCCTGGCGCTGTAGACCGCTGGGGAACCCGTCCTGGTTTTCCCTGTGAGATGGTCCCTTTCTGGGTATCTCCAGGGTGAAACCAGGCATCCCCGGCGTCTGTGGGGGGCCGTTGTAGAGATGAGGCAAGCTTATTGCCCAGAGTTACCGAGTGTGTTCCCTGGTTAGAGTAGGCACTGAGGCGAGAATTATCGAGTCCGTTGACCCTGGTCCAAGACCCTGCCGCGTCGGGAATTGAACCCTGGTCCCGGGCCACTCTCTGCTTACAGGTCTGCCGCCTCTAACCAGTGAGCCACACCTCTCCACTCCATTAATAAACAAAGAAAACAGGGTCGGGGCCAACACACACCCTTGTCTGACACCCTTAGCAACTTTAAAGCTGTCAGTAACTTCACCTGGGCCACCCCATCTTACTTTGGCGTAGGTGTTTGTATGCAAATTAATCAGCATCACCACCAACTCTTTGGGCATACCAAGATCCAGCAAAACTTCCCATAGCTTAGACCTCGGCACAAGGTCGAAAGCTGACCTAAGGTCCACAAATGCCGCAAACAACAGGCCTCCCCCAAGAAGGACCACCTTCCAATATACTAGCATAAATCTAAAAACTTGCTCCAGGGTCCCCATATGTTGCCGAAAACCCGCCTGCAGAGGGCTTAAAACATCATAGTCGGAAATCCAAGTCTGGATCCTGCCCAAAAGAAGGCGGGCCACAATTTTTTGTACTGCATCAATGAGGCTTATGGGTCGGTAATTGGCCGTTACTGAGCGGTCCCCCTTCTTGTGAATGGGGAGGATCTCCGCCCCAAGCCATGATTCTGGGACTTTCGCACCCCTTGCTAGTGCATTCGCCAAGAAAACAATATATGGGACCCAAAGGTCCTGTTCCTGCTTAAACATGTCGGCTGGTATGCAGTCAGGACCTGGCGCTTTGCCTCCCGGAATAACATTTAACACCGCCCTCACTTCAGTAGGCGTGAAGACCAAGGCTTCTTTGGTGGTGATGTGAGTCGGATATGCGGGGCTGGAGCCATTCGCTTTGAATTGGTTCCCATAGTACTCAACCCATTTCCTTGGCTCAACACTATTAGCGGGGGATCTATCTTGTGGGCAGTTTCCCCATTTAAGCTGCCGCCAGAATTTGATCATATTATTACTCTGGCATGCCTCCAGCAGTTCCTTCCAGCGGGTCTCGTCCCAATCCTTCTTAGCAGCGGCCTGC
The DNA here is from genome assembly GCF_964261635.1 of Lissotriton helveticus. Lineage (NCBI taxonomy): Eukaryota > Metazoa > Chordata > Amphibia > Caudata > Salamandridae > Lissotriton > Lissotriton helveticus. Next base: position 129,675,074 of record NC_136061.1, on the reverse strand, counting down.
ACAACTTTATAGGTGGCACTGCAACAGCGAATTAGGGTCTGGTCTCTTGACCTTAGAGCCGCGTGTAGCGCCTTTTGTGATTCCCTACAGGCGCTATCGAACCAAGTTAGGGGCTTATGTTTATTCTTACTGGGGCCCATGGGTTTAATAAAAAAGGTTTTGAGATTTAAAAAGAGATCCTTGTGAAGAAGTGTAATGTTATCCAGAAGGGCCGACTCCTGGCTAAGCCCGCTGATTTGGGACAGTGTTTCCCTCAGCATGCTTCTAATCCTTAACAAAACCTCCTCATCCAGGGCTATTTCAGGCCAACTAACCCTTCTTCCATTGTTGGTTAACAAAACCTGTGGCAAGGACGCCTCTGCCGCCATTGGGGCTGCAAAGGCACCTTCTTCAATTGATAGAACCAGTGGGTTATGGTCGCTTTCAGCTCTATTAGCAACCACCATATCCAGCAAACTGGGCCACATTTCCACGTTCACCAGGATGTAGTCAATGCGCGAGCCGGATCTGCCATTATCAAAGGTCATTGCCCCCATCCTATCTGACTTCAGACGCCCATTGACTGCACGCATTCCCTGGTTCAAACAGAGGCCCTTTAAAAAAATGGCCGATTGAGTCCATTTCATGATTGGTTGCAATTCCAGACCAGGAATACCCCACTGGGAGTCCTCGTCCTCGGTAAGCAGACCATCATCCAACCCCATGGGTTCAAAACAGGTATTGAAATCACCCAGTACCACCCTATTTGTGTTCACCGGTAGTGAGCCTAGGAATTCGTCCAACGCCAATGCAACAGGGGAGCATTTTCCCCCTTGGACACCCCGCATATAAATATTCACAATTACCATATTTAGTCCTGAAGACGAGGTTATCCGTATGGCCAGCATATCGGGATTATCCATTGGGAACTCCTCCACCGCTACACCAGCGTGTTGGCGCACCCAGATAGCTAGGCCACCCACTGGTCTGCCCCTTGCTCCCTTCGTAGCGGGTCTAGAATAATTCAAGTACCCAGCACGAAAAATTGGCCAAGAGCCCAAGTTTCCTGAAAGGTCCAAATGTCAGAGAGATCAATAAAGGTCCCCCAATCCGACAAGTCTAGCTTTGATTCGAGACCTGCAATATTCCAAGAACTTATCCGTAGCTTTAACAGCCACAAGTTGGATTCCTCCTGCCCCACTCCTGCCAGGCCAGAAGTGGCAGAATGTGGAGTACAAGGAGTGAGGCTAGCGCCTGGGCAAGGAAGTAAAGAACCTGCAGGTGGGACTAGAGGAAGTAAATCACCTGAGATGGCTTTGTCAACGTTTAAACCATTAATTAGCCCCTGTTCGGCTCCCTCGGCAGATAAGCAACAATCAGTAGAAGGGAGAACAGATATGGGGTCTGTAGGAAAGCCAGTTAAAGGCCAGTCATATACTAATTCAGGTAATGGGAATGATCTGGGGGTGAACATACCCTGTGGACTATCAGCAGATTCCCCCAGCTGTCAATCACACCCATCAAAACAGGATAAGATATTAAATCTGTTGGATGTTTCTAGCGGGGTGAAAGGGATCAGATGGTCCATTCTCCTATCCCCATGCACCTGTTCCAACCTCCCGGGTGGCATACCATAGTTTCTTGCAGGCACTGTATTCCGTCCTAGGTCTAACCTAGTGGGCAAGGGTCTAATGGCCTGTCCCGTATAACTATTAATGGGTGGCATATACATATTGTGTTGTGTATCAACTAAGCCTCCTGGAAAGAAAGGGGGGCACACAAGTGATCTTGGATAAAAGAAGGTCAAGTCATGAGGAACTATGGCACTATCAATTCCTCTTTGTGACCAACGGGGTAGTCGGCTTCTTCCCCTTTGCGACCAGACTGGGTGGTCGGCTTTTTCCGGTGAGTCTTCATGCTTCTGGTTGTCTGTGCAACTATTTTTCCTTTCCGTCGCAGTTCGATTGCTTTGGCGCGCTTCTGGGTGCGCTCTTCGGTCGCTTCCGTTACTTGCTGCTTTGGGCTACTGCTGTCTGCACTGCTGCGCATTTGCGTCATGCGCCTTCGCCCTTTCCTGTTGCCGAGTTTCGGAACCACCGTCGGTTTGTGTGGTGGTGCTCCTGTCTTTGCCATACTGCTGCAGCGATGGCCTGTGGCCACCAGGCATCGCTGTACTTTCTTCCGGCGTGGTTTAAGTGCTTCTGGAGTGTTTGCTTAAATACTTCTGGAGAGTTGCGTCACCGCTCCGTTTACCTTCTTCTGGTCACTCCCTTTCGCGTGCTGATGGCTGCGCTCTTTGTTTGCTTTTCTTGGGTTCACTTGCTGCGCGTTCTCTTGAGTGTTCTTTGTGGAGTTCCTGCACTCCTGGCGCGTTCCATGCGCTTCTGGCGCGTTCCTGCGCCGTCTCCTGGTGTGTTCCTTGTGTTTCTGGTGCGTTCCTGCGCCGTCCCCTTTTTTTCCAAGGATGTGTGATGACTTGGCGTCACTCGGGCGTGGCAGTGTTCTTGCGGGCAGCGGTGCTGCTGGCTTCTGGGCTGTTCCAGTGGGATCTGCGTACTTTTTTACGCTACGGTCTCCCAGGTGTCTGCGTCAGCATTTGGCACGTACTGCCACTGTAGTGTTGCAGGCTCTCACTCAGTGGCTTTAACCAATACTGTCTTTTCATTTGTGTGCACTGTGTGGCATCAGGGTGGCCCTGCGCTATAGTCAGTCACTGTTTGGCAGCTGTCTTCTAGCTGCTGCATGTTTCCCTTTTGTGCCTACACCTGTCACTCTTCTGAGGAGAGTCCTTGGCTGTAATTGCTGGGTCCCTGAATATGGGCCCCAACAGTGAGACCTTCCTTTTCTGCCGGTCTGTCCGTGTCACGTATTGCTAGCATTCCAGGAGCGCAGTACTGCTACCGGCACTGGAGGGCACTGCCGGACTACTTGATGCCTCCTACGTCCGTTTTCTTTCTTTTTTTTTTTTGCAGAGTTTTATATAGCGCAAACTAGACCCGAACCAAATCAGGTATCAGAGCGCTTTACATATTTTCCAGTTACGTTACATGAGGACACACTTTCATTTTAGGCATGGGGAGATTAAGTGATTTGCCCAGAATCACAGGAGGTTTTGGCGTCGTTACCGAGACACGAACCCAGATCCCCAGGTCCGAAGTCAAGCGCCCTAGCCGTTAGGCCAACTCCTCTCCCCTTTCGTTTCTTGGAGCCTCACTCGATTCCTTAGAGCTACTATTCGTCCTCCGCACTCAGGCCTCCTTGGGGCAACGTACACGGAGGGCAATTCTTGACGGGTGCTGCCTTCACTACATATTTGATGCCCATCGATCTGCAGAGTTCTGTCTGTTACTGCTGCCTCTCGCCGGGAACACCCACGCGCAGCAGGGGCCTTAGCGCTCCCTACCGGCGCCTGCCCCCGTGTCCCGTGAGTCTCCTCCCAGCGGTATCACAGCCATGAGACTCCTTGAGCCGTCAGTAATGCTCCTCAGCTTCCTGGTAAGTCCTTTCAGTGTTTGGGGGGGTAAGTCCTCCACGGCGCATCTCTCTGCAGCGTCGGCAACATGCAGTCGCTTTCTTACTGCGCCGCCCCTCTCAGCAGCCTCTCTTGCATCACAAGCTGCGCGGGGGCTGGCGTTTCTGCCCGGAGGCAATGTGGCTTCGCTATGGAGCAGCGCTCTTCGTGGGGGTGTGAGGGAGCAGGTCACCGCTACGGTCTCCGTCTCCCCATGGTCGGGCTCACCTCTTTCTCATATGCGGGGTGGCCTCCCTCTGGCCACGCACTGTCCGATTGCATACACGGCCCCGGACAGCAGACCCACTCAGTTTCTGGGCTGTGTGGGGACTCGTGTTGCTGCGGGTGGGCTCCGCTTTACTGCTTTACTCCAGCGACTAGAGCAGTGGTATGGTACGGATTATATCTGCGGCCTTGCTCGTCGCAGCCTTGATGAGGCGGGGCGGACGGGCCGCCACTGGTGGAGCCGGCCCGACAGCGGCCCCAGGAGACCTCCACAGACAGGGTGGGCGTCCCACCGGAAGCTACTTATACACGGACCACACCTCCCGCAAAGCTGAACGGGGACCTCCGCCCCCCAGGAACTCGGGCGAAAGCCTAAGGCCTCCATCCAATGAAGGCCTGGCTGGGGTAAGGTAGGCCCTGCAGTTCAGGACTAGCCCATGAGATGTCGGGGTGGAGTGAGACCCCGTTCCTCCTGGGGTGTGGTGGGGGCTAGGGCCAGGTCCCGGACGGGTTCCCTGTCATTGGGACTCCCGGTGCATTACCGAGTTGGGTGGCGTCCGTGGGCCCCCCCTTAAATACATAATGGAAAAGCTAGCCTTCCTGGTGCCTGCATTGGACAGCTGATGCGCTGGTGTGGGCTAGGGGTGCGGCGAGTGCAATCCTCCTAGGGGGTCGCCAAGTTACAGAAGCAGACGAGCTAGACCAGGTGCAGCTTGTGGCCTGGAGCGGCCTGTTTCCGTGAGGCCCGGCCTGCGCCGGCTCAACTGGACGCATACTTCAGGGGCGCCCAGAGAGACAAGCGAACCTAGGTAGAGATTGCCCCTGTCAGGAGACAGAGGGATAGGCGACACTTAGCCTCCCGGCCCCTCTCCCGGTCATCATAACAAAGGGAAAACCCTCAGGCCCCACCATAAAGCAGAGTACACTGGACCAGTATACGACTGCCCCCGAAGGGGCAAGTAATGTTGATGTTGGGTTCCCCATCCCAGACAACGCTACCCTGCAACACGTTAGATGCCAAGATCAATGCAGTCGGCTCGGAAGTCTCCTTCCTAAGACAAGACCTCGAGAGGCCGTCGATCGCATTACTGAGGCCAAAACTAGAGTATTGTCTGCGAGGGCACGGTTGAATCGCTACAACAAAAAGTCAGCAAACTCACAGTGGTTATGCAGGAGCTGAGCTCTCGAGTGGAGGACGCAGAGGGACGTTCTAGGCGAAGCAATCTGTGCCTTATTGGTTTCTAGAGGGATGGGAAGCGACCTTCATGGAACGCTTCCTTGTGTAATGTCTGAAATCCCTGCCAGAGGACTCCCTGTCCTGCTCTGTCGAGTTGGCCCACCGGGCGCTCATATGGAAGCCCACCCCCTCCCCCGGAGAACACCCCGACCTGTCATAGCCAAACTGTTGAGCTATATGGACCGGGACACTATTCTCCAATACGCTAAGGGTCATAGAGATAAATTAATATACAACTCTCATGCCCTCATGATTTTTCCCGACTATACTCATCTTGTTCAGCAACAGCGTCAGTCATTTGCTGCAGGTAAGCGTAGGCTCAGAGAACTAAACATCCAATACATGCTGTTATATCCGACACGAATGTGAGTAATCAACAAGTCTAAATCCTTATTCTTTGACACCCCGGAGGTGATCTTTGCATGGACCGAGGAGGCTGTTCACCGCAAACCATACACCCCGCCCCCAACGGAATCGGACTCCTCATAAGTTACTCACATGAATCACCCGAAAAAAAGTCCACCTCCAAAAGACAACACAAGTCGAGATCTAACTGGCGCTCACAGACACAGGGGGATGAGTCATGACTGTTATGAGGACGTCGCCTGGCACCCTGCCACAGACTCCTGATATGGATGTTCATTTGCCCAGATTACATGGTCCGTCTGTGGAGCACCACCAGACTTGGGGGACTCTAACAGGTGTTTCCTGCACACCCTGAGCAACCATGGTTAATGACATTGGGAAGTTGGGGAACTGTTGTGTAGTTCCTATAAACCTATATAGGATCTGCCCGTGTGGACAACAGACACTGCAGGATTGGTGTCCAGACTAATTCTAGACACCCCCAGTTGGTATGTTAGCCTGTGTACCAGCTAGCTCACAGTGGCACTAGTAACCCCTCTTACCAAGGAGAGAATAGTTCTTGGCAACTATCGAACATGACAACTCTGCCCTATCAGGGAACGTGGAAACAGTGATATACTTTTAAATATATGCAAGTATATAAAATACATGACAGTAGTGAATGCGTGCTCCTACGATGCTACCCTAACTAAGTGTACCTAAGTGTACTTAGCATGTATATAGGTGTAGAGCCAAGAATCCCTCTAGGATGAATTCAACCCCATTACCTGAAGTGAAAGACTGTGGGACCCTGTCTTGGTCTCGAGATGGATACCCCGCGAGGGATGTCAGATCACTGCGAGCTGGAGTGTCTGCGTGCAAGAACCTCATTGTCTCGCGTCAGTGTGTCGGCATGGAAGTCCTTTTCTCCTCTGACTACCTCAGCAAGATATGGTGTTTATATACCCAAAGTGGTATCCTCAGGGGTTCTACCTTGCTGTGTCATGTCGGACTTAGGATGACAGAGGGAATGACCCTTATACATAGTTATTATGTAGGAGATGGTAGTCCTGCTGAGTTTCCAAGAACCCTCATGTATAATGGATGAGGCTAGTTTTCAGGGAAAACCCCACGTCCTGTTAGCAGTACCATAACTAGGTAAAAGGTCAGTCCCAAGAACCGTTATGTAGTATAATGGTTGGGGAGAATATAGGTGAAAGGGTAGGTTGCTATCTGAGGCTATATTGGGGTACCTATATGGAACATAACAGAACCATTGGCGGGAGTATCCCAGGTCCCTTGTTGGGGCTTTGAGAGCTTTCCGGCGGCGACAGATACTTCATGTTGGTGGAAGTCTTGGGGCAGGGGAGGGAGGAAAGGGTATTGTATTTGGTTATACAAAGGTTAACACAGTTCAGGCACAGACACAAAGGCACATTCATCTCTCCGCACACACTCCGCATTTGGCAACCCCCCTGAAACACAGATGGCTGCGAATACCACCAACACTCTGCCAGGGGGGCTTAACAACACGACTTGGAATGTCTGTGGGGTCCTAGGCAAAATCATTCAGGGTGCTATCCTAAGGCAAGCCAAACGACTGGAGGTTGACATCCTCCTCCTGCAAGAAATGCATATGATGGGTAACAAAGCACCATGCGTAGCCCGCATTCGGAGTTTGCCTGTGGGTCACGTGGTTCAGCAATCCTTATACATCGTAGGGTCCCCAAAAGCCCCTCCAAAGTTTGGTCCGACCCAGGTGGGAGATACACCATTGTAGTGGGCACACTGTATGGGGAATCACTGACGCTGGAAAGCTTCTATGCCCTCCTTCTCCTCGGACAAACTTTGGTATATAGAGTCGTACACCTATGAGGGGACCTCCCAGATGGTTTATCAGTAATGGGAGGCAACTGAAATGACACTATGGTGCCTAATGATTCGTGCTGGGAGACAGGCCTAGGTCCCCAAACGGGAGGATCTAAAGTTCATCACCCAGTGGTCAGATGCATGCACTCCTCAACCATGTTTTGTGGGGTGGTGGTGCCATTAGGGTAGCTTTGTGTACCTGTACACAATCTACCTACTGTGGAGGAATCGCCGCAGCCGATATATATGCTTATTAATCCACCTACCACTTACTAAACATTAGCGAGTGGTGGTATAGCGCACAAACGGACCCAGCCTTCACAGTGGAGAGCCGTGCAATGAGTATTAACTCTCTTCTGGACCTCCTCTATGGCCAAACAAACCTTGATCATCTACCCCCAGTGTGTAAAGTAGTCATACAGCTGTGGAGCCGTATAGTGAGGAGGATGGGTTGGGGAGGGCGCCTGACGCAGACAATCCCACTGTGGCATGGAACCTACGTCCTACTACCAGGTGAGTGGGACCTTATCGGGATCTCAACGCTGGGAGACATAATGCAGGGGACAGTGCTTAAGTCCTTTCAGAAATTACAAACAGAATACCACCTCCACCACAATTAATTCTATAGATACTTACAACTTAAGCATGCCTTGGCACCGCATAGCCGTTTTCTGGAGGGATTGCCGGAGTTTCACCCCTTAGAAGGTCGCTTGTTGATGGGAGACCTAGGAGCTCACAAAATCCAACAAATTCATCAGACATTATTCACCCGTAACCACCAGGAGCAACAAACTCACAACTAACAATCCCCTCAAGGCCAATTTTAACAACTTGGTCTCCAACCTCAGCCCTCCTGCGACTGAAATCCCCACAGGCACCCCCCTCTTCACCCCTGAGAATCTGAATTCTCCCCCACAACCTACTCAAACCCTGTTCCCACGACCCTTACTTCCCCCTGGTCTAACGTCATTTCCAATCCAGTGATCTCTCTCCCCCCTTCTACAACTGCACCATCGACCCTGGCTAGCACATAGTCTCGAGCCTGGCCTGGACTCGGAGAATCATTAACCATGCGAAACGCCCGGAGGGCGACTAGCTGCGCCGCAGGATGGGCAAGGGCGACAATACGCAGAGCAGGCTCAATTTCGAGCAAAGGAGCTCGAGATCTCAGGGAGCAACGGGCGGTGAAAAAACACTGAACAGGAAGATGAAGACATAGCAGGGGGCGCAGAGATCAAGAACATGCTCTTGGCTATGGAGAAAGGCCTTCAAAACAGTATGACGTCGCTCGGATCGAAGCTGGATGCCCTCACCTATAGAATGGACAGAATGGCGGAGCGCATAGACAAACACGCGGAACGCCTTGACATGTCCGAGAGGAGATTAACGGAAGCAGAAGAGGCGCAGATGAAGTTGGGCACGGACCATAAGAGACTAGACAAGATGATGCAGACGTTGCAGGACAAAACGGAAGATTTGGAAGCCTGCTCCCGTCGATGCAACCTCCGAATAACAGGTCTTCCGGAGATGACACAGACTGGCAATATGGAGCTGTTCGTTGAGAAACTGCTGTCTACCCTGCTTGGGGCCGAAACTTTGTCTCCGATGTTCGTGGTGGAGCGTGCCCATCGTTCATTGGGCCCGCGACCGCGTCCGAGGGCCCCTCCGCGCCCTATCATAGCTAAGCTGCTAAATTATAGGGACAGAGATGCAGCCCTGAGACAAGCCAGGGAAAGAAAAACATTGCAATATGAGGGATCGGAGATTTCGCTCTACCCGGACTTCACTGCCAGAGTGCAGGAGGCCCGCAAGCACTTTGCACCGCTCAAACGCCAGCTACGAGAGCTGGGACTGGACTATGCTATGCTGTATCCCGCAAAGCTACGTGTTAACCACCAAGGACACTCGCATCTGTTCACTGACCCTAGAGCGCTGCAACAAGCCTTAAAGAAATGGTCGAAAGACCACCATAGGGAGGCGAATATACCGACGTAGGAGGAGGAAGGCGGCGAGCAATTGGAGGACTGAGAGTACCTGTCCACTGCCTGATGACGTCTTCAGTTGGTAAGGTGGTGAGGCGGTGGATGGCGGCAGAGACTGTGGAATCACTTTGCGGGTCTTCAGGGATGGGGGTGGAGCCATTGATTCGGGTCGGGAGCAGTATAAAGTTGCCTACCTTATACTTACTGTGCTGAGGCCGAACTAGACGCGGACTCGGGGCTTCCTGGTGACTGGATTAGTATAACATTCTAGAGGTATAGCTGTAGCCTATAGGGAAGGAGATTAAATATTGCTCAGAAGCAATGGGGCATAGCCTAAGTGCGGTCTGCTTCTACGACCATGGGATCTACTCAGTTCAATTGGTACCGAAGTAATCTCATTGATGCTCACTATAGACTGCTGCGGGTTGGGGCAGAGGGGTTCCCAGTGTAGTGCGCGCTCGCACACCTGGTTGGCGCCCAGGCAACCTCGGCCCCCGCGTGCACATCACCTGATTTGTCTCCACGGAGACTACAATGTTTGGGTTGAGGGTCGAGTGGAGGATGGGTGGGGATTTCTGCATGGCCCAGTTGGGGAGGGACTGCTGTGGGTGGGGGGGACATGTTTGTTGCTTTATGCTGTAAGAAAGGTAGGGGGCAGGGTTTTCTACACAGGTACCACACACTGGTCATACTAGATTTACTTGATCATTGCATAATTTCACACTACAATAACTACACCAACACTGAGCACACCTAAACCTGGGGAGCGTCCCTCTCCAGTCACGCTTAAGGCACTGACGTGGAATGTGAAAGGACTGAACGATTTCCGTAAGCTACTGTAAGTGATGAACTACTTAAAACGCCTTCAAGTGGATATTGCTCTCCTTCAGGAGACGCGTTTACCACTTACCAGTAGGATCCTGCATAGCAGATGTTTGGAGGGTAACACTGTCGCTTCGGGTTTCACAACCCACGCCAGAGGGGTCCTAATCTGGGTGAACCCCAAATCTAAACGTACGTTAACCACACTACGAGTAGATACGGAGGGCCGCTTTATGATGGCACATTGCAAAGGACTAGGCATGAACTTTGTTGTAGTCAATGTATACGGACCGAACTATGATTCCCCAGAGTTTTATCAGTCTGTGGCAGATATCATCAGCACTCACAGTACTGAACAAATTCTGTGGGGTGGAGATCTCAATTTAGTGATAGATCCAGAGCTGGACAGGTCCACAGGCCCGCAACGTAGGCCCTCTGCAGCGGCACAGCTGCTGAGCACTCTGCTCATAAGCTTGGGTATGGAAGACATATGGAGGTACAGAAACCCGACGCAGGGGAGATATACCCACTACTCAGCCTACTATGATATTCACACCAGGATTGATTACTGGCTCGCCTCCTCTGCCACGATGGGGCGTGTTAGGGACTGCAAAATACTGCGGCGTACATTATCGGATCACTCACCACTTTTAATGGTAGTTGACGCCCCAAAGACAGTGATTCCCCCTTTTACGTGGCGTTTCCCACCGTTCTCGCTTCTTGACCCAGTGTTCAGGGGTGAACTAACGGAGGCAATGGAGGTCTTCTTTGAGACCAATGTGGGATCGGTGGACAGTTTCCAAACGGTTTGGGAAGCCTTTAAGGTCTATATTCGAGGCGTGGCCATGTCCAAACACTCTAGCGTGCTAAAGTCCATCAGGCAGAGGCTCTCCGAGTTGGAGAGGCAACTGCTGACACTGGAGGAGCGGCAATTGAGATGCCCGAGCGCCACAGTAGCGGAAGATATAAAATCCCTTCTTACAGAATATCACGAGGAAGCAGATGGAGAGGTTAAACTTATGGGTAAATATGCAACTGCGCGCTCCTATGGTGAGGGTGAGAGGCCTGGTTCAGTTCTGGCCAGACTGCTGAAGGGCAAAAGAGGGAAGCCGCAAGTAACTGAGTTAAAAACTTCTGGCGGCCAGACCACCGAGGACGAAATGGAAATTGCAAACACTTTCAGGAGCTACTACTCTGAACTCTACTCCTCGAAGAGTGGTGACCTCACAAACGAGATCCTGGAGTATTTGGAGCACATAGACCTGCCTATGCTTTCTAATCTCACAGAGAATTCCTAATGCACCCCATAGGTAAGGAGGAAATAACAGAGGCACTGGCGTCAATGCAAACTGGCAGTGCTCCGGGAGTAGATGGCTTCACGGTGGAATTCTACAAACCTTTTCAGGAGCAACTCATCCCCCATCTGTCTACACTATTCGATGACATATGTGTGGAGGGTAGCATGCTGCAGTCCACGAGGGAAGCGTTGCTAGTCACGGTATTAAAACCTGGAAACGCCCACGACGAGTGTAGTTCATATAGGCCGTTATCATTGCTAAATGTTGACACTAAACTTTACGCCAAGGTGCTGGCGACGCGTCTGGCGCTATTGGCCCCCAGCCTAGTGGACCCGGAACAGACGGGCTTCATCCCTAGCAGAAACTTAACATACAATATCCGTACGGTATTGGGCACAATGCAACATGTCAAACAGGAGACGAAGGCCATTGCAGTGTTTCTCGACATGGAGAAGGCATTTGATTCGGTAGAATCGCCCTTCCTAAGGCAGGTTCTGCAGAGGATGGGACTGGGCAAGCCGTTCCTCCAAATGATAAGTGCTCTTTACAACAAGCCCTCAGCCAGGGTGCGAATTGGCAACCTGGTAACGGATCCCTTTGCTATTGGTAGAGGAACTCGCCAGGGTTGTCCTCTCTCCCTGCTGCTATACGCTCTGGCGGCAGAGCCACTGGCTTGTGCTCTGAGAGAGTACCACGGCAACGAGGGTATCCGCTTCCCAACATATAACATAATTGTCTCCATGTATGCGGACGATACTCTGCTGTATGTACACGACCCAGAAAACAATCTTTCGCCGATGCTCAGAGAAGTGGTCCATTTTGGCACCCTCTCGGGCCTAAAGGTAAACTGGACTAAGTCAGTAGCTTTCCCTCTGACGCTGGTCACTCAGAAGTATGAAATAGAGTACCCGCTACAATGGACAGAGGACCCTATTAGATACTTAGGGGTACGCTTACACACTGACCCAGAGCTTTTGCTTAGGGAAAACTACGGTGTAGTGATGAGCAAGCTGGAGGATGACGTGGCGACCTGGAGCAGGCTCCCTCTCTCGCTGATGGGGCGCATTGCCATAATGAAAATGGTCGTCTTGCCTAGGCTCTTGTTCTTCTACAGTGCCATCCCGATGGTGCTGTCCAAGGCCTTCTTCCAATGACTAACACAGCTGATGGTTACTCTTTTTTTTTTTTATTATTATTATTATTATTATTATTTATTTATTTATTTATTTATTTTGTCCTCATTTGCCTGTCCCTCGTTCCAAGAAAGAAATGCCAACCACCCTGTATGTCGTTGGTCCGAGGACAAGGTCGTATTCCTTGTTTAGTCCCCAGACATGAAAACCAGACTGGCGGGAGATGCTTTCTGGAGTGGCCGAGGAGGGAAAGATGTTAGGCGGCCTGCCATTCCCTCAAAACTCCATCGAGGCGTGTTTCAGCCTGTATGACCAAATGCAATCGGACGTAACCACCACGTTGGACCATGGAGTGTGTAGGCATAATCATTGGACCTGGGGGGGGGGGGGGGGGGATGAAACCGCTAATGATGGCAAGGGATCTACCTTCACTGGACCAGTAGGTTCCAAAAAGTGAGGTTACGTTTACTGCAGGACCTGGCCTAGTCCACTTTTGATGTATCATATAGGGACGTTAGCCAGCCTGCATGTGATGGTGCTTTAGAGTCAACCCAGAATTAACAAATCTGCCTTCTTGCGAGAAGTATTGCATAAAACAGGAAGGTCTTTGCAGGACCAGTAAAGTTATCATCCAGCCCAAAGATTATCAATGGTAATGTGAGGGATAAAGAAGTTTTAAGGATTGAGTCCAGAGTAGCCTTTACCTCGTCCCAAAATAGATTGATTGGGGGACACTCCATAAACATGTGGACATCAGAGGCACCGGGGAGATTACATTTATTGCAGCATTTTCCTACTTGGAATTTGGATAGCCTTTGTGGGGATAGGTAAGCTCGATGGACCGTAAACAGGTGATTCCGCCTCAACCAGGAGGGCTTAACAGTTTTGTACAAAAGAGTGAACGATCTTATCCACAAATCCTCACACCGAAGGCCCATGTCACCTGCCCACTGCTCGTCCTGGAGGGTAAATTCCCCATCCACCTCCTCTAAAATGGTCCAATACCAAAAGGCTACCTCTTTGCCCCCCGATTGCCTCTCTACCAGCTGATGTTCCAAGTTGCTACTCCTCCCCAAATAGACCTTCTTCCTGATCAACTCTCTCGGCCAACTAACGAGCTATATATATTTAAACCTAGATAAAGCTGGGCCAACCCTCTCGTATAGTTCGTCCCATTCTATTAATAACCTTCCTGCTAGCAATTCACCCCACCTTAGGATCCCCGCCTCTTCTAGGGGCACAGCAAGAGTATCTCTAAAACAGGGAGGGAGCCCCGGGGAATCCCAAATTGGTGCAAGATTTGAAAAGTAGGTCAACCCAATTCTTGCTTTAATCAGTACCCAAGCTTTGGCCAGAGAATGTAAGGTCTTTAACCTCACCTTTTTGAAGAACTTCTGCTCCCCGAATTTAAATAGGAAGCCGTCAAGTGGCAAGTCCGCCCCGTTCAACATGGCCTCGAACATTTTCCCCTTGGATGTGCTTAATGGAGATTTCAGCAACATCCTAGAATGGGACAGCTGAAACGCCCATGCATAATATTGTAAATCTGGCAGGGCAAGCCCTCTCTTTTCCCTCCTCCTTCTCAGTTTCTTCCAAGCCAGCCTTGTTGCCTTATAATTCCAGACAAATTAGTTAATTTCCTGTTGGCATTTTTGAAGTTGCTTGGAGTCAAAGGCTAAAGGGATGGTATTGAAAATAAACGTAAACTTAGGGAGAATGGACATTTTTATTAGACTTATTCTCCCAAGAATGGTCAAAGGGAGGAAGGTCCAAGCTTTTAGAAGTGCCCGACATTCGCGGAGGACCTGGTCCAGGTTGAACTGCGCAGTGTTACCGATTTCCTGAATGATCTTTATTCCAAGGTATCGCATTGTTGGTGTTACTGCCAGTTGTGTGTTGCAGATATTCCACATCATTATCTCAGTTTTCCCTGCGTTGATCTCGTACCCAGAGATCCTCCCAAATTCTTCAGCCCTTTTGACAACTGTAGGGAAGGCTTGCACAGGATCGGAGGTATAGATAAGGATATCATCGGCGTAGAGTCCTACCCGCTTAACCCCCCCTCCAAACTCGAAAGAGGGGATGTTATGCTCTTCTCTTAGAGTTTGCGCAAAGGGTTCAATATACAAATTGAATAGGAGTGGGGAAAGCGGGCAGCCCTGCCTAGTTCCCCTCATAATTTTGAAGGGCTCTGTGAGAGTACCGTTAACCAGCAATTTAGCCCTGGGGTCTCTATACAAGAGATCGATGGTACGGCAGAAGTTAGCCCCCAACCGAAACTTTCTCATTACCGCGGTCAGATAAGGCCAATTGACCCTATCGAAGGCTTTAGTAGCATCCAAAGTGAGTATGGCCAAGGGGAGAGAAAAAGTGGAGGCGATGTCTATAGCCCCATGATGGTTACTCTTGCCTGGGCGAGTAAACAGCCCAGAGTTAAATGGATGACCCTCACACTGCCATACAGCATGGGGGGCCTTGGTGCCCCTAACTTAGAACTCTGTTACTGAGTGGCACTGGCGTTGCATCTGCACACTTGGGTGCATGGCGACCAGCACATTCCACATGTAATCATGGAAAGACTGTTCGCGGAGCCACTTGCCCTTCCAGTCACGGTGCTCCAGCCAATGGACCGCAGAACTGGTATACTTGATTCAATCACTTCCACCAATCACGCGTGGCACTCTTTACTGCTTGACGGGGGAGTGTATTGCTATACTCGCCGCTCATGCCAGTGGATTGGGCAGTGTGGCTGCCTCCTATTGGTGAAAGGGGGGTGGTCCAGGCCTTGAAGCAACTCGGCATACACTTTGCTGGTGACTTTTTCAGTGATGGCATGGTTAAAACCTGGGAACAATTGGCAGGTGATAGAAGTGATCTCAGACTACTGCTCAGATTCCAGTACCATAGAGTGTGTAGTGCCTTCTTAGACTTGTTGGGACCTGATCTGGCGGAACCACCGGAAGTTCCAGAGATCACATATGTCATAAAAACGGAATCTCCCCGTAAATTATTGACCAATCTGTATAAATGTGCACTGACACAGGAGGAACACCAGCTTGTTAAAGCCAGAGTGGATTGGCCGAGAGATTTAGCGATTACAATAGATGACACTATGTGGCAATACTGCTGCGTAAACACCAGCAAGATTTCCTTAAATGGAAAACACAGATTAATACACTTCAAATTCCTCCAAAGGGTATATTATACCCCTGAGAGACTACACAGATACGGCCTGCGGCCTGCGGTGGCCTGCGAGATGTGCCGCGCGCCACTCGCTGACTTTCTACATTTAGCCTGAAGTTGTCCAGGAGTGCAGACATATTGGGACAAGATTTTTTCAGAAATGAGCAGAATTCTTGAGGTTGAGCTGATTCCGGGCCCGGCGTTGGCGCTCGTAGGATAATCTCGGAGCCTCCCGGTCACAATCCGGCGGCTGGTGGACATGGGCATGCAAATGGCGCGAAGAGTGGTTGCACTCTGCTGGATGAGAGGACCGCTGCCCACTATTGCCCGCTGGTCTCGGGACATGCTTTATTGTTGCACTCAAACTGAACACTATAGTGAGCTCCTTCCCCCCACAAATCGTCCTAAACATTTCTGGGGACTGTATCATACATACTTAAGTGGAGCCACTCAGGAGGGGGATTCTGAACCGGATGGTGGCACTGGGGGACCCTAGAGACCGCTGCGGGGAGTGCGGCAGAGTAGACACTGATGGGAGTTCCCCATGTGCGCGAAATGGATCATATTCTGCGCTTAAGGGGATAAGCGAGTGTGTCTAGTGAGTGATCAGCGCAGCGGATACGACTTCCCAACCTTACCTACTGGGGTGTCTAGTGGTGACCAGTGGTAGAGTCCAGGCACAATGGGGGGACGCTAGTGATATATGCGACGACGCTATGCAGAGGGTGAAACGATGCTCATGTGTACCAGGCTCTTCGAAGGATGATTGACTAGTGTGTAGCCAGGACATGGCGCGGTGTGTGTGATCCGGGGAGGGGGGGGAGTTTTGGTTAATAGTGAAGTTAGTACTGGTATAATTTGGAAAGGATTTGCTGCTAAGTTGAGATACTGTGATAGGGCAAACCATAGTGTCATCAAGATTATGTACAACTTGACTCTATACTCCAAAAACGGTGCTCCCAGGTTATACATTGTTAACACAGATTGAATTAAAGTGCATTTATATCCGCAACGCCGCCGGACCCCCGGGTTGTCGGTTGATGGGCTGTGTAACTACTGAAGGAATTAGCTAATTCGCGAATGCCCGCCGCCGGCCTCAGGGTTGTAGGCGCTGTGGCTGTGTCTTCACTGTGGTATAAATAAAGGTTTTTGAAAAGTTAAAAAAGAAAAAGAAAAAAGCTGGAGTGAATTACCACCTTTACGCGGACGACACCCAAATCTATTTCAGGATCAAGTCTCCCAGCGACATCCAACTCCTCAATACCACCCTAACCGAGATCCAAATATGGTTCTCTGTTAACCACTTGAAGCTCAACCCAGACAAAACTGAACTAATCCTATTCTCTCCAAAATGTAACCATCGTCCTATCCAAGAGTGGCTCAAGAATCTGGTTGCCCTAAACTACCCCCTTACCCTATCCAACTCAGTTAAGTCTCTAGGCATCACCCTTGACAAGAGCTTATCAGTGGAGGCCCACATCAAAAACTCTGCAAAAAGTGTTCTTTTCTCTCTAAAACACCTCAAAAAATTGAAACCTTTTCTACCCCACGATGACCTCAAGACAGTAGTCCAATCCCTAGTTCTCTCTAAAATCGACTGCGGGTACACCATCCTTACAGGGACTCCAAAAGCTCACCTAGCCCCTCTAAGGGCAGTGCTGAACACTCCAGCTCTCAACTGCCTCAATTGGCTTCCCATGTAAGGGAGATGTATCTATAAACTGGCCTGCATCACACACAAAACCCTTCACTCTCCTGCCCCCAACTACCTAAAAAACAAACTGATAAGAGCAGAACACTGAGAAGCTCCTACTCCTTCTTATTCCTCAGAACCTGAAAAAGAAAACCACCCAATATCAATCGTTTTCTGGCAACGCTCCCAGGATATGGAACGCTCTCCCTGGAGTCCTCAGATGCAACCCCCCCCTTCTCCTGTTTCAAAAGGGACCTGAAACTCCATCTCCTAAACAAATACTTTCAGACCATCGTCAACTTACCTAGACATCTATATCCGAGTTGTCTCCTCTCTCTCTGGACATTCAAGGATAGTGGGTGACCGGAATAAGTCATTCGCACCTTTTTTCTTTTTCTTTTTATTGCTCTCTCCCCTCTGCTGCACTGCATATTTATTTCCCATGCTGTATTTTTTTTCTTTGGATTGCTTCCTTACTGCCGGCCTACTATGTAATGTAATGTCCTTTCTGCTGTTTACTGTGTGTATGTAAAGCGCTCTGATACCTACGGGTCAAGCTAGCGCTATATAAAACTTTTAAAATAAAAAAAATAAAAAAATACTACACTAAGTACGGCATGGGAGGCAGATGTCCCAGACCTCACGGATGATGACTGGAAAGAGGCCCTGGCTAGCCCCCAAGGTGCCAACATTGCAACACGATACTGCTTGATTCAATTTAAGTATGTACACAGGGCATACTATACATAGTCTCGCCATTGGAGTATGGGTGTTATTCCGTCCCTCACCTGTCTTAGATGTGGCGATGAGGAGGGAACCTTCTTACACATAGTATGGAGCTGTAGGGCACTTCATACATTCTGGCGTAAGGTGTCCTCCTGTTTGGAACGGGCCATATCCTGGCGTCTCACCCTTGAGTTCAAGCTGTTTCTATCACACAGTACAGAGGGGATTGGTGTAAACTGATTTAAGCAACACCTCCTGTTTCTGGGACTTACACTGGCCAAGCGGGACATTGCCCAACTCTGGAAGGGGACCTCTCCGCCGTCGATAGGTGGGTGGAAACATGCCATGGACAAGTGCATGGGGACTGAAATAATGGTGTTCGAGGCACAAGGCTGTCCACAGAAACACAAAAAGATTTAGTCCTAGTGGGCAACATACAGGGGTATAGACCTACCCCCTCACAATCCCTAGACCCTCCGTAGAACAGGTAGTACATTCATTTGACTATGGACACCTTCAGGGCCCGACTGGAAACCAAAAACAGCTCTGGCAAACTGTTCGGCCGCAGCCCCTGGGGAGCAGGGAGGTGCGGCTGAGCTGTTTGCTGGGCCCGGTTTTGGCGGATTTTGTTAGAGAGGGCCGATATTGCCAACCCCCTGTAACAAAAAAATGGTCCCCCAGGGGCCCAAAACCGGCCCCACACCGGGGAAATGCCCGGTGCGTGCTACGGCCAGTCCGGTCCGGGACACCTTTATGTCTGGCAGACCCGGCCATATAAACGAACTCAAAGGACATGCTCTCGGAGGGGGAATGAAGTGTGCAGCCTGTGCCAAGGTTGTTTTGTTAGTCTGTGCTTTACAGGCTCCTGTTTATGTTCTGATATACAGGTATTATTCAGTAACATATTTAAACTTGATTGTATGTAATCTGCCCTGGCTGCAATGTACCACAACAATCCCAATGAAATGTGTTTAAAAAAAAAAAGAACAGGACTGGATCCCTTTAGCAGTGTGTTCAGTGTAGAATGAACACAAGCACACCCAGTGAAACTCAAATACGTAAAGATGGTGTCTGTAATAGTGTCTGCCTGTTTGGCTAATCTATCAACTGTGGGGCTTTTATCAATGATTTAACAACATGCTTGGACTCACTGAGTAAATTGCTGAAGGTTGGTATGGAAAGTAAGTGGGGCGTTGAACAATAAGAGAAGATTGTGGACATTAAGAACACGCGGAAATCAGAAACAGCCATAACCTACTATGGCCCGACAGTGAAACACTGTCATTTGCCACCAGCCTTTTTGACCTGGTAGTGGTACTGTACCAGTGGAAAGCAGATGAGAACAGTAATGTGGCTGGATATGACAGGATGGTTCTCACATACAGGGAGAAAATGTACTTTCAGATAAAAAGGAAGTAAATTATTATTCTGTCAGTTTTCACTCTGTGAGGCTGTTCGTAATTTTCACCAGAACCTCTGTGGGTAAATATCCAATGATGCAGACGGCTTGAGGCATTGGTGTGATGTTCTATTGGTGTGTAATCCTGGCAGGTACTACGGAACATGGTTGCGTGCAGGCTGTCCCAAATGGTCATTAACTGTTTATGGTCCTGGATGGATATTCCTGCAGTTCAGAGACAATGTGAGCCACGCAGGTATTCCAGACAAACATTTTATTCTATTTATTTGTATTCCAATAAAAGATCTCCAATCCGGCAAGGGGAATTCAAAGCGTAAGTCCCTCAGCTAGGTATAAAGCCCGCTCAGATAACCCCATGATGGCTCATGGGGAACAGGGAACAATTCAAGAGGATCTATCAGAAATGTGGATTAATAGCACTTTGGTTGAGGACAAACTGAAGAAATGTCAATATTCCAACCCTAACAGCTTAACTAACTGTCAGGGTCCTTTATAAGCTCTGCTTGGTGGCAGTAACTGCAACAATTTCTGATTTTTGTGACCTGAATGCGTTTTTAAGAAAGCATAGCCTGTTGTATCAGTAATCATGGATTCTTTACTACTAATTCAATATTTTCACCTCTTTTTTACTTCACCTAATAAAAGACAAAGACAAAAAGTCCAGAATTTCACGTACTATTTACAATAAACCTTTCCCTGCTTGAATAAAAAAGTTTTCATGCTAAATGCACCTAAATAAACACCTAATATAAAAATGCATACTGAATAACTTGTGCGTTTGGGTGACAGTACAAAAAATATGTAATTACAATCTCGTAGAGTGCTTTACAGAGGGTTCAGTCTGGATGCAAGATCATTGCCTGAAGCTTAATGGAGATAACACTTTGGTGATTCTGTTTTGGAAGGCAGCATCCATTTACCTAATAGATCATCGTCTACTCCAGTTTTAAAGTCACTCTACTGGCTTTCAGAGCGTAAGAGGGACACTTTTAGGTGACTGTCATCCTCATCAACCCTTTTACAGATCTAGAACGGTGTCTTTGAGCAATAGAATTATAAGTTATCAGCTTACCAGGGCCCTAATATCTTCTAATCATGCCCTTATGTAGACCCTCTGGATCCATACAGGATACAACTTATTCTTGATCTTCTCCCCTTCAAGAAGGCCTTAAAAACCTGTCAGTTTCATCATTAAATCTCAGCTCCTGTTGGAGTACTGCTGTTTTTTCTCGTGTTTGCTAACTGCACAAGGATACCTTTTTGGGGAGGAGTTGTGTGCATCTATAAATCAGATTAACATAGCAGAACATAACACCCACATAATGTACACTTGGCAAGCTCTGTGAAGACTGTTCTGGGGTGTGGAATCACATGTCTGATGTACTGGGCCTGTCCTCCATCCTGTCTCCAAACACGCACATCCATCAAAATCCAACATGAAGGGAGTGTACTCTGGAAGAGGGGGAACTTAGCAGACGTCCTCCACCAGGGCGAATAAGGTCCTTCAAACCATGTAATACAGACCGTGGTGTATCAGAAACAGTCAGGCTCCATTACTGCCAGCTCTTACACTAGGGCCACCAGCCTCATAATGCAAAAGCGCCTACCAGAAGTCTAACTTGAAAAACTCATTCAAACCCACATTGGCTCCAATCAACTCATCTGCAATATTTACCGTACACTCTAACTCAGTGAACTTGTAAGGAAATTATCTTATCGTCAGAGGTGGGAGGAGGGCCTGACCACAGATGAGACACAACTAGCGCTTTAGACTAACATTCCTGAGATCTATAGAAGCATCCTCCTCATTCCTCCTCAAGGTATATGCAATATTCCACGGGGTGATTGTTATACTTAGCTTGGGTGACTTCCCTGCTACTCAGCTGGTGTGGCTCTTGGAATGCCTTATCACATAATAGAATCCTGGGTGCCTGGCCTGTGTGGGATTTCTTTAATTACAACAGTGATGTATTAGTGGTGCTTCTTGACTCCAGTATGCCTGCATCACATATTACTGACTGTCGGCCTTGAAGTCTGCTAGAGATGTATCAGGAAATAAGGATCCTTTCTTAAAACCCGGAGTTCCTGTTTGATCATGGAAACATTTTGGAAAGAGGTACTGGTGTCATATCAAGGGAGACGTGGGATTCACCATCCCAACAGAACTGGCACTCACTATCCTGGGCTCAAGACCAGACCACCTGGATGCAATGAGTTAACAAGACTGGGCGTTATTCCTGCACACGAGGGCTAGGAAGCAAATCATTGCCTTATGTTGAAAGAAGACAGAACCCACACACATTGTTGTCTAGTTTAGACGGTTATAGCAACTCTTAGCAATTGAATTATTTACACAAAACTTTACTCAGACACAGCATAAATTTACATGGGAGGTCGACTCCGCTGATACTTTACTACACTAGACTGCAGCATCGCCCACAGCTAAAGGCACTACACTTATTTGATTAACACCAGAAGAGTTGCCAAAGGCATTGCTTCTCCCTTGCTTCCACACCACCAGACTATCTACCTCCAGGAACATGTGAGATACTGCGAACAAAGGGGCCCAATATGTTTAAAATATTCTATGCACAATTTGTGCACCCCCTTTCTATATAACCGTAACACCGCCATCATTATTTTGCACCTGTACCCAATCTCTTTTATTGCTTGGGGTTAGGGAGTGTACCTTTTAGTAGCGACCTGAGCTTGCAGAAATTTGGGTGCTTGTCTATTTACCTACGGTCTGTCGGCCCTACATTTATTGTTTAATAATTAACAAAAAATTAAAGGTGCAACTCCGAAGCAGGTCAAAACCGTCATCATTTGCTGAAAAAGGTTTTTTTTGTGCGCAGTTCTGTATAGCCCGAACTTGCTTCACAGACGTACACATTCATTTTCAGGCACAAGGAGATTAAGGGCCAGATGTATCAAAGGGTTTTACCCATTCTGTGTGTATGGGAAAATGCGATCATACATATGGCCCTAAGTGATTTCCCAAGAATCACCGGATGTTTGAGCCTCCCACCAGACATGAAGCTGGTTCCCTAGCTTCAAAGTCGGCCGCCCTAGCCGTTAAGCCACACCCTCGATGCACAGGTGAGAGCATGAGTGGGACTCATGAGCAGTACTAGACTAGTTCTCTCTGTGAAAAATAACTTTACATATGAAGTTTCGGGCTATGCCACCAGAATCAAGCAGTTCCAATTAGCTGAAGATAGGACATAAACAGATGTACTAGGTAAGTCTATAATAAAGAGAGTTCACCCTGGTTGATTTACAGCTGACTGATTCTGAAAAAACGTATATATGAATCGTAAATCAGAATGTTATACCTTGCACAAATTACTCTTACGCAAAACTTGTTTGTGGTTGCATATCATGAGATATGCACCCACAAATGCGCTTTGGAGACTCTTTTGCAAAAAGCAGGACTTTTGTTATGACCACCGCATAGGAAGCGAATCCTGATTCTCAAAGAACATTATTCCATTAAACTGCCACATAGGCCTCCTTCACATACACTAATCCCAGGATGGTTTACGATTGACTGATTGATTAATTAGTGCTGGAGAATATTCATTCAGTAGACCTCCAAACGAAAAAATGGACTGAAAGAAAGAAAATAAATCTGATTAGAAGAAAACTGACAACTAACAAAACAAATGTGAGGTGGTCTTTATTTTGCTATAACCTCATTGGTAGGATGCTCCACAGATTGAGCCCAAGAAACGTAAGGGCCCTCCCTCACATCACCTGTGCTTAAAAGGGGGAAAGGGGGTAAAGAAAAAGCCAAGAAGTCGAAATAGAAAGTTCCAATTGTCCTGTCGTGGACAAAGCTACCAGGCAAGTACGCATGGCTAAGTCCTCAGAATGCTCTCTGTATCATATACAGGCTCATAAATTAAACTCTTTGCTGTATTTGCAGCCAATGCAGAGCTCTGCAGGACTTGAACACATGTTCAATTTCTTTCCATCCAAGAGCATTGGATAAGCATTTTTCTGTACCCATTAGAGTTTAGCCAAAGCTAAACTCACTCCCAAAGTTTTGATCTGAAGTACAGACCAGGAGGATCATCCATACAAGATAGCCTACGAGCCACATCGCAAATCATCTTGTTTTATTGAACAAGAGGCTCAATTTTATTGGAGTTCAAGTTGAGAAAAGTATAGCATATTCACTGCTGGATGCCAAGAAGACATTCACTTAGTGAGAAGCAAATTTAGGAGCTTGCTGGTCCTGGCGATCAATCTGTTGGATAGCATATGTAGCTACTGGCTCTGGTCAAAGTTGCCGATGGAGGCGTATAAATGATAACAAAAGATGGTGTATTTAGATCTACCCTAAGTAACCACCCACAGAATAAGCAAGCACTTACTGCAGACAGAGGCAGTAAAACAGTTTGAGATTGGTGCTGCATAGAGTAAGTGAACCAGCACAGATCCCAACTACTGTCAGACATTCAATAAAAATGCAGATTTTCCTAGCATATTCATGAAGCAAAGTCGTGCTTTTAGGGAGGTGAGTATTATGCTTTTTGTTATTGTCTTTAATATAAGAGCAAGCAAGCAAGCTGATTAAAGATAGTACAATTCTCACAGAGATCTGTCACCAATAAAAAATGAAGTATAGTACACTCTGCAACAGTAAGCATAACTTATAATAATAACAGGGGACTTTGAGTAACAAGTGCTCTTTTCCTGTGTGAGCAGCAAAGCCAAGTGAGGTGGAAAAGCTGAACAAAAAGCAAAGCAATGTATACAGCCAAGAAAACTGTATACAGTTCTTGAATAACTGTTATGTAGTGGTGTGGCAAACTTGTAGGTAACTTAGAAAGATTTGAATTCTTATTATTGGCGACTGTGATGTTTTCACATTATGTTAACTTCAATGGTCAAAGAATTTGAAGATTGATATTGACAAGCCCTCATGAATTTCTGGGAGCTGTATTGGTAGGTTCTGAAATAAGTATAACAAATTGGGAAGGTTACATTAATACAGAAAAAGTTCAATACTCCTCTCCGCGTCTTCGATAACATCAGGATTTTCCTTATCAAATTAGCTAAGAAAATCTGATTTTATGTCAAGAATGGAGGTTCCTGTTATTCTTGTTTAGGACATATAAAAATAGTTGGAGAAAAATGAGGCAGTGATTTACAGTAACACGTACAAAATATTGTGTTGTTAGACCAATGAAAAATGTCCTAGCTTTCGTAACGGAAAGTTTAGATTCTATTAAGGACTCAGAGGAGAGGATTATGCCTTCCTTCTTCATTTTATTCGAATAGCAGCCATTAACTGAAATTCAACAACTACCAAACTTAATTTCCCGTAAACCCAGTGAAAGAGAAGTTGACAACAAAATAGGTTTCTGTCCAATCAGGAGCTTTCAGCCTCATCACCGGGAGTTTTCCATCCTCTTTCTTCCTGTGATCAAGCAGACTCTGGAAGATGTTTCCATCCTGTTTGGAGGACTCCATCAGTGCAAGTCCGAGAGAGCAGCAATTAATCCTGGAAAAAAGCATTTCCCAGAGATAAGAGCAAAACTAACACCAGGAAACAAGAACATTACCAAGTCATAATGCAAAACATACAGGACAACCGGAAAAACTCTGACTTACTTACTCCCATAAGCAGATCCAATATCCTGGGTGGGTCCTCCTGGGTGGGTCCGCAGTCCTCATAGGGTGGGTTAATCCTCACCTCGGAGTCCGTAATTGAATGTAAACTTTCTGTTATGATGGCTAGGAAATATTTCATTCCATGGCAGGACCCGGAAGCGAGGATTATGCTGGTTTAAAGCTTGTCGACCACCGGGGCAGCAATGAAGGGGACTCGTTTAAAATATAACCTTTTAAAGGTTGAGTCCGATGAGCAATACGCTACATTCAGAATATCCTTCAAGCGGGCTCCCAAAGCAAACGGTTTTGAGGCCATTTCCCCCTGAACAGAATGTGCACAGAAACTCTTGGTATCAATGCCCGCCCTTCCTGCATGATCCAGCATACCCATCGGGCGATGATTAGAGAGGAGATTGCCCGGAAGGGTTTCCTCAAAGCAATCAAAAGCTATCTCTCCCTGTGGGGACAAAGCTCCGCCATCATTGCTTTGTAAGCCTTAATACACCTGACAATGCACAACTTGGGCACTGTTGGAAAGGCCGGGTACAAGATCACTCAGGAGTGACATTTGCTGTGTCTAGTAACATGAAAAGTGACCCTTCCGGAGTAAAGGACCTTCCAGAAATGTCTAAGGCCTGTATATCCAACACTCTCCTATAGGAGATCAGACACAAAAGAGTGGGCAGTTTGTCCAACAACTGCTTCCTGGAAAGGTATCTCTTGCTGAGACGAGTAGACAAGAGATACAACACCTTATTCACATCTCAAAGAGTCGAGTATCTTGGTCCCAGGGGAAGGGACAGTCTAATGCCACAAAGTAAATTCTTAAATAGAGGATATTACCCTACCTGCAGACCCAAAACTACAGTATGACTCCTGGAGATTGCTGATCGGAACTTATTGACAGACCTATAGGCTAGTCCCTCCAATGCCAAAGTCGCCAGGAAATTTAGGATGTGGACAATGTCCGCGCCCCCACGGGATCCAGACTCCATTGCAGTCACCAACCCATCCACCGAGACCAGGCTGACCGCTACCTCTTGACTCTACTGTCTGCCCAGGCCTTAGAGAGGAGGAGCGCTGTATATTGCAATAGACCTGGGACATGCCATCCTGACCTGTAATCTTCCACACAATGAGTTGATGGCTGCCGTTCATCACCATCAGGTGAGGGCTCCTGGAGGGAACGCTCAGGAGATGAGGATACTGGTGTAGACGGATTGGAGAAACCCAAGAGAGTTCTATCAGAACTTGAAACTTTCATGCCAGGGTAATCACCACCAGATCCGACTGCTGTCTGCATGCCTGACCAGTCAAGCGCATGATCATGGCAAGTCGGGGAATTGTATAAGCCTGCTCTTCCGCCCAAACCTGAAGAAAGGTATTAGTCGCTTCTGCTCCTGGATCTGGTCTCCAGCTGAAGCACCACGGAAGTTGATGGTTGAGCCGGGATGCAAATAGGTCGATCATGAACGGGCCCCAAAGAGAGGAGAGGGCCTGGTACATATCCAGGAGAAGCTTCCTCAAGTTCAAATCTCACAGATGATGACACTGCCAATCCTCCACCTGATTGGCCGACCCCAGAAGATGCTCCGCCCTCACCGAGACATGGTATGTCAAACAGTATACCCAAAAAATCTTTGCCAGGTCCGAAAGAGCTTTGGACCGCATGCCCCCAGATGGTTGATATAATGGAGTGCGGCTACATTGTCCATCTTCAACAGGACGCAGTCCTTGCTCCAACATTTGACTGCGAAGGAGCCTGCCATCAGCTCCAGGCAGTTAATGTGTAGAGACTGTTCTGAGGCAGACCATCTTCCTCTGGTGGTGAATTTCCCACAGTGAGCTCCCCGACCTGATCCAAAAATTGCTCAGTCGTTCCACGCCTCCATGTGGGAGAGACACCATTGGAGTTCCTCCTTGGTCTGGTCTGAAAGAGGTATGCACTGGGAGTATGTGAGACCATGACGGAGGTGAGAGGCCGTTAGCTCTGGAGGGATTGAAAGTGTAGGGGGCCTGTAAAAATAGACTGATTTAAGGACAACAACAGACCTACCACTCTGGCTATCTGGCGAGGTTCTTGGTTTTGCTAACGTCCTCCGTATCTCGAACCAAATTTTGGTCATCTTCCTGGAGGGACGGCTCAGTGTTGATGCAATCAAATCAATCGCAAAGCCCAGAAAAGTGATTGACTGTGAAGGAAACAGGCACGACTTTGCCCAATTCATAACAAATCCTAGGGATTGCAGAAGGTCCACCACCCTCTGGAAGTGGTGGAAAAGAGCTAACAGGCATTGGTCCATCAGCAGCAAATCATCCAGGTACACGATCATCTGGACTCCCTTCAGTGTTCTATCTCTGGTCTGATAACCTCTGTGAAATGCCAAGGAGCTGATGACAGGCCAAAAGGTTAGAGAGGTGAACTCGAAAGTTAGGCCCTGCCACTGGAATTGGAGGAATTGCCAAAGCGGTGGAAAGATGGAGACTGCCAGATAATAGTCCTTGAGGTCTAGACGGACCATCCAATCTATAAACCAAAGGAGATCGTGAAGGAGTGTATGCCCTCCATCTTGAAGTGGCGAACATCAGCTACTTGTTGAATTCCTAGAGGTTGATCTCTGGTTGAAGACCTCATCCTCTTTCTGGACCAGAAAGAGATTGCTGAGATACCTGATTGGTGAGGAATGAGAGGACAAATAGCCACTCTGTCCAGAAGCTCTTGAATCTCCTGCTGAATAAGTGTGGCCTCTTGTCCTGAGAAAATGATGGGCTGGGGAGGAACGGGCTGAAAAGGGGACACATAGAACTCAATATTGAACTCCTGCACCATTTGGAGCACCCAGGCATCGGATGCGAGATCCCACCATTTTTGTTTAAACTGCACAGGTCAGCCACAAGGGCTCGCAAGAAGTGAAAGAAAAACTCACTGTGAATAGACTCCTCCACACTGGATCCATTATGTTGACTTCTGTGGCGTGTCCGACCCCTAGTGGGGTAGAAACCTCTGAAGCACACAGAATTCTGTCATTGGCCATGCTGAGATTGCTGGCCTCTGCCAGCGGTGGAATAGGAAGAACGGCCAGCTAAACACCCCCTACCACGGTCTGTGTCACTGAAAATACACGCAATTAAAATGCGCTTGACCATTGACTGGACCTTGTCCAAAGAATTAAACTTGGAAGCAAATGTTCCTATCTCCTTGACGCACGGGTCACCAAAGAGTCGAGCCTATGCCACCTGGCCTACCTCTGACACGCTAACTCCCCTAACTTGGGGTCGATTTTAATTAATAAAGACCTGCACCTCTCTGTAGAGAATTGAAAAGTTTTCATTGCCTAGAAATATGATGGCCCGTTGTGCTCAGCTGGACAGGATGTCGGGTGAAATTAAAGCTTCAGATGCTTTTGCGTGCTCTGCCATGTCAAATATTTTTACAAGTGGACCTGTGATGTTCAGGAGCTTGTCCTATCTCTAATGTAACAGCCACTTTCCACTCCAAAGAGGGGCTGGGTCCGATTGAGAGTCAGCAGGCTCCCCTGCAAGGACTCTATACCCCGCTGAAGGATTAGACAAGGGTCCCCATTTTGAGTCCTGATCGGAATCCCTTCAGAGCCCTTAGGGGAACCGTTTGAGGGGAAAGCACTTGGTTGCAAGGGGGGGGGGCTGAGCTTCTGCAGTGCAGGGGGGTTAGCCCCCAAAAATGCTTCTTTCAGTCTGTCAAAGGAATCCATATCTACCCCTGACTCATGCGGGCACTTGCTCAGGTTCTCAGAGGGGGGGGCGCAGTGATGTGGCCTAGAGGTTGTGGGGTCGAGACTCCAGGCAGTTCTTCCCTTGGTGCAAGGGATTGTAGGCACATTTGTGCGATTTCCATGATTTTCTTCTCTAGAGGGGCCACTGCATCCAAGACCACCTTAATGATGGAAGCATCTACCACATCACAGAAATCGTCTGTGAATGGAAAACACTGGATGTACTCCTCCTCATAGTACTCGCTGTATTCCTCCATGCGGTGGAAATAGGTAGTAGAAAAGTATGGCTTTTTACTGGTCAGCCACCCATCAGGTAAGAGGAATAATAGTTAAAGGGGGAAAACCCTGAATTAGTGCCTGAACTGGCCTGATTGGGCCCTTCCTCAGAAAGGAGGGGGTTAGTATGGGCTGCTGGTTAGCCCTTGGATGTGACAGGCATAAGTTGAAGGCAAAACAGGCCTTGAAGGCCTGATCAGCAGGGTTTGGCTGAAACCCCAATCAGTAAAGGCCTAAACTGCGGGCACAAGACCCTCGAAGGGAGATGGTCAGGCAGACCAAATCGCCTTTATTCCATAAAAACGGGATGGAGCACTGTAGGACCTGTAGCCTGGGTGGAGTCTGCCTCACGGGAGACCTTGCTTTCAAAAACTATCTTCCTCGGTGTGTAATGCGCAAGGCTGACTGGGGCACTTTAAACTTGTTGCGGCCATGGATGGAGGCGCTTAGCAATGACGGAAACTAACATGCATGCACTCCACTCTTCTGCCCAGCGAGACACAGAGCGTCTCACGTGAGACACTTTTGAGGAGTGGCCCTGTAGCGGGCTACGTACCGCTGTGTGCCCCAAGCCCAGACACCTACATGAGGGAAAACAGATGATATATATTGGCCACGAATAGAGCGATTCAGCGCTCCCGCTGCCGTTAACAATCAGAGTTGCAAGCCCCTCTAGTAAGGATAATACCATTAAACACACACCATAAGGCAATAAAAAAACAATAAAGAGGAACAGAGTACCGACACTTATCTGCACTCGACTGCAGCTGCGGAGAAAGAGGAAGAGAGAGGATGGACAATTCCATGTGATGAAGCTGACAGCTCCTGATTGGACAGAGACATGTTTTGTTGCAAACTTCTCTGTCCCTGGGTTTATGGGAAATGAAGTTTGGTCGTTGTTGAGTTTCAGTTATTTGAATAAACAAAGACAGAAGGCCTAATCCTCGCTTCAGGGTCCTGCCACACAATTCACTGATCTGAGAATGTCCTCAAGTGTAGCTCCTGGCCAAAAGCCCCTAGGTTCCACAGAACTTCTTTTTGGAATGAGTTTCAAAAGACTTTCGGCCTGATTCAGAGTTTGGAAGGCAGAGTTAACTCCATCGGATGGTGGAAGACAAAACCTCAGCCTTCCCGAGGCACCTCCACCCACCATACTGAGTTGCCAGCCAACCAGCCTTCCATTTGCTCTCCTACTTTTCGTAGCCAGTACTTAACATTTGGAAAGGTGTGAACATTTTCTTGGAGCACAGAACAAAGGCCTGGATGTGGGGAGGTGTTGCTGTTTCCTTTATAGCATGACCAGTTGGGTTGGGAGTGGACCAGGAGCTAAATTAACTTCAAAGAAGCCTCCTCTGCCACAGGCTTGACCTAGGCATCACCCTTATTTTGTCCCCACCCCAGCCAGCTAGTCTCCAATCAGCTCATCGTCATCTAACAACACTTGTTCATGCCATTGTTTCAGATATTCATTAATGGTGTGAGATAAGGTCCATATTGGATTGACATCAAGGGTCTCATAACATTCTTTTTTTTTTTTACATAATGTGTAATTGTTATAATTTTCTGTTACATTGTGGAACCTAATGTAAAGCGCTCTGATACCTTCGGGTCTAGCCAGCGCTATATAAAACTCTTTAAATAAATAAATAAATAATACTGTCCCTCATTTTGTCATTATAGTGGCAAATTCTCCTTGAATGTCAAATTCTTCTTAACAGGTCTGCTGGGTTTTAACGTACACACTTGAGGTGCACTACAAATGGTGAAAGCAGCACACCAAACCAACTCTTGTGTATTCAGCCTGGTTGCTGAAAAACCCTGTTTTGTCCTACCAGACTTCTGTCTCTAGGTTTATTGTGAGTACAGTCGTGGGCCCAAACTGTTTTTTTGTATAGATGTGGGAGGACACTATGATAACCATGGTAAACTCCCAGTCCTCAAACTACACATTTAGTGTGGCTAAATACTTGAGCCATCTTGAAAATTCCCAAAGTGGGTTGGGTTTGGCCCCATGACTTTTGACCCCGTTGTTTGTGCATGCCCAGAACTCATTCCCTACCCACTAGCGCGTGCAGGGCATAAATATGGCATCTCCAGGTGCCCCTATCAAAACACTCCTAGACCTGATAAGTATCAGAAGAGGACTGCTGTCTGCGACTTGAAAAGAGCCCTGATGGACTGGGCCTGCTTTCTCTTGTACCAAGGACAAAAAAGTGGACCCTAAGGGTGATACAGATGACCTCTTATCAAAGCTACAGGGACACAAGCTACAAGTGGCCTTTTGGTACTACTGCCCAGCTGACCAGTGGCAACTGGGCCTGGACTGGACCCTACTGTTTGGCCATGTCTGATGCCCAGTGAGCCTCTAAGTTCCTCCACCGAGTCCCTGGGTGCGTTAGCAGTGTAGTCCTGTGGTAGATTGGGACTTAAATGACTAAATTCAGAAGGTCAATTCTTTGACCAGTACATTAGTGTATCCGACATGAGCTCCATCGCAGTCAGCATCAAAGTGCGCCCAGATGTTGGACTACCATGACAATTGACTATCAATAGGACTTTATTCTTATTGGCGTTATTCCTACTTAAAAACTCGTATCTCCGGTTCCCCTTATTGGATTTTTGCCATTTTGGTGTCATTTTGTTTATTACATTTTATTCTATTTTTCTTTTTCAGTTTAGGATTTTGTTATGCTGGATTTCGACTTTATTACTGTTTTGGTACTGCATAAATACTTTGCAAATTGCCCTATGTTAAGCTTGTCTGCTCTGTGCCAGAGATACTAGGGGGTTGAGCTCAGGTTAATTTAGTGACTTTATCACCCTGATATGGGTTATGATTAGTCCTTGAGGTGGGTAGTCACCCACACCAATTAATACATCAATTTCTAACAGACAGGAACCGACATCATGGAGGTTCCTGTCAATTAGGAAATATTTGATGGACTGCAACGTCAACCATGTCAACCTTGTTGTCAAACATTTCTAAAACATTTGTTTTTTTAAAACAAATTCCCAAAGTGGGAGTTTGTTCTTGGAAAAAAAAAAGAATGCGCCTCACACCCTGGGAGTTTCTTCCCAGGGTTGGGGTCATGTTTTTTACCGTCCCTTATTGCCTAGTTTTTTTAGCAGTGACAGATAGGAAAAAAAGCCTTTACACAGGTTGCCCTACCAACCGCTTCTATATCGGGTCACCAAAGGGAGCTCCATCAATGGAATACTTACGGCCCATCTGACTCTAAATGAGGGGGCTGTATCATCAGTTTAGCCGACATGGTGCTTTGTCACATTCACAATGAAGTACCCTGTCTTCTTAACTAAATCAGGCCCTTTGTGTCAGGCACCTGCACTGTTCATAGCCCAGTTTACCCAAAGAATAAGAGATCGAGAAGAAATCGGGTAATGAGGTATCCCTTTATTGAAAACAAAACCTAGATTCTGCAAAAACAGCTCTGCGATAGTTACGTTTCATTGACGTGACTTTTGATCCTATATTAAAACAAAATGTCGGCCAAGCTATAATTTAAGCCTGACACCAGGCTAGCAACACTGAAACGACCGTTTTCATGACTTTCATAAAGCATCATGGAACTGACAAGAGGCTGAACCAAAGCCAAGAGGTACTGTAAGAATGTTCTGTATTTGTTGTGAATAGCAATAGTTAGAATAGCAGCCTAAAAATCGACTCTGGATGATGAACAACAAATTGAAGATTTTAAGCCTGATTGGAAGGTGTATCTTATTGTATTTCTGTACTAGAAAAAAATTGCTTCAGTTGTAGGATTCAGTTGTGTTACTCTAGTGCTCTCTCTATTTTGGAGCAAACAATTAACTTCTTTGGTGACTCGAGTTTTTACTTGGGGGAAGTGATTGAGTCTTAGAAGGAAATTCTGGAAAGGCTTTGAATGGACTGGAACGTGGGTCCACAGCATGACTGACCCCAATGTGGCCATTATCATGCATAGCAGAACATTTTTTGCAGAGTCACCAGACATGTAATTTGAGATAGGGGATGGTGGTTGTATTCAAATATATATTTAATTGTACTTTACTGTCTAACTGCAACTCTCTGTGTTGTTATGTCTTAATCTCTCAACGCCAGGTTTTTCCTAATTGTACGCTTACCTCTAAGGCGATCTGTTGCCCCCGGGTTCACAAGAAATGGTGTACATATAGCACAAGACAGCCTCCCCCACATTGCACCACAGTAAAGCAGAGACATATTATATATAGGAGCTAGGTGAAAACCTGTTCCGAGCACAAAATTCAGGGATTCCCATAGTTCTTAAAATATGCCCAAACTTTTGCAGCACATGCACATACGTTTGTGAATTGTCCCCATTAAATCACAGATAGCCTCATGTAAAAGTTTTTTAGGGACCTTTTAGTGCAACAGAGATAACACCTCGACCACAATGGCAGAGGAAGGTCTGTCATATTTTTTTTTGATAATCAAATTTTTGTTTATTGAAACTTTTGAAGGAAACATTCGCATTAGGTCATTTACATCTGTAAGACAGTCCCATGTATCTCCCACAACATCACATAGCGTAGTAACATGCATTAATGGAGGTATTGGTTCCCAATGAGGACGACATAGTGTCAAAGTCATCATGGCGGTATCACGCCTAACCATTTCCCCCAGATCTTGGCAAAGAGTTCCGGGGAGCCCCGTGCCTCAAAGACGGACTCCTCCTGGGCCCCACACCAGTCCACCCCCCTCCTCCATTTCGCCAGAGTCTTTGGTGATTTCTGGGTCCATAGGGCTGCAATGTCTCTCTTTGCTACTGCAAGCGCCGTTCCCAAGAGGCGTTTATCCATTCGAGAGCCATCCAAACCATCTAAAGACCCCAAGGAGCAAATGTCTCGGGTCGTGGGTGACCACCCAACCCAGCACACTCGTCAGCTCTCACTCAACCCCCCTCCAGAAGGACTCCAGGGCGGGGCAAAGCCACACCATGTGGATAAAATCAGCCTGGGTACCAGCACAGCGGGGACATGCCGAGGTGGGCCATGTCCCTGCTCGATAGAGTCGGACTGGCGACAAGTACGCTGTGTGAAGGAAGTAAAGTTGGACAAGGCGTAATTTTGAGGACATAGTAAGGGTTCTGGGCGCCATAAGGGCAGATCGCCAGTCCGCTTCATCCAAGGGGCCCACCCATTTCGATCTGAGGTGGTCATGGGAGGCAGGGGAATGTTAACTAGGGTACGGTATATTCTGGAAACCCCACCCTTCCCCAGGTTCCCCATCATGACCTGGGCCTCCAGGGGGCTGAACTCCCGGAGGGAAGTGGGCGTGGGGAGCTGGGTGTGAAGAGCATGGCGGAGTTGTAGATATTTGTAGAATTGGGAGGGTAGAAGTGAGTGGTGCTGCCGCAGGTCAGCAAAGGAACGTATGTGGTCGCCCACCCACACGTCGCCAAGTAGGGATACCCCCACGAGATCCCACTGGCGGAACCCCTTCAAGGCCGCGGTCTCGTTTAGCCATGTGCCGCACCAAAGGGTCGTCTGTCTGGTTAATTTCCGGTCCCAGCGCACCAGACGAAGTGCAGCGCGCCAGGCCATGAGGACCGATCTGGTGACTGAGGGTAGGTCCCGGGGGATCGGGGTGCCATAAAGGAAACCCTGTAGACGCGCGAAGTCGAGGACTGTGAGCTCCAGCCTGTAGGAGGTATCCGACCACCCTCCCGCGAACCAGTCATGAATCACAATTAGTTTGGTGGCCAAGTAATAGGCATACAGATTTGTGACGCCCATACCGCCATCAAAGGAGGGAATACGGGAGTGCGAGAGAGACAAGCGGGACCGCCCCTACCCCCATAAAAATCGAATCAGTGCACTATCCAATTCTCGAAACCAGCCACTGGAGAGAGGGATCGAGGTGTTTTGTAGAATATATAGAAAGCGCGGGAGGACCATCATTTTAAAAAGGGCACTTCGGCCCAACAGGTTGAGGGGGAGGGATTGCCAATTACGGAGGTCATGTTTCATCCGGGCGACCAAGTGGGCAAAATTGAGGGACCACTCGAGTTCAGGCAGGAGGGTTCTCCATACCCCTAGGTATTTAAATGAGAGCTTACGGAGGGTAATCACAGCTTGCCAATCAAAGCAGGATCGGGAAGGGTGGAGGGGGATTAGGGTGGACTTCGCCGGGTTAAGGCGGGCCGCGGACGTGTGAGTGTATCTTGTCACTTGAGGATTCCACACCCTCCATACATCACAAAGTCCCAGTGCGGAGGCCCAGCTGTCTAGACACTGTCATATTTTAAGATGTCAGTGGCAGCAAATCCATTCTGAGCATTCCACCATGCCCGAATACCACTTTGGAATTACTGCTACCATATGAGGCTGCTGAAAATGTACCCCTAAGCTGGCTGGGCTGGCCTTTAGCATGGACGAGCTGATCCCATGCCCAGGATGTCGACCTCCAGACAGGTCTCTGAATTAGGGCGCATTGATAATTAAAGAAGACAAGTAGAAGGGGATTAAAGTTTGGTTTTGCCCAGAGCGCTACCCGACCAATGGCAAGCTCTGTCAGCAGGGATATAATTTCTAGAATCCAAGTTACATGGTTTTCTGTCTGCACCTCAGGGACACTTGCTTGATGTTCCAGAAGAATAAATAACCAAAAAAAGTCCCTCCTGCTGAAGAAAGGGAGACGTAACCTCTTTGTAGGACCGGGAAACATAAATTTTCTTTTAAATAACCCTCACCCACCAGGGTTGGTGGCATGCTTCATCATAGGGTTCATCCGTGCCCTTCTACGGACAGGGGCGTGCTGCTACCTGCGAAGACACGGGAGCACTATATAAAAGGATGTTCCATACACCTATGTTAGTTGGAATTATGGCGTGGGTTACTTATATGAAAAGGATTAAAAATATCAAACTAGTGGGGAAAAAAACTTCATTCACCCCGCCTAGTCAATATGCTAAATTCTGGGATGGTAGTAAATGCTTCAGGTATATGAACCACTGTTTGCCTGGTCAACTAGTTTCAAACCTTACCTCAAGGCTTGTCTTTAGGACCAAAAAAGAGAAAATGGTCCCACTCCTATAGGTATATGAACTCATAATTAAAAATAATAATGAACAAAATGTGCGAAAATTAAACATTATACAGCACCTAATTGGCATGCTTAAATTTCAAAAATCATGTTAGAGACCATGAAGGGCCTCATGAGTCCTGCGGGGAAGAAGGGACGACTGTAGTCAAACCTTCCTCAAGACTACTCCCTCGCTGTAAACCTGACTCGTTCACCCGAGACTATGGAGAACAGTCAGCACTTACATGGTGGTCTTTCATGAAGTCTTTATGGCAGACCGACAACCCTATATTTACGGCCAATCTGGCAGGGTTTCTGGTAGTATCTATTCCTTGAAATGATGACCTCAAAGACGTTTCTATCAGGAAGGCTGTCTTCCATCATCTTCATAGGCCAGAAAAACACTGAGGATCTTAGATTGGGCAACTGCTATTTTTTGGTTGATATCCGGTAACCATCCGCCTATAAATCAGTGCTGTAGTGTTATATGGATATTGAAGTGCTGGAGCCATAGCCACACCCACAGTGACAATTAAACAACAGAAGTTCCCAGCAAAAAATGTGCACACAGTATTGGTCACATAAGTTAATATTCTAGTCTCAGAGAACCCACTTGACCTGTAAGACCAGAACTCAGTGTATCATGATTCATGTTCGACTCTGTCTCCTTCTCGTAGGTGTATTTTGCTTCACTTGGGGTGTGATGGTAACTCTATCACACCACCATCTTGCCTGCAGCGATGCAGGAAGATTCAGTGACCCGATTTCCTTCTTTGCATTGTTCAGCACCGCTTCCGGTTGGCTTTCCACTCTTCGATGAATGTATAATTTGTTTGCATGGCACAACACAGGGAGATTAGATCCGGCCGACTTGCTGTGTTTAACTGATTTACCAGTAATCTGTCGCTGATGGCCAAAAGCCAAGTTATATTTATGAAATGAATACATTTAGTTGATCAAATTCTGTGGGCCTATTCCTTTGTTTGTTTATAGGAAGATCTCCGGTGCAGCTTCCATAATACTTCTGGTGGCAAAAACTCTGTTCAACAAACGTGTTAACAAACTCTTGTTTGATGTTTCATTAGGCAACAGCCTCACTCTAGGACATTGTGATATTGGCGTTGCAGTTATAAACCCTTGCACCTCGGGGTCTGAATTTTTTTTTCCTGTGGAGAACGTTAAAGAACATCTTTGCAGCCTCAAGAAAGTTGCAAAGTTTCACGCTTTCCCCACATGTGCATGAAAATAGTAACTTTTTCGGAAATTTATGTCACAGAGAAAAGCTCTGCATACATTTTCGTCTCACCTGGGATTGGTAAAAGTGAAAAAATAACTGGCAGTGTTATTGAAAGTTAGCTTGCAACGCGCAGAAAAGCTTTGCTCGAGTAAAGGCGAATTTCAAGTTTCTAACGGCAAAATTCATGAACTTTGCTAAACTTTCATTAAAAAGTTGCACTCTGGTTCTCATTAAGCGCTCAGTCATTGCCACCTTATCCCATTCCTAGTCCCAATTCTTGTATTCTGAGACCACGCCATCTTCTTAGACAAGCCCCACTATGCTGACGACGTTATTTCTCAACACACTTCAACTACATAAACTAGTTACTATCCTCGGAGAGGACAGGAAATAGGTCCTCTCTCCAAATGGCTCCTGTTTCTTCTGTCTCTATTGAGCTATATACTGGATCATAAATGGTTTACACAGGGTCTAGTTGTTTTTAATTTCACTTTACCCAGGATGGGCACTGCTGCTGGGATGGTAAGGCTAGGATGGTGTGCATATGCCTCATTGTACCTGCAGCTGCCGGGCTACTAGGGGCACTTATTTACCATCGACTGCTGTTTCCAATTTGCTCCCTGGCCCACTATTCATGATGGTCCTGTTAGATCTAGATGGTGGTGCCACTCAAAATTCCCATACAAAGGTACATGGAGGCAATGCATGTGGCCCAGGACTGCCGCCAGCTCTAAGATCTGTGGATGTGAGCATTCAGGCTACACCGCAGCCGGAGATGGACACACATGTGTTGGTGAGTCCCCGGAACAATGGTCTCACTCAGAGGCAGACTCCCTGCACAAAAGATGCCTCATGGTTGCTGGTGGTTGATGATTTCAGAGCGTATAACATGGATTGGAAATAGCTACTGGCAGGGTCCCAGTAGAGAGTGTGACCAGCTGGTCTCTATACCTTTGTACTTCTCATCTTTGGCAGGCAGCTACCAGTGGACTATCTAGTGTGTATCAATGGAGATGTGAAAAGGCTAGCTTTGCATGTTTTGGAACATCCTGAAAGAGGCATGGACCCTGGACGATTCTTGGAGTACCTTCTCCCATTTATGAGGCCTTCAAAACATCAAGACAGAGGGAGTCTATGGTGGTTCTAGTGCAAGGGGCATGGGGCCCTCGGCTCCTAAAATGGCAATTGACGAGTGTGGGGATTTTATTGCATTCCTTCTGTCACACTCTATCAGGATGATATAAGGTCTACCGCGCCTTCTAGAGCAGGTGTCTACAACCTGGGGGACAGGCTCCCCTAGGGGGGCCCTCAAGTCATATTAGGTGGCGGGCGGAGGTGGGCATGGCTCCGGCCAAATTAAGCATTATGCTAATAACAGTGCCCGGTGGAGCTGTCCTATGCAGCTATAGAGGAGTCTGGCCCCTTGGCCGTCACCTACCCAGCCGATCATCTGACATTGTTTTTTCCTTGTCTCCACGTTTGTGTCTCTTTCCCTCCCCCTTTGATGGAACTATGATGACACCCCCTGGGCGGACCCCTAAACTGTTTTTACCTACCGCAGAGCCCGAGCAACCTTGGCCGATGCCCGGTGTAGCTGTCCTATACAGCTATAGAGGAGTCTTGCCCCTTCGCCGTCACCTACCCAACCGGTCATCTGACATGGTTTTCCCTCGTCTCCCTGTTCGTGTCTCCTTCCCTCCCCTCCTCCTCCCCCTGTGATTCTTTGATTCAAATTGATGTAACTATGTAACATATAACTCACTGATTCAACTGATATAACTATGTATCCTGTAACTCGCTGATCCTTATGTAAAGCGCTCTGATACCTCCGGGTCTAGCCAGCGCTATATAAAACGTTGAAAATAAATAAATAAATAAAATAAATATATCCTAGCTGGGAGCATGTGTCAAAAGGGAAGGGACTCCAAATAGTCTTCAAAACTCCCCCCCCTATTGGGGGGGTGGGAGGGGCGCAGGTCTGGCACAGCATTAAAATGTTTAAAGATCACCGTTGTAGAACAATTGTATTCACACCGGAGGGAAGGAATTGATGGCAAGGCATTGGCAGGTTCAAGTAAAGAGAAGCACTTATCCTGTCCTTGAAGAATGTAGACAAATATCATAGTGTACAATAGTGCAGTGACATAGTGAAAGACAACAAGTGCCTGTGAGCCTCTAGGCGATGGGCAAACAGTAACACCTTTTGTTATTTATAGTGTGGCAAGAAGGAATTGTCAACGACTCACCCTCAATTCTGATAAAGGAAGAAACAATGGTCCTTTTAGGTGAATTGTCTTCCAAAAGCATATTGGAAATCATATATTTGCCTGCGCTTTTAAAATGGATAACTGAACATAACTGCAAAGTTTAAAATGTTTAAAATGTTCATTCTTTTCAGGCCGCCCCCATGTCTAGTGCAATACTTTCAACCAGGGCTGGTATTGTAGCCAACAGCGCTTTGCATTTTCGGACTTGTAGTTTTGCATTTAGCATGGTAAGACCCCAATTACGAGTGCCCCAAAGCAGGGTGTAATTTTATTGCGCCCAATAAAATTCAGCAACACAAGGCTCAAAATGTATCGAGTGCAATAAAGAGCGCCTATTTCGAGTTTTCCCCATAAAAACTGGGCATAATATGGAGATTTTGGTGGGCTCCACTCTACAATCTGCATGTCTCACTAACAGGAGTTACAGCATACATCTATTTTACCAAGGCACTAATAATCAGCGCCTAGGTATGGGCTAAAACAATCCTTGCATGCAAAGTATGTTTGGCTAAAAAACAGGCTTGGCTAAAGCTGTCACATGTGACATGGGGTCAATTGGCTGCTAGGTATGATAATGTGAAAATTTTAAAAGCAACACATAATTTTTCTGTCATACTTCTTACGTTCCTGGGGCGTGGCTGAGCACGAAATGGCGGCGGACGTGCCTGGGCAGAGTTCCGTGAGGGACTCCCCTACCGCAGGCCATTTATCCGTCACCTTTGCCCGTTTTCTCCTGAATATGTCAGCGAGTGTGCGTAGAGCACCCCTCTACTGCCTGCCGAAATTTGGAGCGGCTGGTTCACTCTGGGCCGCCCCGGTGAAGACGACCACTGTCTGCCCGACATCCGACCAGCGCGAGCCGGCGTGGAGAGTCAGCCGAGGCCGGGGATCCGGCCGGCCGACTAGGCCTTGTGTCGCAGATTGCCACCCTACACCTTCCGGTGACTCCTGAGCGCCGCCGGAACTCATTTCGGAGGACTGCCACGGGGCCCGGGGAGACGAGGTGAGATCGGCCCCCACCTGACTGCAAAGCGGAGCGACTCGGGGTGCGGACCACTGCCGGAGTGCACTCCCGGTGCTGCGATTGCCGCAATTACCTGAGGACTTCCCCCGGGGCGCTGTGCGGCGTACCTTCTTAGCCGGCCGGAGACTGGCTCACGCTGCGTGCCTCCCTCTGCACCCCCTGGGATCCGGCTGCGACACCCCTGTTTGGGACCCCTCCTGTCGGCCGCTCGGGAGCACCCGCGACCGGAGGTGCGGCCTACTTTCTTGGCCCTGCAGAGACGCGGCGTACCGAAAACTGCTGACAGCCGCGACGCCCTATCTGGGACCCCACATGGTGCCACTCTCAGC
This sequence comes from Lissotriton helveticus, assembly GCF_964261635.1. NCBI lineage: Eukaryota > Metazoa > Chordata > Amphibia > Caudata > Salamandridae > Lissotriton > Lissotriton helveticus. The sequence goes on along the minus strand of NC_136061.1, from coordinate 129,634,102 downwards.
GACGGCGAGCCGCTAACTTCTGTACTGCAGCGGCGCCCCGGGGTCGTCCGGGGAACGGATGGGACGAGGCGAGGTACGTAGCGAATCGCGCCTGGAAGAAGGACCTCCCTCAACCCCCCCCCCCTCCCCCACTGATTACCTGAATACGGGACGCAGAGACAGTTCCCTGTGTGTGCTGACGCTGCGGTGGGGGTCATTATTGGGGGGCTTGCGCTGGGGCCCACTTGTCGATTTACCCCACCATCTGTTGTAGGAGCGCTCTTAAGCACGATCCTCCGCTTCAGGCCTGGACAACTACCGCGGCCCCGCCCTGAGTTTTACACACTTATTTCCGCCTCATACCATTTTGGGACAATAACGACGGCCTTTGGGGCCACTTCGCCATAACAAGATCACTTGCACGTCCACACAGCGACCTTCTCGGTGGCGTTACCATTGAGACGCCTACACACGGGCGTGACTGCGAGCCACCAGCGAAAGCCCCACGACCCACCTGGGGGGCTGCAAGGGCCTGCGAGCTACTCTGTTTGATTTACCTGGAGCTGATCTGCCCTATCCTGTCAGTGGGTCTATTCTTGAATGTGCCACAGCGAGAACCTTTGAGCCACACCTCTAACTGATCACGTCGTCGTCGCCCATGTCGGTGGGACCTAAAACGAGAGCTGTGACAAGCAACACGCTGGTGAAGGGGAAAATGGCGAAGCAGGCGGAGACGGACCAAACGGCCTCCAAGCTAGATACGATGTTGGCAGCTATGGAAAGGCTTGAGGAATCGATGCAGCTGACCCGCGCCTCCTTAGAGACTAAAATTGATAGCGTGGCCATAGATATGACGCACCTCCGAGCTGACCACAAAAAACTCTCTGAGAGGACGTCGACTCTGGAGACCGCGGTGACGGAGCTGACTCCCAAAATCTCCCAAATGGATAAACATGTGCAAGACCTCCTTAACAGGGTGGAGTTTTTGGAGGATCGTGCGGAGGATGCGGAAGGGCGGGCGAGACGGAACAACATTCTCATCGTGGGCCTGCCGGAACGATGGGAACCCAGAGAAGCACCGGAACACGTGGAGCGGTGGCTCAGAGACATACTACCAGAAAGCACCCTCTCGCAGCACTTTGTGGTGGAGCGCGCCCACTGCGTTCCAACTAAACCTCCCCCTGAGGGCTCCAACCCTAGGCCCATGCTCATTCGGGTATTTAACTATCGCGATCGAGACCCTATTCTGCGTGAGGTCAGAAAGCTGTCGGAGGTCAGGATTGACAATGCAACGATTATGTTCTTCCTGGACTACACAATACAAGTGCAGCGCCAAAGGCACTCCTTTCTGGGGGTCAAGCAGCGACTCCGCCGGCTAGCGCTCAAGTATTCACTACTGTTCCCTGCTCGCCTACGGGTCGTTGCCCAGGACAAAACACACTTCTTCAATACTCCGGACGCCGCTGAATCCTGGCTTGACTCGGGCGTTGTTACGGGACCGGGTGGCCTACCCCCGGGGCCGCGCCGTAGTGGAGGAGCCCGTAGGCGCCGACGTAGGAGACACTCGGCGGCGAGCTCGGTGCACCCAGAGACGACGGTGGGCCCTACCCCTGAACACCGCCATGAAGAGCAGCAGAAAGCTATCCGCAGAGTGGCGGAGATCAGCGGTTCGCTAACGGAGATCCCAGCCCCGGGAGCTAGCCCTGAGGTACTGGCGAGCGATGATGAGTACATTTATGGATTGCCGGATTCTCAGCTGTCATCCGAGCCCCCTTGACGTCACACCGCAGACAGCTGATTTGCTTCATTGACTTTGCTACGGACTCATTGGCCGCTAGTGAGAAGCACGCATCACCCGCCTGCGACCTCTGTGCTCCTGAGCTACTGTTGGCCGGGAGAGCTACTGAAAGTGCTTTGCAGGTATTATGGAGAGGTCTGGACTCAGGAGCCCTGGCTCTGGACACCGAGTCTGATGTTGGCGCCTTGCTGTAGATAGTCCTGTTACTGGTGAGTCTCTGCGGGAGGCGCGGATCTGCCATCCCCCGGTGGTAGGTGCTTGCCCACGAACTGTCCGATGTGGTTGTGGGTCGACTGCCGCTTAGACTGCACCTGATACCGAGCACTACTGCTGCTGAAGGGCAATGCGATACTGGATGCCTGTGGTGGGGGAAGTACACCCACGTCATGCCTGCCTGAACTGATTGTACATTTAGCAAACGTGCTCAGCGAACCCCCCCCCCCTTGAACTTACGAACAGTTAGTGCTCATTAGAGTGTTTGGACGACGGCATGTTTCGCAGTCAACCTTTTGGTATTATTGTTCTGTATTTCATGGTTATGAGACTGGTGCTTATTTCCCTTCCCTCTGATGTGTGTTGGCGAGGTGGTGTGATTATATGGTCCGCACGATGTACATTTTGCAACGCTTTGAACTGTTGGGCTATCGTTTGTGGTGCGGTGGGTGGGAGGAGGGCTTGGGTGGAGGGGAAGCAATGTCGAAATGTCGGCGATTAAATTTTGCACCTGGAACGTGCGTGGTATGCATACACCATCACGTCGTTATCAGGTGTACTCGTATCTCAAGCGTCACCAGGTGCAGATAGCGCTGTTACAAGAGACACACCTGACAGACACAGAGGTACATACACTGCGCCGCCGATGGAGGGGGCAACTATACGCTACAGGCTACTCGGCATACGCGCGAGGGACTCTGATATGGATTCGCCGGGGGTCCCCTTTGCGCTCACACACAGCAACATTGACTAGAGGGAAGATATGCGCTACTTCAGGGCAGACTAGATGGCCGGCACATAGTTATAGCGTCTATCTATGCTCCCAACACTGACCAAGGGCGATTCCTTACACAATTGTCGACAGCGATAGCGTCCTGGCCGGGAGTACCACTTTTGCTTGGGGGCGACTATAATTGTGTCCTTGCTGTTACACTGGACAGATCCTTCCCCCCTTTGGCGAATGCGACGGTGCATGGTACATCGAGGGCCTTTGCTGACTGGGCGACGCAATGGGATCTCATTGACGCCTGGCGTAGCCGCAACCCCAATACGAGGGCTTATTCATACTACTCGGGCGCTCATGCGTTACATGTTCAACTCAACAGATTCATGCTAACTAGCGACCTACTACCCTTAGTAACTGACTCTTGCTACTTGGGTCGCACCCACTCAGATCACAATCCACACACACTTGACTTCGCCTGGGAACGCCCACACCCACCGATTCCCACGTGGCGCCTTCAGCCGGATATTTTATTAGATGCCTCATTCCGGGAACTGCTTTCGGCTCGTATTTTACAATATTTTGAGGATAACACTGATACCGCATCCACCCCACAGGTTGAGTGGGACTCTTTCAAGGTGGTCGCGAGAGGTCATTGTCTGGGAGCGCAGGCGGGACTGAGGCGCCAAGTGGACAGGGAACTGACGCAGGTAGAGGCAGAGCTACTGACAGGCGAGCGGGAGGCTGTGGAGGGTGACGATTCGAGATTACTGGACGCTCGCGGGAAGCATGCACAACTTCTTGATAGATTAAAGAACTGAAACTACGCAGCACACTCGGCACGCACGCATCACGCTGGAGATAAATCTGGCAGGCTGCTGACTTGACTGATAAGGAGAGACTCCCAAACACTAACGGTGATGTCGATCCGTACCATGCACGGCGCTGTGGTATACACCCAGAGGGCTATACATGAGGCATTTACGAGTCATTACGAGAGCCTGTACTGTTCCCGTTTGAGAGCCACTGGAGATGACATCGCTGAGTACTTATTAGACCTGCCGCTACCGACACTCACTGATGCACAGTGCGAGGAACTGGGCGCACCGTTCACAGTGGAAGAAATCCGCGCTGTTATATTCTCTCTCTCAAACGGCAAGACACCAGGCCCCGACAGCCTGCCGGCGGAGTTTTATAAGGCATACTCTACCATTCTCATCCCTGAACTATTGCGGATGTACGCGCCAGCGGTACAAGATGCTGCCCTCCCTCTGTCTCTGAATGAGGCCAATGTGATCTCACTCTTGAAGCCCGGCAAAGACGCACTAAACATGGGGTCTTACAGACCTCTTGCCCTTCTTAACACAGACTATAAAATCCTAGGATCCGCACTGGCCCAGAGGTTGGCACCTCTGGTTCCTGCACTAGTACATGCGGACCAAAACGGATTTGTCCCTACCAGCAGTACATCTTATATTATCAGGCGGCTGTTTCGGGTGAAGAGTCTGGCTGTGTCCCGGTGGCCCCATTCGGGATGCGTAGTTCTCGATCTCGAGAAAGCGTTTGACTCAGTGGAGTGGCCCTACCTGGCGCTGGAGAAGTTTGGTCTGGGCGCGGCCTACCTTCGTATGGTGGAACTCCTTTACTCCGTTCCCGTGGTGCGTGTGCGAACGAACAGACTTTTCTTGGACCCGATCGTGTTCGTAGAGGCACGAGACAAGGGTGTCCCCTCTCCCCCCTAATTTTCGCACTCATGATGGAGCCACTGGCGGCACAGCTACGTGCTTCTGGCGAGGATTGGGGTATTCCATTGATTGACGGGATACACTCGGTATCACTATATGCCGATGATTTATTGATCTATGTCAAAGACCTAACTTGCTTTCCGCGCGTGCTCACGGACATATTCAGTACCTTTGGCGAAATGTCAGGGTTGCCCGTTAACTGGGCGAAGTCGGGTGTGTACTCTTTTGCTGCGACTACCCCTGAGTGTGAGATTACGGTGATGGGTGAACGGCTCCTTTGGTACCCAACGGCTTTTCGTTACCTAGGAATCCATATTTACCGTGACCCCGCCGACCTGCTGGAAGGCAATCTCACGAGAGCAATATCATCGCTTACGGCTCAAATATCCTTTTGGAATACGCTCCCACTAAATGTACCCAGCCGCATTGCGCTGGCAAAGGCGATCGCCCTGCCCAGGTTGCTGTATTACTATGCGAATCTACCGGTGTAGGTCCCGGTCCGCATCTTTCGCGAGCTGGAATCCCTGACTAGGCGATTGATCTGGAACAAGGGGCGCCCCAGAGTGGCGTTGAAAACCCTTTATGCTGCGACGGAGAGTGGTGGACTATCGGTCCCTAACCACAAGCTTTATTACCTAGCTGCGCAGTTGCAATGGGTTGCTTACTGGTTGAGTGGAAAAAACTTGGGGGATACGGCCACGGCAGAGACAATCCTGACGGTCCAGCAGATACATGCGCTGTTTCATCCCTTGACTAAGACCCACACACCGGGCCAGCTACACCTTGCGGTGGCAAGAAAGTGCTACCTGAGAAGCTTGAAACTCACCGCAGCGACCATACCGTATGCGCCTAATCTGCCATTGCTGGCTACGCCTTGGGGTTCCGGAGTGCTCACGACACCCAAGCTAGACAGTTGGGAAGCAGCCGAACGGGAAAGTTTGGGCGACTTGTTCGTGGAGGGTACATTGCTCCCCTTTGCGACGCTAGCGGACAATACGGGACTACCGGACGGACAATTCCTGACTCATGCGAAGCTTCTGCGTACACTGACGCGGACCTGGGGACCATTACCAGAGGAACCGCCTACACACCTGTTCATCCAATACCTGCATGTGATGGGAAATGGTTCCCATATAATACACTGGCTTGCTCAAACACTACACACACAGTTCTCCCCTCAGCGCCTGCGAGACAAATGGATGATTGACAAAGGACGGAACTGGACTGACAGAGAATGGGCGCAGATACTAGCTGGGGCTTTGCATATACCGCGCAATGCACGCTTCAAGACCATACAGTATTACATTGTACACTGAGCGTATCTGTCTCCAGACAAAATTAACCGATACTTTGTGCTTACTACATCAGCGTGTCCCAGGTGCGGACTTGTTGATGCGAGTAGTATATAGGGATACCTTCACTTCAACTCTGGCCTTAATTTTGACAGCTCCGGCCAGGAATCCTGGCCTTAAAAAGTGATGGGTCTAGTCTTAATTATGACAGGCCTAGTCTTAAACTCCTGGCCGGAAATATGACTGCTCTGGCTGGAAACACTGGCCTTAAAATTTGACAGGGCAGGGCCTTAAACGGTTGGCAACAAGTGACATGTGGCACTAGTGTTGACAAGGGTGCGCAGCTGTCCCGGAAGGGGGCGGCTGAGTCATAGGGGGGTGTGTAGTTTTGTTTTGGAGACATAGGCGTGGCGGAGCCGCCAGAATACATATAAGCCGGTGGCAGGAGCCTGGTATAGCAAGCAACCGCTGGACTACGTGAAGGAGCGCCATGGCAGAAAAGAAGAGCTACAACCCATTTGCGAGAAAACACTGGGTTGGTGGCTCACAGACCCCCATCAGTAGCTATTACAGAACCATAAGCCCTTTGGTAATGGACGAGAATGCTCAACCAGAAGAACCTAAGGATATGGGTTGCGACGTTACTGCTTATGGCTGTGGGTTTGCTAAGCGCTTTGGCGCCCCTGGTTTCAAGGATTGGCGATGTCCGCTGTCCCCGATTAAGAGCGACAGCAGCTCTAGCGAGGGATCGAGTGGCGACTTGACGGTTGAGCAAAGCATGCTCTTGCAGTCGGAGGATGCGGAAGACACCATAGTTCCGCCTAATACACCCGTCTATGAAGACGTGGGTTTTCGCGAGAGTCTTTTTCCTGAGAATGTCCCTGTTCAAAAGCTTGATGCAAACGTGGAAGATGAGGGAGCATCGGATGTTATTCCCGCCTCTCAAAATGTCAGAACCGCGGCTGATGGGGCATCGCAGGATATTAACAACTCTCAAGACGGCAGAGCAGCCGCCAAGGGTGGTGAAAATGTGGGGGTGAGTCAAAATTTTATGAGCAGCCATTTATCATAAGGATGTATTTTATTTCTACAACTATCGAATGCTAATATTTCGTTTTTTGTTTGTGACCCTCTAGAGAGCAGAACCAGTGGGGTGCACTTACTTCATAATGCACAAAGAAAATCAAACTAGGCCACCTCCTAATACCCACATCTATGAAACCATGGATGTTCAGAAGGCTATGAGTCCTACGAAGGTAATTGTGCAACAGCCTGATACAAGCGTTGAAGATGAAGGGTCCCCAATGGATGTTACCGACTCTCAAGATTTCAGAGGCGCTGCAGAGGGTGGTGAAAGTGTGTGGGTAAGTAAGAAATGTTAGGCGTAGACCCTTAACATGAAAGTTTGTTGTCTTTCTACCGCTAACGGGGTGTCAATATTTGTCTTTTGAACCTAGGATGAAACACCGAAAAGAACTGAGGCCCAGGGGCAGACTGCAAAAGGTCGCAGCTTGAATCTGTCCTGTATATGCTGTGCAAACCAGACTGGAAGTTCCACAAAGCCGAGTTCACCTCTGCCCATGGAATGTGAAGATGGTTCTAAGAACGATGAGTTTGTAAAAGCAACGGCGTGGTTCCCCAGAGACACTATAGCTGGTGTCAAAGGTTTTGCAGCTATAGTTGTACGCGCGTGTGTCAAACGGGACTATTACAACATGTGTTTCGGCCACCGTATTAGGGACCCTGAACAGGAGGCGCACGAGTGTCTAGCCGAATCATACAGAGACCGAATGATACGGCACATATGTAGTTTGCTTGATCCGTACAAGATGTATAAGCTGCTAAGGGTGGTGCACGGCCTGAGTGATGAAAATAATTTTGTCCACCCTAAGATCTTGATGGCGACAGTAAAGGAGATACGCTATGCCAACGACCCCTGCGCAAAACTAAGAGGCATGCCAAACGCCTGTGCGTGCTGTGACAGAAAAATGATAGAAAGACTTATAGAAAGGCGCATGTGTAATGTGTATCTAAAAAGCAGAAAAGTAGTGGCCCTCGCACCACAAAGGCTATTTTATAATAGATAAGTCCTGATGCATTGCTAAGTGCTAGCGTGTATTTAAAGTAAAGTAGTAGAATGTTACACCCAAAAAAAGTATATGTGTTAAACCGTACTTACTACGCATACTGTGAAAAGATATGAAACCCCTTTTGTTTTTAGAAACTGCGACGTAGTCAGGTTTGTTAAATTGTATGTTGACCATGGTATTATTATCACCCTGTACATGCACCCACCTTAACAACGGCGAGTAACTATCACCTATCCTCTGAGACTCTACAATATCGGTGTACACGTAGAGCGTGTAGAACCCCCCATTAATATCGGGGCACGTTTGATCTTGTTCCACGGGGCTTTTCACATGTTGTACTGTCCCTAAAATCCTTTTTAATTTACCTGAGCAGTTAAACAGGGTGTTTCGATTTATGGATTTAAGAAACACCTTCCTTCTCACATTATCTAGGACCAGATGAATATTCGGATGTGGTTCTATAGCGGCTATGGATTTGTTGATGGCTTCGATAATGCTTGTAATGTGTGGGTAGTAGCCGGGCGGGAAGGATGCGTGTATGCCCATGGGGTCCTGCTCCCTCTTGATGTGAAACTTGGCTTCGGCCGCTGTAAATGTATTCCATGTTCTAGGGTATTGTATTTCTGTTAGGGCAACCTCCCAGTCCCCCTTCAGGTCCACAGCCTTAGCCAATTTGACGGTGTAATTAGAAATCTGATTGTTGGGGAACATGTCCTTAGAAGCGTTGGATGGTAAGGTTATATAAAAGGGTGTAGTCTCCATCGTAGCAGAGGCTTTTAGCTCACACACCCTTCAGGGAGCTGGCCAACACCCAACTGTTAAATTTCTCAGGCCAGCCGCGCCATTTGACATATGCCTGGCTCTTAGCACCTGTACCTTGCCTTTTCAGAACCTTTTCAACCCTATACACGCGGTTTGGATCATTGGGCACCTTTTGTAACTCTTCCTTGTAAAAGGATCCCAACACCGTTTCCCCATCGTAGTCCTTTAACCTGTAAATATACAGCCCTTCCTTAAGCTCCACACTTTCCACTATAAATATTTCATCACTAAAGGTCTGTTGGTAACCCTTAGTGAAGACTCCTTTCAGTTTTGAAATCCTTACATGATCACCATTTTTAAATACAGACTTCTTCACCTTTGTCCCAAAGTTAGGACCATACAAGTTTCTCCAAACAGTTAACGAATTACTAGGTGTTACCTCTTCAGGTGCCATTTTGATGGTCCTATGATAACTAGCATTATATACAGCTAAAAAAGCCTGTAGAACATCCACGTATCTGTATGTATTGTTGGCCGTAAAATACCTCCACATCTTAGACTTTAAAGTTCTGTTAAACCTTTCTACAACAGCTGCTTTTACCTCCGTGTGTGTTACAAAATGTTGAACGTTGTGCTGCTTTAATAATTTCTGAAATGACTTGTTTAAGAATTCTTTTCCTGCGTCTGTTTGTAGTTTTTGAGGAATACGTCCCTTATCGAAGATGGCTTTAAAAGCGGCCGTGACGCTAGCTCCACTTTTATCACGCAGCGCCTCTGCGTACGCGTATTTGGACAACACATCTATGACTGTTAATATATAACAGGCGCCGTCGTTATGTTTTGCAGTATCTTGAAGGCTGATTATGTCCGCCTGCCACTGATAATCTATACACGCATTAACGATTGTAGGACGCCTCTTAAAGCGTCTTCTGGCTGGTTTATGTAGTGAATACGCCTCCTCTCCTGATAACCATGTCTTCCCAGCTTCTCTGCCTACCGACTTCTTTTCAGCCACAGCCCTTCTATATAGAGCGGCGCCGCTTCCAAAGCTGCCAACCCCTCTTGTATCATAATAAAGTTTTCTTAACAGGCCCTCCGACATGTTAGCAGTCATTAGAGTACAGGAAATGAAAGACGCTTGTTTTGTGCAAGAACATTTTATTAAAAAAAATGAGTATTACCAAATCACAAACAAAAGGGGTTTCATATCTTTTCACAGTATGCGTAGTAAGTACGGTTTAACACATATACTTTTTTTGGGTGTAACATTCTACTACTTTACTTTAAATACACGCTAGCACTTAGCAATGCATCAGGACTTATCTATTATAAAATAGCCTTTGTGGTGCGAGGGCCACTACTTTTCTGCTTTTTAGATACACATTACACATGCGCCTTTCTATCATTTTTCTGTCACAGCACGCACAGGCGTCTGGCATGCCTCTTAGTTTTGCGCAGGGGTCGTTGGCATAGCGTATCTCCTTTACTGTCGCCATCAAGATCTTCAACATGTTAGGGTGGACAAAATTATTTTCATCACTCAGGCCGTGCACCACCCTTAGCAGCTTATACATCTTGTACGGATCAAGCAAACTACATATGTGCCGTATCATTCGGTCTCTGTATGATTCGGCTAGACACTCGTGCGCCTCCTGTTCAGGGTCCCTAATACGGTGGCCGAAACACATGTTGTAATAGTCCCGTTTGACACACGCGCGTACAACTATAGCTGCAAAACCTTTGACACCAGCTGTTGGAAATGGGATCCCTGGCTGGCCAGGGCTTTCGCCAAAGTCAGTCAGAGACCACCACTCCCAAGTCAGGGCAAGGGAGTTACACGCCAAGATAACCCCTACTCACCCTCTAGGTAACGTGGCGCGAGCAGCAAGGCTAAACTTGGAGGCGATGTAAGTTAAGTATTTGCGCACGCACCCCAGCAACAACAACCAAAGGCCCACCACAAAGGAAACTCCACACAAGGTTATATAAAAATAGCCTTTGTATTACACCAAAACACATTAGATAAAACACACTTTACAATGTGCCAGAGGCACGGGCAGAATTTACAGGGGATATTTACAAGACAGGGCCACCTGGACCACTGTCAGGAATCAGCACTTTTATAAGTAACAATACAATACTTGTAGGCCTAGAACTTAGAACATAGCCTATCAGACAGTACCTTCCGTCCTGGTTGCACGGGATAATGCGAGTGACCTCCTTAGTAAGCTTGAGCGGGCGACCCAGCGAAGCGGCGCGGCTCAGGGGAGAGCGGCGCTGCTCGAGGCTTGGACGGGCTGCCGGCACGAGCTGCCGAGGGGAACGAGCGAGGCACACTTCAGCGAGGCCCCAGGGGCCCAGGGAGATCAGACAAGTCCCATCAATTTGGCAGGGAAGGCACCATAGCGTCCACTGGTCCTGGGACTCTGGTCAGGGGGCAAGCTTAGTATCAAGCCCTTGGGATCACTTATAACAGAAGATCACTGTAACATAAAATAGGACATAAAGCACAAAACCAGTACCCACTGGTAACTGGTAAGTCCCCCCTACGCAATCCTAACCACCCTAGGAACAGGTCACGCAGGGAACCAGGACCTTACTAGCACCACCTGCACTAGCAAGAACAACCACCTCAGTATCACAATACACATAGGGGCATAGACCTGGGGACAAAACACATGATGCAGAACCTACATTCAGCGGTGTAAGGAACACATGACGCATCGACACACGTTCAGCGGTGTAAGGAACAGGGCACATAATGTATCAACAACACATTCAGAGGTGCAGAACACAGGGTGCGCAAAACATACTACACATTGTACATTTCCTAACACCCAAAAGCAATAGGACATAGATCATAACAGCATCAAACCTTTAGCGTAGAACTCACAAAGTCCAGGTTGCGCCACTGCGCCAAGACCTAAACGTAGCAGCTGCCCACTACTTGCTGGGCAGCTGAGGGACAGAACAGGGGGCCTAAACGCTGCAGCTGGCACTAAGTGCTGCGCAGCTGGGGAAAGGCCAGGGGTGAAGGAGTGCGCCTCACTCCTAAAGTCCAGAGTACAGGTCCCTAGGGAAAGAAATACCTACACGGTGCAGCTGCCCACTAATTGCTGGGCAGCTGGGGAACAAATCTGCGCCAGGGGCCCTCACTGGCCCCTCGGGAACACTGCCCCACATTGAGCCATCTGGCTCTCAGAATAACTGGCACTTGAGCCTCTCTGGGCTCGTAAAACAAGAATGCCCCCTGAGCCTCTCGGGGCTTGTGAATAGGGTGGGGGCCTTCGCTGGAGTCCCCCCTCTGGGAACTCGATATGGCCAACTGGGCAGTGGGGTCCCCTCCGGGGGACCTAGGAACACTTGGAGAGCCACTCTGGGCTCACGAACACGGTACTGGCCTTGAGCCTCTCAGGGCTCACGAAACGACATTTGGCCGGGAGCCCCTCGGGGACTCGGAGCAAAGTATGGCCCAAGAGCCTCTCGGGCCCAGAACACAGGCGGAGTCCCTCTGGGGGACTCGGCATTAGGTGAGGCCCCACGGGCCTCGGCACACAACGAGCCTCGCTCTGGAGGGGAGGGGCGGGCACCGGCCATGTGCCCCGACGCCCCTCCTCTCTCTCTCACTCACCGGGTCTGGCGGCTGGCAGCGGGGCTCTCCCTCACTCCTGGGAGCCCCGGGCCGCAGGGATTCAGCCGGCTTTTTCCTTCCTCTTTCCCCGGTGGCAGAGGCAGCCAATCGGGGCGCAGCGGCAGGCGGGACTTCCCTCCAAAACCGGAAGTCCCGCCCCGCGTCAGGCACCGTAGTGCCTGGCTTCCTGTTTTCCCGGCCATTGTCTTCTAGCGCGGCTCGGGCCGCGGCGGTGAATCTCGGGGGCATTAAAGAGGGGTGGGCACCCTCGAGGTTAATTAAAAACCAAAACAGCGAGGTGGGCACTCGTCAATTAATTAAATAAACGGGGTGGCACCCGTATTTACGAATAAAGTGCAACGAAGCACTCTGGGGCACAAAAAGGGCAGGAGCGCTTCCCTCCGAGGGAAAACAACAGCGCTCTGCCCAGGCAGGCAAAATAAAGCGCTCACGGGGCGCTAGGGGCAGCCACAGCCCTGGGGCAAGGACAAAGGCACAGCAGAAGGTCCTGGGCATCAGGAGGGGCATGCAGGGCCCAGGGGCCAGCGCACAGGGCAGGAGACAGCCCCCATGGCGGTCCCTCCTGGGCCCCACCAGCAGCAGCCCCCTCCTATCAGGATCCTGGAAGAGAACACTTCTGTGGGGACACAGCCCCATTTTTATACACCATTTTCCTTTGTCTGAGGGCAGGGTGGGGGCAGAACCAGTCGCAGCTGGTTCTTGAGTACTCTGTTTACCTCAACCACCCTCTCTATTCACTGGCAGGCCTTGGGTCATCAGTCACACCACAGGGGGGCGGAGCCAGCATTGTGTGGGGAAAACCCAGCCCATCCAGGACACAGGTACACTCCTCCCACACATCACTCATGCTAATCTCTCCATTCACCACCGGGGCAGACCCACACAGACTTCCTGGAGCCTGGCATCCCAGCCAGCTCCAGCCAATCACACGCCAGGCATATTTTACACTAATATGCCAACTCCTAGAAGTGGCGCTTCCGCACAAGACACATACACGCCGCACATACCGTTGCGCAGCATTCACTCTCACGAGTTCGCACATACCAGACTCAAGCCTGTACACCCCACGCATCAGGAACTACCAGGGACACATACATTCCCCATGCATTCCTATGGGCGGGCAGGCCTAGCTCAGCACATGCACTCAGAGTGCGCACGCACTTTCCACTGGGACACAGTGAAAGTGCGCAGAATCCCAAAAATCACCATTGCCAGGTCACCATTTCACGCAAAAAGTCTAGGGGTGAACCTGCCCTAAGGGCCAAAGTCCAACACCAGCTATAGTGTCTCTGGGGAACCACGCCGTTGCTTTTACAAACTCATCGTTCTTAGAACCATCTTCACATTCCATGGGCAGAGGTGAACTCGGCTTTGTGGAACTTCCAGTCTGGTTTGCACAGCATATACAGGACAGATTCAAGCTGTGACCTTTTGCAGTCTGCCCCTGGGCCTCAGTTCTTTTCGGTGTTTCATCCTAGGTTCAAAAGACAAATATTGACACCCCGTTAGCGGTAGAAAGACAACAAACTTTCATGTTAAGGGTCTACGCCTAACATTTTTTACTTACCCACACACTTTCACCACCCTCTGCAGCGCCTCTGAAATCTTGAGAGTCTGTAACATCCATTGGGGACCCTTCATCTTCAACGCTTGTATCAGGCTGTTGCACAATTACCTTCGTAGGACTCATAGCCTTCTGAACATCCATGGTTTCATAGATGTGGGTATTAGGAGGTGGCCTAGTTTGATTTTCTTTGTGCATTATGAAGTAAGTGCACCCCACTGGTTCTGCTCTCTAGAGGGTCACAAACAAAAAACGAAATATTAGCGTTCGATAGTTGTAGAAATAAAATACATCCTTATGATAAATGGCTGCTCATAACATTTTGACTCACCCCCACATTTTCACCACCCTCGGCGGCTGTTCTGCCGTCTTGAGAGTTGTTAATATCCTGCGATGCCCCATCAGCCGCGGTTCTGACATTTTGAGAGGCGGGAATAACATCCGATGCTCCCTCATCTTCCACGTTTGCATCAAGCTTTTGAACAGGGACATTCTCAGGAAAAAGACTCTCGCGAAAACCCACGTCTTCATAGTCGGGTGTATTAGGCGGAACTATGGTGTCTTCCGCATCCTCCGACTGCAAGAGCATGCTTTGCTCAACCGTCAAGTCGCCACTCGATCCCTCGCTAGAGCTGCTGTCGCTCTTAATCGGGGACAGCGGACATCGCCAATCCTTGAAACCAGGGGCGCCAAAGCGCTTAGCAAACCCACAGCCATAAGCAGTAACGTCGCAACCCATATCCTTAGGTTCTTCTGGTTGAGCATTCTCGTCCATTACCAAGGGGCTTATGGTTCTGTAATAGCTACTGATGGGGGTCTGTGAGCCACCAACCCAGTGTTTTCTCGCAAATGGGTTGTAGCTCTTCTTTTCTGCCATGGCGCTCCTTCACGTAGTCCAGCGGTTGCTTGCTATACCAGGCTCCTGCCACCGGCTTATATGTATTCTGGCGGCTCCGCCACGCCTATGTCTCCAAAACAAAACTACACACCCCCCTATGACTCAGCCGCCCCCTTCCGGGACAGCTGCGCACCCTTGTCAACACTAGTGCCACATGTCACTTGTTGCCAACCGTTTAAGGCCCTGCCCTGTCGAAGTCGGCTCACTGCCATTGAGCACACCGTTTGATTCCTGCTCGACTCTGGAGCAAGGCAGCATCGTCTGCGCACTAAAGAGTGTGTAAAAATTGAAAATCCGCCCTCGTGAGACCTGAACTGACACGCAATTTTGCGGCATGGAAGAATCCCTAAAGACTGGTGACATTATCATGTCTACCAAGTAAGAACCGAGGCATCGTCCACTCCCATCAATTTGACTCATTGGAACAGAGTAACCAAGGCTCTGAAAGGCTTATGTCAAAAGCACTTACAGGCAAAATATTATAAAGTCCTGATGATGATCCCAGTTCAATAGGAGCCCGGGGATCGAAACGCCGTCGACACTTTTTACAATTCTGTAACCTGTCTATTGTGTTAATTTTGTTACAGTTATTGTTTGTCTGAACTTGCTTTGAAATTGTATTAATGATGCAAGGGACAATTGGCTCCCATGTTCTTTTTGCCTGAAATTCTTGACCCCTTTTCTCTTCCTATTTTCCTACCCCCGAACCTTGTTCGAGTGTGCTCTGGATAGGTACAGGCTTGTACCCTATCAACTTCTTAATCAGACCTCTTGTTTGGTCGCTGTATTTATACCTATACTTGAATAAAAATTCAGGCCCGGCTGGGTACTGAAAAACTCTCAGATATAGTACTGATTGGAGTCTATATGCCATTGAATTGTTAATAATCCTTAACTCTAAGGACCATTGTTTTCCTTAACTGTCAAATTTTAAGGCCAGGGTTTCCAGCCAGAGCAGTCATATTTCCGGCCAGGAGTTTAAGACTAGGCCTGTCATAATTAAGACTAGACCCATCACTTTTTAAGGCCAGGATTCCTGGCCGGAGCTGTCAAAATTAAGGCCAGAGTTGAAGTGAAGGTATCCCTATATACTACTGATGCGCAGTTCCTTCATGCCCTCTGGATGTGCCCTTCACTGCAGACTTACTGGACCGCAGTATCAACTGGCTTGGCAAAGGCGACAGGGGGCACCTTACCGAATACTTGGGAGGCTTGCCTATTGGGCTTATTTAGAAGGACAAAGCAAACGAAAGTCCACGCGAGATTCTGGGATCTGGGGCTGATCACAGCGAAGCGCCTCATTACTAGACGCTAGAAGCATAGTGTGCCTCCCCAGGCGATACAGTGGCGTAACTCACTGGATAATTGGGCGAGAGAGGAGAGTGTGGCGCTGCATAGGGAAGAGACGGCAGGGCTCCGGAAGTACCCCATAGCGCTGGACTGGGATAGTATCCTGATGACCTACCACCAGGTGTGCCTGCAGAATGGCATTATGTAATCATTTACGCCTCTCTTTACATTACCGCTCCTAATCAATCTTCTTCCCCCCTCCCTCTCGCCCCACCTCCCTGCCCCCCCTTGCGGAATCCCCCCCCCACACTTTTCCACACATGCGATGAAGCCTGCGAATTGCTCTTTACTACTGCCACGTGGCACTATGGGCCTGCTCCCCGCCTACCTCGATGACTCCGCACATACACACACGGTTGTTGTTCACCACCCAGTCTATTGTTTTCTGTATATTTTGGACTGTTCTTCATATTTGATTGTTTTAAAATGATGCTTTGGATATGTGATATACTGTCAAGGTGATACACTCCTTTGGTTCTACTGCTATGGCATGGCCTATGCTCTGCTTTGAACAGGTCTAGGATGTGCTGTCATAACACAGACCTTGCTTTCTCCGTTGCGGAGCACTGCCACTATTGAACATTATTCTTTTACACATATGCCGGAATTACACGAAGCTGTCAGGCCGCTTAATTGTGTTACTTTTCCTTTTGCTACTTGTTACCATGCCTTCACATGAGTGTAATTGACCGCAACGGCTTGTGGGAAATACTTTCCACTACAGCATCATTTATTATTTCTATATGCATATGTGTAATGTTGTACTATGACAAAATGCAATAAACATATTCAAACAAAAAAATACTTCTTACGTTCCTTACTAATTTTGGATTACAATATATTTTTCATTTCACAATTGGAATTTACCATAAGAAGTAACACAGAATATTACTTTTGGCTATTCTTTTAATATGCCCCTTCACCCAGAGATCCCATATGAACTGTTTTGCTCACTTGCTTTGTTTTAGAGCGCATATATTTATTATGCTAAAACGCAAAACACTGCTGCATATCCACTTATCTTTATTGATAGAGGACATGCCCTAAACACCCACTGAAGTGCACGCTCGCTTGCAGTTTACATTTCATGGAATAAATCGTAAAATATGTTTGTCATTTTGTTGACTAATAAAATAACTTTACTTGGTGGGGGTGAGACATTAAAATGTTGGAAGTTCATTGTTCTAGGTCAAGGCTCTTTTAAAATATATAGAGGAGGTAGGTTTTGATATCTAAGTACCAGTCTGGAGCATCATTAGGTGATGATCCGATCAGCACTGGTAGGTCCCTGTGTCACCCATTCCATTACTGGTCAGCCCGCACTGAGGTGAATGCAGTGGACTGTTGCTTGAGTCAAGTTCATGCTTGCTGTCACCATCAGTGGTCTGAGGGCCGCTGTCATAGTATCTGTGGCTGTGGTGGTGCCTCACACGCTTTTCCCCTTGGACCCTGGTGGACACAGGTTGCAGTGCTGAAACTTATTGGAGAGCACTTGGACGCTCTGTTCCACAATCACTCAAGATCGTAAAGTACGCAGGCCTTTTTATGGAGAAAGCAAGATCATCGGGAGGGAGTAGTCGATTTATTTTTAGAATTCCAGGAGCTGTAGCCTTATGTCAAACTGAGGGCAGTGCCAGGCAAGGGTGATGAGAAAGATGCAGGAATTCACTGTGTCGAGTTCTCCTGCTCTGGCCACATGACGGGTTCAGGGGTCGCCAGTGGGGGCATACTTATTCTATATCCCATAGGCCTGAGTAAAGTCTGTTCAATTATCTGGATCCTAAAATGATCAACATGGAATATTCTTTAGAGTTTGGTCCTCTGCCAAAATGGACAAGTCCAGCTGACTTTATCTCTAACTGTTGGCCTCTATCACTAGCCATGTGGATGGTCCTAATGAGAGTGTCTTGAGATTTGTGTAGAAGGTGGTCGTGGCCCCAATGCATTATATTGAAGAAGAACGGTTGTGGTATGCTTCCTGGTCCAATTTTCAAAGAATGAACGCAGGCTGACAATAGGCTTGAACGATGTCAACTGGTGTTTTGCAGGTCTGCACCTCCACAGGAGATGGCAGTTATGTCCCGACTCAACTAGACTAATCTTTTCCTTTGCCCACCAGGCACATGTCTCTGGGTCTTTGTAAAACGGGCTCGTTGGAGGGTTGATGGTTTTGGAACATGGGGATTTTGTAGCTACTTTAGGCTTTGCAGTTAAGATTGGAGTCCACTCACTCTATTATAACTGTAGTTCTGGTCTATGCTCAGGGTGCGACACTTCCGCGGATTATGCCCCAGGACCCCTCCTGGATCATTGGATTAATTCTTTCTTCCTTGGTGCAGGATGGAGATGGACATAGCAGAAGTGGATTGTCCTAAGTCAGCTATGTTGTTGTGTTTCTCTGCCTATACTACAATCTGTCAATACAGGGCTACAAATTTCTTGGTACAAGAATTAAGGAACAGGCAACGTTGGCTTTTCTCCCTGTGGTTAAAGGTTTTGTGGTGAGAAGCCAATCTGCGGAGTTCTTCGGAGGAACCAACTACATACAGGACATGGCTACTAATAAAGAGTGTTCTCCCACAATGTTGCACAAAGTTGTCCCAAACTGAATCTGCACTGGGCGTACTTATAGCCCTTTGCCCATTATCCACTATGGAACTACGATAGTGTGGTAGTGAAGGTAACATCACAGGACTTTATGAGTCAATAATTTGGGGTCTGGCGAGATCCAAGAGCCATGACAGGAATCAGCAGATTAGAGTGGAATATAAAACTACATTTCTGCTTGGATTTGCTGGCTGCACTATTTACCGGTTTGGAAGAGGTGGTGGCCGATTGGTTTTGCTTCTTCTGGGATTGATGGGCAACATTGTCCATGCCTGAATGTAGAACTAATGAAAATGGGATACTTCAGGGCGTTGTTTGAGTTATATTTAGAGGCTTCCAGCACCAACATGCATGGAAAGTTTCTCCATCACTTAGTTTATTTCTGCGACATGAAGAGGCACTTATGGCATTCGCTTCTTATATGTGAGAGATGGATAATACGAATGGGCCTGCCATATTACTGAGCGGTTTCAACTTGTAGACAGACCCTCTGACGATATGTGTACGTTTCTTTCCTACATGTGGATACATCGGATTTTTCATCAAATGTCAGAGGCTAACACTATGCCGAGGACATATGCAAGGTGTTTTGTTTCTTAAAGATGTATCAGCCTCTCAATAAATGTTATTCATTTGCCATAGTCTGACCAAACAACCATCAAATCTCAAATAAAACTGCAGAGATCACGAACATATTCAGACCTAATTTGACAGAGAAGCCAATTTTAACTTTCGGCAGCCATGCAAAGAATTGTCACAGCCATTTGCCAGTGCTACAAACCTTACAAATAGATTGGTTCTCGCCTAAATGTGGACTTCAAGCCCATTTGTCTTCTTAGGACACCAATTACTTAGAAAAGATAAGGAAAGGTGGCAATGAAGCTTGAGGGACAATGTTGGGAATAGCAAGCTGCAGAAATCAACGTGATACACACATGTTATGTTATGTTATGTTATTTTATTTTATATAGCGCGCAGATGCCGCAGCCAAGAGGCGTCCCGGCGCTTTAGGAGATAGTGAAACACAACACAGCAGAGGTAACCAGACAGAAATGGGACTAGACTGCGGAAAATAGGAAGGTTTTTAATGCCTTCCTAAAAGGGAGCAGGTCAGGGATGGAACGGAGTGGGGCAGGCAAAGAATTCCAGAGAGCTGCCGCCAACACTGAAAAAGAACGCCCACCCATTCTAGCTTTTTTAAAACGTGGAACAATGGCTAGATTTAACCCTGAGGACCCTGAGGATCGAAGGGCTCTGGAAGGGGCATAGTGAAGGATTGTCTGTGAGAGGATAGGAGGGGAGGCTAACTTAAGAATTTTAAAGGTTAAGCAGAGAGCTTTAAACTTAATTCTTTGACCCACAGGTAACCAGTGGAGATCTTGAATGGTTCGACGAGCAGAGACGAACTTCGGAAGGCCGACCAGCATCCTGGCCGCCGCATTTTGAACCCGCTGAAGGCGAGCTAGTTCTGCCTGATTCACGCCCAAAAACAGAGAGCTGGCATAGTCCAATCTGGTGAGAACCAAAGCTTGGACTATGATCTGTCTGGTGTCCGCATCAAAAAATTTGAAGATAGGTCGGAGGCACTGCAGGGCACCAAAACATGTACCAGCTACACGTTTAGTGTGGGGAGTGAAGGAAAGTTTGTTGTCGAGCCACACCCCAAGATTTCTAACTTCAGCTACAGGAGTGGGGACCTCGGTCTTAGAGGCATTGAGTTGGTGTCGATTATTCGCCATCCAGCCTGCCACAGCTTTAAGAGCAGACTGAAAGGTAGGGGCATCCATGTTGGAATCACGATTAAGTGCCACCGCCAGCTGCGTGTCATCGGCGTATGACGCCATGGTGAGACCATAACTGTGGGCTACCTCCGCCAGCGGCTGAACATACAAATTAAATAGGGTAGGGCTGAGGGCCGAACCCTGCGGGACACCCTGACGAATGGGGCGAGGGGCGGAGACATAGGGTGGTGTAGATACTTTGAAGGTTCGATCCGTAAGAAAGGATCGGAACCACTCAAGTGCTACCTCTCCAACTCCTGCTTCCACCAGACGATGCATAAGGATCTGATGGGAAACCGTGTCAAAGGCGGCACTGAGATCCAATAGGATCAGTGCCGTCGTCTGACCCTGGTCCAGCATCTTCCTGATGAGCTCCACCACAACCCAGAGAGCGGTCTCGGTACTGTGGCCCGCTCGGAACCCATTCTGGGAATTGTCCAGTATATTAGCTTCCTGCAGGTGAGATGATAGAGTGTGATTAGCATGCGCTTCTGCTAGTTTAGCTAGCCAAGGGAGAAGGGAGATAGGCCGATAGTGTTCTGATTTTGTAGGGTCAAGGGAGGGCTTTTTAAGAATAGGGATGATAGTCGCCTGCTTCCAGGCAGTGGGAACACTACCGGTGTTAAAGGAGAGATCGATAAGACTATGCATGGCCGGGTAGCAACACTCGGCGAGTTCCCGAAATTGAGTGGGTCTCATAGGGTCATCCGGTGAACCGGATTTGACTTTTATCGTCAAAGCTTTGAACTCCTCTAGAGTGGGGCTGGGAATGATTAACAGTGGTTTAGGGACCATTGGTGCGATAATATTCTCACTGATGGGGGACTGAGAGAATGACCTGTAAATGACCTCCACCTTTTCAACAAAGAACGAGGCCAGATCCTCACAATGTGCCAAGGAAGCTTCAAGAGTAGTAGTGGCAGTCTTTTTACTTGTGAGGTCCTTGCATACCCTAAAGATAACCTTGGTAGGATTCGTACTGTTCTTTATCTCCTGAGAATAAAAGGCAGCCCTGGCTGTGCATATGGCCCGATGGTACACTTTGGTGCAGGCCCTATAGGCCGACTTGAGGTCAGCATCATAAGTTTTGCGCCATGCACGTTCCGCTTTTTTACAAGAAGATTTAAGCGTCTTAAGGGATTCGTCGTACCAAGGGCTAGAGGGACTTGATCTAGTCTTACTCCATCTGGCCGGTATAAGAATATCTAGTGAGTGATTTAACCACTCACAGAAGCTATCATAGCCAAGGGAAACTTCAATAGGGGGTTGAGGATGGTGCTTCATCAGAAGATGGTGAAAGTGCTCTAAATTCAAGTTTCTCCAGGGACGTTTCAAAATATCAGGAGTGTTGTTTCTAGGGGGAGGAATAAAAGTGGTAATATGAGTTTCGATCAAATGATGATCGGTCCAGGCCATAGGCCTAGGTTGGAGCACTGAAATATTGGTGGAGATATTCGTCAGGAAGGGATCTAGCAAGTGTCCGCCTGTATGAGTCGGTAATTGTACCAGTTGGATTATTTGGAATGCTTCAAGATCAGCTAACAAGCTATGGACCGAGTTGGAAAGTGGGGCATCCATATGCAGGTTAAGGTCACCAATAATCGTGAGATTAGCTGTTTTCATGATTAGAGAGGAGACCACCTCCGGGAGGCTATGACGGAAGGCGCCCTCGGGACCGGGAGGCCTATAGATTAGTAGTCCCGAGAAGGTAAAGTGGGGATTCACTGTGATGTTAAAATGCGCGCTCTCACACCCTGCTATGATGGTAGGTTTCCAGGCGCAAGGATAGCGTGTTTTTACCGCGACTGCGATGCCTCCGCCTCTAGCATTACGGTGGAGTGAGTGCATGTTGTATCCCATTGGGAGTGCTAAATTCATGACAGCCATAGATTGGTCATGCAGCCAGGTTTCGGTAAAAAAGAAGATATTCGGGTTCTCATCTGTGATCAAAGAGAATACTTCTTGAGAGTGACATGCCAGTGATCTAACATTCAGATGGAAAATTTTAAGGGTGGGTCGAGTAACTAAGCCTAGAGCAGAGTCTGGCTTGTGGACACAGGAAGGTCTAGATTGAAGACTCAAAATAGGTAGCGGCTTAGGAAGTTTAAAAGAACAGGTGGGACACTGATAAGGCCCACTAAGAGGATCCAGAACGCCATGATGGCAGTCTCTTACCTCACGACGCAGTAGACGCAGGTCCCCAACAGATGTCATCCTGGGAGAGCCAGAGTCCCCTGCCCTAGCCCTGCCTTAGCGCTGACGGGCGCAGACGGGCAGGACTCTGGCGAGACTCAGGCGTAGCGAGGGCGCGACCGCTGCGCAAGACCGCTTCGTTCCAGGCGAGCTTTAAGTAGGCGAGTGGCGGTGAGAAGCGCTAGCGCGCTAACCCCCAAGCAAAGGAAGGGAACAGCCTTCACAAGATGGGGTCGTCACGTGACCCAGGAGCCCCGGAGCCCGGACCCGCAAAGTAGCGGTGCTTTTACTTTTTTTTATATGCGGTGAGGGCCAGGGGGGGTCGCAGCAGCACATTAAAATCAGGGGGAATAAAAGCAAAAGGAAACTCAAATACAAAATAGGGTGCTTTTAAAAAGAAGCGCGAGCCAGAACACAGCGCTAATCCAAGAAATCTCAGCAAACACGGTGATCACCTTCTCCAGGCTGACCCCGTGCCAAAGCTCACCTTAAGTAGGCGAGTGGCGGTGAGAAGCGCTAACGCGCTAACCCCCAAGCAAAGGAAGGGAACAGCCTTCTCAAGATGGCGTCGTCACGTAACCCAGGAGCCCCGGAGCCCGGACCCGCAAAGTAGCGGTGCTTTTACTTTTTTTTATATGCGGTGAGGGCCAGGGGGGGTCGCAGCAGCACATTAAAATCAGGGGGAATAAAAGCAAAAGGAAACTCAAATACAAAATAGGGTGCTTTTAAAAAGAAGCGCGAGCCAGAACACAGCGCTAATCCAAGAAATCTCAGTAAACACGGTGATCACCTTCTCCAGGCTGACCCCGTGTCAAAGCTCACCTTAAGTAGGCGAGTGGCAGTGAGAAGCGCTAGCGCGCTAACATAATCTTATTCTCTACAGGAAAGTGATGTATTTAGTAAAAAAACACACTTCACTGTTAAAATCAGGACAGCCAAAAATCTTGCACAACATTGCTCGACAAAGGTTCCAATTTTGTCCCCCACCCCCTTCCACATGTGGTCCTAAAATGTCTGCACACAGCAATTGTGCAATGCTTTGCAAATCTCTGTCACAAGGTTAGGGATCTCTACCTCTGACAACCCTGTTTCTTCATCAGAATCATGAACCATATTGTGCCCCTTTTGGGGGAGTTATGTATTAATTGCCCATTTAATGAAGGAAAAGCGGAATCATGCTTAGAATAGTCGCTCATAGAGCTTTTGGGTACTAAAGGAAAGTTATCCACGAAGTGTCTTCAGGATCTTGCAGGTGGAAGAAAGACGTTTTTTCAATACAACCAAACATGATTTAGGGTCGAATGTGTCCCACTCGAAAAGATCAGGAACCTCCCACTATGATGCGGTTAAGCACTAAAAGTCAGGAAGTTTTATGTCTGCAGTTTGGATTGTAGCTTTAGGGTAGTTTTATGGGCTAACCTTAAGTGGGATATTGATAGTTTTTAGGTCTCGCCTGAGCCAGTGCGCATGGCTGCTCAGCGAGGTTTTAGAAAGGACTTCCGAGTGTGACCACACGCTCATGCATGTGTTTTTTTTTGCTGACAGCCTATTGGCCTTTGCGTGCATCTTTCTAAGAAAGACAGCACGCAATTGGGCAAAGGCAGGTTTTTGTCCCCCCTTTTCTTAGGATGTTGACGCCTACGGCCTAGACCTTGCGGTTACGCGCAGAGGCACGCAGTGTGCCATCTGCTTAGGGTCACATTTCAAAGCTTGGTTTTTGTCGCTTTCACTTTCATGGTCGCATCCTTACAGCGCGCACACCATTCGCGGGACGCTGCAGCTGCATTCCTCGCATCCCACGGCGTTTTGCCTGCGGGAGCGAGCAGCTGCAGTGCCTCCTTGTTTATAAAGCCATGTCATATGCCCACAAAAGGGAACCTGCCACTGTTCTTGCACAATTCCCACAGCCCGCCCGTCAGCGCCATGCTAATCGAACACAGCTACGCGTCCTCGGCTACACAAGCCTTTTATTTGAAATGTCAAATTTTTTGTCAGAAGTGTTGCACTATGGAAACACAGTTTAACAGGCACGCTGAGCTCGTTATTTACGGCCTTCATAAACGGGGCTTAACAAGAATTACTGACTTCATCCGACTGAACTTATATCCTGGGTGAAAGGGTGCTCTGCATCTTCGGAGTGGCACCTCGGCAGGGGAACTCAGTTAAAGTTTCAGGCAAAGTCCAGGGGTCCCTAAGCACTACGCACAAAGAACAGCAGCCGCCATGATTTCTCTTGTTTACGAGACACTCAAAACCACTTTAAAAAATCCTTAACTCTCACACCGAAGTGATGGAGCCGCAACCAGCCACAGTGTGGAGCAAATCACGAAAGAAACTCATTGTGAATTTGCATTCTGAATAAACTGATTAAATTGAGCTCCCTGCTATGCACTAGTCAGTAGAAGGGAATTATGGAATATTATTGCAATCGCTTCACTTAAGAAACCTACTTTGTCATAGACATCAACGGATGGTAGCCTCTGCTACCCCTGGCTTGCCATTTAGCCCCCTTGGCTACCCCTGGCTTCAGTAGCCATAGCAGCAGCCGCAGGCACCTGGGTAAACAAGCTTTTACATTTACTTCCTGCATTTTGGTGTCCTTGCCCCTCCCAAGCATTTACACACAGGAGGCTAAAGGGGGGGGGGGGGCTAAGAGTTGGGGTCAACTCTTGTGATGTTGTTTGCATCAAAAAGTTCTGGCCTGCCGTGCTCTGAGCTGCGGAGTCCAATGCCCATACCCTGCAGGACGCACAGCTCTGTCGCGGCTTTGTCTCTGCCGCCAGACAAAAGGCTGCCAATGTGACACTCTGAGGGGCGGGGAGCAGCAGGTTTAGGGACACCCACCCCCTCTCTGAGCGCTAATGAGCTCCTGAGCCGGGCGGATGTTTCCAGAAGGCTCTGTGACATGGCGGAGGCTGCTGCCCTCCTCGGGGTCTGTGGGACGGGGAAAGCCGCCGCTCCGTGCCTGCCTCAAATAAAATGTACACCATGCTCGCAGGCTGGATGTTGCCACTAAGTGCACGGAGCAGAGACCGTGTCTCCTGCTTATATTAGAAGGCATTGGAATTGGGCGGTAGTGGACACCAAATTATGGGAAACGGATTCATAAAGGTATGCGTTAGGAAAATAAATGATACACTCATTATGAGGCCGCATTATATCGTTATCTTTTTTTTACACATTGATCAAATCAACACTGATTTTTAAAAAAAAGTATTCCTTTTGCTTTGCAAATTACAATAGATTTTTAGCAATGCAACATAAATACACTCCACATAATACACACAGTGCCACATAATTATATGCTACATATTTACACAGTACTCAATGCAACATACACTCCAAATACCACTCAGTGCCACATAACTACATGCCACATAATTACACTCTACTGAAT
This sequence comes from Lissotriton helveticus, assembly GCF_964261635.1. Classification (NCBI taxonomy): domain Eukaryota; kingdom Metazoa; phylum Chordata; class Amphibia; order Caudata; family Salamandridae; genus Lissotriton; species Lissotriton helveticus. The sequence goes on along the minus strand of NC_136061.1, from coordinate 129,608,057 downwards.
GCAACATACACTCCACAAAATACCGCCCAGTGCCACATAATTATATGCTACATAATTACACTGCATTCAATGCAACATACACTCCAAATAATACCACTCAGTGCCACATAATTACACGCCACATAATTACACTCTATGAATACAACATACACTCCCCATAATACCACTCAAGCATGAGAACAGGCAGGAAGAAGTTGCCAGCAGAGCAAGTGCAAAAAAACTGGAAGACATTTTTTATGTTAAAATCTTTTTTAATCAGGTTTTTCAGTTGTATATAATGTCGTCTTCGTTTGTATAAATGTGACAAAAATGCTTAACACTTTTTTATTATAACCTTTCAACATAATGCACAGCAGCCACAATGCTCAACAACATAGCCAAAAGTTCTAACTAAACACATGTGGTCCCAAAGGCGAGACCTATTGGCTATGCCAATGCTTGTTTTTGTTGTTATTAATGGACACTTGGTGTATAGATGAACACGCAAATGATTTATCCTAGTATGGCTACTAAAAAGTGGCTAAATAGGGTTGTGTGTAGTGATTCTGCTTCGTTTTAATCTATATCGCACTCATGATTGCCCACCACCCCTCTCTGAGTGTTCATGGCAAATGGGCTCATTCTGAGTTACTGTGGTGAAATCTGCTTGTAAAATAGTGTGTGAGTAATACTGTTACTGCAGGTGCACGGTATTACCCTGGGAAGTTTTACCATCCGATTCCAAGTTCCCCAGTCTAGAACTAGGAATAACTTGCGGTTTTGATTTTAACCATACAAGATCCCTGTTTTTAAACTGCTTAGGCATTTTTGAAATTCCTCCAGGAAATATCTAGGGATTTGTTTGGGGAAAAGCTTGGGTCCTACAGCAAATGCACCCTAATTGGAATGTGAAATGTGGTGCATACTCATTTTGAGCCCCATTTGCTATTCACTGTGAGAGTAGGAATGAGCCCTTAATGTTTATTTTCTAGGGGGGGGGCAAGGCTTGTCTGCACACTGCTCTCGACTGTGTGTATAAGTGACTTAATGATAACATGAGTCACCATGAGAGAGGGCGTGCTGCCTCTTGCAAGAGGGATTGGGAGGGAATGTATTTCATTCTTTTTGGAAGCATCTGGCCTAAATAGTACATTTTAAAGCTGATCACACCAACACATTGGCTAGAAAGGCAAAAGGTTTAGAAACAGTTCAACATGGGGGCTCATGAAAGAACCCAACAGTTAATGATCTGGAAAAGAACACAACAGTATGATTGCTGTAATGCAGAACCTGGTTTTATATACCACCATATCTTGTTCATTGGTAGAGATTCCCATATTCTCAGATACCTATTTATTGCATAGGTGATCTAATGCATATCTGTGGAGTAATGGCAGGGCATAATTGTGGATCATCAGAACTCGTGCTCTAATGGTAATGTCATAGATGATGTGGCAAGCTATGTTACTTTTTTGTATTTATTTTTGTTTAACAATTATAATAAAGCGCACAGATACATGTTAAGGCATCCTGGTGACGGAGAGGTGGTTTAATCATCAGAACCTAAGGAGAGGAATCTGCAAGAGATGAGGAGGTAGTGGCCTGAATAGTTACAATTATTCTTCATTGATGGGACAAAGACAGCACTGATGGTGGTGTGTGGTGATCTGGGATTTCCAATCGCCATTAGTGCTTTAAAAATGTCCATTTATATAATTGTTTTAAAGCAGAAAAATCCCCAAAATGCATGAAAGCGCTGTACAGGCAGATGCAATCACTCAATAGATCGCAATTGCAAGGGGAAAACAGGCTGACTGATAATGCTAAAAAGCTGACTGTGGGGCCAATTTATATTTCGGTGGACTGCCCATTGTTCCGCCAGGGGAACGGAGTAGATTACTCAGTTCGCTTGGTGGAGGGACCGCCCCCCAAATTTGTAAATAACTGCCAAGCTGGCTGCCATTTATAAAGCATTGGCAGGAACCGCCATCAATGGCAGTTCCTGTCAATGCATATCACTGTTTAGTGCAGGGTTGAGTCAGTATGACACTACCCTGTACCAAACAGGTTTATTTTTTATTTTCAAGAAGAAAATCCCGAAACAGGATGTTGTATGTGAAAATTAACAAAAAACATAATGCTACCCTCGCCATGGGAAGCATCTCTCATGGCGGGCGGATCATTATTCACATTTTACTGTCCCGCATCGCCAGGATTTGCCTGACGTTGGCGGACAGTAAAAAAAATGGCTGCATGTTCATCCATTAAAATTGCGTGGGTAGCCATTTCTCCGATGGCTCTAACTCCGTTGGAGAGGTTTGGAGTCGTCATGCCGTAGCCAAACCAAAGGTCTGCCTACATCTTATTTGGATGAGCGGACCTTCATGTTGGCTGTGTGTATACTCCATTGCTGTTGCAAAGGAGTATGCACACTGCCAACATATAAATTGGCCCCTATGTCGTTTACTTTAAGAATTCAATATTTCTAGGGAAGAATCATTTAAAACCCTAAAGTGGTTGCTAATTTTCTTAAACTATTTAAATTGTTCCACAAATCTGATGTATCTATTTGTAAGGAAACTATAGATCACACTCAAACAGGATTGAATTGTGTACATAACAGCAATGATACGCCACTTGGGCGGTAAACAGCCCTTACAACAAATCCGTCACCCTGCATGCAATTACAACGCAGTCATTGTAACGACCGCGTTGAAACAACGCATACCATTACCCCTCAAAACGTAACAATGACTTGCGGAGGGGGAGAAGGTGTTCGATTTAAAATCCAGCACCTTCCCCACTGTCCGCACAGACTGGAGTTGGAATAGTAAATTAGACTACTCCAACATCCAGCGCCCCCTCCGCAAGTCGTTGTTACGACTTGCGGGGTAATAGTATGCGTTGTTACAACGCGGTCTTTGTAACAATTGCGTTGTAATTGCATGCGGAGTGAAGGCATGCGTAATAAGGAGGCATATTCCACTTGGGCAGATATCAACTTGCTTGAACCACCAAACATCCCTATCTAACAACTCTTAGTATATTAGAACACAGTGCACATCAAAACACCAAATGCTGACCCAGCACAGTATTGCTTCACCACACTGTGGAATATCAGTGCTCATGCATCACCACTAATGCATCACACACCTTTCCAACAAAACCATGTATCAAGACAGAACTCCAATCATTCACCCAGCAATGCCCAAGTATGCAATATATTGGCTCCTTAGGGCTCCCAAAAGTGCATGGTTCCACTAGCTACATAACACATCAGCTCCCCTAAGTCTCAAACACTGACCTATCAAAAACACATTCCTTCGTACCAACGGATAGTTTGTAGTGTAGCTCCTATTTTCCCAATAGGCTCTGCGCATTGGAATAGTACCTACAGCAGTAAAGGCCTAGGCCAGACGTTAACTAGGTCTACTACTGTCGAAACTAGACTTAATTTTTGGGTTTGCCAGCTAAGCTCAGAGTTCGCTAGAAACTTTCTCGAATGTTCAAGGAAGGATGAACTCCCCTGATTAGACAAGAAGGGATTTAGTTTCTGACAACCATAGAACATGACAACTTTGCTCTCCCCTAATCAAGAGTCAATCTCGAGAGTCGTGTGAGCACAAGGCAATTATTTTACTCAGTCAGTAAGTGCATTCTTAGTCTCATCAGAATGTAGAGAAAAGGAAGAGACGGGCGTGTTCAATAAAAGATGTTATTTATTGATCAGTCTCTTTTCTCGTACAAGAGAAATGGATCGATATTATTGCAATACTTATAGTTAAGTAAAGTGCATACATTAGAAGCAATAGTATAAAATAATACTGTAAAAACATTGATATGGTTTCTGAGCCATATGATGTTTAAAATGATTAAAATATATTTACATACACATATACATTTGACTAAACGTACTCAACTGGTGTTTCTAAATACGCCTACCCCGTGTACCTGACCTAAGTCTAATGCGTGGGCGGGAATAGAAAGTTACAGTTTAAGTTAAGTTTGTTTTTGCCAAGTGAATAACTAAAGAATTCTCTAGGAGGGGTTATTCAGTTCTGTACCTGGAATTTAGGATGAATGAGGAATGGTATCTCTTTCTCTGCTCTCGATATTCCAGGCTGCCTGCGAGGGCTGCCCAGAAGCGCCGGTGCTGGGTCTCTCGGCTTGAGATAGCAGCGCGTCTCTCAGCGCGTCAGGAAGGCGGGGCTGCTGCCTGCGGGGTCTGCTTCTGCTCTCGGCTTCGGCAAGTATGGCTGCTCCGTCTTGTCACCACGCGTGTGTTTGCATAGGGCAAGGTCGGCAATATTTATACCTTAAAGGTGCCGAGATTGACGTAAGGATGGACATAGGTACGTCAATAAAGATGTCATACGACTTGCTCGTTAGCACATTCTTTACTAAAGTTCTCTGTGAAATCAAAACAATGGCCGCACGGATTATCCAGGTTGTCATAGGTTTGATTTGTTATGAGAACGTCGTATGCCTTATCAGGGGCTGGAGGAATGTCGCTTGTCTAATTAGATCTCAAGCGTTATGACCTAATCAGATAACACGTTCCTGTGCCGGAGTGTGACTGCGTCAGATAACGGTATCTGCATCATGGGGGATTTCTTGCCTCATGGGCTGACTGTTAGTTAACTAGCTAGTAAGTTTAACCAGAATAGGGTCAGGAATAGGGGGATCGAATCAGAACCTATAGAAATACACGACAAGTTTGTGTCCACAAGACAACCAGGCTCCAGTCTGCAATAGAGTTTTCAAAACCATCTGTAGAGCCATCCCTGGACTAAGGAAAGCACTGCAGTTCCATACTAAAGAATGAATGTGCACTCTATGAAAGGCAACTAGCAACAAAAACAACAAATAAGATATGCAGGGCAGGTAGAGGCAGGAAGAGAGGATGACTCTTGATGCCACCATTGTTCAACATCTAAGCTAGGAAAACGCGCTGTAAGTGATCATGATGAAAAACCTACAAGAATGGCTTGATGGTATAAGATAGAGCAGTATAAACTAAATCAGGCCTCATCTATCAGGGCACTTTGTGCAGTCCTCAATGTTTTATTAGCAATGTGACTCGATACAGCAGTTTTAACTCAAAGGCATTTATTAACCCTTTCTTGATCTGCAAGGATGTGGAATCATAGTGCCTTTCGGGCCATCGATACTGGTGTGATTAGAGCTTAATTCCAGCCGGTGAGGCATGAGCTGGATTCAAGCCTACGCCGCAGTGTTGGAGTTGGGCGCACCAACATATATTTGCATCGGCCGCGGGCTTCTAAGCAGAGCTTGGGCATCAGTATTCATTCGTTTAGAAATTAAACACTGAGGGGCATATTTATAAGCCCCTTGCGCCACTGGTGAGTCACTTTTTATATGGGAAAAAGTGACGTACGGGTGGCACAGGGAGCTTGTAAATAAGCCCTGAGTGTGGTGTGCTGCACCTTCTTCGACAAGATCTCACAGATATTCTGACTGAGTTATGGGGAAAATACTGAAAACCTTTAATATCATTGGTGCTTAGTTCAAGATCTATATAAGAATGTATTTCTGCTACAATATTTGATCAGGATATGATGCAGATCATAGACCTGGTTTAACTATACACGGATGCTGACCCAGCTTCTTAACCAAGTCGTGGAGGCCTGTAAAGCAACAGAGGAAATACTGTGAAGGGAAAAACTAGAACAAGCATTTACAATGCAACGGTCTCGCCTTTGAAAAAGTTAGAGCTATTGGCATTGTAAATGACAACATTTTTATTTATGTGTTGGTTTTGAAAATAGATAAATAAATGGCACTGTCATTTACAATGCCAATAGCTTAATCTCTCGCAAATGCCACACACAAACACACAGACCCACACAGAGTCCCACACACATACATACCTACAGAGTCACATGCAGAGCCACACACACACACACACAGAGCCACACACTTCCAGTAGTCGGTGGGCAGCGTGGAGCAGACCAGCACCCAGCCCGACAGGGCCAGCAGGAAGGCCACGATCTCCCCCGCCATGCTGGCCATGGTCACCGGCGAGGGTCACAGGGCACAGGTGTCAGAGCTGAGGGCACGGGTGAGGGCAGAGGGGTGAGAGCTGAGGGCACAGGGGTAAGAGATGAGGGCACAGGTAAGAGCTGAGGGCACAAGGGTAAGAGTTGCGGGCACAAGGGTAAGAGCTGAGGGCACAGGGGTAAGAGCTGAGGGCACAGGAGTCAGTGAGGGCACAGGCAAGGGCAGAGGGCAGCGTGGTGAGGGCTTGAGGCCTGGTTTGAGGTCAGAGGGCACAGGTGCCAGAAGTGAGGGCCTAGGAAGAGCTGAGGGCAGAGGGGTAAGAGCTGAGGGCAGAGGGGTAAGAGCTGAGAGTACAGGGGTAAGAAGTGAGTGAGGGCCTGGGGTGAGATCAGATGGCAGAGGATTCAAAGCTGAGGGCACCTGCGAGGGCAGAGAGCAACGCGGCAAGGGACGAATGTCCTGCTTGAGGTCAGAGGGCGGTACGGGCCAGAGTTGATGACCAAGGGGTAAGAGCGCTATGTCGGAGCCGGGCACCGGTCAGAGCTGAGGGCACAAGAGGGGGTGGAGCAGATGGACGCAGGGCTCAGAACAGAGCCCTTCTGGCAAACGCGCAGGTTAAACTTGGGAAACAGCAAGTGGAAATGCGCGGGTGCTGGGGTGAGAGCAGTGGTGCTGAGGGTGGGCGTCACTGTGGTTTCTTCTTGCTCCAAGTTCTTGCCCCGTGGTTGGTGTGTGCTTCTCAGACCATAGCTTCTCTCCCGCAGTGCTTCTACCGCACCCTCACACACACACACACACCTGCCTGCTCTGTATCTCTTAGCAGAATTCTATAGGGCGGCCTTATAAGAAAATGTGCCTGTCACACTCCTTTCCCCACAGGAAACCTATAAAAATTATGAGTCCATAGTAATCACTAGGAAATAAACGTACAGGATTAATATTTCAGAAATGTGCACGACCCTTTGAGCATGGTGTTCACAGTGCCGTGTATTAGTGTGTAGATTGTTACAAATAGATGGCGTCACACACTGAACTTCTCTCTGCTGTGCCCAAGCTCCAAAACTCGACTAAACAGATAAAAATATCCTTTGCTGTAATGTTCCCAAACTGACAACTCATGTTTTTAAGAAGATAACTTGCTGTCGACAGCCTGAAAATCGTGAGCTTTGTTGCATGAACTGCACTCCAGCTTCTTCCCTAGTAAATTAATTGTCTCGAGGCACTTTATAATCATGCCAGTAGCGCTACACAAAGGCCGGTGACATAAACCAATATAACATGAAGAAAAAAACGTATATCGTATCATCACGCGATATACTTCCCCACAATTTATCAGCCTTGCCAAGATTTGAACTTGTGACCTGCAGGTCACACCGGATGTCGGCGGCAGCGCTTAACTCAATGAGCCGTGAGTATGTATGCCAGTCTCCTGCCTCACTTGCCAGATGTTATGTAAAAACACACAACAAGTAGTGAAGTGTCGTCTTTTCCAAGGTATTGGTTGAAGAGGAGTGTTTTGTGTTATTATTCGTACTGCAATATCGAAGTCCATAATGTTGCTAAGAGAGAGTTCTAAACCACGATGGCCGATTCGGAAAAGTATTGTGATTTCCTGCGACTGGCTTTAAACTACAAAATACAAACTAGCAATCACAGCTGAAGAATGCTTTGCACCTTTATTTCACACAGTCCGTTGCTTTTTCCTTTATTTAATAATTCTATGTACATGTCCATGATTGAGGGTCCGTGTTTTACCATATCTGGGGCAAGCCATCAGTTCATGCCGAGTAACTGCTTCCCATTCACTGAAAGTCATTACTCCTGTGAATTTGGAGAGGGTTGTGCGTTCGTTTAATGTTAGCCATCCAGCAGCCATTAGAGATCTGCCAAGGACATGTTCTCTAATGCGGCTCTCATGCGGATTAGTCTGTCTTCTCTGGAATGGCGCGTCGAGGACCCTTGAAAGCGAGGAGCTACTAATTTGCAGAGCCTACAGTTTCGCCAGGGCTCCAAGAACCACAGCCCCGCAATAGTTTAACCGGATAAATACCTCCGCCTCAATGTCAGTAGGAAAGGCCGTATCCAGCGGATACATCATCGGCTTTAACCCTTCACCTCCGAGAAAGTCAGGCTCCAAAGAACAGTACTGAATTGTGTTTGCCACCCATCACGTTGAGTGGGGGTGTCTCTCTAAGGGGCGTCGCTAATGTAATTAAACCCGTGGCTTAAAACACACTAGAGTAAACAAGCATTTACAAGTGGGGCCGGAGACACGGACAGCGGGAGGGATGGGCGGGAACGGGCACACGGACAGCGGGGGGGGCAGGAACGGGCACACGGACAGCGGGAGGGGGGGTGGGAACGGGCACACGGACAGCGGGAGGGGAGGGTAGCACTCACCTGGACTTCTTACGGCGGCGGTTGGCCTGGAGGAATGACAAAAAAACCTCTGAAGAAAAAAAAAATAAACAACCGCCCACCCGCCGCATGACGTTCTAAAAGAGGCGGGATGAGAAAAAATCTAGGGAACGCCCACGAATCTGCTCCGACAATTATGGACAGATCTCTCTTCCAATGGCTAGCCTCCATTTATGGAGCTAGCCAATGGAAGAGAGAGGCGGGACAAAGCCCCGTACTGGTAGACATAAGATTTCGCCTGCGCGAGCACTGCTGCGCAGTGCTACGCCAGGCGAAACCTAAAAAGGGAGTTAGGCTAAATGTGCCTGACCTAAACCCATGAAGGAAATATAGGGCTCTCTAAATTTATATTGTAATTAGAGAAAGGAAATAACTGAAGCAAGGTCAACGGTGTTGTCGATTGTGTTTGTCATATATAGCTACCTGTAACCAAGGCACATAGACACACTAAGCATAGGCCTCTAAATGTAGCTGTGACTAGGTCCAAATCAAGTAGCTTTAAGGTCTCCCATAGGGTCTTCTCAGAGGACACTGTATCAAATCACGGCCACAGATACAGGGGGATGAGAAGCATCAGTTTCGCCTCCGCTGCGTCTGCTGGGTTGTCATCTAAGAGTGAGACCAGTGCCTTTTCTTTTTTTTGTTGTAGTTTGACGCCTGTCCATAAGCTAGTACTGACAAAGATAGTTTTGTCTTTGAGATAATACAACCTTCTCCAAAACCTTGAAAAGCCACTATAAACCTGCTGTTGGATGATAGTGTTGAAGTACCCTGGCCTTTTTCATGAGTGGAGTTAATGGGGTTTCAGTCCCCGGTCTGAAGATAATAACTGGTTGATAAATGTAGCCACAATGGTTGCAAACAAGTGACCGCATGACTGTGCAACTGCTATGCTCGTGCTTTCAGTCTAAGCTGACAAGCAGATCTGCGCTGACAGGCTCTCAGAGAGCCAGGGCAGCCTGGCCTGGAAGGCCCTAATGATGTAGGAACAGCTGGTAATGAGTTTTGTTATCAACTGTTGCTACGTCATAGTAGTGAGTTGCCAGATTTAGAATCTGGTCTAAACGATAGATGATTAATATGGAATCCATGCATAACATTTTATCATCTACTAGTCATCTAGTGACATTCTCTTTCATTTACTGCTGCATTTGGGCCCTAGTCATAGTTATAAATCTGGGTCTCTTGTCAGACTTCGTCTGGACTGTACACGTTCAAACTGGAATGGCATGGTGAGCATTAAAACGATGGATTTAGGCCCAGATCTCTGTGCTGGGGGGCATGTATGACATTGTTCTGCATTCTGTCCATTAACTGTTGTTTTTGCATTTGTCACCCCGAGTGGGACAGGTATGCTCAGATGTGAGTCCCGTGCTCTCCATGCCACTGGAATCAAGCTATCCTGGCTGATGAGGGCTGAAAGCTCGAAACCAGTCCTAGGATGGTTGTTTCCAGTCCAAGGAGGACCTGGCTTGGCAGTTCGGGCTGGACTGTTCCCATGGGGCACAGGGTCAAGACTGATTTGCATATGGCTGGGTTCAAACTGGAACGGCATGGTGAGCAAAAAAACGATGGATTTAGGCCCAGATCTCCGTACTGGGGTGAATGTATGACATTGTTCTGCATTCTGTCCATCAACTGTTGTTTTTGTAGGATCTGAATCCAGATGAAGACAAACACTCTCAGAGGTTCAGAGTACCCAGATCAGGTTAAATGTCAGTGTCACTGGTATATAGCAAGTGAAGAGTCCTTCTCTTCTGTGCACAAACAACAGCATTATATACCTGTGAAGGCCAACTCCTTAGCACTACCTTTCCTCCTTATAAGTCTGTCTTCGTTCCAGGCAATATTGAACAGAAATTACAACTCTATTTAGAAATACATCAAAGTTGCAGGAGTTTATTCTAAGAGTTGCATAATTGTATTTGTTTTGTCCTTCCGTGTCTGAGGTAGCTGCCGTCCATTCAGCCAGCAGTATCTGTTTTAAATTACTGTTTCTTGTCAGATTCATGGCTTTAGTTTGGGGAGGGTAAGTGTATTTACAAACTGACTGGCGGTTGACATTCAGAACAGACCTGCAAACTGTAGTGAAAATCGAAAATGATAAACTCAAAAGGGGTGCTAGCTGGCTTGTTTGTAGGGCACATTCATGTGTTGCCTTCATATATGCTGCAGTTAATGTTGAACCTACATCCACAATAGGCTGTTTCATCATTTGCTCTATTAAGGAAGCTATGAATATTTCTTCTTTAGTCCATGGGGGAATTTGAGCCTGGTCATATGCAAGATGGATAGACTAAGGGTGTTATGATAAATAGTTATTACAGGAACTGCCAATTTTCTTGTAATTTCTTTCTTCAGGGAAATTTGCATTTTTGTATGCCTGAAGTAGTGATATGAGTTTAAAATTATAATAGTGAGTTTATTTTTCGGCCATTGAGTTTCACTGTCTTTTAAATTGCCTTTTAGGATTCCTCAAGATGGAATTAAATGATGCTGATGGTGCTGAAAGTATGTGAAACCCCCTATTCACCTAGCGGGTATGACACAAGGAAAGACATTGGATGTTATAGGGATTTTAATGTAAGGAAAGATGTCGTAAACGGTCTTAGGCTAAAATGTATCTATGTTTCCCAGAAGGCATTTGGCCTGAAGAAGATTTGGTATCAGTGACATGCTCCTAGGACTGAGGACTTCTAGTTTTGAGGCCCATTTCCCTGGTCTATCTTCAAATTTGTAAGCTTTAGAAGCAGTTTCATCATTTCCTTACATGATGTCTAAGCCCTCTTTATCTACCAGCATACTCTGCTTGGTAATACGTTATCAAACTTTAGGAACAATGAGGCTCTGTATGAAGAGTAATAAACATGTATTCTTTAGTAGTAAGTACTACTACTAAGTTTGGGAGGTCATGCCTGTCAATCTAGAATTGGCATACATGGTTGGTAGGAATGCTCGCTTCCTGGCCGATGGATTTGTGTGTCTGGTGATGGGCGGTCATGAGTGCTGCAGAACAGTTCATTGGCAATCTCTTTGAAAAGATGGAGGTATGTTAGGAGTTTTTCTAGCATGTTCTGTTGTAGATAGTCGGTGGCAAGTTTAGTACGGAGTTTTCTACTATTTCCTAACATTGCACAGTCACTGTGGTATCAGTGTTTCATCTAGTGCCCGCCAGCAGCACCACAGCTTCTTATTAAGTGACAATGCTAAATATTCTCGCTGCCTGGCGTTGTCTACAACAGGAGTGTCCAAAGTAAGTCCAGGAGAGCCCAATCCATGCCAGTGTTTCAGAATAACCACAGAAGATATATATAAGTAATCCTGACAATCTGTCATGGATGCAACCCTGTTGACCCCATGTTGGACACTCCTGAGCTACACTAAGGTTCATCCTGTGTTCTGCAACGTTCAGTTACCGCCATGACCTTCTTCCTATGAGGCTGTACGACTTTGAATGCACATCGTCTCCCCCCACAGACCTTTCTGTCTCGTGTTGCGACGCTCAGCAGACTTTAAGTTAATTATTCGTATTTTGACTCCCATCATGCGCACTGATCTGTGAGGCGAGACTCAAAGTGAGGGAAACTAATATGAGCCAAAGGTAAATCAGTAACCACGTTACATGCCACCTTTACTGCTTGTAGGTTCTGCCCTCCTACCCGAAGGTGCTCCTTTTGTAGTGCTGTGTAGCCTGAAGAGGTCTGTGGAAAACAGACTAATGTCCTCTGTGCTGCAGGAGCGCATGCAAAACAGTTTAAAAAGTATAAAAGTAGTGAATAAACCCAGTCTAGTCGTGTGGAGAAGGGTCTGCCTGGAACTCGTGGCTCCTTTCTAATTCACAACTAGTAGATCAGACTTCTCCCCCAGAGCATCACACTACCCTGGCAAGACACACAAGACTATCACATTTGTAGCGTACATGTAGTCAATGCTGTGTATGATTTACTACTGTTTAGAAGGATTACAAGGCAATATATTAACGCTGCTACCTTAGACATGTGACAAGCTAATAAGAACAAGCCTCAACAGTGCCAAGATGTCTTGCTTTGTAATTGCAACGAAAAGATATATGTGTTGAGCACAGAGTTGTGCTTTGTTTTTTAAATGTAAATATTTGCAAAGCCCATTATTAAGAATGACTTCTTTACATGAAGTATTCCGTACTGCAGTGTGCTATTTCTAGGGCCCTAATTAGGAGCACCTTAGAGGGATATTATTGCACCAGATAAAATCTGACACCGTGAGTTCGTAATATATTGGATGTGATTATGCGAGTTTTCCCTCCATGATGGTGAGTAACTTGCAGATTATGGTATGTTCCTGGAATTAGGGTGGCCTTTTCTACCTGTTAAATTCTTGGAGGTTTAACCTGCCGAAATTAAATGGGTGGTGCAGACTTTATCACACCTAGTATTTGCGATACGATAAAGTCGGCCCTTCTCATAATTGTGGCCCTAGAGAAATAGGAGTTTGCAGGGGATGGGAGAAGGTTTGGAATGTTCTGGCCCAGCTATAATCAGGTCCTAAGCGTTGTAAGGCGTTGTAAGTAATAGGTGTTATTGAGTTCTCAGTGTAGGCTTTTTGCCCACCTTGGAAGTAAGGATGAATAAATTGGCCTTGTCAGGATTCAAGATTGTGACCCAGGGGGCCACATAAATTAGCAGCAGCGAGTGTTTTACTCACAGAGCCATCTTGCTGGAAAATACAAGGAACAGTGACGTGTCTTGGTAGTATTTTCTAAGGTTCGTTTTCAGAAAATGTTTCAAAGATAACCATGGCATTCATCGTTCATGACAACAAAGAGAGCTGGAGCGTAAGTAGAGTCAGTGTCAGACTTTTTAAGGAATGGGTAAAGTGAGCAGATGTCCAGGCCCCCCACTTTCCAGTGGGCTCATATGAAAGTGAACTTTCTCTCTATTTCACTTTGTTCTGTTTCTCTGTCTCCACCTTTAATACAAATTCAATATTGAAAATGAATCAGCAGAAACTAGGTAATACATTGCAAAGCTGTTTTGAGTAGGAGCCTCAAAAAATGTCTTGCTTGCAGCCCCCAAAATCCTAAAGATGACACTGGTCAATGGTGAGAGGAGACAAGATACGCCAGGATGGCCTTGGCTGTGGCCAGTGCCTTTTTAGCTATGTGTAACAAAGCACAGCTGCTTTCTTGCATACATACCTGCAAATGTGCTGTTCATGACGGTTCAAGTCTCCTTGCTTTAATGATATTTTCTATCAAAGCCAGCTGCTGTGTGCACTATGTTAATTTACGACTTCTGTCAAACTCTTCACCTTAACAAGTGCTACCTTAGCTGGCAGAGGTCATATCCACATACCATGGAAGTCATACACGGTGCACATAAAAATGAGCCTAGAATGCAGATTACTTGGCCGAGTTCTTCTTCTTGCAGCATTCTCATTGGCAAATATATCTAACTTCCTTTGTATTTACACTGGAGCTTCAAGTGATGTATTTCAATTAACTTATCCGGAAATTCGTGTTGATTCAGTATCTGTTTTGGGGTCACTGGACAAACAATAGAATGCACAAACAAAAAAAATGCATGAGGTTTTTGTAAATAAAAACCTTGAAAATAATATTCTCGTTTATCCATTCCAACCTTCATGTCTCAATCGTAAAACTACACGTTCTATCCACCTTATCATAAGGGAATCACCCCAAACAAGACCTTTAACCTTGGAAACAGGGCCATCTCTGTAGCTGGGGACAAGTCAGGGATGAGAATGTGGCCTAACGGCTAGGGCGGTCGACCTCAGAGCTGCAGAACCGGTTTCCAGTTTCGGCTGTGACACTCAATGTTCTGTGATTCTGGGCAAATCACAGGTGCTCATGTAATGCTCACTGATACTTTCGTAGTTGGCATAATACTCCACACAAAAGAAAGTAATGGAGCAGCTCCCTTCCCATCTGTGCACGGAGCCCGCCATATTGAGGTGTCTTAAGGGTAATCCATACTAATGAATTTCTTGGTCCCTCTTTTAACTTCAAGTCTTGTTTTTTATATCTTTCTCCTTTTCACCCCTTTCTTTGTCGCTGGGTCAGTTATGTTTTATCTGTAGCATGGATGTTTTATACCTTTGTGTGGTCTATAACTAAATGAAACATTTCATACCAGTTCATAGTAGGGGCTGTGAAGATGCTCTCTCAAGCTATACACAACTCACGATCCGTAAATCGTGGAACAAAAACTCCGCTTCATGAAATTCATGTACACTAACAGTGCGGCGAGATTTTGATCCCCATTAACATCTATCTATAATAAATGGGGCATAACGGTGCCAATGGTGTTTGCACCCATTTTGCGCTTGGGTGTCAATGGTGTTTGCACCCAGTTTGCGCTTGTCGCTTTAACGTTTTTTCTGATTTGTAGTCATAGTTGGCATCAACAATATGCTGGTGGTAATTGTGAGCAAGTGTGCTCTGTGATCCACAGCAGTGGTGCTTGGGTCTAAGCACAGTAGGGGTGCCACTCTGCCACTGTGGCCTTTTCCAGTGGGTGGCAGATAAGGGGGCTGCTTTAAGAGTCAGTTGACCTGCCACGCTCCAACCCTGCCCCATTGTCTCCTTTCTTGTCTTGCCCTCCTGCAGGGCAGGTTTGTTTGAACAGTTTTGACAGGACCAGTGGCAGCTGGAGAACTTTGACTGTGGACTATTTTGACTGCGCAAGAGAGCAAAGCGAGCAAGCTAATCTTATTCTGGTTTGGGGGTTTCCAACCCAGGAAAATGTTGGTAAAAATAGATCAAGATGGAGCATTTTACATCATAATTGTATCGTACAGTGATTACAATTTTTGAATTATTGGCCTGGTTAATAATGAAATATTTCAATACTATTATCCCAATGTCGGTTGAGGTTTAGCCTTCACCTGAATACATTGAAAAAAGTAGTGGCAACAGAATAGATTTTCACCAGAATGTCCCTTAAAGCTGGGCTCTATATATGTCTTGTCCATGCAGTTATGAAAGATCACACCATTTTGCAAAATACATGCAGCAACTTTCTTCCATTCACTTCCAGGACTGATCTTCGGTCCAATTCTAAATGTAAGTGACCGCATATTGAGGTCCTTGGGTGCTACTATGTGTGAAGACATGGGCAGTAAATATGAGACCTGGTATTATATCTGCCCTCATCTTCTTTGAAACCATTGAAATTGTAGCAAGATTAGAGTGTATTATATGCATGTCTTCAGCCCATAGCCCTGGGCCTCATTCATGCTCCTTACTATGAATGTTTTTACTTTCTACAGCCTTCTATTGCTTTTTGCAGTGTTCCAAGGGCATAGCCTTGGTTGAGCAGTGGGCATTGTCGTAGAGAGTCAGGGCTGGGGAGCAGCCCCGTCCTATTAGTCACCCAACGGAGACGCCATCTTGCCCCTGCTGCTGAAAGTGGCAAGCATGTGCTCTTTGGCGTAGCTAGACCTACTGCCACTCGGGGCAGACCTTAAGTTTGCCACCTGATGCAGGTAAGAGCGAGGGAGGGTAGCCGGCTGATAGATTATTTGTTCTCGGGGTGGGGCGATGGTGGTAGTCGACAGACGATTTACTCACCTCTGCTGCCCCCCAAAAGAGTGCAGGGTGGAACCACTCCCCCCGCTACGCCACTGCATGTGCTGGACACGGATTCTGGTTGGATGGAGACTTTTGGCAACTTTGTGCTATATACAGCAATACTGGATGATAGGCTTTGATTTGCTCAGCGGCATGCTCAATCAGATGTGCAGTTGATGGGTGAAATGCAAGTAATAAGACACAGATTATAGGGATCATATAAGTTAACTTGTTTTGTCTTTTACTTCCAAAAAATAAATTAAAGGATAAACGTACGGTTTCTACTAAAAGCTCTCACCGAGTCGGCGATGCTGCGAGCGCAAAGTAAGTGCTTTTATTTATTTATTTATTTACTTTGCACTTTCCCGTCGTATGTCACATTCCACTACCCCCTCACCCAGCCCTGCTCCCACCTCGCCGCCCCACAGGGTTACCTGTGCGAGCCGCCACTGATCCAGTCTGAACATTTTCATATCATAGAACAAAGTATGTTTTCGCAAAGCCAATAGAGCAATGGCAAGTTAATGTAGGAACTGTTGTACTCCATTAAAATTCAACTTTTCTGTGTTTCACTTGCACACTAAGTGTAAGAAGAATGGAAGGCTATGAGTAACCTGGACACGGAAGATTAAAGTATGGCTCAAAGGAAGTGGCACAATCCAGTGTGGCAGTCCCAATAGACAATGAAGCCCATCATATTGTCCCTGAAGAAATTCCAGTCCACTGTGCGGTTTGAATTCCAGCAAAGAGCAGTGAAAACAAACTCTGTGTTAAATCTATGTCACCTATTTCATATTGCTTATCTCAATTTGAGGTGCAAGTGTGCGCTGTTTAAGCTGGGAGGCCTTGATCCCCTGAACTCATGGCCATTGAATTGAAAAATTGGATCCCAAACCACTCTTATTTGTTTCCTATGTTTATAATGTACAAATTAGTGCCAGGAATTCAAGTGGCACATATAACAGCAGTACAAAATAAAGAAATACAGCATAAAACATACAAGCAACTAACAAGGAACACAATAAAAAACTAAGCAAGCAGTAGCATTTATTTAACAAATGTTACAGATGTTCTTTCAGCTTCATTTTAAAACAGAGGTGGGAGGTAATGCGATGCGAGTTTCAAGGCAAAGTGTTCTAAAGCTGGCACCAGGGACTCTGAGCAATTTGGCAGCAAATCTGGTACATTTCCAAGTCGGAGTAATTCGTTTAGGATCTTTCTTTGGAAGAGCATAGCTCTCGTGTACGATTGTTAAATTGGACACAGGTTTTGAATCGCGAGGGCCAATTTCATACACTGTTTCCCAAAGCAAGTTCAAAATGTTGGATTGAATCTGTTGCTTGATAGATTCAGATGGTCACATTTTATTAAACCTACTTCAATCCTGATTGTATGGTTTTGAACTGTTTGTTACTTAAGTCAATTCTATTAAGGGGTGTTCAAAATTATATAGCAGAACAGTGAATAATGACAGCCTCAATTGTGCTTGGGAGGCCTTCAAAAAAGGTGAGGTTTTACATATGCTACCGAGATGGGCATGGCTGCTTTTGTGACTGGAGTGATCTGAGGCTCAAACAATACTCCCAAGTTCATTTACAGGTAAAGGGGGACTCACCGAGTTCAATTGGACAAAAAACAGGAACAGGTTGAATGTGCCCTGATAACATAATCTCCGTTTTGTTGCTAATAATGCACAAAAATAGTACAAATTAATTTCCTGGTGCCTTTCAAACAAGTAGTTACATTAGGAACATTGGCATGGTCTGCTATTAAATCTGACGGGGAACATCCGTTACAACGCGGATTTTACACCGCAGCTCCCTTACGACGCAACTTTTACAACGCAAGTTGTAACAACGAATTACGCTGGGGGGCGCTCCAGGATAGTAAATAGTTTAATTTACTATCCAAATCCTTCCCTACTATCCACAGGGACTGGAGTTGGAATAGTAAATTAAACTATTCACTATCCAGCCCCCAACAACGCAAGTCGTGGTAACGACTTGCGTTGTAAAACATGCGTCGTAAAGTACTGCGATGTAAAACATCGCGTTGTAACGGCGTACATCCAAATCTGACAGCATTTGAGTATCATTTTCACACATCTGACACCGCACACCATGGGCGACAATCAGACGAAAGAGCCGGCTCATACAGATGTAAAATAGGAGGGCAGAGCCATGGGGGACGCCACAGGTCGAAGCGCAGCTGCTGATCTGACCAAACAAACATACTGAGCCTGGTCAATTTGAAACTGATGGATCCAGTCAAGGTTTCTGTCTCTCACTTGCCCCTCCTACTCTAATCTCTGACATAGCAGCTCATGGACTATGAATGCCACAGAGAGATCCAGTGGCCACTGAATGACCTTTGACACCTAAATAGCTGTTCTTGGATACCTAGTAAAATAGCATCTACACGGAAACCAGATGGACACTCCTCAAAAACAAAGTTCTACTCTGCATAATTCTGCAATTGACTTGCCACAATAGTTTCTGCTATTTTATTCAAAAACTGGGGATTTTAAATTGGGCAGTAATTTCCTGTTACTGTAGGGTCAAGTTTATGTTTTTTTTTACAACCGGTGTCATTATTTAATGGGGCAGGGTAGACACCTTGTTTCAGGAAGGCATTTAGTAAAATGGGAAGGTCATCCTGTTGCTTTCAACATGGACAACATATCCTCCATGTCCCTTGGAAGAACCAGACGAAAATTATTAAAAACAGCACTAGAAGATTAAGGCCACTAAAGATGAAGTAATCTTTCTGATGATGTAAGTTCTCCGATTCAGTTTTCATAATTAAATCAGTAGTATTTGGATCAAACAACAGACCTAGTTAATTAGAACATTTTTGTGAAAGTAACTCTGGAGTCATATTAGTTGTAGGGTAACTTGTTATTTCTCTGTACATTTTAAAGAACTTATGAGAGGAATTATTAGCAGCATCAATTTGATTTTGGTAGTGATTTGATTGATCTCATATAAAATATATTTTTTTTAATTTGGTAATTAATTTTGTATAATAGCTTGTTGAATTTCAACTTACACTTTTGCCACTTTGTTTCTAATTGGCAGCCTTTTTCAACTCCAAGAGTTCTTTTGAAAATGGGGTGTTTCATAGGTAGTAACTTTATTTTTCTTAGCACACCCAAAACATTCAAGGTTTTTTTACTTTTACCTTCAAACATTATTCAGTATATTATGTGATTATTTTACATACTGAGAACAATGCCAAAAGAAAATAAATATGTCCATAGGCATCCTCAGCAATAGCTTGAATGTTATGTATTTAAGTTTTTGTAATTTTGGCTGGGTTAGCCTCATTGATTAATTAAATACTTGCACAATGCAAAAAAAACAATATGTGCATGGTCCGTCCAAGATAGTCTTAATTGACTGATTAAAAGGATACCAAATAAAATCTAATACTAAATCAAAAAAAAGTTACCTATTTTATGTTGGGGCCATCAGTTTGTTAAGCACAGCCAAAGTGTTTAGTTTTATACAAATTCCTTAACTAGAGAATATTGTTCATCATTCCTACCTTTAATATCGCTCATAACAAGACCTAATGATAATGATGAGATACAATCAGTCTTGCCTTTTCACTTTTTGAATCCTATAAAAGGCACCCCCAAAAGTGATTGAGGTATGAATCAGTGGATTTTGATGATTTTGGAACTAAGCAGCCCAGAGACTGGACATTCTTGTAAACTGTCTCATATCATCATCTTCTTTGGTGCAATCAGAAGTGAAGGATCTTGCTTGAACAAGGGGTATGCACTGTATGATTAACAAACACCAGCAGCTCCTGTTTGCTACCACTGTCTTTCTCTGGTGTCCACATTGAAACCAATATACCGCTTCACAAATGAGGCTCTTGAGGACCTCACTGCAGGAGGATTTGTGGCCAATGCTGCTACAGATACAGTTACCATAGTTGTAGACATCTGTGCACACTTTTGCTGCATGATAGCCTTCTTATAAGTCAAAGCAGCATCAGTGAACATGAATAAGAAGCAAAATGGAAAAATGCCTGGAACTACTCAAGCTGAGGAAGGCTGACACTTCAGAGGGAGTGCTGCACCAAGACCCAAGCAATGGCACAACCTGTAACAAATTTCTTTGGTAAGGTAGTATTTTATTTTGTATTTTTGTATAGCACTGCAGGCCACCATCCAGACACTTCAGAGAGCTAGGAGGTTTACCTTCTTAAGTGAGGTAGGTTAGAGTGCAGGTGGAGGTCAATGCCTCTACGTTGGTGTCCTTTATTCAATGCCTCTCTTCTTTGATGAATTCCATTGAAGGCCAACCTGAAGAGCTCTATTTTTCAGCATTCCCTAAAGTACAAGTAGTTAGTTCTAACCTTAGACATGAATTCAAGGATTCCACTTTTTGAGTCCCTGGGTTTCCAGGGATCTGATCCTACTGCCAGTCACTTGAAGTCTTGTTACGTGAGCAGTTGCAGACACCAGACTCCTAGACCTATATCCTAGGTCCAGATCATCCCGCATTGGCAAGACTCTATTTATAGCAAGTATTGTGATTCTTTGACCCAGTGGTTCAAATGCATTATGTATACCTGGGTTTGTAATTGCAGCAGACATAGTTACTAAGAGAGCCTTGAGTGAAATAATATTACAGAAGCCAAAGCGTGCCATTAGCAATGCTTTCTGCACTCCACCAAATGCTTGGTTTGAAGGAAAGGGAATATTTTCCATCTTTTTCCAATTCCAGACACCCTTAACTTTGGTAGGGTCTAATAGGGCCCACGAATTCCAAACCATCCATGATGTGAATGGGCCCTTCGCTTAAAGAAGGAAGTCATCTGAGATCCAAGCCTCAGATTCAGTTCCATTCCTAAAAAGGAATCTCTCTTTCGTCCACTAGACACATGCCTCAAAAGTGGGGTGATGTTAGCCTTTTTGTCGGACTTGTTTCGCAGCCAGTATAAAGTGGTACAGATGAGCCTAAACAGTGGTGATCGGAAGCACATGAATTCTTACACTCTCAGCACAAGAAAATGTAAATCAAGTCACCAGGAGGCCAAGTGGTGTTCCGTTAACACCTTTCTCTCCTTGAAACCTGTACCCTATATACTGCTAGCATGAGCCCTCACTTTTAAAACCATTTGCTTGCCACCTACATGCTCAATCGACAACACTTTGAAAAATCACCTCTCCCAACTTCCCAACCATTGACCCGTTGCACAGTGCAATAGACCATACTCTTGGGCATTGTTTCCATCAGAACATCATGGCATAGAATCTGAAGTCACTCAAAGAGAACTTTTCAGAGAGGGTGGAATATTCATCACAGTTCTTCAGATGTTCACTGCAGCAGAGGCTGTTCTGCAAATGGCCTTCTTGATTCAGCTGCTAGCCCGGCAGACTGTGTCCAACAGACAATAGCAATGTAGGTAAAGGTAGTCGTTATGCGCACAAAGGGAACAATCGGTCAAATTTCTTGCCGCCGTGCCTAGGAGCACCGATCTCAGTGGAATAGTTTGATGGGCCTTTCTTTACAACACCCAAAAGCTAATATCATTTTAAAGGTTAAGTAGCTACTTGATGAAGTGGAATCGATGAAAAAAGCATTCCATTAAATGCTTGACAGCCTAATATCAATTTATTGTTCAGATATATTAATGTTTCCTCACTGAGATGGCTAGGAGTGTGTCATTAAAAGACAGGAACGCTTGGAAGGACTGCTGAGTATAGTCACAGAGCACACTGGAAGCGCGGCGAGCTGCAAAGCAAGGAATGAAGAGGTTCTCGGCCTTGTCATGTCTACACCATGATCTTATGAGGGTCTCACTGCATGTCTTCGAAGGTGCAAAGAGCACTGCCAAGGTACAGTTTTGGACATACAGCATTAGCAAGGGAACTAGAGGTTTTTACAGAAGCTTGTTTAATTCCAGGCCAGGTAGAAAAACCTTATGGCAAGACCCAGTGGCTCCTGGTTTAGGCTTTCTTATTTTTCTTTATTTCTCGGTAGCAACTAGTTTCACAGTAGAAAATGAACATCTACTTTATCTAGAAGGTAAAACACCCAATAAGATTAGTGGTGTCAGAACCAATCATCCTCCAGTACCATGGCTAACTCTCCAGAACAGCAGATTGATCCAGAGAGAGACACTCATTTCAGGACACTATGTGGCAAACCGGTTCTACATGCTTCTGTGACTGTGGTGTTTGTGCTTTTTACAAGCACAATAAATACCCCTGGTTTAGCCATGAAATGCAGATTTCTGAACCTGTTAGTATACCTGACTTGTTTAAAAAACAAGGTTTAAAGTATTACCCCCACCCTGTACCTTTCTAAGTTGTTATTTAAAAGGTTTGATACATTTTCCTTCCAATTTGCCACTATCTTCTTCAGTTGTGTTGTCCTTGGTCTTCAATGACCTGGAGGTGGTTGACAGGGATATTTAAAGTCTTGATGTTAATGTTTCCTTTCCTTTATGGAACTTCCTAACTGACTTACAACAAGATAAGAAAATATACTGCTGTCAGTCATGCTTATCAGTCTTATCATACTTGTTGTATGTGTACTTTCACCTTCCAAGAAGTATGCGAAGGTTGATTTGCATGTTTACAGCTGGCTGATATTCAGAAATCCTGTAAGATAAAGCATAACATCATGTATTTAATAAAACAAGGACTTTTCTGTTCTGGTAGCAAAGTGATCCTGTAACTGTGGTGGTTTCTGAGAAGTGACATCTAGCTACATCTGCTCTATGGCATTGGGCCCATATGCCTTGCATTGCCTCAATGTAGCAACTGCCCTAACCATCCACCCAGGCAGGGCTGATATGCCCCGATTATGGTCTTTACATGGGCTCCCGGAGGGACCAAGAGGCCTCCAGCAGGACTAGCTACAATGAAGTTCGAATAGCACAGAGCTGAGGGTATCTGAGAATGGCCAGCAGCAATGACTATGTAATTCCCAGTTACTAACAAATTGTTTTTTTAAGATAAAAAAAAGAAAATCGTTGGTGCATAGATCTCAGTCTTCCCCACTCTTCCACTGTGTGATAAAGGACCTCAGTCGTAGAACCAGCCTGAGCTTTTGAGCCTTTACGCTGTAGAGTCATGTCTTTATTCTCAATTCTCATGTGTGTCTTGTAGGACAATAACAGAGCCGGTGAAAGGTTTAGGGTAATGGACAAGTCGAGTTGTTAAGAAACATGTTTTCCAAAAATCCATATCTAGTACCTCTTCGATATGACAGAATGCCGACTGTACGAATTAAAGACAAATGAGAAAACTTTAAAAAAAATGGACTGGTACAGAAAAATAATATTCATGTTTTTTAGTATAACTACAAATGCGAGCAGTGACGCTGGAGCAATTTTCAAAGTGGGGAGCTGCTATCAATGTCATGTCTCTGAAGTCTTAGGGGCTGTGAAAAATCCAAGGTAGGGACTCCACAACGAATAAGTGTAGAACATGTGCAGTTCTACTCAGCAGGAGAGTGGTAGAGGAGCATGTGTCCAGTGGTGCATTTTGGAGCACATGGTCCCAAATATATGACTGAAGCAAGGTGTGGTAGGGTTCTCCCATTTACAGTACACACATTTTCCATTTATTTATTATTTATTTAGAAGTTTTCTATAGCGCTAACAAGACCCGAAGGTAGCAGAGCGCTTTACAGTAACAGGCGTGACAGGGTGAACAAAAATACATGTAACAGGTAGAGGCAGTCCTCGAAAGGCAATATTGGGGGAGGGAAAGTTCGTAAAGTGGGACTTTTGGTATAAGGATAACACATAGTTCAGTAGGAGATCTTAGTTATCTGGGACCTAGGGAGCGGATGAGGAACAAGGATTTGAGTTGGTTCTTGAATTCCGCATAGGACGGTAGAGTTCTTATATGCGGAGGGATAGAGTTCCATATTTTGGGGGCATTTCCAGTGAAGGAGCAGTCCGCAGTTTTCTTCTTTCTGGTTTTTGGAAAGATGAGCAGCAGGGAGTTGGAGCTTCTCAGATATCTGCTTTGGCCTGCTTTTTTGAGCTTGGTTGCCAGGTATTCTGGTTTACCGGTGTGGAGGGCCTTGTGGGTTAGGCAGGCCGTTCTGAAGGTGCTACGCATTTCCACCGGGAGCCATTCGAGTTCTTTAAGTGCTGGGGAGATGTGGTCGAATTGTTTGCATCCTGTGATCATTCTTGCTGCCGCATGTAGTGTTGTTTTTAGTGGCGCCAAGTGTGATTTGGGGATACCTGTAAGGATTGAATTCCCATAGTCCAGTCTAGATGGAACTAGAGATTGTGTGGCAAGTTTAAGATCCTTGTTTGGAATGAAAGGTTTGATTTTGTTCAGCAGTCTGAGGTTGAAGAAAGCACTTTTTGCCGAGTTCTTTATGTGGTTTGTCAAGGTTAGTTTGGGGTCTAGGGTGAAACCCAGAGATTTGACGGAGTCAGTTGGCGTGAGTGAGCCTTTAAGAGCATCGATCGACTTCAGCCACTCGGTGACTTGAGGGTTGTCTTCTTTGTTAGAGATGAACAGGGTTTCGGTCTTGTCGGGATTGAGTTTCAGGTGTTTTTTTGCCAGCCAATCTTGAACATCTTTTAAGACAGCATTTAGTCTATGGATGTCGTTAGGTGAAGAAGTTTCCAGGTAGATCTGCGTGTCATCCGCGTAGAGGTGGAAGAGGATGGTGGCATTCCTGAGTAGTTTGGCGAGCGGTTCCATATGGATGTTGAAGAGCTGAGGAGAAAGTACTGATCCTTGGGGGAAACCCTTGTTGACTTGCTGTGTTTCAGAAGTGTAGTTCTTCAGTTTTATTATTTGCGAGCGGTTATGGAGAAAGGAAGAAAACCAGTCAAGAACTACCTCGCCGAGGCCAGCTCTCGTTTGCAGAGTTTTGATGAGGAGCTTGTGGTCCACCGTGTCGAACGCTGCGGAGAGATCAAGGAGTATGAGGAGGCAGCACTTGTCAGCGTCAAGAGAACCGTGAATGTCGTCTATGATGTTCAGCATTGCGGTTTCTGTGCTACGACCTTGTCTGAAGCCAGATTGGAGGGGGTCCAGGAGATTGATGTTATCCAGGTGATGAGTTAGTTGGAGGAGAACGCAGCGTTCCAGTGTTTTGGCGAGTAGAGGGAGGTTAGATATCGGTCTGAAATTGTTCAAGTCAGTAGAGTCGAGGCCGGGTTTTTTCAGCAAAGGGGTGACTTGTCCCATTTTTAGACAGTCAGGGACCACTCCGCTTTGTAGGGAGCTGTTTATAATTTTGCCCCAGATAGGTGCTAAGGTGAGCTTCATTTTTTTGACAAGTGAGGGGGGAATGGGGTCTGAGATGTGAGCTGATGGTTTGGAGGTCGAGATTAGCGAGATTATCTCCGTTTCATGCACGTGGCGAAAGCTTAGCCAAGGGAGGGGAGGGGGGCCGGAAGGGAGGGCCTGAGGGATGGTCGTGTTGCTGATATCTAGAGATAGTTCGATTTTTAGGACCTTGTCGTTGAAGAAGCTGGCGAAGTTGTCGCAGAGTTCTTTGGACGCCTGCAGGGGTGAGGGCCGAGGCTTGGATGTTTGATGTCTGATTATGTTGTAGAGTTCCTTAGGTCTGTTTTTGGCATTGGCAAGTGCCTCTCGGAAGAAGTTGGATTTCTTGTTTTTGATATGGTTGTTATACTTCTTTCGGGCTGTTTTTAGTTGTAGGCGAAGGATGGTTGTTGGGTTGTTTCTCCACTTTCTTCCTTTGGCTCTCAATGTTCTTCTTTCTGCGTTGAGGTCCGAATTGAACCAGGTTCTAGACGGGGTGGCACGGCTTCTTTTGAGCTTTGGAGGAGCTAGATTATCGAGAATGGAGACTAGCTCAGAGTTGTACTGGTCGATGAGATCGTTGGTCGAAAGGTGTGGAGAGTTGTCTGGGAGAAGTGAGCTTAGCTGCCCTTCTAGAATGTCTAGGGGGACTTGGGAGAGGTTTCTTGACCATTTGGGTGGGTCTTGGGGAGGTTTAAACGGGATGATGGGGTGATTAATGTGAAATAGGATCATATGATGATCTGACCAGTCAACGGGGAGTATGTGGTTGATCGTGATTGAATTCTTTTGTGCAATGATGGCGTCCAGTGTGGCTCCTTTGTAGTGTGTCTCCTCGGTGCAATGTTGAGTGAGGTTGTTATCTGCGAGGAGGTTGGATAGGGATCTAATTAGAGGGTTGTGGGTTTCATTCCATCTGAGATTTAGGTCACCAAGAATTAGGTTTTTGGAATCGCCAAGAGCGTCTTGAGCGATCAGGTTGGATAGTTGGTCTCCAAACTCGTTGTTTCTGCCTGGGGGGTGATAGAGTAGATGGCAAAATAGAGAATCATTGTCTTTGGTTTTGATGGAAACGGATAGACATTCAAATGAGTTGTATTCAAAGGGGGATGTTTCTGTGATGTTCCAGCTGTCCTTGTGGATAATAGCAACTCCACCTCCTCGTTGTTCTATCCTGTCTTTGGAGATGAGGGAGAATCCAGGTGGAACCAGCATGTCTAGGCAGGGGGGAGATGACTTATTTAGCCAGGTCTCAGTGAGGAACGCAACATCTATGTCGTGTGTAAGGATGGCTTGAGCTATGTTCGTTGCATGCAATGAGGCAGATCTGCATTTGATTAGGAGGCAGTTGGTGATTCTCTCCTGCATGCTGGTTGTTTTGTCTTTAGCTTCTCTGGGTATGGCGGTGAGGACTGGTAATCTTTGTCGTTTGAGGGTGAGTTGATCTTTCCGGTAACCAGTGATTACTTGGATTTTAGATTTAGGTGAGACTGAGATGGGAGAGTCGTAGGTCGTGGCTAGTAGTGTTGCTTCTCTGTCTGACATAGGCGCCTCTGATCTGAGTGGTCTGGTGGTCAGGTGTTTTGAGCATGCTGGGATGTGAGATGAGGTAGTGGTCGGGGGCCTAGTCCATGGGGCTCTGTGGAGTTCAGATTTTATGGGACTGGAAGCCAGGCTCTTGGGATAGGGATCGATCCATTGACAATGCCTCCTGATATGGCCACTAAATGTGCTAAACCTATATGTGTGTGAGACACCAGGGCTTTCAGGCACAAAACACCGGCACGCCTGAAAACACTGATCCGCGTCTGGTTCCCGTCTGGGATGACACTAGTGTCTAGAAGTTGGGGGTTGGAGCCTAAAGCTGAGCGTGCCCTGATCTAAGCAACCTCGCTTGCCCTAAGACATTTGTTGCTAGCACTGTGCCCTGTAAAAAGAATGGCAGGGAGGTTTTCATTGGGCCAAAGAGTGTGATGTCAGGCATGACCAGAAGGAGATGGCTGACAAGCCTGCTGAAGAGGCTGAAGTGCCATGAAGGGACAGATTCCGACAGCGGCACATCAGCACCATACGCTGAGAAAGAAGACACTGAATTAGCAGTTAAAGTGGCAAAGGACATGTTTAAAGGCCTAACAGGCAAGGTGGTGACCACTGTACAGGAAGTGCAGGAGAATTAAGCAAATCTGGAACGACTGGGCACGCGAATCATAGAATCTGAGCCTGGACTGAGGGATTCGACATCCTTCAAGCTATGTGCTGCAGACCTCAGGATCAACCTGTAGGACAAAACTGAGGCACTTGACAACCTGAAAAGAGGAACTCAGCTTAGGTTGCTGGGGGGTACCTGCAAGTATTTCGCCAGATCTATAGAAGAACCTGTGCAAGTGGTCACAGATCTGCTCGGCACAGTATGCAACAGGAAGTTGCAACCAACATTTCAGTGAAGGTATACAGACTGCCCAACACTGAGGAAACATATTGATAAAAAAATAGTTGGCACAGTTTTGTTTGTTCGCTTGGCACTCCTGCCATGGCACAATCTTGTAGGCAAATCTATGCAAAGGGAGGAGAATTGGCTGCTGCTTTTCGCAAACCCAAGTTCTAACACTTTAGTGCTAAAGAAGGCCTTGATGTACATCAAATATGAACTGAAATGAAGAGGTGTAACTGCTTCTGTAGGTTTTGCGTTGAGTTTGTAAGTGAAGATCAAGGGGAAAATGTATGCATTTCCTCAGTTTGCACTAGGGTGTTCAAGTAAGATAAACGTTTTTGGCAAAATCTTTTCATTTAAATTTTCAGTAAAAACAACAATACAAAATAGAGCACTGTTAAAAACCAAGGCATCGCATACCTAGACACTATAAAACCCTTCCTACCCCTAGACCCTTCCCCGCGACATACCCCTCAGTGGGATTCTCAACACAACTAAGATAAACTTGAAGTAATTGGTGATTCTGTCTTGTCCGGATTTGAGTATTAATACAAAAACAATTAAATCTATCATTTAAATCTAAAAAGTGAAATCATAGAGAGCGTCTGGGAATAGAATGACAAGGAATAAATAAAGCTTAAAATGGGAAGTCATACTCAAAACAAGAATATGATATTGTATATGTAGACATTGGTTCCTTGTCATTAAGTTGACTTTCCGCCAGTCCTGGTTTTCAGTCAACAGAAGTAAGCACGTCGGGACTTGTAGTTTCACTTCTTGCATTATAACTAGAGACCACGAGCCTCAGAATGCTTGGTGCTGTTTGCTGAAAAACCAGCACCGTCTGATGGTTTCCGGCTTGACATGAGCCTAGTTGATGGCTGTGACTTAAAGACAGCAAGAGCAGAAGACTTCTAAACACTGGAGTCCATTGCCAGAAGCTGGGGGGCCCGGCACCTCCCACCCTTGAGGATTGGAAACGCGACCTCGATTGGTGTCAGAGGGCAGAGGAACCAGTGTATGAGAGTAGGGGGTGTGCTAAGAAATGGGAAAGGGTGTGGATGCAGTGGAGGATATACAGAGGGCTGTGGGACCCAGAATTGTAGTAAGAAACGTAAGATTTTTAAAAAACCAACAAGAAAAACACTGGAGTCATCCCCAGAAAAGCAGGTCTACCCCTGACAAGGTGGGTACTTCTTGGTTGTAATGTGCCAGAACACCGTGAACAGCACAAGAAGTGAAGGATCCGATGGTTCTGCAAGTACAGTGATGCACCATACCATGCTAGGCCACTTAAGGAATCCAGTATATCCCACACTGCATATGAACCTGTGGAGAAAACCAGCTCAGAACACAAACATGTGCAAAATATGTTCCCAGTGGCTGGCTAGCTGAGGATTTAATCTCCCAGTTCTGATTTTTTTTTTTTAAAACATGGCACAAATGAAATTTCTGTACAAAGAGTGTTCCCAGGAGCTAATCCTTCCAACTCAAAGGCATGGATTAACCTCTCCAAGCAGGGGCTGACAGAATCAAATGTTGTCGGCAGAGCAACTACTGGTAATAAGGGCCAGCCATGTCTGTAGTCGCCGCCTGCAATTGCAATCTGAGGCGGAAGCCGGCCGAGAATCTGGTACCGCAACCTGGTGCAAGACGAGCTGAGTCCCACTCATTAAGAATTTTCCAGTCCTTACCGCAGCTTCAGATGCCGCAGTTGGATCATGCCATCTGTGCTGTCCGGATTAATCTCTTGCCAGTTGTGTTCCATTAATCTATCCGCCTCAAACAGACACATTTATAAGCCAGTGATGACATCTTTAGGATACAAAGTATAGGATAAGTATTAGAGATAGTGCCAGCAACCTACAGTTTTAAAGGCCACAACTCCTAGTGGCTCGTGTATGCATTACATATATACTGGATAGAATGTGCGCTGAGACATTTTACATAGGGTCTCATCATATGTCTCATTTCCATTTTTATCACATTGATGGGATGTGGGAACCTAGGGCTACCAACCGGACATGAGTAGCAAAAAAAGGAAAGGAACAACCATATAGAGAGCAGAAAGCAAGTTCAGATGCCTTATTTATCCTTACAGGCTAATGTTAAGCCACCAGCTGGAGTTTTTCTTCTGGAATACTTCATAGCAAGGTGAGGATTAGAATCTCTCTGCCCTTTCAGCAACGCGTATCTCAAGCGTATCTGCTCCACGACTGATCTCTCTCTTCCAGTTGCCTGTACAAAGAGGAAACAGAAGGTCACCAAACACACTGATTTCAGTCATACATCCCTTAAACCTTCTTCACTAGTGTGTTGCTACCAGACTCGGCTTCAGCCGGATCCCTTTGTTTAATAGTTATTTGTTAGATTTTTACATTGCCTTTTTAAGGTGCTTAGACCCCTAATTACATATATGCTCACTAAGCATTCAAACCAATTCTGCATTATTACAGAGATGTTCACATTATGTCCATTGCGTATCAACATGCAACCATGAATCTTTAGATCAAACCAAAAACAATACAATAAAGCAAAAAAATGTAACGAAGTAAAACAGTACGTGAAATAGAGATGGTCAGCCACTAAGCAACAAAGTCCTCAGGTTACTGTCATAGTAAGAAAATAATCCAGGGGGAATCCTAAGGGAGGTCTCTTTCCAGTGCAACACCATGAAACAATGAGCATTCCAGGTCATAGTTTGACCTGGAGGAGGTATCCAGTCATGTAAAGTAACAGCGAAACAAATGCCTGCTTATCAAGGTGGTATTCTATCATACTTGGTTTCTAACAGAATTGCCCCCATTCTCCATGCGGGGTGGTTCTTCCGTTATTCATCGTAGTGTTGCAATTGTAGTGATCTCAGCTACGAGCTTTGTGCAACTATGCCACATTGTTGGGTGCCAACTCCGCCTTCCAGCCCATAGAATTGTTCCTTTTTGCTAAAACCAATGCTAGATCAATAAATGTACATATTTATTTGCTTTAGTCCTACGTAAATTACTCAACCGAGGTCGAGCATTACCCTCACATTTCCCTCTCGTAAGTTAATTCAGTAAAGAAAGACCCTGCTTCCAAAAATGAGCGACATGCTGCAATCCCAGACCACATGGTAAAAGTCCACTTGTGAACTCTTGAATAATGGGCGAGCATCCAAAGCTTAAAGCCATCTCCTTTGAGACATAGGATTGAGGAGTTACACTTCAGTGGATAACGACTAGTACAAACAACCTCTTTGTTGCTCTACGACAAACAACATCAAACATGGCAAATCAGAAAAGGTTCCTCATGGTCCTGTCAATGGAGAACATATGTGTGGAGACATGGCAACAAAGTAGCGTAAGACTGAAGAGTAAGGCTATTTGGGGGGTGGAGTAGAACAATGACCAGTTGTGGGGAAAACTGTCAACAGGGGTACTTAGCTGACCACCCTAAGTACTCTAAAAAAGACATAGACGCAGGGGGCAAAAGAGACTCAAGCACAAGAGAAGTGGTCTGGACAAACCAATGGGAGGAAGCTCAAGGAAGCCTGAAGAGGGTGTGTAGGGTGAAAGTGGGAAACCCTTTTCCAGGTGAGTATCACTACCAAAGAGCCGGCACGACACAACATTGCAATTTACTCACAACTTGCAGAAGAACCTTTAGTTGCTCTGTGGTCAGTCACAAGACACTGCAGTTGTACCAATGAATCAGTAGTCAGACTTTGCAGCACAAGTAGCCCTAAGACACTATAGCAGCCACTAGCGATCAATAATACTGAAAAGCACCTGGAAAATTCAATAAGATATTTGATATTTATTCATTTCTATAGCGCCTGAATCACCCCGAAGGGGTGTCACCACGCTTAGGACAGTATGCTACAGCCAAACCAGAAGGCCTCAGAAAAGATGAGTTTTTTAAATTTTCCTGAATTGAGGGAGGCTTTGCCAGTCTCGAAGCTGGAGGGGGAGTTTGTTCCAAAAGGTCGGGGCAAGACGGGTGAATGCTTTGCCACCCTTACGGGCCTTTTTAATTCTTGGAGTGCAAAGGAGAAGCTTGGATCCAGATCGGAGGGGCTGAGGGGAATTGTACTTTGTCAGTAAGAGGGCCCCAAACCATTGAGGGCTTTGAACAATCAACCAATCTTGAATTTCACCCGCTCTCTTATAGGAAGCCAGTGGAGTTTGTTGAGTCCGTTCTTGGCGGGGCATTCGTGACTAGTCGGCCTGCCGTATTCTGGACTACTTGTAACTTGTTTAAGGAAGCCTCGTTAGCCGAGGCCAACAATGCATTACAGTAGTCCAGATGGCTTAACACCAGGGCCTACATCAGTGTCTACGTGTAGAGGAGGGTAACAACAGAAATACTCTTCTGAGTAGGCTGAGTGTGTGAAAGCAGGTACCGGCTGTAAAAGCGGCGTGAGCTTTAAGCATAAGATTCTGGTCAATCCGGATTCCTAAATTCTTGACCACTTCTTTAGGAGAGGGGGTCATTCCCAACTCCTCTGGCCACCACCTAGGAGACCAGCTAATGGCTGCTCCTCCAAACAACATGACCTCCGATAAGATCAGGACTGTTGAATAGTGCAGGGCTAGGAGAGGCCCATAAGCGATCAGAAAGTGTGAGTACTGTCAAGAACAGTAAGGATCAGTGACTGGTCTGTGCACTTGTACTCCATGAACTCTCAGTGACGTGTAGCACCATCCACCACAAAGTTTCCCCTGCCACATCAGTGGATCGCTTTGTAATTCACTTTCATTTCTACACCCCTGTATCTCGGATGGCTACAATCATCGGCAACTCTAACCATTTCAATGACGTGTTAATCCATGGCACTCAAAGGCCCCCAGAGTTGTACAAGACCTTGGTGACTTTGTAGTCAGAACCTAGGGGTCACCAGCGTCGCAGAGATTGTATTTTTACCACAATTAAATGCTGCCTCAAAAAGCACCTTTCATCATTTACCACTACTGCAGACACACTTCCCTTATTACTGCAGAGCCATCCTAACTCCCTGGTTCTCGGCGCAGTAGATGCTTCCACGGATCACTGCAATGATATCTACCCGTAACTCCCTGCCAAAACACTGCTGAGGTTGTAAAGTGCTTAGAACTACAGAGACCCTGTTCATTGGAATCAACCACTGCCTGGAAAACTCCTGCAAAGAGGGCTCCACAGTCGATGACGACTAAGCCACACTACACTTTAAAAGCTATGCACACAGTACCTTCAATAATAATAATAAGTTATCTTGTAAAGCGCATAGTTACTTCAATTGAAGTATCCCGCACTAAGGAGGTTTTGATCCTGGGATCCAGAATGAGAGAACCGCAAAAGATAAAGTAGATAGATCTAAAGAGCCAAGTCTTTAGATTCCTCCGAAAGGATACCTCAATTTTTTCCTGCCTAAACAAAGAAGAATGAGCATTCCACATTTTAGCGGCCAGGAAGCCAAAGGAGCATCCTCCCATGTGAGCCCTTTTAATGATGAGTTTAACGGTCAGAGAGCTGACCTCAGATTTCTTCTTGAGGTGTAGGAAGTGACTGAAGGGAGGAGGTATCCTGAGCCCTTGTTAAAAATTCTAAAACAATAACACGTAACTTTAAAGGAAACCCTTTCCTTCAATGGTATCCAGTGCAATTTCACCAAGGCAGGAGCTGTCAGGGAGTGCCTTGGAAGGTTTAGCTGCTGTGTTTTACACCTGCTGGAGCTTCATTAGTCGTGACTGAGAGACTCCCAGAAACAGGTCATGGCAATAGTCTCATCTGGACACAACCAAAGACTGGACTGCTGTCTTCCTAGCTGCTTCTGGCAAAAGTCAGAGGATCTTATTACGGTTTTAAAGATCCCAAAACATTGTCCCAGTAGGCTTGTGATCTGAATATTGAATGAAAGCTTTGAGTCAAACCAGATGCCAAAATTCTTGACTCTTGGCTTAGGTACCGGTAGAGGTCAAAGTGACTCAGGCCATCAGACTGAGGTCCAAATAGAAGGCTGCTTGTATAGGATGATGAGGTGAGTCCCCTAAATATTTAGCTTGAGACAACTGAGGTCCATCCACTCAGTCACCTCCGACAGGCAAGATCTTAGCAGGACTGCAGTATGGGTCGCATCTTGATATAGAATATTTATCAACTGCATATCATCGGAGTACAACACGGTGTTAAAGCTGTAACGCTAGATGCTATCAGCACAGGAGGCACATACACAGATTTAAAAGAGTAGGGCTAAACGAAGAGCCCTGAGGCACCCTATGCTGTAGTGAAAAAAGCTTAGATGAAAAAGGCTTTTGTGCAACACGGAACGTGCCGTTCTGCAAAAAAGAGGTGTACTAACAGTAAAGCCTTTCCACCAGTTCCGCAGATCCACAGCCATTCAAATAGAAGGCTGTGGGACACGGTGTCAAAGGCTGCGCTGAGGTCCAACAAAAACAAGGCTGTAGTGTGGCCTATGTCAATAGCCTGGCAAAAGGGTTCAGAGGCAAGCAGTAATGCCGACTCTGTGCTGTACTGGGGCTGAAAGCCTGATTGGGTCTTATGAAGAAGATCTCGTGCTCAAGTAAAAGTTGGGAGTTGTTGATTAATATATTTTTCTGTCGGCTTAGAGAAGAAAGGGAACAACGAGATGGGCCTCAAATTCTCTGGTTTCATGGGATCCAGTGGGGCTTCTTTAAAGAACGGCACTATGGTGGCATGTTTCCGAGCCTGTCCTAATCTAAGAGAGCTATTAAGAAGGTCACAAAATTGAAGCAATAACATTATATTTTCACTCCAGGATAGCCGGAGAGGCAGGGTCGGAGGGAATCCCTGATTTATCAGTTGCCATTAGCGAAAGTTATTCCTCAGAAATGTTAGATTTGATAGTGGCGGCCCTCACTATCCACTGGACACGGGAGAGTTGAACCAAACCTAGAGACAGCGAACATTTCTTACAGTTTCAGGAAAGGACAAATAGATGGTGGCAACCTTGGTAAAAATATATCGAGCAAGCATATTACAACGATAATCTGATGGCGGAATCGACACCGAGACACTATCCAGAGAGGAAAGTATATTACTATCAAAAACAGTTTATAAGAGGAGTCCTTGGCCATCTCTCCTCATTAAACCAATCCACTGAGGGTTTTACTCTTTTGAGCACGATCAGCATATGAAGTGAGTAGGCTTTTACCTTGCATTTTGGTATTTTTAGCTCTCCTTGTTTAGCAGTGAAACTAAACTAGAAGAATACCAAGTGAAAACCAGACCAGCATGGGATACTCGTGCCTGAATCGGGGCAAGTTGAGGCTTCTGTGGGCGTTTTGCACAAGCAGCAAATAGATCTGGTAATAGTTACCTCTCCAAATAGCTGCATCGCTTTCAGCCAATCAAACCAGGCATGCAGCCGTCCACAACATCCTGTCTTACCAGATATAAACTCTTTTCAGATATCGGGGTCCCTCCATACAGTTGGCTACACGCAGTATCGTAGCTAGCCGTACTGCCACCTGGGGCAGCCAATAAGGTTGCCGCCCGGGTGCAGGTAAGAGCGGGGATGGTGTTGGCCATCTGACTACTTCTTTCGGGGCGGGGCGGCCAACAGACGACTTGTTATCTGGTTAGTGGGATAGCGGTAGTCGATAGACTTGACTCTGCTTGCCCCAAAACAATGTGCCATCCGGGGCAACCAGCCCCTACCCCACTAGCTACACTGCTGGCTCCACACTTTGAAACTTCAACCCTACACCCCCTTTTGGAAAAGCCACTTCTTGAAATACTAAAAAGTTGTGAACGAATTGCATTGCATGTGTTGACTATGATATCTCGTGTGCCTCCGGATTTCAACAGCCGTCTCTGCCTTGTTTTCTGGGATGTTAGTCCTGCCTTTTGTCCTTGCCAGTGAAAAGCTCTGAAGCAACAATAATCATAATAATGATGATAATAACAACTTGTTGTTTATAGGGTGAGTGCCACCGCCAAATTAAATTGGTCACACAAGCCGAGGAGATATTCAGTACTTTGCTAAGTGCACGCCATGTTGGGTAACATCTGCGAGATGAGTGAACCTCCATAACAACGCTTTACACAGCCATGTCCAAGGGAATAAGGTTGGAGAGCCACCAGTGGTTTGCAAGCTGACCAAAGTCCCATCTGTTCCTTCAGTGGAGAGAAAAGTGGAGACTAGTTTCAGCCTTTCCATGGGTATTAGTCCAAAGCGCTCTCTAAGGATCCAGAAGGGGACAGGATTCACACATCTGATCATCCAGTCCAACCTGCCAATCAGAATCATGATCTCATTGGACAAGTAGGTATTCAGCAGCTAGCCTCATACAGCTCCAGCACATAGAACCCTACAACATGACCTACCCGTGTCCAGCTCTAGAACCCTGTATAGTAGATGACTTGAGAAGCCACTGCCTGCTACGCATTTGCCTGCACAGGAACATTTGCCGTTGTAGGTGCAATGATTTGGACTGCACTTTCAGGTGTAAATTTGGAGGGGATGGTACCCACTGATAACTTCTGATTTCACATACTGATGTGGAGGGTGCACACGTGCAGGGAGAGCATCCTTTACCACGCAGTCAATACCACACAGTGCCTTTACAACACAGTCTCTACCACGACTGTGACGTTACCACACGTTTATATAGCACACAAGTCATTACAATGACTTGCTTTAGGGAAAGCGGTGTTGCACTGGTGTTGGTGTTTCAGTCCATCACCTTCCCTACTGATACTCAGACTTGAGTTGGAATAGTAATTTAAACTATTCCAAAGTCCGGCGCTACCCTAAAGCAAGTGGTTGTTACAACTTGTGTGCTACAGGAATGCTTGGTAGCAACACAGTAGTTGTTTGGACTGGGTTGCTAAGCCACGTGTGGTTTAAGCATGCATGGTTCTGTCATAAAACCCACGTGCAGGTCACATTTCACATCATCATTTCAGCAAATCTGGTACATGCACATTTTAAGGAATTGCCTAAGTCAAACATTTGTACTTTCTATTTTTATATCTGTATTACTTGCGTTATTTCTAAAGAGAATTTTTCAAGCCCAAGGCATAGTTGAGACGAAGTGGCCCTATCCAGAGAGTTTAGAGACTACCGACAGAAGCCGGTCCTTCTTTGGAGGGATAAAGACAACACAGTGACCACCTGTGGCCAAAAGCAGAAAGTTGTGTGATCTTAGGCAATGGTGCCCTACATAGACATGGCTCAAGGGGTTACTGCTTCACTGGCCATCTGTTACTGTCACTCCCTCGTGGCATCTGAGCTTTTGCAAAGCCTACTTGTCACAGTAAAACTTCGAACACAGCCCACTGTGCAAGCCTTGTCAACTGTTATCAAGCTGGCCTTGTACATGGGTTTGTTCTGCTTTCATAATTCCTACTCATCTAATTCCCAAAGTGGGCTGTTGGTGCTCAAGCCAAATATTGATAAAATATTCATACAAATATCCAAAATTGACCTATTCTTGTTTTTATGACAGATTCGAAAACCCACTCGAGGCCACTTGGGACTTTCTGATAAAAACTGAGGCATAACTTTGACTTATCCAAGAAGGCCCCAGTGCGACGGGGGGTCTAAGGTGATAGTTTGAAACAAAAGTATAGGAAGGAGGGGTTAGTCAGATGAGGCAGACAGAGGATGAGGGAAGCATCTTTTTCAACCGAGTGATGTGTGCCAAGGCAGGCAGACACCTGCATATCCAGCAGCCAAAAATCACTATGTCTGGTCGAAGCCTGGCAATGCACCAATGGCTTAGTCTTGGTGCCTAAGTGATTATCAGCAGGGGTTTATTGCTTGCAATAATTATACCTGTAGTGTTTATAAAAGATTGGAAAGTCTGACACTGCGGAAGGGTGGGACTTTCTCCAAGCCCCATAAATGATAATAATACCTGTGGTCGAGTGCGCGCCCTCTCCGTTCAAGGGTGTGTTATGTAATCGATGCGCGTCTGCCCCGCTCAGCGAGTGAGGCGCGGCCATGACACGCCCCATGAGGCTCACAATGCATGAAATGGACGCTCTCCTGGCCTGACCCTCTCCAGCACTGGTATGAGGGATTAGTAACTAAATTTCATGTGCTACAATGGCTGCTGCCACATGGATTTTAGGAGCCAACAACATGGGCAGCCAGCTATCTACCAAAGCCTCCTCTTCAATGCAGGAGATCATGGAACTGGAAGGAGCTTGTTGCATAGGTTTAGCACAGAAGGTAATGAATGAAAAAGATGTTGGTATCTTGCTTCTATTGAATACTACCCGCAATAAGATTTTTGTCCTTGTCTGCTATTGAATAGTCAGAACCTGCTCCTTTACTGTTGCATGCTCAAACCAAGGTTTACCACTGTGTGAAATAACGTACAACACATAATGTAAAAAAATGCCGTGCAGTATATGTAGGACGTCGGGTTTCTGTTGCAGTAACCCCCTCCCCCCCCCACTTTTTGCCAGACAACTAATGAACTTTGACTTGATGAGCCCTGGGTCCCTGCCAATCAGGTTCCCAGGGGCTGTGTTCTTTCCCCAAAACTGTACCTTGTACCCCCAATTGACACTCTCTGGCCACAGATCAGCCCCTGGTAAATGGTACAACAGGTACCAGGGCACTGTGACCAGGGAAGAACTCTGAGGGCTGAAGCACTTATTGTGCGCCCCTTAGAGGCCCTGTACCTTTGCAATCACACACTGCCTTTCAGGCTGCGTGTTTTGGTGCCGAACAAAGTGAAGAGTTGATTTGGCACACATCCCTGTGTGCAACGCCTACAATCTACTGCCCTGGCATAGATCAGCAACCTCTCTAGCTGGGTGCACTATACCAGTGGTGAGGGTACAGGTGCATGAGCCTGTACCCCTACAGTGTCCGAGTCCATTGTTAGACATTGTAAGTTCAGTACTGCCATTATGAGTATATGGTGCTGGAAGTTTGTCATCAGGAACTCCACAATACCATAATGGCTTTACTGAAAACTGAGAGGTTTGGTATCAAACTTCTCAGCAAATTCTACCCACACTGATGCCAGTGTGGAATTTAATGAGAAATGCACTCAGAGGGCATCTTAGAGATGCCCCATGAAAAACAACCAGCTTCCGGTGGGTTCCCTGACTGATATACACCACAGCCTGCCACCACGAGACATGTTTCTGTACCCATGGGGTGGGAGCCTTCGCTCCCTGAGCCCAGAAACAAAGCCTTTCCTGGACAGAAGAGTTCACATCTCCCCGAGGCCAGGAAGAGCCATCTGTGGCAGGGGAACTTCAAAAGCCTTGTGCCTTTGTAATGTGACCCCCAGCCTCTCCTCTTATCAGGAGCAGGCCCCCTTCCTGTCTCCCCTCCTTTTTGGCGGGAAGACAAGCGGGAAACATTAACACAGCCCAGAAGGTGTGCCCACCTCTGCCAACCTCATCCCTCCCTCAGGTGGGGGAGGTGAGGTGAAGCCCACTCTTCAGTGCCTGCCATCTTGCAGATGGCAGGCACTCTCCAATCAGGACTACGGACTGTGCCCACTCCCCCATGTGGGGTGAGCACACAAAGGGTGTGGTCACACTAAGTTCAGTAGCTCAGTGGCTCCTAACCTAGAGACCCCTAAAACGCCCCCTAAATACAGTATTTAGGGTGGAGCCCTGAACCAAGAAAGCATATTTCCGCAACCTACGAAGAAGAAGGACAAAAGAGGATGCCAAGCAGAGGAGACTGCAGAGAACAACTGACTTGGTCCCAACCCTACCGGCCTGTCTGCAGTTTCCAGAGATCCTGCGCCAGAAGTCGCCCTGTACTGCAGTCAGTGACCTCCAGAACCCTGAGAGGACTGACTACCTTGAACAAAGACTGGATCTCCTGCGAACTGCAGCTCAGTGCAAAAGAAACAGGCAAGAAAGACTCTGAGCCTGCTGAGGACAAAGAAATCCGACGCCTGGAACCACCACTGCACCCAACGCCTACGGCCCGAGTTCGAGTGGCTCACCGGTCCAGGCAAAGTTCCCCAGCCCTCCAGAGTCTGAGTCCACCGTGGGTTGACTCCTCCAGTACTCCCTGACGTCGCCTGCAGCCTCTGCGCAAGACCCCCCCACCGCGAGTGGCCCTGTAAGGTGAAATCCGACCTCAAAAGACATCTCTGCATCCAGCTGCCCTGCGCCCTGGAGAAAAGAACCCAAGGTGCACCTATGTCCCTGAGCCCTCCAACTTACCTGTACAGCTGTTGGTTCCTCCCGGAAGTCTGCCTGGACCGAGCCTGCAGCTACAAAACAAAAACCGAAAATCCGCTTTGAAAACAACAGTGCACCCAACAACAAAAAAGCACCCGGCGACGCTGCGGGTGCACTTTGTGTGCTAAACCGGGTCTCAATTTGCCCTGAGTCTAACACCAGGAGGTTGGCTCCCACAACCTTGTGACCTGCTTGTCAGCACCCACCAACAGGAGGCCCCCTATTCCCTATTTGATAACATTGGGCCTCAGCACTCTGAACCCGGCCGCCCAAGTGCCGCTGAGGATTGTAACAAGAGTGCATCCTTGACCCTGGGGGACCCCTGAGTCTACCCCCAGAATACCAGCGCCACAACCAAATACTTAACTGTGAACCGATAACCCTATTTTCCTCCATAGGATAACATTGACTGTTTTTCTGTGAAAAGTGTTTGTGAGGAGTGGGAAAATCTATAAAAGTCATTAAAACTGTAACCAAATAACAAAACCTTTTTACTTACCTGTTTACAGGAAATGTCCTAGTGCAGTATCCGGCATACTACACTGGGTAAGAAAAGTAATCTGTATAGTGTTCTACTTGACATTCTACTAAAAAGCCAATACAAAGTATATGTACAATCTTTCAAAGCATTGCATTGCTAGTTGGTCTACTGTAATCAAATAAAAAGTATATGTACAACTGCAATACAAACTTTTTACAAATTGTATTGTTACTGCAAAGAACTTATCACTTACCTTTGCCAGGCTTGCTTGGTTCTAGGAAATAGAATAACTAAAAGAATATTTTTATACAAACAACATTGGTCTGATTACAGTCTTTGGGTTTGTGACAATCATTTGCTAATTGAGTGTTTACAACAAATGCTTAACACTACCCTCTGATAAAGCCTTACTGCTCACCCACACTACCACAAATAGAGAGTAAGGTGCCATCTACTTTTACCTCTGCCTACCTTTTGGGTTCCACTGGACTCAGTGCACACGTTACCTCACTTTGGTATAGTATATACAGAACCAGCTTCCTACACTATATCTTAATACTGTGGGAAATTTATAACATTCTGCAGCGCCTAATTTATAAAATATTTAGTGTCAGGGCCCTTCTCAGATGGTCACTGCAGCCTGCACCGCCCATATCCTGCCAGCGCTGCCAATGACGGTGCCAGCATAACACCTAACCATCTCACTCCTATGAGTGTGACAATTTAGACTATTTCAGGCCACACAAAGCTATAATAATGGCATGAGAGGCTGGATTTATTCATTTTCAATGCATATAAACTTAATAAACACAATTGTTGTGCTCATCTCAAAATGAAAAAGACAGCGTCACCATGTGATGGACGGTCACTACAACCGGTGCTGACAAAAAAGTACCGGTGTTGATCACCGGAAACCCCCGGCACAAATGAAGCACTGATATTCTGTTGAATAAAATGGACAATGGGGAATGTATTCAGTGAATGTATTGAATGTGATGGAAGAGGGCACACAATCTCAGATCTTCATGCAATAGTTTTCGCTCTGGATGAGGCTTGTACAATTATGGGGGAAGTTGGCATTGTAGCAATTTAAATGCAGACAAGGAGAAAGCTAGCAGGGCGTTTCCATAGTCCATGCGATGTATTATCAGTCCCTGTACTAATGGGTTCCTGGACTCAATAGGAATTCATCTGAAGACCTTTTGTAAGCTACGCATCACTCCAAAATAGGAGCCGATTATATGGTTGATCGGACTCTTCATTGACAATTGGTTGTCCATATGGAAGCCTAAGTTCCGTACAGTTGGTTTGGAAGTTGGACAGGGCCCAAGGTTTGGGGGCCACCAGTCCTGGGACAAGTGCTCCTGGGCCTTGTCAAAGAGCATGATCTCCGACTTGCCTCCGTCCACCTGTCGATGTGGGACATGCATTCTTTGAAACGTTGCTTTTTTACTGATGGGTCTTGTCCAAGTGTGACCAAGATCTGTGTGTCGTCAGCATAAGACAAGACAGCAAAACCATAAGATCTGATCACCTTGGCCAGTGGCGTCATATACAGATTGAAAACAGTCGGGCTCAGAATAGAGCCCTGTGGCACTCCCATCTTGACCGGTCTGTTACATGAGACAGTGTTGCCCATCTGTACTGTTGTAACTCGGTCTGTTAGGTTCACTCTGACACCAATCACCCAGAGCCTGTGGTCTAAAATGCTATGGGAGATGGTGTCAAAGGCGGCGGACAGGTCAAGCAGGACAAGGATGATAGACTGATGTCTGTCCAAAGCTAGCCTAATGTTGTCTGTTACCTCAACCAGCGCTGCCTCCATTCTGTGTGCCGCCCTGAAACCAGACTGTGAGGGATCCAGCAGTACACGGCTCTCGAGGTGACTAACGAGCTGTTGATTTACGAGAGATTTCAGCATCTTCCCAAAATAGCGAAGCAGCGAAATCAGACGGTAGTTCAGGAGGAGTTTTGGATAAGCTGTAGATTTTTTAAAGATGGGCCTGACCTTGGCCGCTTTCCATAGTTTCGGGAACTCGGCCTCCGAAAGTGATTTGTTAAATATGTCTGTTAGACTTTCCAATAGAACCAGTGCAATAATTGGGAGAAATTTTGGTGGCACTAGGTCATTGGGAGAGCCTGATTTTAGCTTCTGCATGATGGTTGCCACTGCCTCGGTGTTACATTTACCAAATTCGTCCAAGATGTAAGGGAGGTCTGGAGATGTACTAGGTGCATCTTCAGAATAGGTGTTATTTATTTGAGGCGAGAAGGAATGATGGATTGCCGTAATTTTATCTTCAAAGAATTTGGAAAGAGAGTCAGTCCATTCTTGAGAGTTAGGGATTGATGACTGACAGGAGGGTGTTGTAAATTCTTTTAGGATTTGGTACAGTTCCTTACAGGAATTTGCTGCCTCATCTATCCTGTGTAGGAGGTACAGTTTTTTTGCTTTTTTAATGTCCATCATGTAGCAGTGGTGACTATTTCCTAATCAACATCCAGTTTAGTTTAAACTGC
Organism: Lissotriton helveticus; assembly: GCF_964261635.1. Classification (NCBI taxonomy): domain Eukaryota; kingdom Metazoa; phylum Chordata; class Amphibia; order Caudata; family Salamandridae; genus Lissotriton; species Lissotriton helveticus. Next base: position 129,565,201 of record NC_136061.1, on the reverse strand, counting down.
TCTGGTTAGTTAAAAGCAATGTGTACCTCAAAGATCTATTCACCTCAACTGTCTTAAACCTCTACATGGAACCACAGGATAACATCCTTGTCAAATCTGAGATCCTATGTCATCATTACACGAATGACACACACAGTTATAACTAAAAATGTTCTCCCCTAAGGATATTCCTCTCGCTCTGTAACCGAAGAAAAAATAATTTCTGCTGATTCTGTCCAAGAAGTTTAATCTACCTTCACAGTCACACACTGATTTATTTAACATCCTGGACTGCAACCCCACTATGTTACCAACACCAAATCGACAGATGCTATGCTTGAGAAATACTTCACTTTCAATTTCAATCAATGCAATATTCAAGAAAGCAGGCTTTCCACTCAGATTGCGTTGGGGGGAAACAACCTTTACAACGCAGTCATTACATCGCACTACCTTTAAATAGCCGTCATTACATCGCAACATCCTTTGCATAGCATGTCATTACAAAGCAGTCATTACATCGCATGACACTACAACGCATGTCATTACAACGCATGTCACTACAACGTAGGTATTAGATCAGAAGTCATTACAATGCATACCAATACAACGCATAGTACCCTTACACTATCCAACACTTACCTTACTGTTGCACTCACTGGAGTTAGAATAGTAATTTTTACCCTTACACTATCCAACACTTACCCTACTGTTGCACTCACTGGAGTTAGAATAGTAATTATTACCCCTATAGTATCCAACACTTACCTTAAATGCGATGTAATGGTATGCATTGTAATGGTATGTGTTGCAAAGGTGTAATGCGATGTAATGGAATGCGTTGTAAAGGTAGTTTCTGAAAATGCTATGTAACGCCATGCGATGTAAAAGAATGCATTGTAAAGGATGTTGCAATGTAAAAACTGTATGGTGGAGGCATGCGTTGTAACATCATAGATTCCATTGGGCATTTGAAAGTTCACCCATGAGAAAGTTTCTGGTGCAAACTCTTGTTTCCTCCAGACTTGATGGCGGAACCTCGATTCTCACAAGACCACCTTCATCTATCAAGCCCTCCTCAGATCCGTATTACATGTGGTAGTTTGGTTTGTCCCTGGATGGAAACAACCTGGCCACATTTTGGTACTTTTATCGCTTTAGTGGCTTCGCATTGAAGATAGAGCACACTACAAAAGGGCTTGTATAACCCACAGTACCCTGCACTCGCCTACTCATCTTTCAGAAAAACCAAAAACCTCTGGCAGCCAAGGTCTCCTGAGCAGTTCATATTCCCTTCTCTTCAGGCTGCTGGGCTTCAGGAAAGAGCAAACTATGTTTCAATCTTTCTCTGTCAGTCTGACAAGTCTTTGGAGCTCACTTCATACAAGCTCTGGATACAACTTCGTGTTGTGAAATGGGAATTGTTTAAAAACGGTCTGAAGTCCCTTCTATTTCAAAGGCCCTTTTAAGGTGAGGCTTAGGTTAACATAGCCCCTTATTCTCTACCTTGGCTTGGGGCACTGTGGCCTGTGTGACATGGCCTGATGAATCTTACATTCTGGCCTTGTGGAATGGCCTGGAAAAGGCATTTGTGGCTGTGTTTGCAGGATAAAGGGGTGAATTTCAATTATTGCCTTTGTAGAATGACTTGAAAAGGGGACGGTTCAGTTGTGGTTTTGTAAATTGACTGATGAAGGGATCAGCTGTGTTATGGCCTGGGGTAGGGTTACATTGTGGTCTGTGTGACCTTGCTACAGCAAACCAGGTGGTGTGAGCTAATAAACCAGGGCCACCGACATGGTGTAAGTGGTGGCCTGTGCTGCCCTGAACCTTTGCAAACACAGACATTAATCTAACGCCAGGAACATTGATTGTCTATCCTGCAGGACTCCTTTCCTACTCAATCTCCTTCAGAGCCAAATACTCAGTGTGTGTGAAGTTGCCACATCTACTCTTCTGTTTGCCAGTCTATGCAAAGGGCTGCTCAGAACTGTTGCTTGTACAGGGATCAGGATTTGGGTCTTGTAATGTGGGCCTAAGTATCTGAGCACACCTGTTTAGAAATATCAGGAGAGGGTGGTGACCCACACCTGGGGTCCTCCTCAAAGTTAAAACATCTAGATACTTTTGTTTAGAAGTTAGTATTTTAAAAGCTGAAAAGATGGAGAACAATGGCACACTCTAATGGAAATAACTATTAGAGAAATATATCTGTATTTGTTTAGCTTTCACTGTTTTGTCTTTTCGCCCTGTGCTGTCAGTGAACTGTGTATATCCAGCTGAAAGACATTTCAGTGTGTGTTGAGCTGTAATCTGCAGAGGGGGCTGGAGAGTTCAGGCTGGGCTCTTCCCGGCCTCCAACCCGCTGAGGAATGCCTGGCTCCGAATGCTCTTTTTGTTGGAAGCAATGTGGAATTAGAGAGCTTTAGCCTGTACATTTGTAAAACAAGAAAAAGTCATTCAATGTAAATGTGTGTGATGATATCTGTGTAACAATGAATGCCGGCAGGGTTTGCTGAAAACTGTCTAAGACAGCAGAAGAAATGGCATGTCTATACAGCACATTCTCTGTAATTATTGTCTGTCTGTCGGGTGGCGTGTGTAATCACACCAACAAGGACCATTGACGCAGGAGACATTGTTAACTGAATTGAAAAAAAGACTGAGCCCACACCTGCATGAACTCAAACATAAGCAGAGCAGGACACAGCAGACATATTTGCAGCCAGTCCACACCCTCTTTTACTGGGATTCCAACTTGTGGTTGCAGGATACATAGGTATCTCTGCAGCACCCACCCAGAAATTCTCTTAGTGCACGTGGCTTTGACCTGAAGGTTAGGAGCAGTGCGCTGCAACAGCAAAACGTGTGACGAGGGGTCGATGATTCAGATCTGTGATTCGCAGATCACACATGGCGCTATGCAGTAGTACATTTACTACCTCAGAATTCCTATTTTACTAGTAAAGACCCCTCAGACTCGCAGATGCACACACATCTTTGAAACAGGCAGCCCCAGAATGTACGTTTATTTGAGCATCTTGTCTGTTTTAGAATAGTAAGGTAAGCCAGAACAGTAACAGAGTGATAAGCCAAAAGTAGAATGTCTCTTGCGGAGCACTTCAGCCTACCAACCAGCTGTACCTAATTTAGACACATGCATTACCCTTCATCCCTCTTCCTCATCCCAGGTCTTCCACGGTGAGGTGAGCAGCTTGTGACAGCAAGAGCGTGCAATACCAGTGGCTCCCAAAACTGGTGGAAAGTCGTCCCACTGAGAGAGGCACAATGGGGTAGACACATCATGCTCAGTATGGTGTATGAGTGAATAATAATAGTGATAGTTGTTTGCCCACCTACAGAGACAAGGCACACTCCTGCTCGGTGTTATATATGATTGAATAGGGTAGTGCCAAATGTTCACCCACCTGCTGCTCAGTGTCATGTATGAGTGAATAGTATAATCAAGCAATCAGGGGTTTATAAAGTGCGCTACTCACCCGTGAGGGTCTCAGGGCACTGGGGGAGTGGGGTGCAGCTCTGGATCGGTCGAAGTGCCAGGTCTTGAGGCTCTTCCTGAAGGTGTGCGTAGTGGGGAAGCGTCTGTTATTGACTTGGAGCTCGTTCCAGGTCTTTGCTGCGACGTAGGAGAAGGCTCTTCCACCTGCTCTGGTTCTGCTGATGCGTGAGGTCTCTGCCAGGGCGAGGTCGGATGAGCAGAGGTTCCTTGTGGGTACATTTAAGGAGACTCTTTCGTTGAGGTATTTGGGTCCGATGTTGTGGAGGGATTTGTAGGCGTGGGTGAGTAGCTTGAAGGTTACTGTCTTTTCGATGGGGAGCCAATGGAGGTCTCATAGGTGCTCGGTCATGTGCTTGTGTTGTGGGGTTCCGAGGACGACTCTGTCTGTGGTGTTCTGGATGGTTTGGAGCTTGTGTAGCAGGGTTCTGTTGATTCCGGCGTATAGGGTGTTACCGTAGTCCAGTCTTCTGGTTATGAGTGCTTGGGTGCCGGTCTTTCTGCATTCGGGGGGATACACTTGAAGGTCTTGCAGAGGATGTGGAGGGAGTTGAAGCAGGCGAAGGCAACAGTGTTGATCTGGTGGGTCAAGGTGAGGGAGGAGTTTAGAATGATGCGAGGTTTCAGGCGTGGTCCGTCGGGTGGGTTGGTTTCCGAGGGCAGGTGGGCCACCAGGAGCTGTGCCATGCGGTGTGGGAGTGTCTGAGGACTGAGGACTTCTGTCTTTTTCAAGTTCAGTTTTAGGCAATTGTCGCTCGTCCAGGCTGCGACGTCTTTCATTCCTTCTTGGAAGCTGAGTCTGTAACGTTAACAGGAGCGCCTCAGAAACCGGACAATGCACAAAGAGGTCCACCTCTTGACATCCCCAACTCTGAAGGAAAAAAACACAGAGTATTAAGGCGATCAAGCGAGGGAAAGGGAATTAGGTTAGGAACAGCTGGGAATGGGATACCTGTCGAGAGAGAACCCAATTTTAATACAGTTCTGTAAACAATGGTTACACTCATAGAGTCTCACTAAGGCGATTTGTACCTTGAGCCAGGTTAACGCAATCTTGGTGTTCCTTTTGTGAACCAGAAGAGATAACTCTGTCTCACTGGAAGAGTAAACTCTACAACAATAAAGCACAACCACGTTATACCACCATCCCGATCGATGGTTACTAATGCATAAAGCTAACATCTCTCATACATACCATCTTCTTTCACTCCAGAAATAAAGAGATGGAGAAGAAGGAAAAACAAAGAATACAAAAGAAGTGGCTGGTTTAAATCCTTAGATAAATGCACCAATCCAGGCAAGACAGTTACTTGCTTCCCAGACCAATTATGTGATCCGGATGGCCAGAGGGATTGTTCCAGGGAAGCAGCGAAAAGGAGAACAATAAAGTGTGCACTGACATAGCAAGAACAAATGCAAAAATATGCCTTGGCTTTACCCTAGCCTAGGATCCTACAATAGTCAAAATTATAACCTTCTTGGTTACCAAGAAAAAATGAATATTCCAAAGAGGTCTAATCAAATATCATAAGGTAAATTATAAACAAAGTACTGGAGCTGAAGACTTGTACCTTTAATTCCGAGCTCCATAATTAGATTAGTCCCCAAACACGAATGCCGAAACTGGCACTCTATCCTGAATAGCACGGAAGAAGGAGAATGCTGGATAACCCCTCTCCACGCCAAACAACAACGGCCCTTGAAACAACAAATTCCCAAATGACGAGTGCGAACAGTCAGCTGTCTGCCGCGAGGGGAAACCTCTCGGGACCAGGAATCCAAGCCAGCTTCGGAGGTATTCCTACTGAAAGGAAGACCTCACCAGGCAAGAACCTCCAAACAAAACAAAGTATCCAGGGGAAGACAAGACTCATGCAGCCGCACAGCCTCATGTCCGATTTCAATAGCAAGAATTACGCATGCCACTCGGCATGCATCATTGACTTAAATACACCAAGACACTCCCCTTTCAGCGTGGGCATTCTGGGGATCTTTAGTCCACACCTCAACCCATTGATCCATAACAGGTAATGAAGGCGCATCCAGGTCTAATCCCTGACAGAGTCCGGTGTTTTCGGGGTTCTTGATGCGAGGGAGGATGAGCTGGGCGTCGTCGGCATAAGATACTATGCTGGGCCCATGCTGTCTGATGATGGCGGTGAGGAGGGCCATGTAGATGTTGAAGAGCTTGGGGCTGAGCGAGGATCTTTGGGGTACTCCACAGTTGATCTGTTTAGGTTCAGAGAGGAAGGGAGGGAGTCTGATCCTTTGGGTTGTGCCGGAGAGAAAGTAGCGGATCCAGTTGAGGGCGGTTCCTCGTATACCGGCGTCCTGGAGTCTGGCTGCGAGAGTGCGGTATGAGACGTGTCGAAGGCTGTGGAGAGGTCTAGTAGGATGAGGGCCGCAGTGTGGCCCTGGTCGAGTAGAATGCGGATGTCATCGGTGACGGCGAGGAGGGCGGTCTCGGTGCTGTGGTTGCTGCGAAATCCGTACTGGAAGGAGTCGAGGATGGCGTTCTCTTCGATGAAGGTGGTCAGCTGGGCATTGATGAATCTCTCTGTGACTTTGGCTGCGAAGGGAAGGAGCAAGACAGGCTGGTAGTTTTTCAGGTCCATTGGGTCAACTGACGGGTTCTTGAGGAGGGGCTTGACCTCTGCCTGCTTCCAGTCATCGAGGAATATGCCGGATTCGAGGGAGGCAAAATAATTGACCCACCTGCTGCTCAGAGTCGTTTATGAGTGAACAGTATAGTGAAAGATGTTTGGCTACCTGCTGCTCAGTGTCGTGTAAGAGTAAGAGTGTCAATGTCAAAATGTATGTTTATTATGACCGTAGTCTTTAAACAAGGCAGTGAGCATAACACAATAAGGGGTGTATACAATAAATACCTATACTTATTTTAAAATGTTATTCTTTAAAAGGCAGTTCTATATTTCATTTTCAAAGGTACAAATTCCACTTATAAAACACTAAGCACCGGTTAAAAAGTTCAATACCTAAAAACATGTTATAAAAGTTTAAAACCTATTCAAGTTCATAACGTTGTGCAAGTTTCAGAAAAAGGAAAAAAAGAAAAAAGAAAAATTCATACAGTACTACATTTTTCCTTGGGCCTCCATGCACTCTGGGCCACCTTTAAGAATTTCCCTAGGGCAATCGCAATATCAATGAAGGGTATTTCTGTTAGGAGGCTGGCTGCCTGCCTCCTCGTTTTTATTTCATATTTTATGAAAACCGGGCGCAGCCATAGTTTTCTCTGCTCCAGGAGAAACAGGCAGTCCAACAGAATATGCGGCCAGTCTCCCTTGGTTCTCAACTTACACTTGCAACAGCCTTCATGGTCTAGCATTTTGGCTTTAAGCTCTTTATTTATTATCCACGGGTTAATCCCAATTCGACACCTCAGGATCTCTTGCCTGAACCCTCGGTTAGGGAGTCTATCGAGGTAGGGGAACCAATTTTCATTGGACCAGGCTTTTAACATATGCGTCACTGATTTTTTATTTGTTAGATAGCCTATATCAATTGCTTTAGAGACTTCCTTCCCCCTTTGCTTCAGCTCCCCTTTAGTACTAAGGATCCGAAGCGATTCTTGGTCCCAATCAATCTCCAATGCTTTGCAAATTCCTTTCAGTTTGTCCCTACAACCTTTTGCCCATTTTAGCTCGCTTCTCAGTATTTCATTGCGACACCAACATGCTACTTTTTGGTTTTCGGGGTCTTCCAATCTCTTCCAAAATCTAATCACAGCCATCTGGGTTTGTATTTTCCAGGATTTTGTTACTATTTCTATCCTGATGGCTTGTATCATTGAGGATTTAGGAAGGGATAAGAGTCTTTTTAAGCAGTTCCCCTCTAACACGTCCCAGGATCCCCTACCGCTCAAATAAAGGATCTCAGCGCCATATAACATTTGCGAAGGTATCATTGCTTCAAAAGCTCTCAGCATAGGTCGGTGTGACATCTCACCATATACCCCATTAAATCTTTTTAAACCACATATGGAAGAGAGTGCCTTAGCTTTTTGGGTATCCAGGTGGGAATTCCAATTTAAAACTCTATCGAACCACAAACCCAGATATCGATATTCATTGACAGTTTCCAGTTTGAGATCACCTATATACCATGTAAATTTGCTTATCTTTTTCCCGAAGCATAGGGTTTTGGTTTTATCTAAATTAATTGTTAATAATTTACTGGTACAGTATGTATGGAAAGCGTTAAGCTTCCTTTGTAGGCCCCTCTCGGTCTGGTCTATTATCACCAGATCGTCTGCGTACAACAGGCAGGGTATTTTATTGCCATCCATTTTAGGGCTGGCACTGCCCTCCACCTCAAGCTGTGCCGGAAGGTCAGACAGGAAGATCGAGAAGAGTTGTGGGGCCAGCACACAGCCTTGTCTTAGTCCATTTGCTATGGGTATTTTTAAAGTTAGAGAACCCACCTTATCCTTAATTACTTGGCCCCAGTTTTCCCTGTGGAGTTCTTTTATTATAGTGAGTAGATCCTTAGGGATCTTCAGTCTCTCTAGTACTTCCCATAAGCAGGCCCTATCCACCGAATCAAAGGCTGCTCTGAAGTCGACGAAACAGCAGCATAACCGCCGTTCTGTTCCGTCGACTTCATCGCCATCGCCCATAGAGCAAATCCGTGGTCTATTGTCGAGTGGCCTGCTCTAAAACCACCCTGTTCTGTGGGTATTATTTGAAACTCGTCTACCCATGCATTCAGCTGTTTCAGCACTATTTTAGAGAACACTTTCTCGCCTATATCTAGTAAGTTGATTAGCCGGTAATTTTGTGGCTCCTCTTTGCTCCCTTTCTTGTGGATTGGCCTAATTACGGCCCCCTTCCAAGTTGGTGGCATTACCCCTTCTTTTAGGACTACATGGAACATCTTGGCAAGAAATCTTGCCCACCATTTTACATCAGATTTCAATATTATCGCAGGGAGATTGTCCGGCCCTGCTGCCCGAGTTAGCTTGAGTTCTCTTATTGTGAGCTCAACATTATCTTCCTTGAATTGATGCAATAGGTCATCCGAGATTTCTTGCCATAAATTAGACTCCACCTCCTTTCTAGGGGTTCTTACCCCGTACAGCTCCCTTATATACCCTTCCCATGCAGCCTCACTCACCACACAGTTCATATCTCCATCTGATGCACCCGCTACAGACTTTACTAGTCTCCAGAATTGCCTTAGATTTTTATTCTCTATGGCCTCTAATAATTCTGACCAGCATTTTTCTTTATATTCCCTTTTAGCATTGGTTACCATTTTCTTAAATTCTTTGTTCAGCTTGACTAACAGGTCCTGTCTCTCTAAAGTAAAGTTCTTTTTTTGTTTTCTTTGTATTGCACGTATCTCCTTTTTCTTATTTTGGCACACCACAGAGAACCCTTTACATCTAATTGTAGGTTTAGCCATTGTAGGATGATTCCCTTTTAGTTTTATCTTTAAACATTGAACCACCTCTTCTAATTTCCCTATAAACCATTCCAATTTTTTATTCTCACAGTTTTCCGGTGCTATTTTTAATTGCATAGACTTCAATTTTTCCATGTATTCCTCGGTGAGACGTGTCGTCACCCGTTTGGGATACTCGACCTCCTGTGTGATCACCCTTTCTCTCAGTAGATCCTTTCCCCCTACTATTGTTATATACAGGAGTTTGTGATCACTCACTTCTTTTTGATCCAACCTAAAGTCCCTGATCCGATCGAAACTCCAGGCCTGCAGGAATATATAATCGATTGGACAATTCTGTTGCCCTTGAATAAATGTCTTTCCTGCTGGGCAATCTGTCTCTACTCTCCCATTTACGCAGTGAAAACCCCTACCTCCTAAGGTGTGTACTAAACCAAGATCTTGTTTCGAGATTTCCCCGCTTGGGAACTTGGCCGGATTTATCCCATACACCTCTAACTGTTCCCTATTCCATAAGTCCGCTTTCTTTGGGTTCAGTTTGTGATTAAAATCACCCATTATTAATATTGTCTCTAGGGGAAATTTTTCTAGAGTACTATCTACATCCTCTTTAAAGTACTTCATTTCCCTTTCATACTCCTCCCTATTATCCCACTGCATATATACATTCATTAAAATCAACGTTTTATGTTTCTGTTCCACCTTCGTGAGATCAATTCTACATGCTTGTACCCATTTGCATTTTGTATTCAACCTTTCAAAATCTCTCATAACTTTTGTTGATATCAAAGTCAGTAGCCCCCCCGAGGGCCGTCCATACTTTTTCTTTATGGCTGGCTGCTGTATCTGAGCGTATCCGTCAAATGTAGGGGTGTTGTCGCATGACCAGGTCTCTTGCAGGCAGGCAATGTCCACTTTATTTATAGTTTCTTTTATGTACTCACATTTTTGCCCATTGCCTAACCCATTAATATTCCAAGTTAAGAGACCTATATCTTGCGACCCCCCTCCATCCTATTCAACGTCACTCAGAACACCTACTTCCTCTATATCCAATGAGTTACTTAAGATGTCTTCTCCCATTGGATTATTATGTAACGACCAGTTACCCCATGAGGAGTCATTCCTTGTGTTGTCTATTATGATGTTCAGGTGGCTTAAATCCTTTTCCGTTTCTCTACAGAGAATCACTTGTCTCTTCTGAAGGCCGGCAGTGGAGTAGTGTGGCTCACTAGTTAGAGGCGGCAGGCCTGAGAGCAGAAGTCAGCCCGGGACCAGGGTTCAATTCCCGACGCGGCAGGGTCGTGGACCTTGGTCAGCGGACTCGATAATTCTCGCTTCGGTGCTTACTCTAATCAGGGGTTCCACTCGGCAACTCTGGGCATTAGCTTGCCTAATCTCCACAACGGCCCCACCAATTCCGGGGATGCCTGGCTCCACCTTGGGGACTCCCAGCAAGGGACCATCCCACAGGGAAAGCCAGGACGGGTTCCCCAGAGTTATACAGCGCCGGGACGCCCCGTTGCTGGGGCAGCTGTGCGCTTTACAAGTATACTACATTTACAAGTATACTACAAGTATACTACATTTAAAAACTTATTATCTGTGAATGATTTTATTTCACTCTCTGGGACAATCCTTATTCCCTGTTTAGTTATCTCAGTTGATGCTTTCAGGATTGCCCTTTTCACCAGATCTGAGTGAAGGGTAACTTTTGTTACCTCCTTTCCGTACCTGTTTTCTACAAATCCAACTTGCTGTAGATCTTTAGTACCAATCCCTATCAGGCTGCCGCATTTTTCAAACGCGTTTAAAATCAGTGCCCTATTTAAAGGTCTTGGATTTCCTGTCGACTTCACTTTCCTCCCGGCTGGTACTAGATCCAGAAATAACCAATTGTTCTTGTCTCTCTCAGAAGGATTCGTGTTTGTTAGCAACGCCTGTTGATAAGTGATTGACCTCACTGTTTGCCGCCCGTTCTTTCTCATATTGGGGTCTTCATAAATCTGGGTTATTACTGTCCTTTGTTCAGTACCTCGTTCGTCCCTTTGCCTTACTTTCTGTTTGGTCCTACTAATGGAAGGGGGGTTCTCGATTGCCTCCTTGCCTCTCTGCTTTTTTCTTAGTACTCTCGGGGTCCTTCGGGTCTTTTGGTCTTTTACCTCTACATGCACGGGTCTACTTGTTGTGAAGGTCGCTGCTGATGCATTCAAGATTGACTGTATCACCCCCATCTCTGTTTCCTTCCCTTTACTCTTCCCTTCTTGTTTCGGATGCCTGTTTTTTCCAATCCTGGTCGTGGCCCCACGTGTGACATACCCCCCACGCCTCTTTATCAGCATTGGTCTTCTTGATATATATACATTATCTGCAGACTCTTCTGCCTTCTTTGCTGATTGTTTTACTGGTTCGTGTTCACTTTCCAAAGATGCTCTGCTTTCTTCTTCTAGTATTACCATGTCACTTTTCTCCTTTGACGGGGTTGGGACCATTGTCGTTACCTTGTTTGGCATTTTGCTCTTTATTTCTCCTAGTTCTTCTTCTATTCTCTTTAGATGTTGTTTCTGAGCTTTCATCAACCCATTATTTGAGAGGCTCACTTCCAGGATCCCTTGTAGAGCCTTCTGGAGTAACAAGATTACCTCTATTAGCGATGATGTTGGCGTTTCAGAGATCACCGAATCCTGTATTGTATTTCTGACCGGATTTACTGGGTTGCTAGACCTTATGCTCTCTTGATGCATTGGTGTTTTTTGCAGTTGATAAAGCTGCTGGAATTGATCTGGTGCCCCTCCCCAGATAACGCTTTGGTTCCGATCTTCATTTCCCCTTTGATCTTAATTTCCTGGGGACAGCTGAGAGAACAATTTGGGAGATGATGATAATCTAGGCGCCGAGATTTGGTGATTTTGGCTTTGGAGAGTCAGATTTATAGTATTGAGGTTCTCTCCCTCCTCTTTACTGACCGGGCTGACTTCTTCATGGATTCCTCCCTTTTCTAACCGACTTTGACTTTTGTCCGGCTTGTCTGGGTTTTCATCAATTTCTCCGCCAATTTCCACTATTTCTTCATCTATTTCCGATGTTATCGCTGGATTCAATGATTTATAGTGTTTACCCACAAACTCCTTTATGGACTTTGTAGCTCCCATGTTCTCTTTCTGTTTGCTAGTCGTTTGATTGCCCCCTCTTTTTGCCTTCTGTGCATTCTTCGCTGCTTTTTTAACTTTCCTTTTCTTTCTTTTACCCTTACTATTATCCAAGGATGACACATGACTTTCTTGACTCTCTTCCGGCGATTTTGAGCCCTCCATTAATTTACTCCTCCCTTGATCATCCTCCGTATGTAGATTTGTCCCTTTCTTGGGAACCATTTCTGGGTGCAAGCGCTGTTGTCCTAATGTAGGTGTAACAAAAATGTTTTACTTAATACAATTACAATTACAATTAACCACTTACCTCTGTTCTGCCTTAATGCCTTAATGCCTTCCGCCAGCTTTCCTTCCGTTTTGATTGTCACAATTGCCCTTTCAACCGTGTTTTAGGTGGGTCGCCTGCTTCACAGTAGATTCACAATAAATCCTAGTCTCCTTTGGGCTTGTATTTTATTTTACTATGCCCTTCCTTGGTGCCTTTAGGTGCCTCCCTTGCAATTTAGGGGCATCTATTTCCCTATTTCCCCTGCAGGCTCTGCTGGTTGCTATTCCAACTATATGTCCAAGTCTGTCTTGGGGTTAATTGGGTCTGAGTTATGCTGGTTCGGGGTGATTGCTGCATTAAGTGTTTGCTGGCGTTAAATATTCGAATGTTTGCAAACAGGGTGGGGCTCGCGGCCGTTGACCTCCGCCGCCGCTTTTACACAAGTGCCCCTTTCATGTGAGCCTTTCGTGACTCTTGGCGGCTCTCCGGCTTGTGCCTCCTCCTCCCCTGCGGGCCCCGCTGCGATCCCAGGCGGGGCTGGGGGGCGGGGGACGGGGTTTGCGGCAGTCCGCTTTTTTGCCTTACTTTGCTTCCCGTTCCCCGCTTACCGCCAATAGATACAGCGGTCCTCCAGTCCTCCGGCGATTGTCCTGCCCTGGTTATATCAATAACGCGGCACTTTCTCCGTAGCTCTCCGCTTGTCTCGGCACAACTCGGCACGGCTCCTGCTTCCTAATCGATCTGCTCGAACTTCGCGCTCAGTCTGGTGTGGGCGTGGCGTGGCTCAGACAAGGCTAGGCGAACAGAGGTGCCATTTTTTCTTAGTAAGAGTGAATACTATAGTGCAAGATGTTCACTCACCTGCTGCTCAGTGTCGTGCTCAGTGTCGTGTATGAGTGAATAGTATAGTGCACTATGTTCGATCACCTACAAAGACATGGCACCCTGCTCCTCTGTGTCGTATATGAGTGAATAGTGTAGTGCAAGATGTTCACTCACCTACAGAGACATGGCATCTTGCTGCTCAGTGTTATATATGAGTGAATAGTATAGTGCAAGATGTTCACTCACCTGCTGCTCAGTGTCGTGTATGAGTGAATAGTATAGGGAAAGATGTTCACTCACCTGCTACTCAGTGTTGTGTTTGAGTGAATAGTATAGTGCAAGATGTTCACCCACTTGCTGCTCAGTGTCGTGTATGACTGAATAGTGTAGTACACGATGTTCACCTATGTACAAAGGCGTGACCCCTTGCTTCTCAGTGTCGTGCAGGAGTGAATAGTATAGTGCATGATGGTCACCCATGTACAAAAGCATGGCCCCCTGCTGCTCAGTGTTGTGTATGAATGAATAGTATAGCCCATCTAACAAGGCATTGCATCCTGCTGCTCGGTGTGGCGTATAAGTGAATAGTACAGTGCAAAATGTTCACCCACCTACAGAGCCATGACATCTTGCTGCTCTGTGTCAGAGTTCTGCAGATCAGGAAGGCAAGGTCACAGGGCAGTGCCCTTTCTTTCTTGGGCCCCTCCCTCTGGAACCAACTACCACTGACACTCAGATGCCTCAAGTTGACGCCTGTGTTTCAGAAAAAGCTTAAGACCTGGCTTTTTGCCAGCCCCTAGGTCTTTCCCTTCTTTTCCCCGCTGGCACCCTTTTGGCAGTAGCACCGGGACACTCCTTGGAGTAACAGCAGCGCTGTATAGATAACCCTACATAGACATCGACATATGGGTGAACAGTATAGTGCACGCAATGTCATGTATGAGTGAAAAGTATAGTGCAAAATGGTTATCCACATACAAAGGTACGGCTCATTGCGGCTCAGTGTGGTGTATGAGTGAATAGTATGGTACAAGATGTACACCCACGTAGAGACATGGCACCCTGCTGCTCAGTGTGGTGTATGAGTAAGTAGTATAGAGCGCGATGTTCAGCCACCTACAGAGCCACGGCATCGTGCTGCTCTGTGTTACATATGAGTGAACAGTTTAGTGTACCTAATGTCGTGTATGAGTGAATAGTGTAGTGCAAGATGGTCACACACATACAGAGGCATGGCTCATTATGGCTCAGTTTTATATATGAGTGAATAGTGTAGTGCAAGATGTTTGCCCACCTACCAAGGCATGGCATCCTGCTGCTCGGTGTGTTGTATGAGTGAATAGTATAGTGAAAGATGTTCACTCACCTGTTGCTCAGTGTCGTGTATGAGTGAATAGTATAGTGAAAGATGTTCACTCACCTGTTGCTCAGTGTCGTGTATGAGTGAATAGTATAGTGAAAGATGTTCACTCACCTGTTGCTCAGTGTCGTGTATGAGTGAATAGTATAGTGAAAGATGTTCACTCACCTGTTGCTCAGTGTCGTGTATGAGTGAATAGTATAGTGCACTATGTTCGATCACCTACAAAGACCTGGCACCCTCCTCCTCTGTGGCGTATATGAGTGAATAGTGTAGTGCAAGATGTTCACTCACCTACAGAGACATGGCATCTTGCTGCTCAATGTTATGTATGAGTGAATAGTATAGTGCAAGATGTTCACTCACCTTCTGCTCAGTGTCGTGTATGAGTGAATAGTATAGTGAAAGATGTTTGCACACATACAAAGGCATGGCCCCTTGATGCTCAATGTCATGCATGAGTGAATAGTATAGTGCACGATGTTCATCCACGTACAAAGACATGACCCCCTGCTACTTAGTGTGGTGTATGAGTGAATATTGTAGTGCAAGATGTCCGCCGCCATACAAAAGCAAGGTACCTTGCGGCTAGTATAGTGCACAATGTTCACTTATCTACAAGGGCATGGCCCTCTCCACAAGCTGGGTCAGTGTTTATCATGGCTTTGTGGGTATTTCACGCCTTGGTGGGTATTGACTATTCAATCCTTGTTTTCATTCCTATAATTTGCACAATACAGCTGAGGCCTCTGGGATGATGATTCATTATAGCAGTCATGGGGAATGGGGTTCTTGAGTACAGTGATTCTATTTCTCGGCCTCTATTGCAACAGAAGTGCATACGAAAGTATAACCATAACATAGGTATTATTCTCCTTCTGCTTCTCCTCTTAGTCATTGTCCGCAGCATCTG
Organism: Lissotriton helveticus; assembly: GCF_964261635.1. Taxonomy (NCBI): domain Eukaryota; kingdom Metazoa; phylum Chordata; class Amphibia; order Caudata; family Salamandridae; genus Lissotriton; species Lissotriton helveticus. Next base: position 129,549,760 of record NC_136061.1, on the reverse strand, counting down.
CTTCCTCAACAAACTCCTGCTCCTCCTATCACTGGAGCAGATCTGGCATCCCAGCCTGGGGTTCCAGCTTGCGCAGTGCATCAGTGCGCACTTATCTCAACCATACTTCCCTTTCCAGAAGAGCGTGCACTTGCTTGTGGCTTTCATGTAGGGCAATAGTAACTCAAAGCCCTTGATGGTGATGCAAACCTGTAAGTTGAAACATACAATAACATAGCCACCTTACATGGGCACCGAAGTCCACCTCACACCACCAGGAGGAAGGCCTCCTCATGGTTGGATTCAGGGCCGGACTGGCCATAGCAGGCACCGGGCAATCCCCCGGTGCGCCGCACGGGTGGGGGCCGGTTTTGGGCCCCTGGGGACGTTTTTGTTAAAGACAAAGTGAAGTGGGAACCCAATAAACCCTTGTGGGCTTGGGTAAGGACTTGTATAGATAGGTATAGTGTGCCTACAACGGAATTTATTTCACTGATTATTTCTAGATATTTGATCCATTTAAAATCAGTATCTGTAATTACCTTCATGTAAATGAATTGTAGGTGTGTTCCCACTGTATAAAAATGTGAGAATATACACAATTGAGCTTCACGTTAGAATTTCTGCAACTTAATGTATATATACTCAAAAAATGACTCACGGATACTAATAGTAATGATGCATGTATGCAAAAAGGTTTACATTTGTAGTATGCTCCCTTAAAACTTTGTCACAATATTGTTTCATCATCCAGCAATATATCACGATCAAAATCAAGACAAATATAATACATTTGTTATGAGGATTCATACGATACATATAGGACCTTGATTTGTGTAACAACCTCCGGTCGAATCACTCTAACCAGCCTAAGATGGCCGCCATTGAAACTACTATTGACTGCAGATGTTTAAAACACCAGTCATTATACTTGAAAGACTAATGAGATCTACTGATGGGACAATGACAACTATTCGGCAAGTACGAGTTTTGTATTTGAATAGTAAAATAATTCTTCCATTCAGTTATGAAAGCGTGCCTTTGACTCTTCCAAGATGGCCGCATTTAAAACTACCACTGCATTCGTATAATGTACAAAAGAAAGAACAGCTCAATTACTAATAAGATGGCACAATGAATATACTGTAGCAGCAATTGAGCTTTATGAATACTAACAACTATTTTTAAACAACTTTGGCTTGATATAAATCGTCATGATTTACAACTACTTCCTGGGCATGCCCTTTGAAACGCCGTTCCTGCACACACTTTGTATGCATGCTGAACGGGACATGGCCGCCGGTTTTTGCTTCCCGCTTCTTGTTTCCAAGCAAGTAAGATCGATAACTAGGGGTAGATGCTAAAGTCAGAATAAATTGCTTGTTTGACCGTTCGGAACAGATACGCAGGTATCAGTTACGCTACTAATGATCAAAAGGCCTGCTTTAGAAATGCAATATGTAGGAAGCTCGACCTTCTCACGAGTCTTCTGGTTATTGATTTGACACAAATCATGGTGTATCATTACGCTCAAGGCACTTACAAACAACAGTGTGTCCAAACTCCAATGAATGGTCGATAAGCCTACATGGGGGAATACGATATGTAAACACTACGGGTGAGCCAATATTTGTCTATGGGCTTATTGGTCAGAACTAGGCAACATTGTAAGAAATCTTTTATAAGTGGTGACATCAAATGTGACAGATCTCTAATCGCATTAGTCTAATATACCAAATGGCATATTTCCTTTGTGATAATAGCCATATATATTTTCTAGAAGGGAATATAACTGTAAGTAAGATCAAAATGTCCCCTTGAAGAAGTAACAAAATTTAAGTTATGATATCCTGATTACATTACAGATTTTCTCTGAAATCCGCCGATTACACCATTGCATAAGTGAGGAGTACGAATTCAAGAGACCCTCAATTACAGCCCCTTACAGCAGCAGGTAATTACTTGACCCACACTCTGATCTAGACAATAAATAAGACAAACATGAACAAAGTAGACCCATTGGCTATTGTTGTACTTTCAGAAATTTGTTTTCCTGTCTCACTGATGGTCCCAAAAGCAGTGTGCCCTCTCTCTTAAAAACCTGTTTGGAACACAGGCTCTCAGGAACGACTTATTTTAAGTAAGAATTAGAAATACTTTATGGAATCTTAAGAATAAAGTATCCTCTTTCTAAATTACCTCAATGAATGGAATGTCACTGGCCATAATGTATAAAGATGTCAGTTTGATTAAATGGTTGATTACACGGTGATCGTAATAATGAACAAAAGATATTGAAAAAATTATATTTTTATTTATATTTTTTTTTTCGTAGGGGTCTTTTGTTGTTATATTATCTCATAGTCCTGAAGATGATCTGAAAGAGTTACACCAAGAAGACCGAAACGTCGACTATTACCTTCCTAATCCCTTTAGTCAAGGAATACTTGAAGTGTATCTGAAGATGAATTTTTGTAACACAGCACTTATTATTTATGTATTCTTTGGATTGGTTGTTTTTGACATTTTTGAAACATAGGTCTCTACAATGAAGTACCTTGTTTAAATGTCTTTATGAGATTGACTGTGCATTATTGTTGTACCCTTTTTAAATGAAAATATATCTTTTTGAATACATGATATCCCCATGTTTTCTCTTGTTTTCTCTTTTTCACTGTGTTTTTGTTACAGGGCCGTTTTTCGGCCCTGTACCAAAATCGTCCGAAAACCGGCCTTGGCAAAGAGCTCGGCGGCACCTCCAACCTCCTCCCCCCAGTGGGGAGGAGGGCCGGCCGATCACTTTGCCAGGCCGGTTGTAGTTCCCAGTCTGGCCCTGGTCGGATTTCACAGGGATCTCTATGATTGCTGCTGTGGCCTCCCTTGACACCTTCATGATGCATTACAAATTGAGGATTAGCAGTATGTAGGGTAAAGATTGTGTTGGAGCAGTGCTCAGCTCAGTTACCACGTGGTGCTAGCATTTGTTTTAGGTGTTTTCATTATGGGCCTGATTCACAGTTTGCTGGACTGGTTAGTCCTTCAAAACATGTCTGCCTTCTTGCAAGTGCTATCGAATATAACACACACATGTAATGAGAGGGTTGGGATATCACTCACGTTTGTGATGGAGTAACCCGTCTGCCAAACTCTGCATCAGGCCCGAAGTCTTAGTCATTGCTTTCTGGATCTAGATGTGTGCCAGTCTGAATGCCTTCCGGTCCATGAACTCTGGTTCTACTGCCTTGACATATCCTTTGTGTTAAATCATGAGGGTGAGGATGTGCAAGGATGGGGTAATGCCCAGATTACCAACCGATAATTTGAATTACAGTGATCCCTCTCATCCTTTTCCAGTCCTTTGCCATTTATCTTCCTTCTATCATCTGCAAACCTTTTCCTGAATGGAGTTTAGTTTTTGGGCAGAGATACAGGATTCAATCTCATCTGATCTAACGGAATTACCCAATAGGGTATCCTGGTGCTAAGGAAAGGCTAGATGGACGTGATGAGAGATAGATAAGAATCATGCAGAGAGCTTTCGTAAATAGCCAGATCTGGAGATATTTTCGGAAGGCTACATAATTGAGGGTGCATCATAGTGGAAGGGATGGTGTGTTCCTATGTTTGGGTATCAGATGAGAAGAGGAGCAACCACCATGCCTTAAATGTGGCTGAGCCAAGGTTTTGGACAACTATTTACCAGTTTGTCCAGACTGGGCTTCAGCCCTAACTATGTTAAATTCATTTGTCTACTATATACCAAACCCACGGCTCGCCTCAAAGCTAACAGGTTTATTTCTGATCCTTTTCCCATCACTTGCGGAACCAGGCAGGGATACCCCTTGTCGCCGCTTCTTTTTGCAGTGGCAATGGAGCCACTGGCTGCCAGACTCCATCAGCACCACTCATCCTGCGGACTAGTTTTCTCAGATAGGAACTTGGTAGTTTCAATGTATGCGGATGATATCACGCTATATATCAGGAAGCCAGACGACAATCTGTACCCCGTATTGAGAGAAGTTCTCCGCTTTGGCGGAATGTCAGGCAGAAACAGAAACTGGTCAAAGTCCTCCCTTCAGCCCCCTACAGAAGACCCACTGAATATCGAACTGGAGTTTCCGCTAACATGGGCGGACAACGCCGTGAAATATTTAGGGATCTGGCAGAGTAAAGATCTGCAACAAATCAGGAGCTTAAATTTTGGAAGGTTGATGAGCTTGCTAGAAGACAAGGCTAAACTCTGGGCTGCTTTGCCCTTGACACTTGCGGGCCGAATAGCCATACAAAAAATGGTTGTCCTCCCCAAGTTGCTTTATCTCTTTTTTAACATACCATTACCCCTTACTCGAGCGCTTTTCAAAACTTTGAGATCTTGCGATAGCAGTGGTTTGGGCTGGCGGTCAGCCCAGGGTGAGCTGGGAGTTGTTAACTCAACCACTGTTGAAGGGAGGACTAGGGGCACCTGATCTTGAATTATACGTGCTAAGTGCACAGGCACAATTTTTGAACTATTGGTTGCATCTCACCCCATTTCAACCACATGTGGCCACTGAAAGGGACATAGCTGACCCCATTTCACTGCATGCAGCTGTATATCAACCCTATCGCAGGAACACTAATTAAATCAACACGGTGGAAACCTTACGCTGGGCATGGGAGGGATTAAGGAGGCAGACAAATAACCCCCTGCTACATGCACCGACAACACCACTGACATTTCACCCACATTTTCCATCCCTACAAGACAGGGGTGTTGTAGACAGGGCGCGCAAAATGGGTCTATCAACGGTAGGGGACCTTTACCCACAAGGCACATCCTGGAACCACCCACATGCCAGGACGGAACACAGACGCCGCTACTAGATATAATCCTATATTATCAATTAAGAGCCACCTGCAAAGCACTGCACCCTACTTTTCCGACAGCCCCGACTACTATGCAACCACTAGAACATCTGCTGGTAACGCCGTACCCTCACAAACTCGTCACCAGACTTTACACCCTCACATCAAACAGCCTATTGACTGCTCCGTATGCTCTCGAGCAGTGGAGAGTCAAGATGGATGGTACGCCCAAAGATGATCAATGGGCATTCTGCTGCTCACAAACACAATATCTGTCCCCGAACTACAAGCTGAGGCTTATACATTTTAAATTCCTACATCGATATTACAGCACGCCTTTGCAGTTATTTAAGCTAAAGCTCAGACCGGACACACTCTCCTGGAAATATAAGCGCGAAGCTGCTACTCTCCTGCACATTGCATGGACTGCCCTGCAGTGTCCAACTTCTGGGGGACGTATATGTAACTATACAACCCATTACGGGACAAACACTAGAATGCTCCCCAATAGTTGTAATACTTGGCTATGTTGAGGGGATTCCTCCCGAATCCCGTTGTCTCACTGCAATGCTACTATTGCTAGCAAAAAGAAGACTTGCTATACACTGGGGGGGAACCCAAGCACCCTCGTATCCCTGAGTGGATCCAAGACATTACCTACTGTCTGGAGCAGCTGGAGACTTTCTGGGATCTTATGTCACTGGCGTCTCGTCGAAAGTATATATGGGAGCCTTTCATAGCTTGGATCAGGGAAAGGGATGAAAATCCTACTGTTTATACAGGACCACTGATGACTACTAATTCGTAGGAAACACCCAATGCGTAGTCCTATCATCTAACGTTTCCGTCATGACGCCCCCCCAATAGGGACGCTGACGCTTCATGGGGGCATGTTACTTGGGAGGGTCTCTGCTGCCTGGTCCTTGACTCGAACGATGCAGCTCCCCTAGCCAGGACAATCCATATGTGTTATTAGCTCACCCTGTTGCCCATAGTGCTATGGAGATGTTTATTTTGTATACTTACAAATGTGTGACAGATGTGTGATGTGTACGCGGTTGTCTCATATGTTTATACTAGAATGGCATATACTGTGATTGTACCATGCTGTCTAATATTGAAGATTCCAAAAGCTTACTGGTGTTGTTACTGTTCCACATTCAGCCAATTCATTTGTCTCTGTTTTACTTACATATGTCTGTGAACACCAAAATAAAATAAAATAAAAATAAAAAGGTTTTGGACCTCACAGTAGTCACATACAAGCTTGAAAGATTACAGTAGAGAGGTGGAAGTACAGTTTTTATGTTACCATTCTTTAAGAGCCCTATAATGTAGAAGCCAATATGTCTCAGTGAGATAACCTTCACCACTGGCATCGATAATCTACAAATCTCGGGAAGCGTAACTTTAAGGTCTATCTTTCCGAGGTTGGTAAATTAAGCCAGGTGATTGAGTGTGAAGCACTAGATGAAACTCAGGCATATGCCACAATAATAGCTCCAGGAGGGCAGTAGGGGTATATAGGTTGCGCACAGCGGTGCCACTGTGTATTAAGGAACAATAATATCAACTTCGTCTGTGATAGTGCTCCAAGGAATTTGAGCAACGACTGCCCCTCGTTGTTAACAGAGTGCAGACAAGTCCACACTCAAATAGCAAAAACAGATAACAAAGTCCTGAGCCACATTCACAGAAAAAACATAATCAGTCCAAGTCGCAGCCATGCACCACCACCCGCATGGCCGTTCTTAGTTGGTGGAGCGATTTGTCTGGTTAATTCCGATAACGAACGAAACTCCTCAATGCTAACTAGTTACGCGACCCCCAGCGGCTCAATTTGTGGCTACCTGTGATGTTGAAGGAGTGAAGCACATTGTATTTGGATATATATGACAATTGAATAAACCACCATAAAAATGGATTAAGATGACTACGACTTGGACTGATTACGTTTTTTCTGTGAATGTGGCTCAGGACTTTGTTATCTGTTATCTGTTTTCCCAATAATAGCTCCCACGTTTTAAAATCTTGAGGTGGTGGTAGGTCGCCTCTGCGAGATGTATTGATATCCCGGCGCCAGGGTGATAACTTTGCTAATACTATGCAGAATTCTGTGTTTAGCCAACTCTGGATAACACCCATTCAAACTTATTTTTACTTGCTTAGCTATTTATTGATGGTATTTTCAGTGCTTGTGTTATTCTACAGTGCCAAGAAGCCCCAGCATGCATTGCACTTCATAAATAAAATACACCAGAACATACATTATAATTTAGCAACAATTGGTGAGCGTTTTGGAGCCCCGCAAGCATGAAGTGAAGTGTGTGGGTTCTGTCATGTTTTCGTGTGTAATTTCACGGACTGGCGCTCAGTGAATGAGTGTGTGACGACTGCAGTATTCCATTACCTCCTCAGTGCCGGGGTCACTGGGAGTTCAGAGGCGCTATGATTTACATTAGTAGCTGGAATGTGGAAATCACAGCTCCCGTCAGTGCAGAATTAATGAAAAAGTTGACAGGACGTCACTTTTCTATTTATCTTTGCCGGATAAGCCTCTGCTTGGCCATTTATTTTTGTCTCACACGTGGCCCCACAGTCTGTCTCCTGGCTGACCCTGTGACCTCGTCTGAATGGGGAGCTGCTGGTGCTTGGCGGGGCCCGAGTGTGAGCAGACCTTGCGAGTTTTCACTCTCGCAGCTTTAGGAGTCTAGACGCCGTCGCCTTGAGCGCGCGATGATAATATCTCATTCAACGTGAGGCGAAGCGGGCCATTGGCGCCAGTTTCAGCACAACAGGCGTGAGTTCGAATCCTGGCATCTCCGCTTGATCCAAATGTGTGACCTTGAGTAAATTACATTATCTTTACGTGCTTCATTCCCATAACCTCTAAAAATCAGGAGCGTTTAAAATCCAAGGTAAATGCACGAATGAAGCCCTGTGCAATAAAACAACTACCCCAAGGCACTGCGACAGCTTGTAATAGGCGTCATTAGGAAAATGCTTACTAGGGATGGTAGCCGTGCCCAAGGCACAACAGAGCCATCTTTGTGGGCGTTGTCATTTTTTCGCCTCATGCTTCCCGTGCCAGTTGTTTGCTGAGGTGCGTGCATCTTGGTGTGATGGTGAATGGTAGCAGTAATGAGGGATGCCTTCCACATCAAGCAAAAAGTAATGCCTTATAGAAACATATAGCCAGGCCCCTCCCTTAATCCGCTGTTTGCTTATTCACTTATTCATGATACCCCATTGAACGGTTTCCAGCTACACCCTTGACTACTCCTCTCTCAGGCCCTTTTGACATCAGTTCGTGTTTTTGTCTCCACTGCTTTTACTGAACTTGTCAAATGTATATTCCACAATCACAGGTCAGGCAAAGTGAGCCTGCACCAGATTCTACCGAAAGAAAAATGGGACAGAAAGACTTGGTTCTGTGTCATGGCTTTGGGGCACCAATGAGTCCAGTCAACAAAGTCCTGTACTAATGGGTTCGTCATATATTCGCATATATTCTGACATTTAGAGAAAACACAGTTGTCAGAGAAATGTGCAAGGGAATTCACGTTTCCATCCACACCTTACATCAAACATCACAAGGCTCATTTTCCTCATACTAATATTTCAAAATGGTATATAAAGTCCAAAAGAGGGCGACTCGGTGACAGCGAAGATTCAGGCATTTTCAGGAGTATCTTTCCCAGAACTGTCTGTGTCAAGTCCACTTACTGGTGCTTGCTGGCACTCGATTTATGCTTCTTAAAAGAAAAGGTGAATAACATAAACAAAAACGGTCCTAATAACACTAGTAGTGGCTAGAGAAGGAGGGATTCCAACACTAATCCCATCCAAAGATTTCCATTTATTATATTAGAATGTTCCAAATTTTTACTGTATTCCTATGTATTGCCTTTATTTTACTCACTCTGACGTTTATAGTCTGGAATTACACTTCTTCATATAGTTTGCAGCAAAACTGAGCTTTAACATATTAGTAAAGTCGTTCTCTCCACTGTCGACCTTCATACGCATATTGTCAAGAAATGCAGTAATCACTGAATCGGTGCTTATGCCACTCTTGACCCCAGCCTGCATAGGGCTTAATATCTGTCCAGCTTATACAGAATCTTGGAGCTAGGAAAAAGTTGGTTTCTCCAAAATATTGGCAAGAAGCACAAGGAGTTAAATAGGACAGTAACTTGGGCTTTCTGTTTGAATCCAAACTTACTTTTGACAACCAAATATCCTGCATGGCTGAGAAGTGTTTTGGCAGTCTTAAAACTCTGGCTAAAATCATGGACCTCCTTCCGATGTCTGCCAGGAGAAGAGTTGTTCAGGCTCTTGTTATGTCCAAATTGGACCACTGTAACATACATTCAAAGTTAATTCATGCCCTCTCTATTATCTGAAGGAAGACGTTTTAGTATAGAAAATTTCTATTCTCCATGACTATGGAAGTGCCTTCCCAGTGTGTGCTTGTGGTTTGAGAGTCTGCCATTTATTGCAGTATTACCCTTCTACCTGTGTTTGGTACTCTTTTGTAACATGCACACGTCACTTTTCTCTTGTAACACACTGTTTGCTACCTCCTACAATTTGTTTGCTTTCGATACTTGCACAAGTGCCACCATTGCCTACGTAACGTTTGTTCTTGTGTTTGAGTGTCCTCCATTTATTGCAGTATTATACCTCTACTTGTACTTTGTACGCTTTTGTAACCTGCACACGTCACTTTTTCCTCCTGTAATGCACCGTTTGCTACCTCTTGTATTTTGTTTGCTCACGATTGTCACTTTTGCCTCATGTAATGTAACGTTTGCTTTTGTAATTTGTTCACTTGTAATGTTCTCATGTATCAGTTCTGTTCCTATTGTGAAGCGCTCTGACACCTTCGGGTAAAGTCCGCGTTATATAAAAACGCATAAATAAATAAATAAATACATTTACATTGGAGACACACAGGACAAATTAAATAAACTACAGAGAGTGCAAAATTCGGCGGCACGTCTCATGTTGAAACATCCGAGGCGGGGAATTACGGGCTTGTCCTGGAAGATCTCCACTGGTAACCTTTAGGAAAAATAATTTCCTTTAGACAGGACAGATCAGCAAGAGAGTGCAGGGCCAGCTGTTTCATCACTAGGCTAGGCACTGGGCATGAGCAGATCACTGAAACCTAAACAGAGTATTGCTATCATTTTTAAGTTTATAACTAAAGCATCTTGTGATGATGAAGGCTTTGTCATAATTAATATCAGCCAAAATATGTTCAATATTGGTCACAAAATGTATTGCTAACTGTTGACAAATTTTGTCAGGCACAGTAATGATAGGTTTGGAGGGACATAATGTAGCCTATTTACAACACTGAATAGTACTTTAGATACACTGAGAGAGTTTTGCACTTTACTCCTATAATAGTTAATTTTAGTTGTACGAATCTTGGTTTTGTACTTCTGTAAAGCAGACGGATAAAATAACCTAGCTTCTTGGGTATGCCAATGCTTCAATATAAATCAATAAAGTAACATGTTTTGTGGAAGCAAAGGTTTGGAACCGATTCCCATAGATTGTGATAATCCAAACATTTGCACTAAGAAAACTGGCATCAGACCCTTGAGACACCGTACAACTATATCTCCATGTCAATGTGGAACATTTAACTATCATTAACTTTGTCAAAACTGGCACTTTTCCAGTTTGAAGAGACACTTCTGTGGGGGTTGGGTTGATGTCTGAAAGAAGCCACTCGACATCCTGAACTCAAAAATAAATAAAATAAGGCAATGTAATATAACAATTGTGTAATTTCCTGCCTCTGTACCACTCACAGGAAGTGGAAGTGCACCACCACTTTTCAACAGTTACCGCTGACCAATAACGAATAGTCGGAGCACTAAGGATTGGAAATAAGGTCGCGAGACCGCTCTGTGTTGGTAAGATGGTGTTTGCACAAAATATGGCAGAAAAAATATTGTGTGGAGAAAATATTGTATCAGGTATATTGAGGGCAAACATATTGTGAAGGTAAGTTTCTTTGGGTAAGCAAACTATAACTATGGTTAATTCAACATATATGTACCGTGACAATATACATATCTTCAAGGTTAGTAGATGGGCAGTAAAGATCAGTAAATCTACACTTACCTTCTTGATATTTTGGTCCTCGAGATTTTTGACATGATATTCTTTCAACACAAAATTTGTTTCCTTGATAATCTGTCAGACAACTGGTAAGATCCCATGATTACCACCCTGGGCTTTCCTTTTACACGTCTGTTTTCAACTGCGTTAGTCCAGTTGATTCAAGAGGTGTGAACCAAGGCTGTAGCTCCTAGAATGCAATAGGTTGTCAATGCAGAGCACAAGGTTGGAACTATGGTGAGGTGATGGGACATGCAGTAGTCCGACAACCCTAGCTGCTTCTGCGACAAGCTGCCCCCTGTCGGGAATGTGATTATAAGGCTTTGGGAGAGAGAGGCCACAGTCTTGATGTGCGCTGTGACTGAGCTGCCACGAGGCCCAAACAATCTAACCCAAAAATATACATTGGTGTCTGTGAAGGAGGTAGGCCTTTATCCGGAAAAATGAAGGTAGTATGTATGCTACCACTGGCCAGACAATAATACAATTTATGAAGTAAAACATCCAAAGTGTATTAAAAAAATCAAATGTAATAAGACTAATTCGAAGATAACAGGAAGTAAGATTCAAATGTTATAAAGAAAACAAACACCACATAGAAATACAGTGCAAAAAGCATGTAATAAATTCCTAGAGGGAATGCAAAAAAAGTGAACAGCATGAAAATGCCCTCCATGTGGTTGTCAAGAATGTATGCACCCCTTTATGGCTGGAGTACAATTTAATAAATGGAGATAAGCTAGAATTTTTCAATAAGACTCAATATTTCAAATGAATATGTTTCAGCTTTCTTCACCAAATCTGCCCATCTGCAACACAAAGATTTAATAACAGAAAACAGGAAAAAGATTAGGCCAAAATGAATGACTATGCTGAGATCAACTCTATTGTATATTTTGGTCTGCTCTCCTAACCCCTTGTATGCTGTCGACGTGCTCAGCTCGTCATGAGGGACGGTTGAGCTGCCCTCATGATGAGCTGAGCTCGTCACAGCCGTTGGACCGTTCGCATGCGGGGATAATTACCCCGCTGTGCTGAACATTCGAAAAACGGGTGTGGTGTGACGTCACGAGGGCAGCTCCGCTGTGTCTCATGACGAGCTGAGCTCGTCAACAGCACAGCGGCGCCACGCGCCGCCCCCCTCCCACCCGCACAGCGGTGGGAAAACACCCCGCAGCCAAGGGGTTAAAGATTGTTCAGAAGGGTGAGATTTTTAAACCAATGAATACATATGCAGTGGCAGCCGCCACTAACAAAGGGTGGTGGGACAGGTGGAGGGAGCACAGGGGGGGATTTGAGGAAGGGAGTGCACGGGGTGGTGGGGTACGTGTTAATAATAACTTTTTTAAACTTACCTGAAGCCGTTTCCCGGGTTGCTCCTGCTGTCCTCTTCCTGGTCCCAGCAGCCTCTGGGACAGACTCCCTTCCAATCCCTGTGCTGCAGAGCAGCGCGCGGATTGGCCTGAGGGTGCTAGAAAGACACTACGCTCAGGTGATGGAGTCTGTGGGCTTTCTTCAGCCCGCTGCATTCAGCAGCCGGGCTGGAAAAACCTAAGTGTGCATGTGCGTTTTGATCAGCCTGAGACGGCCGGCCAAACACATGCGGGTACTTAGGAAGTGCACAAGCACTGCTCCTCCCCCTCCCTGTACAAGCTGGCTCAGAGCCGGCAAACAAAAAATGAAACGATGCTAGAACATTGTTTTATTTTTCGTTTGCTGGCTCTGCGCCAGGCAGTGAGGCAACGCTCCTACGCCATTTCAGAGGAGCCGTCGCTGGACATATGCACTCTAATCCAGTCCTGCAGTTGTGTTCAGCTGTCCCACTTTGAGAAAGTCAATAAGCAATGGCTTCTGTCTCATCAATGGATTATAGATTTTTCAAAATACTGGGGCTACACTCTTTGAGGACTATCACAATGTTATCATGCAACAGAAAAGATAAAGTACTCACATTTATTAAAAAGCTTGCACAGTGTCCCCAGAGCAGACCAGCGGCCATGGCAGCTGACTTCGGAGCACAGGGTTTCATGGTTCGATCCCCGGCTCCTGCGGAAGCTCAGCTCAGCACCATGTGACTCTGGGCAATAGCTCACTTGATTTCCACGACAACCCCCATCACCTTGAGACCCGTAAGGGTGAGTAGTTCACGCTTTACAAATACAGATTTACATTTATTTGACCACTGAAATTATTGCTTGGCTCAAGTTGATGTGTTTTTAGTGCAAGAGCAACTCTGCTATGGGGAAAATCACTTAGCAATTTGCATAATTTAACTTGAAGCATCTCAGCATGTGCCTGGTTTTTGAATACTCCGTTGCGAAAAAATATGCTGCAATGTTGTCTTATGGTCATGAATTGAGGCTTAGTTGGTGCTTTAGAATAATTTGCATCAGAACAAACCATGTTGTTCTTTTCTTTCCTTTCCAGAATCCAGGAAGCTGGCACCATTACCTAGTGTCACCTTCGTGATTCGTGATCTTTTCTCTGTTTTCATCAGTCAATATGACTTCACATGGTTTTGGGCCTCCTTGTTGTCAACTTGTTTGTTGTCTTCATCTGCCTCGGGACTCCATCAGGCACCCTTGTTGTCAAGTTGATCACTGCCACCATCTGTAATGGGTACTCTATATGATCTCCAAGCTTCTTCTTGTTCAGTTGACCTTTTCCTGCTACTCCAATGATTCCTACTGTTAGAGTTGAGGTCTTAATGCACTTCAACTGAACCAAATAGACAAAAAAAATCGAAATAAGTTGAGACACATATACTCCTGGGCCTAGGGTTCTTGATTACAAAAAGAAACATGGCGAGAAATTGGAGCGCCAGAGCTCACGGTGAAGGACTGGAAACGAGGTATGCCAAGAAAAGTTGATGCGATTTGAGAACAGTGGCTGGATTTGGTATGATCTACCTTGGGTAGACCAATGTAGTTTGTTCATGTGTCGCTGGGCCCAAACGAAATGTTGACTTCAAGTAGTCTGAATGCTTTATTTGTAAGAGTCAAGGAATATATTAGAGTATGTTCAACTACCATAAATGCCCGCATCGAGGATGTCTGTCTGTAAAAAACAATAAATGCATCTTTTCAAAGAAAGAAAAATCAAAATGCAGTAGGTTCTATAAACAAATCTAAGGTATAGATACAGCGGGTCCAGAGTTTTAGAAAGGTTTATGTACCCGCTGTTGATCTTACACGTGCTCAAATGACATCAATCGCTTTTTCTGCTCCACTTCATGCCTGTAACAAGAGGTTTGAGATACAGAACTTCATCACAAGTTTAAGGTTTCAGGCATGGTCTGGCTCTCCGGCTCTGGCTGTCTCTACTTCATTCAAACAGCAAACCGCGCCTTGAATGAGCAAATGCACAATGAACTCCATGCAGATGAAACATAACAATCAGACCACTAACCACCATCATGCAAGAGTTAAATATTTATTCCTCGGCATTAAACAGTCTTATCTTTTCAAAACATGGGCTATTTCTCATTTTTTCCACACTAAACTGTATTTATCTACTCTAGCACTACTTCGGCTTTATAATTTACAGTATCATATAAATATTTAAGGAAACAATTTCAGAGCAGAGCTGAAGAGCTGGGTAACACAAATAGCCGAATATTTCTCGAGGCAGACTGTAAATGGTTGCAAGCTCGCATTAATCTGCCCATTGCACCATGTTGCAAGAAGCCCCCTCGCTCTCATACATCACAACATTGAGCGCAGTTGGCGGACCGCTTGTCGCCGCTGCCACCTCTGCTGGTATGTGTCGCGGAGAAACGGGGCGAGTGGGAAGATCGGTGTGCGATGGAGGAGAGAGAAAGTGGTGGGGTGGAGTGAGTGGAGGTGGAGATTAGTGGAGAATGAGGTAGGTGAGTGGAGGAGGAAGAAAAGTGTGGCGTGAGTGTAGGTGGTGGAGAAATTGGAGGCCACTCATAACCACCGCCACCTCTGCTGCTATGTGTCTCGGAGTAACTGGGCGGGTGAAAAGTTGTGTGCGGGATGGAGGAGATGCAGGTAGAGGTGGTGGCTGTGGAGTGGGTGGAGGAGGAGATGAGTGTAGAAGGAGGCGGGTGAGTGTAGGGCAGGCAAAATGCAGAGTAGGGAATATAGTGTAGGTGGTGGAGAAGATGGAGGCCGCTCATTACCACCACCACATCTGCTGGTATGTGTCTCGGTGTAACTGGGCGGGTGTAAAGTTGTGTGTGAGATGGAGGTGGTGGAGCTGGATTGGGTGGTGGAGAAGGAGGTGGGTGAGTGGAGGAGGAGGCAAAGTGTAGAGTAGAGGACATAGTGTAGGTGGTGGAGAAGTTGGAGGCCTCTCATTACCACCACCACATCTGCTGGTATGTGCCGCAGAGTAACTGGAAGGGTGAAATGTTGTGTGTGAGATGGAGGTGGTGGAGTGAGTGGAGGAGGAGATGAGTGGAGAAGGAGGTGGGTTAGTGGAGGAGGAGGAGACAAAGTGTAGAGTAGAGAACATAGTGCAGTATGTGGAGAAGTTGGAGGCTGCTCAGAACCACCACCACGTCTGCTGCAATGTGTCTCGGAGTAACTGGACAGGTGAAAAGTTGTGTGTGAGATGGAGGAGATGGAGGTGGTGGAGGTGGAGTGGGTGGAGGAGGAGATGAAGTGAGTGCAGAAGGTGGTGGAGTAAGTGGGAGAGGATGCAAAGTGATTAGAGGAGTTGATGGAGAAGATTGAAGGCCGCTCATCCCCACTGCCACCTCTGCTGCTATGTGTCTCGGCAAAACTGGGTGGGAGATGAAGTCTGGGAGGAGGAAATGTAGATGGGAGATTAAGTGGGTGGAGGAGGAGATGGATTGATTGGGGAGATGAGGAATGGGTGGAGAACGAGATTCAGTGAGTAGAGGAGGAGATAGCATGAATAGAGTAGGACATGGAGTCAGCAGAGGAGGAGATGAAGTGGTAGTGGTGATGACTGAGAGAGATGGATTGGGTAGAGGAGGAGATGGTAGGAGTGAGTAGATGAAAAGTACATGATACAGTGGAGGAGGCGATAGGGCCAGTGGAGGAGAGGAGAGGTGGAGTGAGTGAAGGAGAAGATGGGGAAAATATATGAGGCGGTTTGAGTGTGTATCAGGGGAGATTGAGTGAGTGGAAAAGGAGGGAAAATGAGTCACAGTGGAGATGGAGTCAATGGAGCAGGAGATGGATTGGGGAGAGAATTAACATGTTGGAGGAGGGGATTGAGTGTGGCGAGAGAGTTGTTGTAGGAATAGATGGAGCGTGTGGAGAACCAAGAGTGTGAGGTGGAGATGCAGTGAAGGAATAGGAAAGTGAGTAAGTGAGAGAGCAGATGGAATGGGCGCTGGAGTAGCTAGATGGGGGAAAAGATGGAGTATAGATGACGCAGTGCCGGGGAGGAGATGGAGTGAACATAGCAGGAGATGGAGTGGGTTGGAGGAGGTGGATAGGAGAGAAGATGGGAAAGGTCGAGGAGGAGATTTAGTGTGACCAGATGGAGTGGGCAGAAGAGACAGGGAGTTAGAGAAAATAGAGAGAGAGCAGCAGAAGACAGGGTAGAAGAGGTGAGTCAAAAAGCAGTTACAGAAGGGTTGGACTGCATAGAAATGTCAGAGTCAGATGGGAAGCAGGCGAGAGAGAATGAGGAGGTGGAGCAAATGGAGGGAGTAGAGGAGGAAATGTGGTGTTGGAGATGATGAAGTGTGTGGAAACGGGGCAGAGATGAAGGGGTGGAAACAGGGCAGAGATGGAGTGGGTGGAAACGGGGCAGAGATGGAGCGGGGAGAAATGGGGCGGAGATGGAGTGGGTGGAAACTGGGCAGGGATGGAGTGGGTGGAAACTGGGCAGAGATGGAGCGGATGGAGAAGGATATAAAGTGGGCTGGACAGACAGAGTGGGGAGAAGATGAACTGAGTGGACTGAAGAGACGAGGGGGGGATGGACTAGATCCAGAAGATGCAGTTTCCGAGTGAGAAGGAGTGAGTAGAACATAACAAGGAGCGATTGAAGAGGAGAGTGAGTGAGTACAAAAGAATATGGAGTGATTGAAGAGGAGATGGAATGAGTACAAAATAATATGGAGTGATTGAAGAGGAGTTGGAGTGTGAAGAACAGAAAATGGAGTGATTGGAGAGGAGATGGAGGGTGTAGAACAGAATATGGAGTGATTGAAGAGGAGATGGAGTGTGTAGAACAGAATATGGAGTGATTGAAGAGGAGATGGAGTGAGTACAAAAGAATATCGAGTGATTGGAGAGGAGATGGAGTGTATAGAACAGAATATGGAGTAATTGAAGAGGAGATGACGTGTGTTGAACAGCATATGGAGTGATTGAAGAGGAGATGGAGTGTGTAGAACAGAATATGGAATGATTGGAGAGGAGATGGAGTGAGTAGAGGAAAATATGGAATTATTGAAGAGGAGATTGAGTGTGTAGAACAGAATATGGAGTGATTGAAGAGGAGAGTGAGTGAGTACAAAAGAATATGGAGTGATTGAAGAGGAGATGGAGTGAGTACAAAAGAATATGGAGGGATTGAAGAGGAGTTGGAGTGTGAAGAACAAAATATGGAGTGATTGGAGAGGAGATGGAGGGTGTAGAACAGAATATGGAGCGATTGAAGAGGAGATGGAGTGTGTAGAACAGAATATGGAGTGATTGAAGAGGAGATGGAGTGAGTACAAAAGAATATGGAGTGATTGGAGAGGATATGGAGTGTGTAGAACAGAATATGGAGTGATTGGAGAGGAGATGGAGTGTGTAGAACAGAATATGGAGTGATTGGAGAGGAGATGGAGTGTGTAGAACAGAATATGGAATGGTTGAAGAGGATATGGACTGGGTAGAACAGAATATGGAGTGATTAAAGAGGAGATGGAGTGAGTAGAGGAAAAGATGGCGGAAGTGAGGAGATGAGTGAGCAGAGGGAGAGGGTGAAAGGGATACATTCAGTCAAATACATTAATCCTCTGGTGTTAATGTAAAAATATTGTTTTATTAATTTGTGCAATTTGTAGTGAAAAGATAAAAACGGCATGGATGAGATATTTGTAAAAAACTGAGTGAATACAGTTGAGTAGCAAATAATTGATGCAAAATGAAAAATACATGGACCAGAATCCAGGAGTACAAGTAAGGACCAGGGATGTAGGTAAATCTGCACATGTTAGCCACACCGTGTGGACACCGGGGAAGGCAAAAGTGCTTTGTATTTGTTCAGCGAGCAGTTCATCTTAATGGTATTAATGATCTTCACATAACGCTGCATAGCAACTTAGGACAGGCCAAACTGCTTTTTATGATTAAAGTATTGGCTATTGGCTTCCATAATTTAACAATCAATATTTCATCCAAGTCTCCACACTTTGTTTCTTTCATAGTAATGGCTCCCATCCAGCTCTCTAAAGATGCCCAAAGACATGCAGGTGTACCAAGTCTGACATCACAGTACACTCATACTTCCACTGCAGGCATGCTTGTTTGACCTCTAATGTCTCCACTCAACCATCATCCTCATCACAAGAACAGTAAAATAAGTGCCACCGAGTTAGATGTCAACAAACAGTTAACCAAAGAGGTTCATGATTTATCCACAATGAACTATGAATATTCATGAGCTATCCACAGTTAACCATAGGCGACCATGATTTATCCACTTTAAACCATGGATGGCCATGGTTTATCTGCAGTCAACCATAGACGGCCACCACAGTCTTCCACTGATGACCAAGGTTTGGCCATCTTTGGCTATGCATTTTACTGGGGTCATAGTGGCATAGCAAGCTTAAAGGGGCTCCAGTTTAACACAATTTCACATAAAAAAGACTTAGGGCCTTATTTAGAGTTTGGCAGATGCAGGACATCTGTTAAAGGAGGGCCTGTCCTGTCAGTCAAATTTAGAGGGTAGAGAATCTGTATGCACGCTAAATAGGCTGGATGGGACGACACCATATATATCTTCTGCACATTAAAGGGGCCTAAATAAGGCCCTTTTAGTTGAAATTCCCAGTGTGTTGGGCTGGCAGGTAAGTATTTTCGAGGTAGCCAAGCCCATGCACATTCTAAAACTGTTGTATTATTCTGGACGCCTCGGCACCCTACAGAAGTTTGAGGAAAACAAAAATGTGATGGATGGAAGGCTTGAATTAACCTCAGTCACTGGCAATTACTTGGGGTTGCATCTGTGTGCTTCATTTTTTTGCCACAATGCACATCAGACAGGAACCAGTCATATGCAAATCAGCTGTCGCCCTGTTCCCCTAGAAACAGTCCAGCCTGAACTGCTAAACCAAGTCCAATAGGGACTCCATCAACCTGAGACTGATTTCGGCGTATTTTGCCCTCATCAGTAAGGTGCAGCATGAGTCTTATGGCCAAATAATCCAAGGACCCTTATTTGGGCACACCTGTCACACTAAAAACCACAAAAAAAGTGGTGGCTGGAATGCCTGAGTTCATCTCAGCCGCTGGTATTTACTCGGTCCACATCCCAATTCATTGTTTTTTTGCCCTCACTGGCACATTAGACAGAATAAACCACATGTAAATCAGCTTTGGTACTGCTCCAATAGGAACAGTTCAGCCCAAATTGCCTGGCCAGATCACATTTCAACAGGAACTCAAGCAACCCCAGATCTCATTCCGTCCACCACCTGTTTGTTGCAGTAGATGTCCTCAGTGTGATGGGTATGTTATGTTATGTTATAATAAAGTTGTATAGCGCACGTCTACCCGTAGGAGTCTTGGCGCTTCCGGTACTCCATACTGTGTTTCAGACCAATAGTACTAGAAGAGCCATGTCTTCAGTTGCTTTCTAAACTCAAGGAGCGTGGAATTTCCCTCAGGTGTCGGGGGAGAGAGTTCCACTCCTTTGAATTATTATAGCTGAAGCTCCTACCTCCCCAGTTCACCTTTCTTATTCTGGCCGTAGGCATCAGATGGGTGTTTGCAGATCTCAAGGATCTGTTTGGAATATACCATTTAAAAAGATCCCATAACAATGTTGGGCCTTCTTTATGGAGGGCTTTATGAGCTATACACAAGGCTCCAAATGTTACCCTCTGGGCAACTGGCATCCAATGAAGGTCCTGAATCCCTATTCTAACCGAGTTTTGCAGCAACATTTTGCACTGTTTTCAATTTTTTGAGAAGAGTAGATTGGATATTGATATATAAGCCATTGCAATAATCTAGTTTAGGTAGGACTAGCGAAGTAACCACCACCTTTCTGGATTTTAGAGGAATAAAAGGGCATATTTTCCTTACAATTTTTAACATAAAATATGCAGAGGACACCACTTTAGATACTTGAGGTTTTAGACTCAGCTTATCATCTATAATGACTCCCAGGTTTTTAGCTTTGGTCACAGGTATAGGAGGGGGGCCGAGATTATCCGGCCACCACTCAGGGGACCAGGGTGGAAAGAGATTCCCAAACATGATCACTTCCGTCTTGGTTGAGTTTAATTTCAGGCAGTGATCACTCATCCAGGTACTGTGTTGGGTCATACAATCATGGAGCTTAGTGGAATAATTGATGTCCTTGTCCACTGTTGAGATAACCAGTTGGGTATCATCGGCATAGGAGGTAGGAATCAGATTGAAGCTTCTGATTAAAGGGGCCAATTCCGCTACATAGATATTAAAGAGCGTGGGGCTCAATGAGGAGCCCTGCGGGAACCCACAAGGCAGTGTAAACGATGTTGATTTAAACTTGCCCAGATGAACAGATTGGGTTCTATCTGACAAAAAAGAGGTCAGAAGAGAGAGGGCAGCTCCTCCTATTCCTAGGGCAGCTCCTCCTATTTCTATAGTTTTTAAACGCTGCACCAGAAGATTGTGGTCTAACATGTCAAATGCAGCGGATAGGTCTAGCAGTATGAGAACTGCTGACCCACCGCTATCCAAAATAGATCGAATTTCTTCTGTAATTTTTTTCATAGCCGATTCCGTACTATCATTGGTGCTAAAACCAAATTGACTATGGTCCAGAACTACAGTATTGGTGATAAAAGCAGAGAGTTCTGTATTTATGATCTTCTCTATTATTTGTGCAGGTGTCGATAGTTGGAAGGATCAATTGCATTAAGATTGAATTTTTTCAAAAGAGGAAGGATGCAGGTCTGTTTCCAAACAGAAGGGAAGGACCCTTGTGGCAACATTTGGTCAAACAATTTGGACAAATAAGGTCCTATAAAATGACAAATGCTTTTTAAAATTCTAGGGGGGTAAGGGTCTTCCGGTGAACCTGATTTAGCCGTAGAGATGGATTTAACTATTTGAATTTCTGAGGTGGGGGTGAAGTTAAGAAAGAGTGTTTTGGCTGTGTTTTCTGCCCTATCTTCTTATCTGTTTTGGAGGAGGTAAATTGATAAAAAATTTGATCCACCTTGGATCTAAAAGTATGCGCAAGTGTATCGCATAATTCTGGGCTATGATTGGCAGAATCATTATTTATACTTGAAGTCAAATGTTTAACTGTATGAAAAAGATCCTTACTTGAGTGACCTGCTTTTTCTGGGTATGCCCAGATGCAGGGCTAAACCGGCCGTAGAGGGCACAGAGCGTTTCGCCGGTGGGCCGCCAGGGTGGGGCCGGTTTTGGGCTCCGGGGGTGGGGGCATTTTTGTTACCGGGGGCCGGCAATATCTTTCCCATGCAACTAAATCGGCCAAAACGGGCCTAAGCAAACAGCTCTGCTGCACTTACACCCTCCCCCTCCCCAGTGGGGCCAGCAGAGAAGTTTGCCAGGGCCGGTTTTGGTTCCCAGTCTAGCCCTGCCCAGATGTTGATCCCATACTCAAAGTGTCACAGAACTCAAGCTTTAACTCACTGATTAGGCCTAAGTAGGCCAAACTCTCTCTGGTATTGTTTATGTAAAGGGTTTGGAGGAGCCCTGGCCTGGGAGTTCCGGCTCGACTCTTCTTGTTGGAGCAGGACCTAGACTGATTTGTATATTGCGGGTCTCTGTTTAGAGAGGCACCGTAGGCAAAAACAATGGGCTGGATTGCGGCCAAGGCGATCACCAGGACCTTGTGGAAAATGACCAAAATTAGGTATACATAAGCGGCGTTCATTTATGTTCACCACAGCCACTGTTGAAAGTAAAGCGAAAATCACGAAACAGTGGCCACGCCATCTTGTCCCTTTTAGGCCCCATCACGAACATAGGTGGCAGCCATTTCTTGTGTCATGACCTCTCTGCCCACTGCCAATAGCCTGCGCGTCTCTCCCCCTCACTCCCCAGCCTCGCAAGCATTCCCCCGCGCCCTGACAGCCCCCGGTCTCTCCTGCTTGGGCCATAAACTTACCTCTAAACACGACCCTGTCTCAGAGCCACATCCCGTGCTGAACCCCCTACCCCCTCGCTCTTTCATCCCATTCATAGAACAGGCCCTTTGATAACCTCTTCCTCCCTGCCCGATTGCCCGGCCTGATCCCAGGCCATCACCTAGCCCAACAGATGCAGTTTATTGCTCCCTACAGTAGGACCTCGCCTCACATCAGAGGAGCGGTGGTTAATCAATACCCTCACACCTCCAGATCCGACCGACCACCCACTTTCCGTTCCCAGCGGAATGTCCAGCTGCGCGATAACCTCCACATGCTGAGATCGGGGTGGGAACTCTACTGTAGATATGTGTGGGAACTGGCCTGGACCGGGGATTCCAAGGATGTCTTTCCTGGCCTTCAAAGAAACATTACGGATGCAATGTATGTAATAAAACCATAAACCTATGTATAAGAGGCCAGGCCTCAGAGATGCGGTTAGAGCACCTCGAGAAGATACCCTGTTGTCTGATTTGACGTGTTCTGCTCCGTCGGAATAAACTCCTGTTTCCTGCCTTCCTGTCTCCAGCGCCTGCCTCTTTGTTTGGTAATATTAAATGGTATGAGAGGCGGCTAACGCCGGGCAAACACCGAAGGTTCTTGGTCGACATCGGCCCTACCTTTCAACAATTGGCGTCCCAAACGTGGGGCCCATCAGTGACACGTGGATCCAGTGGGAGAGGTCCCAACGACAGAGTGAACGACTGCAACGATCTGGAAGTGCACCTGCCCGATAGACCCTCGTCTGGCAGCCGATCATCCGAACTTCACCGGTTCTGAGCAGACCTCTCTCGAGTGATCTACGGTCCTGACTGGGAACCATCAGGAGTGCCACAGCAATTACGGAGAATAGAGGACGATCAGGCGCTGGAAGCGGAAGACGAGAAACTGTCCATAGGGTCCGGGTAAGGTCGTGTAACACAACGAGTTGCGAATTGATTGTTTAATTGTTTGAAAATACTAGTATTACTCATTTGATTGTTTCTGAGAGATTCTCTGTCTGCAAACAGGGAAGAATAGGAGTATTCTCTCTTTGCAGATAGTGAAGGGTAGGTAACGCAGGCCTTTGCCCCCGTTGTAATCCGTCGTGCCTGCTTCCCTCTCCATTTGATTGATTGTTATCCAAGCATTTACTGTTTTGGAATTGGTTCTCTTTGGATCATTCTCTATTTGCAAACAAGCACAGAGTCGCAATACTCTGTTTAGTCTTTGCAGATAGTGAAGGATAGGTAACGCAGGCTTTTGCCCCCGTTGTAATCCGTCGTGCCTATTTTTATCCCTCATTTGATTGATTGTTTGACCGAACATTGATCGTTCGGAATTGGTTCTCTTTGGGTTATTCTCTATTCACAAATAAGCACAGAGTCGCAATACTCTGTTTAGTCTTTGCGGATAGTGAAGGATAGGTAGTGCAGACTTTTGTCCCCTTTGTAACCCGTCATGCCTATCTTTGCCCCGTTTGTTGGTAGTTGGTTCAGCCCGGACCGTTTATTGGAGGTAGATCATCCGGCTCCACCGGAGGACACCCCTAATAAAAAGGACATATATATAAAAAATGCGGATTAGCCGCTGTATCGTGCTAGCAAACAATAACATAAAAATCGTTAGGAAAAACAAAAGGAATCGAGCAAAATCAGTAGGCCACTGATGAGATCTCTTTTTGACCTCGCTAAAAAAGAAACATTAGGAACAACCCCTCATGAGAAATATGAAACTAGTGAGAAGAGCCGAACTCGACGCCATGATGACTGCAAGACAGCTCGGCTCCACCGCCCACCCCGCCCAAATAACGACAAACCCTATGCAAATATTATAAATATATACAACACTCCAGCAAAGTAACATGTTAAAACGTTTTATTATACAACTATTTATTAAACAACTATTTACATAACAAACGGCTGCAACAACAAACCCAAATGCATTCGCCGTCTGCTTGACGCTGTCCCTGCCCCTCCTTCCTCAAAGTAGCAATGTTGGGCTACTTTGGGCTACTTTTAAGTTGGTTTTTGGGCTTTAGAAAGTCTACAAAAGCCATCAGCCGGCGAGGTAGCATCGGTGGCGGCCTGGGGTGGAGGACCGTTGTGCGAATAGCCCGGAGGCGACACCGCGCGCCGAGGCCCGTCCCCAGGACGTCCAGAGGTGGTGCCCAACAAGTTGTGTGCGGGGGGTTGCCTTGCTGATGGCTCTCCTCACCCCCCGCACCCTCTTCCGTTGCCGGGCCCGGCTAGCTCAATCGATCGAGCATGAGACTCTTAAACTTAGGGTCGTGGGTCCGGCCATTTTGTATATCTACGCCAGGAGATGGCGTGGGGCGCCCGCGGAGAGGTGGCGCGGACGGCCCCCCTCCAGGTGGAGGTTCCTCTCCTGCACCAAGACCGCCATTAGCGTTCCACTCAATGGGCCCCCGCGGTTGACTGGCCGGGGGACCCGCTCCAGTGGCCGTGTTGAAGGGTGGCTGCTGCGGGACTCACAAGATGGCGGCCGGCTCATTGGCCCTACACTCCCGCGGGCTTCCGCCTGTTGCTCGACTATCCCCCACGGATATGCCGCTGCCCCGGGTGACCGCCGCCTTATCCACATCTGGTGCCGTAGGAAAGGCTGATTCAGCGCATCGGTGGAGGGACACGCCTGCTGTCCCGCTCTCTGGAGTGGCCACAACGTCGCCGCAAGATGGTGATGCTCTCGTGCTAACGCCAGCTTTTGCCCAAATTACTAAGAGACACTGTAGACTGTCAATTCGATCAGCTCCGGTGGGACCTCAGCGTGACCCGGTAGGGAAGATTTTGCCTTCCTCGCTTTTAAGTTGCGGTTCACGCCGCCTGTCCTCTCTGCTGGCATTAACGGAATCTTTTGAACTACCGAAAGGGATTCTGGTCCGACCACTTGTTATTGGAGGCATTTGGACTATACTCTGGGCCCGCCCGGCCTCGACCAAAATGGCGCCAGTATGAGCGGGACTCGCAATTCCTTATGACGTTCTAGTTGCTTAAACCTTGATGTTATGGGATATGTATGCGACCTTTGTGCACACGGCGGGCGGGGAAGGGTACTGACTGAACATGCGGATAGCCCTATCGATGTGTTTTCTTTGTCATTTTTGGTTCTTGTATTATTAAAAGCTCCGAAATAATGTTACTAATGATACTCGCCCATGGTGTACGTATGAACGATTTTATCGTAACTGATCCAGTCATGCTTCCAACTATAAAATAAACCTTCACTGGTCCTGCAACCGTTAGTCGCGTTTAGTTTTTCAATTAAATGGCTCGTCCTTTACCTACTTCTATACTACAGTGTAATGTCTCTTTACCTCATGCGTTTCCCCTCTGCTCCGTGACCGGCCTACATGGTCTGAGGCTGGTCTGAGGCCCGTATTTGAATGCTGGCATCTTCACAAATAAAGTTTTTTAAATATGTGGAACTAGCCTCATAACAGTCACTTAGATTGGTAGGTTCTCGAATAAAGGCTACTATTCTCAAAATAGATAAAGGGCAAGTAAAATAAAGCAATATTGGTTATGAAAAATTAGAAAGACATGGTACATAGAAATAATGCGAAAAGAATAGTCAGGATCTGTCGTATTTTACATTCCTGCAGCATAAGCAATAAGTAAAGATCCTGATGTTTAGATATATCTATGAATAAGACAGTAGACCAGTTCCTCTGGGCTTCAATGCCGAGATGCAAGGTACTGCATCCCAAAGAAGATAAGTCAGGTACGTGGTAGGTAAAAACATTTTCGTGTTTTTGCGCGCTGATGTGCTTTGAACGCTGTCACCCCCCCCTCTTTTCTTTTCTGCAGGTTAATATCGGAATTTCAGCTGAAGTATGGAGAAGACCCAGAATGCACCGTGTTCCACGCAGAAAGGAAAAGTTTTTCGTATGGTATGAATGTGCGCATGGGCCCTGATTTGTGTCGTATGAATGCTTATGTGTGGTGCACGCCTAGGTTGACGAAAGAATGCTTTTTGTGTGACTGAGGTGTTGATCGAACGGTCTCTGGGATAGGAAAATTAAGCCCGAACATGGTACCTGCATGTGAAAAACGAATAAAAATATAGCACTTTCCTTACTTCTCTGGAGCTAACGAATGGGAGAGTGGCCTACGCCAGAAACTTGAAGGCTTATTTCAGTACAACGAACCCAACCCCAACCGATATCCCAAATGTACGCCCAAAATGACGCGCACCAGTGAGTCAACTTATGTGCGGACTAGACGAGAAAAGTTAAGAATACCCCGGGTTGGGGTTCATCCAAAATCCCCCCCAGCCCAGAAATTAGGGATATTGTCATGTTTTAGATTTACCCCCTCTTCTTCCACCCTCATAGAAAAGTCAGAATTGTACCATCGCACGTCCGACTGACACCCCTACTTTACCTCAGCTTGGATCATCATTTGTTAGATGTTGGAAGACCCACCGTGAGTATAAGCACGACTGGACTGGTGTCCGACCAATTAAGAGGAGTAAGTATTTTTTTGATGCGAGGTTACCAACAAAAATTGTCTGCTATTAGGAAGGAAGGAGAACAAAGAGCTCGACCCCCAAATGAATTGATTGGAGTACTGAAAACACGCAACACGCATGAAAAAGTCCTTTTGCCCAAAATAGCTCTGCGTTTTGTCTTAGGTTTTCGTACTTGATGTATGTACTGTCGCACCCTATCTGGTATTTGTGTGTACATAAACTATGAATTTATGTTTTCCCTCAGCTTGCGTTTTTACACGTAAAACGGACCCGTACTGTTCTATGTGTGTGCACTGAATAGCCTATTATTATACACGTTTTTCTCTACCTCTCTTTGTACGTGTACTAATAGCCTATTTGGTGCGCATGACGCTCTCTCCCTCTGAGGGCTCCCTTGCTCCCTCTTGAACGAATGACGACACTGTATCTCGCCGGTACAGGTATAATTGGCTTTAGACACAACAGTGTTTGAACAAATTGACAGAAACAAAACGATCGTATTTTTGCCATATTACTACCTCTCCTTTCTGTAAAATGATGGAACTTAATTGGCTGAGAAAAAAAGGACAGGTAAGACTGATGTCCCCTAATCTGACCCTTAAAAGGGAACTATATGTCAGTGGCTTTTGTTTTTAAGTACTTTAGTAACACCACCCTCATCGTTCGGATTACCACCGTCCATTGCACAAAAATAGAATGTCCGAAACGTCCCCGTTTCTCCAGAATGGTCCCAGTTCTGTACCAGCCGCCCCAGAAAATCTTAAAGACTGTAGCTCTAAGCCCATGATAATAGCACTTCACTCTTTTTATAAATTAGCAGACCTTGAAGGCTCAGCAGGATTTGTTTTAGAAAAACACGAGTCTCTACTAGAGGAGCCGGTTTGAATTCGATAAAACCATGTAAATTTTAGATATCAGACTTCTTGCCACGTTCGCAAATATAACAGGAGTAAAACACCAGACAGACATTATGTTTGAAAATAGAAAATACTTGCCAACCTGAACCACAGCAATGATGCATGAGTTATCAGCATACACCGATGTAAGGATTACAAGCCTCCACCCTATCGTGACCAATAAACGTTTCCCCAACTACTTGGGGTTGGGAGAGAAATTAAAGTGTGTAAACGTCTTCCCCTGCCAGTTCTCTAAAACTTGTTTTTTTATACTCATTTAAGGATAACGTGCAGTCGTCGGAGGAGAGGGGCCGGATGTGACGCACAGCCTGGCTGCAGATCGGGGAATATCTATGACCTCGACCAAGGTGGAGCCACAGAGCAAAGAGTTGCGGGACAAGGCACCATTCTCAGCGTGGAAAATGAAGGAAAAAAGGTCTGTCCAGAAGCCCCTGCACGTTGATGAGCTCGTGCCGAAAGTCCCAGCCCATTGTGCCTGATTGATGGGCCCACTTGCTTGAAATTTCTGCCCTCCTTGGTCTGTCTCCGATCTGAT
Organism: Lissotriton helveticus; assembly: GCF_964261635.1. NCBI lineage: Eukaryota > Metazoa > Chordata > Amphibia > Caudata > Salamandridae > Lissotriton > Lissotriton helveticus. The sequence goes on along the minus strand of NC_136061.1, from coordinate 129,521,559 downwards.
CCCACTCCACCCTCTCTTCCCCCGGCCTCCCAAAGCACGCCCCCGTCCCCCTCCCCCTTTTTGCATGTGGAATTTTTTTGAACGTGACTCTGAGAAGAAACACAGCATAAAATATAGAATAGGGTTTGTCACGAAGGAAGAACGGAATGCGGGTACCCCGCCTAAGGTACCTATGATAGATTAGTTAGGTAACAGGACAAACAGGACTGTGGTCCGAGAGCAAAAGAATGGCCACACCCTGCAACGGGAGATCTTAAGTAGAGCTGGACGCATAGCTCCACCGCCGGTGCTCAACAGTGCCAACGAAAGAGGAAGAACGATGAGAGCCTACCAGTGATGGCTCGCTGTAAATAAGACACTGGAAAAACGAACCCTTTTTTTGAACATTGCCACCCCTTGACTGTCCCTTGTATTAAGTTGGATTCCTCTCCCAACCACTTTGTATTGATTAACACCCAATTGAGCTTTCGTAACCTTACATCGGTCACTTTTCAACTGTACATGGATAACTAAGAAGGCGTTAACTCTGTACCTTGATGATTGTAGAACACCAGTTATGCACATGAACATGCTGTCTAGTTTTGATCCTCACGGAGTCCAGACCTCAAGAAATGTACTTAATAGCCCTTATTCTGCCAGGACATTTTTGTATGACATCATGTTTGTATTCGAACGAAATCCCCTACCTCATTCAAGTGATGTCCCCATCTCCAGGTCTAATGTATGACACAGCTAATGCAATCTTGTATGCACTGCCTCCCCGCTCATCACATTGACTACATATGGTTGTGCACGATTCTGTCTACATTGATAACAGAATTATTTCCATCTGCCTGTAATGCATACGGTCTACCAAAGCGAATTGTGTAACTAAAGTCAGCTTGTACATCCTCACCTATAACATGAACAGGAATGAACTAACTCATGATAAAAACTGGGGACTGTGGAAAATGACCAAAATTAGGTATACATAAGCGGCGTTCATTTATGTTCACCACAGCCACTGTTGAAAGTAAAGCGAAAATCACGAAACAGTGGCCACGCCATCTTGTCCCTTTTAGGCCCCATCACGAACATAGGTGGCAGCCATTTTGTGTGTCATGACCTCTCTGCCCACTGCCAATAGACTGCGCGTCTCTCCCCCTCACTCCCCAGCCTCGCAAGCATTCCCCCGCGCCCTGACAGCCCCCGGTCTCTCCTGCTTGGGCCATAAACGCACCTCTAAACACGACCCTGTCTCAGAGCCACTCCCGTGCTGAACCCCCTACCCCCTCGCTCTTTCATCCCATTCATAGAGCAGGCCCTTTGATAACCTCTTCCTCCCTGCCCGATTGCCCGGCCTGATCCCAGGCCATCACCTAGCCCAACAGATGCAGTTTATTGCTCCCTACAGTAGGACCTCGCCTCACATCAGAGGAGCGGTGGTTAATCAATACCCTCACACCTCCAGATCCGACCGAACACCCACTTTCCGTTCCCAGCGGAATGTCCAGCTGCGCGATAACCTCCACATGCTGAGATCGGGGTGGGAACTCTACTGTAGATATGTGTGGGAACTGGCCTGGACCGGGGATTCCAAGGATGTCTTTCCTGGCCTTCAAAGAAACATTACGGATGCAATGTATGTAATAAAACCATAAACCTATGTATAAGAGGCCAGGCCTCAGAGATGCGGTTAGAGCACCTCGAGAAGATACCCTGTTGTCTGATTTGACGTGTTCTGCTCCGTCGGAATAAACTCCTGTTTCCTGCCTTCCTGTCTCCAGCGCCTGCCTCTTTGTTTGGTAATATTAAATGGTATGAGAGGCGGCTAACGCCGGGCAAACACCGAAGGTTCTTGGTCGACATCGGCCCTACCTTTCAACAACCTTAGATTAATTTTATAATTCCTTGACTCGCCTTATTTGTTGAAATAGAGACCCTAGTAAGTGCAATCATACAGCCATCCCCCTCGCTTCACTTCTCCCACCCAGCCGTCTCCAGGCCTCATCATGGTTATTGATGCTGACTGTTATTGAATGATTGAACGAATAGGTCACTTTAAAGCGCAACAGCTGCCCAAAGCGGGCATCCCACCAGATTTAGATCGTTTTTTAAGCAAATCTCATTGTCAACGCAACACAAAGTAACAGGAAAATCATCTCAAAGTTTTGTGACCAGGAGGGCAAAAGAATTCCCACTGACTCTCTCTTCTTGTTTCTTGTGCTTGGTTTGTTACTGTTGAGGGGCCGAAATGCCCACAAGTGCTACTGCTCTATGAAAGAATCCGAACTAAATAAAACAAACATATGAAATATTCTCTGACTTGCATTCTACTCTTATTTAATCGATTTTCCTTCTCAATCTCCCTCCTGCCACCTACAACAACGACTTGTCATCACGCCTTCTCGTTTAGTGCTCTGAAGTCATCAACCTCCCTGCCTGCGCAGTAGGGTCTAGCCCCTACTCATCTTGCATTTTAAAAGTAGGTGAACGCCTAACTACTTCCTTTTTCTGTAATTCTCCATCTCCTCCCCATCTTTTTTCACATTCTGGACCCTGATCTCTTTGCATGAAAAAAAACACCGCCTAATATCCCAGCTTGAGTAGGACCGACCTGTAGTAACAAATGAATGGTTGCTGCTCCAGCCTGCTGCTCTGCAATATATCACTTTTGCAAAACACCAACAATATATATGGTCAGGGCACAAGTCCTAAAAAAAAGAAGTGGGGGGACGCTGACGTCACAACAGGAAGTGACGTCACGAAAGGTGGCTTGCTCCATCTGACTTATTGCCTCCCCTTGCTCACCCCTTAGATGCGATTGCATCAGAGAAGCCAGCGCTCTGAATGAGCTCCGATCTCGCCCCAGAAAGGCCAAAGAGTGGATCCATTTGCTCCAGTGATCGAGCTCCCGGTAAAATAAGTGGGGGGGGCGTCCACCCGCGTGGTACTCCAACTCGAGCCCTGTAATATGGTGCATGAGACTACAGCAAGCATGATACAGCTGCCCCATTCACCTTAAACACGTGTCTGTCTGTCTGTCTGTCTTCACTTCTTCTGCAGAACCCATCCTCGCCTCAACAAAGAACCCTTCCTGATTGGTGACACCCCAACTCTGACGGTGGAGCCGGGGGCGTCACCAGCGCGTGAGCAGACAGGAGAAGGCGGCCTGCAGGGCAAGGGACGCCATTTTACCTCCCCAACCTTGAGAAACACTTCAGTGCATTAATGACGTGTCACCTGCAGGGATCTCTCTGTGGTCTTCCACAGTAATAATAGCACGGTGAGTAAGTGCACTGGTACTTACTCACCGAGCTACTACTGCACCTACTGCAGTACTAGCAATACTGCACCTACTGCACCTTCCTCCTGTAGGCCACAGATTCTGATCCCAGTAAGACAGCTCAGAGAGTTAATACACCTAAGGCAGAGATCTCGGTGTAACCTCTGTGTCTCAGACTCCAATAACACAAAATAGCTTGCTCGATGAATGCCCTGACCCTGTGTGATGTTCTATGATTACAAATTGTACTCTGTGCACACTTTGTAGACGTTTTTACACACTCATAATTTAGAATAGTATTTAACTATCAGTTCAATGTGTAAGTGGAACATATATTGTATGTGCAGTAACATGCAACACCAACGGGTATGGCCAGACGTGTGTCTCGTGCTCACTATGCCCCAGGACTCCTTCTATATGCCACTGATGAGGTGCAAGTAGTCTAAAACTGGTTTTGGGCTGCTAGTAGTACAGAACCTGCTACAGCCATTATGCACAGTTTTTATCCTTCATGGAGAAGAAATGTCTACGGAATTAAATGTGATGGGAGAAATAAACACAATATCACTATACACTAAAAGATGAAGTAGATCCAGGTGCAAGCAGTCTGGCGCAGAGTGAAATGTAAATATATGTATTTAGGGTATGGATTTTATAATAATCTGCTACTTTGAGAAATTGGTGCCAGAGCTAAAACCAGTCCGTTTTTCTGTTAACAATGTTTGCAGATAAAGAAAAATGTGACTCCAGACACGCAGAAAGGATGGAAAATATATTTATGCATCAAAATAATACACACTCATAAATTATGCAGCTGAAGCTGCATAATTCAATTTGGCTACACTACCCATGAGCAATGGGGCTTTCAGAACTACAGCAGAAAGTGATTAGTTTCGCCATAGCCGAGCAATCCGTGGTGCCCTTGTCTTTCGCTCCCTTGTCGTCATCGCGCAGAACTGATGTCCACTAGGGAGCGCGTTCACGCACGCTACGCGGGCTGGCGAGCACGCCTAAGCTATTTCTGGCACGCTTGATAAGTGGGCCAGCCTGGATGGATGTTCACTACTACCAGTCCTTGCGCCTCCCTGAGCAGGCGCCTAGTGCACTGCGGCTATGGTTGAGGGTCAACATTCATCAGCTACCCCAGCTTCACACAACCAGTGGTGGAAGAGCAGCACAAAACGTATAGGACCTTTGACCTTGGGTGGAATAGAGAGAGAAAGGTACTGGGGGTGTGGTCAGTGGGTATGGGGGAGGAGTCAGAGACATGGTTAAAAAGACCATAATATACTGTAATTACCTTGTTGATTGATCAAGCAGCTGCACTGGCTCCCAGTGGTTCAGCGGTCCATTTTCAAGACAGGCTGCATCATTTTCAATGCTCTCCACGACAGGGGCCCTAAATTCATCTCCTATAAGATCTCACCATACCTCTCCAATCGGAATCTAAGATCAACCTCAATGAATCTGCTGACCATTCCTAGATTCAAGCGCAAGAGAATGGGGGGCTCACGCTTTTCCATACTAGGCCCCAAACTTTGGGACTCCCTTCCGAGCGTTATTTGATCAACACCGGACTACATGGGGTTTATAAAAATACTGAAAACCTGGCTGTTCTCCGAAACCTACTGCTAGACCTGACCTCGGGACGGCTCAGAACCTCCATTAGCGACCAAGAGTCTATTCGGTGTACGTGCGCTTAACAAATTCCCGAAACATAAACATAAACAAACCAGGACTTTACGCTTTGTCAATGGTCATTAGTTGTGATGGAGCGTGATGGTGCGCTTTCATTTGTAGGGGTGCATCATTTTGACGAGTAGTCTGCACCTACATTTACTCTTTTGTTGTATTAACATTTGGTCATTAGGATGTACTTGGTAATAACATGTGAACGTGAAATGTTAGGGTTGTTATGTGCCACGTAAAGAATTAACGTGGCAGTTGTGTTTTGGATAATGTAACCGTTAGCACTTGTCTGCAATTTAATTAACAAAGCTGCTCATTTATAATGTGATGCATAGATTTAAATGTGACCCAGATAAAAGTTGTACACGGATGTGGCAACCCAAGTTCAAATATTTAAAGGTTATAAGCTGCTTATAATGATTTGCGCATTCAATGTGTTTATGTAACATGCGGATTTAAAAAATGCTTAAGTAAAATGTTCATTTATGCGTATTTCCGTGGGGCCTATGTGTTTCATTCTTATGTTTGCTGATTTCTGCAGGTCTGAAATGTATTCTCCCTGACGGCTCTCGTAGTGGGGTAAAAAGGTGAATTTCATGTGTATGTTGGATTTGTTCTGTTCTCATGTTTCTGTTGCAGGTGAAGAAAGCTGTCTCTGTTAGTAAGAATAACGTATTTTGTTTTAGGAGTTATGCTCAGGGAGGATAATATACTTTTCTATGCAAGAATGCTGATGTTTGGGAGTTGGTGTGCTTTCTCACTGAAGGAGGCCTGGGAATCATCGAGCCACGAGCTCGGAGTATCGAAACTGAATGGAAAATCATATCTTGAAGTAGGGTTTTTAAGAAAACAGGAAGCTTGGCGCTCAGGCTGATATGCTTAATGTATGAAATGAGGAGAGTAAGCACGGTGCTGCCAGGTCGGGGGAAATACCCTGTAACCCTGTGGATGTGTGAGTCGTGAAACCCACCCCAGGGAATGAGAACAAAGTCCTGGGCACACGAAATGAGGATAAAACACTGGTAGAAATGTCTTGTATGATATTCTAGTGGTCAACACCAGTGCATGTGTTTGAAAGTTTTTAATGATGCAACACCAGAGAAATGACCAGCTGCAAGTGTTTCGTCACCAGGCACAAAGTTACTCGTGACTCTTCAGGGCTGTGTGGCGGTGTGGTTGAAGGGCAGAATCAAAGGGCCGGTGGAGGAATCAGACCGGCCAGAGGGTCAGATGGACCATTCGGTCAACGTCAGGGATCAAGTTTGGGTGCGGCTTCAGATAATGTGAAGCCCAAAGAATCAGGAGTGCCTTCTAAGGGTTCGAAACACGCCTGAAATGACGTGGAGGGGAAGGGGTAAAGTCCCTGGTGGGGTGCTGACACCTTGGTGCGGTGTGTGCTGCTGGAGTTCAAGTTCGGAGAAGATGCAGTCGGGCGGGTACGCCGTATGCACAGGAGAGCAAGACGCCAGATAAATTCCGGGAATTGGACACAAACCCAGGGATTGATTCTAGTCTTCGACTGACTCAAGGTGGCCGGTGTACCCGCCCTCTGCCCTTCCTAGACACTGGACTTTGTGCACACGGTTTTATCTGGCGTCTTAGCATCTTAGAACGAGCTCTATAAACTTCGATACTTGACCCATACAATGTGAATTCACTTCTTATGAAGTCTTCATGTGCTGACACCGTTTCCTGATCTTGCCTGGGGAATGCTCAGTAGGGATTTCATGGTAGTAGTAGGGTAAGGATAGACTAATGCTTTTCACTTATTCACCCCAGATGAAGACTGATCTTGACGTGGGGGCAATCATTGCTTGTATTCTGGTTCTGGAATTTGTCATTCTTTTTATTGTCCAGTGTTTCCAGCTCGCTCATAGATCCAGATTTGTATTAGTTCCAATGTACTTCTACAACCTCTTCTTGAGGCATATGTATGTCCAGTTATTTTTGGCTTTGTAATAAACCCACTAACTTGGAATTCGGAGTCTGTGATTCTTCAGAGTCATGGTTGTTTAAAGTCGTTGAGTTTGCCTTAATGAGTTATTTCACTCCTCTACACTTCTCAGCAGGCAACAAATATTCATTGCTAGAACAGAAACAAGTGGACCTAGTGTCTATCAATGACTGCCACGACTTTGTGTGCTGCATGGGCAGTGAATCCTACACTGTCTTCCTCTATAGGTCCCTGTTCTATTTGTAAAAATGTTCCCTATTAGTGCAACCCAGTGTTAAGTGTGATGACTACAGTTCTAGTTGCTGGTGCCGGTCCGTTACTCGTCCACGGACCGGCACCAGCAAGTCCCGGGCTGCCAACAGTAGCTGGGGGCATAATCGCTACAGTGACAAAAAGGAAAAGAGGAGGTCACCGGTATGCTCACACTGAGCACCAAAGCGGAATGTATGTATTTGTGAAAGGAAAGCAGAGTGGTGGTACTGACCCAGGCCCTGAAGAAATTGCCTTAAAATCAACAGGCAATGAAACATGTTGGCCCTCTATGATGAAAAGAAGCAACAGAGTGTCCTTTTAATGTGAGCAAACCCACGGCATAGAATAAAGGTGAAAAGCTAGTGTTGGTTATAGCTCGTTTTTAAAGAATAAAGTGGTCCCTAAATGTTAGGATCCACTCTATGGGGTCATTTTTTTAGCACTTAGAGTAACACTTCAGTGCTTATAACCTGTAAAGTTATGAATGGTTTCACTGTAAACTCACCACATGTGCACTTCACCATTTTTTTGCCTTTACTTAATGGTACGGGTGTGCTGATGATGAGAACCTGAGTTCACTGGTGAGAACCAACCAGTGGACTCCCATGGTGTTACTCCCGTGAGGCACTCCGTACCACTGCACATTATTTTTGTACCTTTGGCACCTTTCTGGCACTCATGTGTACAACTAGAACTGTAGTCATCACACTTAACACTGGGTTGCACCAATAGGGAACATTTTTACAAATAGAACATGGACCTATAGAGGAAGACAGTGTAGGATTCACCGCCCATGCACGAAGTCGTGGCAGTCATTGATAGACACTAGGTCCACTTGTTTCTGTTCTAGCATTTAGGCCAGGTCATCACTGTGTTTTGCTTCAGTGAGAGGGGGGCTGACCTGGCGTATATAATACCCCTCAGGCTCCTTGGTGAATTTAACAAATATTCATTGACCAAAGGCTCCAGAGTAAACGTGTAGAGAGAAATCAAGCCCAATCAGTTGCATAAGATAAATAAGCAACAAATATGGCTTTGTTGTATATAATATTGAAAATTCTTCCGTTCTAAAATGAGGAGACTGTGAAAGTACTATAACAAGTCTTTTTGAAGTTACATCAAGGAAGGGAAGGGTGGTATTGCTGCTGAATTAAGATATATTTATTTTATCCTGATGGTAAGGGCAAAAACGCAGCGCCCGATAGGAACCTGTCACAGCACCTGCTTTTTAGAACTGCTGGTTCGGAATACAGGCAGGACATGGCCCAATTAAATCCCTGTCCTACGCCCTTTCATTTACCATGACAATCACGCCACAAAACTTCCCAGATCCTTGCGGGATGTGCTAGTCCAGTCCAGCCTTTTTTTAAATGTGAATTCTTGGACTTGTAATCCTGTTTTATGATGGACTAAACAGAACTACAAGTCCCAGAATCCAAAGAAAAAACCTGAACTGGAGCAACACATCATGCGTGAACAGTGGAAACTCAACAAGGACAGCCCTGCAGAGCATCTGCGTACTGTTTTCTAAACTGGCACCATTGTCTGTTATTTAAAGATGAATGGGGTACGTTAGCTCCATGATGTACCAAATCCTCAGCCCCATGAGCAGGATCGGCTGAAGATAAGAAGGGCCCCATCTCAGATTGATGTTTGTTCTTTTCGTAATTACCATTTAATTCTTTTTACTTGTTTACCCTCTCCTTGTCTCTTTATTGTCACTGCATTACTCACCCGTCTTCTCTGTCACTCTTTTTTCCCCCTACTTAGTCTTTAATTTGTAAAAAACATAAGTGCCAGGGCCCTCGGGTGTAACACAGGCCCCTGCATCCCCCACGTGCGGCGGTCCTCCGAGCTGCAGGGGGCTTCCTCAGCCCAGTACTCAGGCCTAAGAGCTATGGATTAAATCTGAAGTCGGGCCCCTCCGTTTACCTTGCAGGGAAGCCACCTCAGCTTTCGTTACACCACTGCCAGGGCCCTCATCAGGAGTCCATCACAGCTAGTACCACCTATTGCCACTGCCAGCACTGCCAATGCCAGTTCCTGCACAACCACTAACCATCACACTGCTAAAGTGTGACAATTCAGACTGTTCGAGGACACCAAAGATATAAGAATGGTTTGAGTAGCAGGTATTAGTTGTGTTAAATGTATATTGAATTTATAAACAACTGTTGTTCTGCTCATCTCTAAATGACGCAAACAGTACCACCTTGTTGCAACTGTCATAATTGTCGGTGCTGAGCACCAGAAACCACGGTCTCAAATTAAACACTGCCTGTATTATTTATTTCGCCTAGAAATTATTATTCCAGGTGTGTTAGACTAATTAATTCAATGGAATTTGAAATGTAATGGAATTTGTGTCCTCATGTAATGCAACTGGTGCTATGTAAAGTGCTCTGATTCCCAATTCGGGTCAAGTTTGCGCTATATAAATCTCAGTAAAATAAATAAAATGAAAGCAAAAAAGAGCATACCCATATTGCATCAGGCTATCACACAAACGCCTAGGACTGGGAACATGTCTGTATAAACCTGGAAAGAAGTGGTAAATTTGGGTTTGACTTACTTCTAAATTGAGTCTGACTTACCACTGATTTCTGAGAGTGACAGTTACCCACTGTTAGAAATGGGGGTCTCTAGTTGGCAGAGGTAGGTTCCTTTGTCCAAATAGGGACCCTTGCTTCTAGTCAGGGTAAGGAGGACACACACTTTAGATAACCCCGGCTCACCCCCTTGGTAGCCTAGCAAGAGCAGACAGGCTTATCCCAAAGGCAATGTGTAAAGTATTTGTAGCAACACTCACAGTAATACAGTGAAAACACCACAAAAGGACACCACACCAGTTTAGAAAAATAAAGTATCTTTAGCTAAACTTTACACCACACCAGTTTAGAAAAATAAAGTATCTTTATCTAAACTTCACAAGACCACAACAACAAAAATCCAACATACACAGTTGAAAAATATGACTTTCAAAAGGTTTCAAGAACTTGTACCATAGAAAACTATGGATGCGTGACTTTTCACCAAAGTACCTGCAGATTTGTCAAAGTTCCAAAAGCCAAACAGCCGCAGAGTCGGAAAACAAAGAGTTGCGATACTCCTGAGACCTTGGGGAGGCGGTGCGACAATCCCGCTACACGCAGAGGAAGGGTTGTGTTGAATCGGTCTGAATGGGAAGTGATGCATCGATTCTTTGTGACGGTTCCGGTCCATAGGTGAAGCGTCAGACGAACTTGCCGCACAGGTATGATGCGTGGAAATCCAGGTATGCGTCAGCGATCGATGCAGTGGCGTCGAGTGGCGCTGCATTGATCGCCACAACTCCTCGATGCGTCGATGCTGCATCGGTTTTCACAGTGGCGCTGCAATGCTTGGAAATTCTTCTTGCGCTGTAAAGATGCATCGGAAAACAGCCGCAAGAAGAGCGATGCGTCGATTTCTGTAGTCCTCTGAGTTTCTTCTTTCTTCCAGCTCCCAAACAGCAGCAACAACCTCCAGAGGCCCCAAACTGGCACAGGCACCTCTTGGCAGGCTAGAACTCATACCAGCAGAGTTCAGGGGAGCTGGGGGTGAAGTCTTTGTGTCCCTGAGACTTCAGAACAGAAGGCCAACACACTTCAGGCCCTTGGAGATCTACTTCAAGGAGGGGACACAGCACACAGCAAAGTCCTTCTCCTTTTCTTGGCAGAAACAGCAACTGCAGGCCAACCCGAGACACACAGCAAGGGCAGTACTTCTCCTCAGTCTCTCCAGCTCTTCTCCTTGGCAAAGGCTCCTCTTGACTTCCAGGAATGATCTAAAATTCAGGGGTTTTAGGTCTAATAATTATACCCCAAAATGTCTTTAGTCTCTTTGTGCAGAGGGCTCTGAGTCCAGTTCAAACCAGTTCTGCCTTCATTGGTGCAGCATGACCACAGAAGGTGGAGACAGCATTGTGCAAGGGAGACAGGCTCCATTCAGGTGCAAGCTAAATCTCCTCCCGCCATTCTATATGCAGCCCGGGTCTAGTCAGCTCAGGGCTGAGCCATCCGCCATTGCCTCCATCAATTGTCTCGGTTGCTATTGTTCTGTGTTTTATGAACTGTTTTCCAATGTATATAATTCTGAGAAATATACTAAAAATAGGAGAAAAAAATCTTTGACAAGTGAAGTTAATAATAATAAATATTTTTATAAAGATACTTAATCTATGTGGAATACATATCCTTTATGTATAATTAGCTGCATATGGGATGATAGAACTATCCATAGGATGACCTGTTCATAGTTCTCCTTGTCAATTTTATGACCGACTGAGCTATACAATCTTCATCCGGAAAAACCAGGCACACTTTAACCCCCCCACCCGGAGGCTTCTACAGGGAATGCACATCCTCTGTCTCTGTCACACTGAAACCAGACGGTCAGTCCACAAACAGGCAGAGGCACACAAGATGGTTGAACAAGACAATAGCCACTTTCTTAAAGTGCTATTTTCAAACACACAATTTAAAAACCATCTTTACTACAAGATGTGTTATTAAATCCTGAGTGCAGGGATACCAAACGTCTATTTTATCCCTACCGGAAGATATGCATGTAAAATGTTACAAGGCATTCCCAATTCTGTCCTGTGGGCAAGATAGCCTTTCAATAGTGAAAAACGAAATTGTCAGTATTTCACTATCAGGAAATGTTACACACACCAGTAAATGTCCTACCTTTCACATACACTGCACCCTGCACATAGGGGTACCTTGGTCCTACCACAGGGGTGTCCTATGAGTAAGAAAAGGGAAGGGTAGGGCTTGGCAAGTGGGTGCACTTGCCAAGTCGACATGGCAGTTAACAAACTGTGCACAGGCACCGCGGTTGCAGGCCTGAGACATCTTTTCCGGGCTACTCATGTGGGTGACACAATCAGACCTGCAGACTTACTAGTACCATTTGAGTGACCTACCTGGCACACTTTACTAGGGACCTACTGGTAAATCAAATATGCCAATCAGGGAGAACCAATCACAATAACAATTTACACAGGGAGCACTTGCACTTTGCCACTGATCAGCAGTGGCAAAGTGCCCAAAGCATCTCAGCCAGCAAAAACGAAATCCAGCACAGCATCAAAAACATGGGAGGTAGAGGCAAAAAGTCAGGGAAAACCATGCCAAGGATGCCAGGTCTAACACCCATAGAATAAGTTAATGAACAGCGCACAGCTCTAGCGCTGCATGGACCAATGATTGACACACAGTGTCTGGTTAACCAATAGAAAACATTGCAAAGTAATTATTAAATCATCTGCATGGCTAAATACTTCCAAGTTGCTTTCCCCAAAAGAACCCTTAGTTGAGAGGTATGCAGACAATCTTGTATGCCACGTGATTATTACATAATTTAATAAGTCACAATGGAGAACAATAATGTAAGATTTTATAGCAAGTCACGCAGGCTAATATTATGCATTATCCTCTATACTGTCACACACTCAGCAGCAACAGGTATAACATTAACTTTAGAATTGGAACACTTATAACATTCTAAAGAGTAACAATGTCCCCATCAAGCAGCCATCTTCCTTCTTTGTTCCTGCTCATGCATCTCATAAGTACTATGTGTGATTTCAAAAGATTGTGTGCCGAGGATACTTAATATGCTTAAAGCAGTAGTAGGAAGACCTTTAGGTGGTTATGTGAGGTTATGAAGATCATTTTGACTTGTTCAAACAGGGGAATATATATGTAGGATTATATCCTTTGTTTTTTTATAGCATGTTTACTCTTTTTAAAAATCTGACGTAGTTGGGTGAAGAGGGTAGATTTCTACGGTCAGGATGACTGTATTTTAGGCATTGAAGTGTTGGGGGAAAGCGCTTTTTAAAGCTCTTGACTTTGAAATCAACCAAGAAAATAGTGCTGTGTTTTCACAGCTATAGCGCATGAGAAGCTGTGTGGCCTTTTTTATGAATATTGTATAAATCCATGTTACATATTACTGAATATTGTCGTCATAGTAATGAAAGTAAAGTATCAAGAATGTTTTTTTGACAGAGTGGCACAGTGGCGTTAACAGACTAGGGCAGCTACCAATATGAGCAACCATGCCTATATGCCGAATGTTTACCATATTATGCCTGTGCCTCATCTGTATGTGCCCCCGCATTACCACTGTACTGTATCTGTATCATATCAGAAAATGTCTTCAATAAAAATCTTTTGAAATAAAAAAAAAGTGGGCGGCGTGAGAGGAGTTTAGCTCGTGCAGGCTGCTCGTCAGATGTGTGGGCTGTGTGGTTTATTTGAGCAGGAGGTGAGAGCTGAGACGGAATCGCGCTCAGGCAGCGTGAATGCGAGCATTTGCAGGGCTGCACACGTGGTCTGAGCAGAATTAAAGAATGCAAGTGGTCGCTCGAAAGTAAATAGGATTCATTTCTGATTAAATAAGAATTACCTGAAGAAAACTCTGCAGAACAGGCAGGCTTCAGAGGGCAGTGTTAGTCTGAATCCTTGTGGCTTGCCGTAGAAGCGCCTATGACGCGGGCAGCCATTTTGGAATAGTCAGGATGACTACTAATATATCAATTTTATATTGGCCATATTTAGGGATTCATTGTTTTTTTCAGTCATCAGCGTCAGAGGAAAGCAAAGATTGTGAGACAGTATTGTGAAGTGGATGTGGAGGTTCACTTGTCTCCATTCGGTTTGACGTCAGCACCATGGCACTTCACCAAAATAATGAGACCGGTTATGGCTTGCTTGAGATAGAGAGGTGTTTATCTGATTTTCTGCTTGGACAAGGTTTTAATAATGGCAGAAACAAGGGAAATGGCCTCAGAGCAAACAGAACTAGCAGTCCATATTTTGGATGACTTGGGTTTTGTAGTGAACAGGGAAAAGTCATGTCTAGTAATGAGCCAGGAGACGCCATATTTTTAGGTTTTCAAAATTCCAATTTGGACGTTGGAATGTGTGTTGAGGTTGTTTCTGGAGAAGGTTAAAAAATATACAGGGAAATAAGGAGAGCGATGGAGAGCAGTTTAATATCTCTGATCAGTTAGCAAGACTGATGAGCTTACTTTCGGCTTCAATCCAGGCAATATTTCCAGCTCCACCTCATTATCGAGCCTTGCAGAGGTTGAAGGCATAGCATCCCAGCCTGGGAATGAAGTACTCACCAAAACATTCAGTTGCAATGGGATGCAATAGAGTAGTTGGAATGGTGGGAGGAGAATATGGAGGGATAGAATGGGAGAGGAATTTTTGGAGAAGCCCCAGATGTAGTGATAGAATCAGATGCTAGTCTCCAAGGTTGGGCAGCAAGATGTGGCCTTCCGACAATAGGAGGGAAATATTCCCTTCAGGAGAAGGACATGCATATCAATTATTCAGAGCTGCTGGCAGGGTCATTTGCTGTGAGGAGTTTTGTAAGGGATTGTGAGAAATGTTGCATGTTGTTGAAAATGGACAATGTGTCAGCAGCGAGATATGTGAATCAGTTGGGAGGTTCGTGATCAAAGAAAGGCCGTAGTGGACTTAGCAAATCATTTTTGGCATTTTTGCCTAGATCAGAATATCATCCAGCCGCAACATATTCCAGGGCTCAACAATTCTGTGGCAGATTGGAATTCAAGTAATCTGTGGGATAGGATGCTGAACAGGGAGATGTTCAAGGAGTCAGAGATCACATGGGGCCCATTACAGATGGATTTTTTGATAGCAGACTGAATGCTCAGCTACCGATGTTTTGCAACTGGAAACCAGATCCAGAGGCAAGAGCAGCAGATACATTTCTACAACAAAGTGGGCAGAAGCGCAATTATGCTTTTCTTCCATTCTCTATGATAAGAGTATTGATGAAAGGGGGGAAAGTTCAGGCAGAGCTGTTGTTAGTACCTACGTTTTGGCCCTCACAAGTGTGGTTTCCAGATGTAGTGAGTTTGTTGATGGACGATCCTGTACTTCTGACAGGTTGTGTGAGGTTGTTGGTGAATCCAGCAGGGGAATATCATGAATTGATACAGAATGGTCAAATACAGTTGATGGCATAAATGATTTCAGGAGAGTATGGCAGGTGTCAGGATTATCGTCAGAGGCTTTGAAACTCATCAAAGGTTCTTGAACTCCAGGCACAACGAAAGCATACAGATTGGCATGGAAGAGATGGTTACGTTGGTGTACTGAGAGGGATTTGTATCACAAACCTAGGAAGTACTGGCTCGTTCCTCTGTGCAAAAATATGGATTTCGGGCAATGCATGCATGCATTCAGAGTACTGAAATCAGACACAGCTGGACCCACTGTATTTGCTGTCTCGCAATTTCTGGTAGCAATGTGGCATAAGAGTAGATTTTTAATTGCTGAAGCTTGAGCATGGAATGGTAGCTAAAAGGCCATACACCGTCTCTTGATAAATGCTTTTAGTGTTTTTATAGAAATTATTTATTGTTCTCTTTTTTTAAAGGGGTTTTTACTTACATGTATGAAATTTGCCCAATAGCGCCTAACTGGAAATTGCTCTGGAAACTGTTTTTGCTACATGTAATTTAAAATGTCATCTATTGCTATTGTTTTTATGTGCATTTGTCTACTTTTATGGTATATTACCGAAATAAAGATTTCTTGATATAGGTGATTTGTATCCCTTTTCAGTGCTTGTTGTGAGTGTAGTAAATTATTTAACAAAAATATTGTGGAGAGGAAGTTCTTATAGTCCGGTTAATTTGTGTAGGCCAGCAATTTTTGAGGGACATGAGTTAGTGATGGGTTTACCTTTAGGACTTTTGGATGTTGTGAAAAGATTGAGAAGAAATGTGCGGTTAAAACGTACTTCTGGGACTGAAGTTCTGAAAAAGTTATCTTCCTGGAGTGACAAAACATTTTTGTCTTTAAATGATTTAACTTTGAAAGTAACTATGCTTCTCCAGTATTACATCTTTCATAGATTCACATGCTTGTATCTTCCCCGTCGTCATGGTGGGAGTCTCACGGTAACAGAATGACCAAGCAGTATCATAGAGAAGAAAAACTGCATAGAAAATCCCCATAGGGGCTGTATTATTTGGTAACCAGACCATATCTTTGTTTGGACCAAAAGCCAGCCAATCAGCATTGCTGCCCTGCCCTCACACTCCCCAGCAGAAGCTTCCTGCCTCAGATTTCCAACCGCCTTCGTGTGATAAGGAGTCTCCCTGAGCTCTGCTCAGTTTTCTTTCTGTTCCTGAGTGAACTTTTGACCCTTTGGAATCTTGGTTCCTGTCTACTAGATTGAGGTATTGTGTGTACTTATTTCTCTCATAATGGCTGACAGCTCTAAAAAGAGGCTGTTCAGGCCATGCAGGTCCTGTGGGAAGGCCAGACTTTTCTCTGAGGACCCACATGAGGACTGCCTTTACTGTCTCTACCCTAAACACCTGGTGAAAGACTGTAAGCTTTGTAGAAAATTTTCTGACAAAACTAAAAGAGACAGAGAGGCTAGACTACTGTTATGGCTTCAGAAAAAGAAGGCCACATCAGGCTCAGATTCTGAGGGGGAATCTTCTCATTCAACTCCCAAGAAAAGAAAGGCTTCTGTTTCTGTGGAGAGAGTGGAGTCTAAAAGGAGTAAGCCTAAGGAGAAATTAACCTCATCTCTTCCTATTACTCCTGTGGAGAAACAGTCCAGTCTTAAGGAACCTGGGTCTGCACCTTCTACCAGCTCGCTGGCTTCTGCTCCAAGGCCTGTGATGAAGACTTCAGCTCCGTCGACGACGACTTCGTCGACGACTATGGCCTCGTCGACGATAAGGTCTAAAGCTACGTCGACGACTGCGACGTCTACATTGACAACATCGACAAGTAAAATCTCACTGTCGACGAAAAGGCCGTCGACGACGACCACGACGACTCCGTCGACGACAGGTTCGACGTCGAAGATGTCGACGGGGGCCCCGTCGACGAAGGTCCCGTCGACGAAGGTCCCGTCGACGAAGGTTCCGTCGACGAAGGTTCCGTCGACGAAGGTTCCGTCGACGAAGGTTCCGTCGACGGAGGTCCCGTCGACGATGATTCCGTCGACGATGGTTACGTCGACGATGGTTCCGTCGACGATGGTTCCGTCGACGAAAGTCCCGTCGACGACGGTTCCGTCGACGAAAATCGTGCTATCATCCGCAAAAGCATTCAAATCACCGCAGTCGAAGACCATGATCTCGATCCGGTCTTTTCAGTCGACAAGAGGTTCATCTACCATCAGTGAGGCTGCAGAGTTCACCTCATGGACAAAGATTTCGCCTTTGCCGCCGTCATCATTGCTAGAGCAGGACTCAGATGGCGAGGAGTCCTCAGGTTCCGCCTACAGTCCTTCTCAGCTTCAGATAAAGAGCCAAGACACGGATGAGGAGGAGGTTTATTCCTTCAAGGCCAGACCACAATCTTCCAGATATGAGTCATTTCAGGAATCTGGTGATTACGATGAAGAGGAGGAGGAGCAGCATGAGGACTCAAGGGAGGAGGAACGTCAAGAGACGATTTCTATACCCATCACCCTTGTCTCTGATCTTAGGTTGATGTTAAACGACTACTACCGTCGCTTCCCAGAGGCGAATTCCTCGCAACCAGCTAGGCAGACGCCTTCCTCGCAGACACCTGAAGCACCTGCTCCCCAAGAACAGGGGGTGAGATCGCCGCAGGTTGTTACTATAAGGGACGACCTAACGGAATCCGACGAGGATGAGCAGCCCGAAGAAGGAGAACTCGTTCATGATGCTTCGGGGCAGGAATGGGACGAATACGTTTTACCATCGGCTGCATCGCCTGAACCACTCAAATCTACCTCCCCTCCTCAAGATATCGGAGGCTTTCACGATCTCATGGAAAGGGCGGCCAAAAGATTCAATCTGGATGTGGAGGTACAAGAGACGGATTGTTTCTTGTATGATTTCAAAGATTATAACAAGAGGTCGCTTCGCTCAATTCCGATTATCCCTCACATCTGGGAGGAGGGACTGAAGATTCTGAAAACACCTGCGTCTATAGCGGTTTCAGTTCCCCGCATTGACAAGAAATACAGAGCTCCAGAGTCCACAAAAGCCTGCCTCATTGGGCACCCCAGGCCAGAATCAGTTGTGACGCAGGCGGCGCAAAGAAATTCTAAGAACCCGGTGGCTACTTCCCTAGTGCCACCAGACAAAGAGGGAAGGAGAATGGATGGTGCAGGTAAGAGGTTTGCGGTCATGGCTGCCTCTACCATTAAAGCGGCAAATGCTATGGCACTGCTTGGACGCTACAACAGGCAAATGTGGTCTGATATTGCACCCATACTTTCTGCACTCCCAGAGGATAGAAAGGAGGAAGCGGCAGCCATACTTAAGGAAGGAGCTAAATCTGCTGCCGAATCTATCGACATCGCCATGGATGTCTCGTCCATGGCCTTCAGGCAGATGGCTGGAGCGGTTTCGCTTCGCAGGCAGGGCTGGCTCAAGGCGACGTCTTTTCGTCCAGAGGTGCAGGCGAAAATCGTTGATATGCCTTTTGACGGTGAAAACTTATTTGGGAAGCATATCGATGAGGCGTTGCAAGGCATAAAGTCGGACACGGATACAGCTCGAGCGCTGGGATCTCTTCAGCAAGGAAGGTTTCAGTCCTTTCGGAAGAGGGGTTCAAGAGGTCAATTTAATCAAAGATCCTCTTTTCAGTCCAACCGATATCAGCCGTATAATCAGCAAGGATATCGACAGTATAACACTAACAACCAATTCAGGTCCTCCACCTCCTCTTACCAACAACAGTCCAGAGGCAAATCTAACGCCAGGGGGAAACCTCAGCAGTCTAATAGACGTCAATGATTTCAGGCCGGCGCTCCCCACACAACAGATCCCGGACAAAGACCACTATCTGTCTCAATTTTACACCAACTGGATGTCCATTACATCGGACAAATGGGTTTTAGATGTCATAAGCAGGGGCCACATTCTGGAATTTGTGGAAATACCTCCGGATCAACCCCCAGTACTCAGGCTCAACAAACATCGCCAGGAAATGCAGAAGGAAGTTCTCTCGCTTCTGCAAAAGGGAGCCATAGAGGAAGTGCCGCAACATCTCAGAGGGAGAGGCTTTTACTGGCATTTCTTCCTCATCAAAAAGAAACAAACCCGGAAATGGAGACAGGTATTGGACTTAAGGGATCTAAATCAATACATAAAAAAGATACCCTTCAGAATGTTATCGTTACAAGAAATCCTACTACTGATAAAAGAAAACGACTACATGGCGTCCTTAGATCTCATGGATGCGTACTTCCATATTCCCATTCTTCGGAAGCACAGGAAGTATCTCAGATTTGTCGTGGAGAGTCGCCACTTCCAGTTCAAGGTCCTGCCATTTGGACTCAAGTCAGCCCCGAGGGTATTCACCAAATGCATGGCCCCGGTGGCGGCCCATTTAAGACTGCAAGGGCATTACATTTACCCATATCTGGACGACTGGTTGGTGACAGGTCCATCTTTCAGGGATGCAGCAACATCTCTTCAGAGCTGCATCCGGCTGTTTCAGCGATTGGGCCTGAAGACCAACTTAGAGAAATCCTCGCTGACTCCGGCCAAGGGCATCCAGTTCCTGGGGGCATGGATATGCACCAGTGCAGGGAAAGCCTATCCTTCCGAAGAACGAATGGGAAAGATCATGAGGCTAACGGCATCACTTCAAGCAAAAAGGTCCACTTCCGTGAGGATATACAAATCCATGTTGGGGATGATGTCATCCTGCATCCCACTGGTACCAAACTGTCGGCTTCGAATGAGGCCTTTGCAGGAACAACTGGACGAGCAGTGGGTCCAGGCCAAAGGTACCTTCGAGGATCGCATTACCATCACGAGCCATATGAAGGTGGCAATGTCATGGTGGAAGATTCGAAAGAACTTGGATCAAGGCTTGAGCTTCATTCCTCTAGATCACGACTTCGTGATGACAACGGACGCTTCGCTGAAAGGATGGGGTGCGCATCTTCAGGAGCTGGAAATTCAGGGCCTTTGGTCAGACTGGGAAGCTCAGCTTCACATAAACATGTTGGAGCTCAAAGCGGTGTTCCTAGGCCTTCAAGCATTTCTTCCCAGAATACGCCAATCGTCAGTACTTATCCAAACGGACAGCACCACTACCATGTTTTACCTACTAAAGCAGGGCGGAACGAGATCCAAACAGCTGTCGACATTGGCGCAAAGAATCTGGAAATGGCTCATAACCAACGGAATTTCAATTCAGGTTCAGCATATTCAGGGAGTCCTCAACACACGGGCGGACGCCCTGAGCCGTACTACCAAGGCGACGCACGAGTGGGAACTACACCACACTCAGATTCGCTTCTTGTTTCAAAGGTGGGGCACTCCCACATTAGATTTGTTCGCAACGCAAAACAACTCAAAGTGCGTTCAATTTGCGTCCAGATACCATCAACAGGGCTCCAAGGGAAATGCATTCCTCATGGATTGGACAGGAAGGTTTGCATACGCGTTCCCTCCCTTCCCGTTGATACCGCGAATACTGCGCAAGATGAGACTGGAACCGTGCCGGATCATATTGATAGCACCAGCCTGGCCGAGACAGGCGTGGTTTTCAGACCTACTTCTTTTGTCGAGGGGCGAAAAAATCCAGCTCCCGACATTTCAAGACCTCATCCCCATGAAAGAAGGGCAAATTCTGCATCCGAATCTGCAATCACTAAAATTGTCAGCATGGAACCTCACGAGCGGGAGTTTCAAAATCTAGATATTTCGCAAGAATGCAGACATGTTCTCTCACAAGCTAGAGCTGTATCAACAAACAAAACATATGCAGCGAAATGGACCCGTTTCTGCCATTGGTGCAGCAGACAAAACTTGCATCCGTTTGAAGTACAACCTGAAGGTATCCTTCCTTACCTGCTGTCACTATCTAAGGCAGGTCTGTCGCATGCCTCGGTCAAAGTACACTTGGCAGCAATATCGCGCTTCCGGCGGAAGCCAAATGAACCATCTCTCTGGTCCTCCAGAATAATAAAGGAATTTATCAAGGGACTTTTTAGGGTTTACCCACCCATCCAACGCCCTCCTGTGCCGTGGCACCTCAACACAGTACTATCGCAGCTTATGAGGCCTCCTTTCGAGCCTATTCACAAGTCAGATTTACAGTTCCTGTCATGGAAAACAGCCCTCCTTCTCGCCTTAACATCAGCAAGGAGGGTTAGTGAAATCCAGGCCTTCTCAGTGGAGGAACCCTTCTTACAATTTCGTCAAGACAGGGTTATACTAAGAACAAATCCTACCTTTATTCCCAAGGTGGCAACATCTTTTCACCTCAATGAACCCATTATTTTGCCTACTTTTTTAAGCAATCCTTCATCGGAAGCAGAAAGAGCCTTACACTCTTTAGACATTTCCAGATGCCTAAAGTTCTACATTGAACGGACAAAAACGTTCCGCAGGTTCAAGCAATTGTTCATTGCTTTCGAAGGGCAAAGGAAGGGTCTTCCTTTGTCAAGACTGAGTATTGCCAGATGGATCTCCTCAGCTATCCTGAAATGTCATGAAAAAGCGGGGAAGCCACTAGATTCTAAGGTGCATGCACATTCCACAAGGAAGATGGCAACTTCGATGGCCTTGTTTGCAGGAGTAGCGCTGCCTGACATCTGCAGAGCAGCAACGTGGAAGAGCGTGCACTCATTTACGAGACACTACTGTCTGGACACTGCGTGGAAAGAGGACACGGCAGTGGGACAAGCTGTTCTGAAGCGTCTATTTCAGTAAGGTATGACATGATGGCATAATTTGTTGTCTATGCAGTACTTTGATTTATGTGTCAACATGCATTTATCGTATTTCTTATGCTGATGTGTTTTGTTATACCTATGTATTACGGCAGAGCTTCCTTCTTAGTTCTGTCCTGGAAACGCTACAAATTTGGTGAGCACTGCTTACTACTCTGATACAAGCATGTGAATCTATGAAAGATGTAATACTGGAGAAGGAATTAGTTACTTACCTGTACACTATAGTTCTCCAGTATTATCTTTCATAGATTCACATGCGCCCGCCCGCCTCCCCGTTTCTCAGGCAGATCCTGTTTCTCGGTATTTATCCATGTCTCTCACTCGGGGACGGAAATCTGAGGCAGGAAGCTTCTGCTGGGGAGTGTGAGGGCAGGGCAGCAATGCTGATTGGCTGGCTTTTGGTCCAAACAAAGATATGGTCTGGTTACCAAATAATACAGCCCCTATGGGGATTTTCTATGCAGTTTTTCTTCTCTATGATACTGCTTGGTCATTCTGTTACCGTGAGACTCCCACCATGATGACGGGGAAGATACAAGCATGTGAATCTATGAAAGATAATACTGGAGAACTATAGTGTACAGGTAAGTAACTAATTCCTTCTTTCTTTAGTTTCTTTTAGAAGAGAGTCAGATGTAAAGGCTTTAGACGTGTCTTTTTGGAGTTATGCTTGTTTTTATATTAAAAAGAGAACTAAATGTATGTTTATCCAAGAATGGAGGAAAATTAGAAATTGTGTGTAGTGAAATGCTTGAAAGAGTATGAGAAGAGAACTGGGAGTCTGAGAGATTAAAGGGATGCACAGTTATTGATTAATTTAGGTACCCCCATAAGTCAGTTTCTTGCCCAACTTTGTTACGGTGTGTCAAAATGGTTGTTCGACAAGAGGTGCTATGACACCAAAAGGTTTTATGGTGGGTGGTAGTCCTACAGGTCTTCTTGCTTCAGCTGATTGGTCAACAGACTTGGAGTTTGAGAAATTTGATTTTAAATCAATAAAAGTGCATATCTGAATGTTGTGGCAAGGCTTTAAACATGCATAATATTGGCCTCCATGCCTTCCCATAAAATTCAGATTTACCACAGCAGCAGTGGGAAGAAAATCATAATTTTATTAAGGACACTGAGGCTAATATTATCACTCCCAAATAAAACCCGCCCTTAATAATATGTTATTTATGATTACAGGCAATGTTTAAGAAGAATATGAAGAGTGTCTGGAAGGATGACAACAAAGGATAAGAAGAAATGTTCCAGTTGGGTTATGGCTCGACAAAGGAACTTGATTTGTTTGCAGCAAAATAGAAGGAAGATGGCTGCTTGTTGGGGACATTCATACTCTTTGGAATGTTGTTAGTGTTCTAATTCAAAAGTTGATGTTCTACCTGTTGCTGCTGTGTGTGTGACAGTAAAGAGGATAATGCACAATATTAGCCTCTGTGTGTCTAATAAAATCATGATTTTCTTCCCACCTCTGCTGTGGAAAATCTGAATTTTCCAGCAGAAGAATGGGACAAGTAAAGCAATCTGTTTGAATGTTGGATGAAATGCATTGCTTTCCAAGATAGGACCTCCAAGTGGAATCAATTACAAAATAAATAATTCTGTTTATAAATGACCAGATCCTGTATTAGTTACTTTACTCAGTTTTGTGAACTTCACGTTGTCTTGCTCTCGCTTCGATTTCTTTTTTCATAGCTATTTTGGATTAATTTCTGAACAAATGTATTGGTTCAAAAATTTATATTTTTCTTGTTACTCTGTGCATACTTCCCTCTTTTTCTCTCTTACTTTATTATCATGTTTCCTCTTTTTCACTACTGAATAATAACATACCTGCAAGGTGTGGTATTTCCCTTCTCTGTTTGTTCTTTTTAATCTTCCTCACTACTGTGTAACACTTCAAAAAACACTTTCCTGTTTTACTCTGTTACTGATTCTTTATGTTCTAAATGCTAACATGTTCTGCTCTTTTTTTAAAAGTCTTTTTATTGACCATTGCTCATCATTCATTACATAATGAAGATAAAACTCAGTTACTTATCAAAGTTGAGACTATCGTCAGAGGGCAATGGTTCAGCAATGTTTCAATAGTAAACATCAACAGCGCTTTTACGACCCAATACCACTCACAGGAACTCTAGGCTAGCGACCCAATGAAAATACATGGTCTGGTTCTGTCTAAGTTAACTGAACCACTCATCAGTACCTCTAAATTCCTTCCAGGCCCCTCAAACTTCTTCCCATTTCCTGGGACAACCTTGGCCTTGGTAGATTACCTCCTCTGCCCTCTGGCACCAATCTAGGTTGGATACCCAGTCATCAACTCTGGGGGGGTTGTCCGAGCCCCATCCTCTAGCTATGTTGCGTTTAGCTACCCCAGCTGCCATCTTTACCCAGATTTTGCGGGATTTAGGCCAGTTCTCCTCTCTGTGTATCACCAGTAGGACCCACCTGGCGTAAATGGGGTCTGGTCTAGAGACAACACTAGACAACATCTTCAGCGATCTACTC
Organism: Lissotriton helveticus; assembly: GCF_964261635.1. Classification (NCBI taxonomy): domain Eukaryota; kingdom Metazoa; phylum Chordata; class Amphibia; order Caudata; family Salamandridae; genus Lissotriton; species Lissotriton helveticus. The sequence continues at coordinate 129,497,119 of NC_136061.1, read as the reverse complement.
CAAAACCCCTGTATCACAGGGCCGCCCCAGAGTATATGGAAAAAGGTGTCCTCCTGACAGCCCCCCCTTTAGGCAGATCGGCTTCTCGGCCCTATATGTTATGTTGTTTTTTACTTATTTTTTTCTAAACTTAACACAGATGTGTGCAACTTCGCTAACAGGCTCCTGTAATTGTAAATTAAATTATTTGTTGTACACCATTCGGAATCTCACCTCTTACTAGTTTTCAGAAAATCACACTTCTTTGTAAAATTGGCTGCCCTGGAAAAACAGTGGCCTTGTACTAGACCTCCCCGCTTGGCACTTCTGGAATTCAACTATTTTGGTGCTGTAAGCTAAGAACAGATTCTGTTCCATCTTCAGCATTAATTCTTTGCACAAGAGAATCTGCCCATTAAATGTGGCCTAAAAGTCTACTGAGCCTCGCAACATCCTTGCCAAAAGACTGAAGACACAGCACTTTTCAACTTTCCATTGGTCCTAAGAGCGAACAAAAACTTTTTTTGTCCTGCATGAATGCATTCTTTTTCTACCCAAAAATTGGACTGTGACATTGAAGCTAGCAGCCTGCAGGATAAATCACAGACGGGTGTGATGAACCAATTTGGCTCGGATCCCATTCTTCTGCCATGCAGGCTGCCCCAGCACTCCTCCCTGAGCCCAACTCATTTTAATTTCTATGTCTCCCCGCTGGCCAAGTTGATACGGTTTTTTGGACTACAGGCCCCATCCTAAGCTGATGACACGCAAATTAATGTGTCTATCAACAAGGATATAGAGTCCACTGCTGCCAACAACAAGAAATGTAAGGAGCCAGTTGCATCTTGGATGGGTAGCAACTATCTTAGACTGAATAGAGACAAGACTGAGGTTTCGATTTTTGGCAACCATCCCTCCATCTGGAATAAAGTCCAGGTGGCCAGATATACTGGGGCTATTGCCCATACCAGCAGACACTGCTAAAAATATTAGAGCATTAATGGAGATCGTTATCGTTTGACCTTCAGGTCAATCATACGGTATCCACTTGTCTTTGGATTATTAGGACCGTGAGGAAAGGGTTCAGCTTTTTTCCTTCGAAAGAATGCAAGCAGGTAGTTCTTGTCTTGAGATGTTCTAGGCTAAAATACTGGAATGCACTTAATTTGGGGATCAATAAAATGGCTACTGCTATACTACAGTTAGTACAGAATGTGGCCTCGAGATTGATACTTGAAATTCCTAAACATCAAACAGTCTCAGCGGCGATCTCCAAATAACTAACGGTAAACAAACGCATTACTTTTAAGGCTAGATGCATTTTTCATTGGGCGGTGCAAAATTTCGGGCCCAGAGTTATACCCCCACTAGACGCTCCGTGGTGATTGTGCCCTTTATAAATCTATAAACTATGTTGGTGAAAGGCGCACTCTGGTAATGAAATTACTGAATATTGTTCGGTATGTGTGCTGTGTTGAAATTATGCCTGCGAAGCATATACGTGTATAAAAGTGAAAGTGGCCTAGACCTTTTCCTTTTTACAGAAAACCCCTGATGAAGGGACCAAGTGTGCCGAAATGCATTGGGTACCACGATTTGTTGTACAAAAAAGTTTGTTATCCTGCAACTGTTTTGTAATTCTGTTTATTTGTTTGCCTTTATGCAACTAATCAGATGTAATGATTAGATATCTTTAAGAATACTACGTTGAAATATTATTGAAGAAGATTTTGATTAAATTCATGTTTAATGTGTATACCGTCTGACAGTTTGTGCGTGTTGGAGTCCTAGTTGCCACTTTGGGACTAGGCCACTTTCACTTTATAAATCTATGTCATTTCATTTGATTACTAAGGTCACAAAAAGTGTGTGGGGCATTCTAGTGGTAAAATCAATCCGTCCTCTTCCATTCTTTATTATTCCTTCTAATCATATGTGATTATTGTGAGAAGCAAGGGACCACTACTGGGGGATCTTTCTTATAAAGATGTTAGAGAAATTCCATCTAGGCCACGTGCTTGACTGGATTCCAGGGAATTAATTATATTTTTTGGTACTGGTTTTAGGTGCAGTGTCTAAGAACCTCCTAGACACTTCATAGGACATTAGTTGCTCTTCCTGCTCAATAGCTCCTTTCCACATCATTTTGCTAATTACCGTTTCCGTGTTGGTTGTAGAGATTTTAGCAATGTCCGCTGAACACCGTTGGGTAACTGGTGTGAAACAACCTCTTGTGTCACTATCTGCATAGACCCGCCCATTACTTCCCAGTACTTCAGTACTGCAGTCCCCTTTTTGACTTCAAAAGAGCTTCCTATAAGCCTTCTTGGCTGTGAACCTCTCTCTCCTGTGATCCTTGCACACATAGCAGCTCTTGCACAGATTCCCTCCCACAGTTGTCTTCATGGTGGATTCATCACACTCACGCCTTCATTACTGCTGTAATGGTGTCATTCTGAGATGCTGATGTTGCACTTGCTGTGTTCAACTTGACCTGGCATTGTGACTGTCCCACTGTTGTGCTCAACTGTTTACGTATTGTAGAAGTATGCAGATAAAGAGTTGTGCACTTGCAGCACAGGTGAATTATAAAGTTGTGCAGTTCTAGTGCTTCAGGTGCACAGTTGTTGTCACAGCCGCGCTGTAGGACTTGGCCCTTTCCCCAGAATTTTTCGTTTTTTATTCCTTCAATTTAGGGTGCCCCCTATTGTAACAAAAGGGTATAGGGCTTGTGTAGTGAATAAAGCCCTGTTTATGTCAAACTAATGTTAAGGTGCAGGTGCTTTCTTCCCTTAACATGGCCGCCACTGTCCCCTGCTACTGCAGTGTGGTCTTTGTGGGCGCATTCTGTTAGTCAGGAGCTGGCTAGAACCCTCAAACAATGTATCCATACTAGCCTGCCAGCCTGTCCATAGCCATAATGGTGAAACCTCCTAGAACCTTCTGGAACCTTCTGGAACAGGTGAGGTGGCACCAACTGCCACTGCGAACTGTCAACTGGGACTAAATAAGAAAAGGGAGGGAAACTTTCCTGTCAGACTGAGGGAGCACAGACCTGGGGAAGAACCTACGCAGGAGTTTTAGGCAGTGGGGCCTAGACAGGGACCTATGACACTGGGAGTGACAGGGCCTAGGGGCTGCCTACCAAGTGTTGAGGAATCCTGAACTTACCCCCTGATCTGGCCCGGCGGGAGGGGAACCCAGAGTCCACCTGAGGAGACCGGCTGAGGAGATTTGGTACCAGCCATCAACTCCAACCCCCCCCTTCAAGGAACCCAGAGACTGCTATTTACAAGGGCGCAAGAAACATAAAGCGCCGAGAAGAAACCAAATCACCACAGGACTATTGAGAAGACAACCAGGTATTGGTGTTGTGTCGCTCCCCGCGCTCCCTGACGCCACCTGGGACCCCCTTTTGCTGGTTTGCCACTGTCGTGTCGCCTGTCCTGTCTGATCTGCTGGTTTGCTTCCAACTAAAATAAACTGCCTGCTGGCTAAGCGCTCCTATTCCCTAGCGCTAGCACCCTGGACTACCTGCCCTGCTGGCGCTACCTGAACTGCCTTATTTATGGGAATGGCCCAAGAGAAGCGCTGTGCCTGCGAAGCGCTGGGGCTGTAACTAACCCTGAGCGCCCAGCGCTGTCATTTGAGGATCTGTGGCTGCCAGGAGCGCTATTGTGGAAACTGCCCAAGCACTACTGCTGTCTGAGCGCTAGCTCCCAGAACTGCTGTGTCCCCTGTGAAGCGCTGTACCAGAGAAGCGCTATCTCCAGGACTGCCATATTCACTTCCCCTACAACTGACACCAGAAAGCCATTACCAGCGCTGTTACTGCGAAGCGTTGTGAACCTGAGAGCTCGGCTGCTGCCTGGGGACCCTTGAGGTACTGTGAAGCGCTGTACATCCAGCATCTGTCATTAACTTCAAGCGCTGCATCAGCGAGGCGCTGTGTGCCCAGGACCTGAATTTGCTGCCTGGCGCTGTGTCAGAAGGCTCCCTGAACTGGGGAATAGCCCCATTGGCCCTTCAAGTACTGGAACTGGGCCAGGGCCCCCCCAAAAGACACTGTGGGGGCCTCAGCTAATAAAAGTTAACCCCTGCCTGGGGTACAGTTGCATGCCAGTTAGTGTAGCCCTATGCATGTTTATGGCTGAGTAATGCAGCGTTTATTCTCTCATGAAATGTTGAGCCTTTTTATGGGGGACTTACCTAATGGAATGTTTTTTACTCCTGCCCCAGTGTTCTAACTTCTACCTACCAACAGGGATACTCTTGAATACTGAAATGTTTTATCCCTGCGTCAAGAACTGCAGAGCAAATAATTGGTTAATTGTGCCTGTCTAATGAAAGGTTTTGTTCCAACCTGAGAATTCCTGCTGATGTGCCATTGTCTTACTGGTTCTTAGGCACAGGGTTTAGATATAATTAATGGAAGGTTGATCCCTGCTTGAGGAGAATGTTATTCTGGGTAAATGAAATGTTTAGTCCTACATAAGGGGCTGTTATTTTTAAGCTGCAGGAGCTAGGAAAACCTTATTACAGGCCCTGCCGATTCGAGGAGCTTGCTGCGCAAAATTGCTAATGGGGCCTGAGTTCTAATGACCTGTTTATTCCTGATTAAGGAAATGGTTACTTCTGCTAATTGAATGTTTTAACCTTTATTGAAATAAGTTTTTGCTATTGAGAATATGAATGGCTCTACATGAAATGTTGTTCTCACCTTCGAATAGGGTAATTCCTAATGAAAGGTCCCTACTAGATTAAGGGGGTGTTTACCCTGGTATTGGACTGTTTTTAGGGGTCCCAAGGCCCACAGTTTATAGGCCTCAATTCATAAAAGGATAATCCCTGATTAGAGGATGTAATAAAATGCCTACAGTACCAGGATGAAGAGTATTAGCGAGGGCTAGGCCCAAACCCAGGGATTAACCATATTTCGCCTAGTGTCCTGCTCAGCCTAGGCCTTATGTATGGTTCACCTATTATTAAATGTTTACTTCTGCTCAGAGAAAGGCTACCCTGATTGAAGGAAATGTTTGCTCTTACTTGATGAGATAGGTAATTCTGGCCTAATGAAATGTTTTACATTGGCTTCATAGGAAGTTCTTCATCTGCTCAAGGAGAATGTTCTTTCTGGCCTACTGAAATGTATTATAACTAAGGAAATGTGTAGCCCTAATCTAGGAAATGCTTATTCCTACTGGGAGTGATTCCTAATGTGGTTATTCATGATTAAGAAAATGGTTAATCCTGCACAAGGGGTTGTTTATCCTTAATGAAATGTTTTCTCCCCTTTAGTGCCGCATTTACGGGAAACTTTCAGTTATTTATTTACATGTTTACTGCTGTGAAACGCTCACCCTTGCTTGGTGAGAAGTGGGTAATATGCCTACAGAACTAATATGATGCAATGTCATTTGGTTGCCTTTGTGATGTATTCCTTACAGGTGCTGACGAGGAGCAAGGCTGAGGTCAGGCCTGTATTTATCTATTATATAATATTATCCAATATTTAATATTTATTCCTCTAAGTATTTATTACAAAGTGTTGAAACCTATGTATTCTGAAGGAAAACTAATGAGATATTGATACTGTAATTCTTGATTTCCCTGACTCTGCTCTATATAAAAGTTATCTAATTTTTATACAAACTAACTGGAGTGGTGTCACTCATTGCGTGCCCATTTTAACTGTCTCAGTGGTTGCGTGTGCTGTATGGTCGCTTTACACATAAGCTTTCGGATGCCTACCCCCTCGTGCCATGCTACCCTCGGGGAGCTGGTGACCCCAGTTCCAACATATTGGTGTCGAACGGTGGGATCCAGGACCTGTGACCATGCAGCACCCTCCAGTGGGACAGGGTGCACAGCAATTAGGCTACACACCCATTGTGTGTGCAAGCCTAAGTATTTGACCCCTCCACTGTCTAGCCTGTAGAGTGTATCAAGACCTGTTTGACCTAATCCTGTCACCCACGTCCTGGTATCTTTCTCCAGATTCATCTGAGTCCCCACCTGGCATAATGGAGTTTTGTCAGGGGATGGGGGTGCCTGTTGGGCGGAGAACCAGGAAGAAGGAACTCTGTACCGCTTTGAGGGCATGGGTGAGAGCCCACCTAGAGGGGAGAGGGGATGGGGAACAGGAGGGGTAGGTCACACCCAGGGAGGCGGGCACACCAGAAGACCCAGGCCTACTCAACATTGTTGTGTTTGACAATGTGCTACCAGGAAGATGTTCTGGGGCAGGTAGTAGAGTATCTCGGGGAGGTGCGTCGTCGAGGATGCTAGAGCATGAGAGGGAGAGTGAGAGTCTTGCAATGGATGAAAGGAAGCTGGCGCACCAGCTTCAGCTAACAGAGTTAGAGCTGAAAGCTTTGGAATTATGTGCGCCAGGTACTCCTAATGGTGGCAGCGTACCCGAGGTTCGGGGTTTAGACCAGTCACAGGGTGTAGAACCTGGACTGGGGTTTCAGGTTCAGGAGTTGCCTGACCTGGAGGGTGGGGTACCGGTAACTAAGGACCCTACCGGTGTGACTTCCAGGGGTACCTCTCCGGGTAGGAGGGTGCGGAACCCTGGAAGGGGGTGCGGAGGGAGGAAGGACTCTCCTCTGGCACCGGACCAGCCACAGGGTGCAGACCCCAGGTTGGGTGGCCAGGTTCAGGGGTTGCCTGACCTGGCGGGAGGGATCTCTGTAATCAGAGTCCCCCCGGTTGTGACTCTTAGGGGTACTACTCCAGTTGGGAGGGTGCAGAACTCTGAGAGGGGGTGCAGGGAGAGGGAGGACTCGCCCCTGTCACCAGTTCAACCTAAGAGTTTAGACTCTAGGTTGAGAAGAAGAGTGGTCCAAAGGTACCACGGGCCTGGGGCTATTGCCCCCCACTCTGAGAGAAAGCAAGGGCCAGAGGCTTCTGGATTGTCTAGAGGTCAGTCCTGGCCGCATCCCACTAGGGAACACCAGTGGGGTGGTTTGATTGGTGAAGAACTGGCGGATGCCATTGAAGTAACGGGCCTGCGTCCACCTTTTTCCGCCCCAAGCAGGGAAGCCCATCAAGGTGATGATCGGTCTACCCTGGCTTTTGGCTGGGGGGGAGACGTGTAGGACTTGGCCCTTTCCCCAGAATTGTTCGTTTTTTATTCCTTTAATTTAGGGTGCCCCCTATTGTAATAAAAGGGTATAGGCATTGTGTAGTGAAGAAAGCCCTGTGTATGTCAAACTAATGTTAAGGTGCAGGTGCTTTCTTACCCTAACGTGGCCGCCACTGACCCCTGCTACTGCAGCGTGGTCTTTGTGGGTGCATTCTAGTAGTCAGGAGCTGGCTAGAACCCTCAAACAATGTATCCATACTAGCCTGCCAGTCTGTCCATAGCCATAATGGTGGAACCTCCTAGGAACTTCCTGGAACCTTCTGGAACAGGTGAGGTGGCACCAACTGCCACTGCCAACTGTCAACTGGGACTAAATAAGAAAAGGGAGGGAAACTTTCCTGTCGGACTGAGGGAGCACAGACCTGGGGAAGAACCTACGCAGGAGTTTTAGGCAGTGGGGCCTAGACAGGGACCTATGACACTGGGAGTGACAGGGCCTAGGTGCTGCCTACCAAGTGTTGAGGAATCCTGAACTTACCCCCTGATCTGGCCCGGCGGGAGGGGAACCCAGAGTCCACCTGAGGAGACCGGCTGAGGAGATTTGGTACCAGCCATCAACTCCAACCCCCCCTTTCAAGGAACCCAGAGACTGCTATTTACAAGGGCGCAATAAACATAAAGCGCCGAGAAGAAACCAAATCACCACAGGACTACTGAGAAGACAGCCAGGTATTGGTGTTGTGTCGCTCCCCGTGCTCCCTGACGCCACCTGGGACCCCTTTTTGCTGGTTTGCCACTGTTGTGTGGCCTGTCCTGTCTGATCTGCTGGTTTGCTTCCAACTAAAATAAACTGCCTGCTGGCTAAGCGCTCCTATTCCCTAGCGCTAGCACCCTGGACTACCTGTCCTGCTGGCGCTACCTGAACTGCCTTATTTATGGGAATGGCCCAAGAGAAGCGCTGTGCCTGCGAAGCGCTGGGGCTGTAACTAACCCTGAGTGCCCAGCGCTGTCATTTGAGGATCTGTGGCTGCTAGGAGCGCTATTGTGGAAACTGCCCAAGCGCTACTGCTGTCTGAGCGCTAGCTCCCAGAACTGCTGTGTCCCCTGCGAAGCGCTGTACCAGAGAAGCGCTATCTCCAGGACTGCCATATTCCCTTCCCCTACAACGGACACCAGAAAGCCATTACCAGCGCTGTTACTGCGAAGCGTTGTGAACCTGAGAGCTCGGCTGCTGCCTGGGGACCCTTGAGGTACTGTGAAGCGCTGTACATCCAGCATCTGTCATTAACTTCAAGCGCTGCATCAGCGAGGCGCTGTGTGCCCAGGACCTGAATTTGCTGCCTGGCGCTGTGTCAGAAGGCTTCCTGAACTGGGGAATAGCCCCATTGGCCCTTCAAGTACTGGAACTGGGCCAGGGCCTCCCCAAAAGACACAGTGGGGGCCTCAGCTAATAAAAGATAACCCCTGCCTGGGTACAGTTGCATGCCAGTTAGTGTAGCCCTATGCATGTTTATGGCTGAGTAATGCAGCGTTTATTCTCTCATGAAATATTGAGCCTTTTTATGGGGTACTTACTTAATGGAAGGTTTTATACTCCTGCCCCAGTGTTCTAACTTCTACCTACCAACAGGGATACTCTTGAATACTGAAATGTTTTATCCCTGTGTCAAGAACTGCAGAGCAAGGAATTGGTTAATTGTGCCTGTCTAATGAAAGGTTTTGTTCGAACCTGAGAATTCCTGCTCATGTGCCATTGTCTTACTGGTTCTTAGGCACAGGGTTTAGATATAATTAATGGAAGGTTGATCCCTGCATGAGGAGAATGTTATTCTGGGTAAATGAAATGTTTAGTCCTACATAAGGGGCTGTTATTTTTAAGCTGCAGGAGCTAGGAAAACCTTATTACAGGCCCAGCCGATTCGAGGAGCTTGCTGCGCAAAATTGCTAATAGGGCCTGGGTTCTAATGACCTGTTTATTCCTGATTAAGGAAATGGTTACTTCTGCTAGTTGAATGTTTTAACCTTTATTGAAATAAGTTATTGCTATTGAGAATATGAATGGCTCTACATGAAATGTTGTTCTCACCTGCGAATAGGATAATTCCTAATGAAAGGTCCCTACTAGATTAAGGGGGTGTTTACCCTGGTATTGGACTGTTTTAGAGGTCCCAAGGCCCACAGTTTATAGGCCTCAATTCATAAAAGGATAACCCCTGATTAGAGGATGTAATAGAATGCCTACAGTACCAGGATGAAGAGTATTAGCGAGGGCTAGGCCCAAACCCAGGGATTAACCATATTTCGCCTAGTGTCCTGCTCAGCCTAGGCCTTATTTATGGTTCACCTATTATTAAATGTTTACTTCTACTCAGAGAAAGGCTACCCTGATTGAAGGAAATGTTTGCTCTTACTTGATGAGATAGGTAATTCTGGCCTAATGAAATGTTTTACATTGGCTTCATAGGAAGTTCTTCATCTGCTCAAGGAGAATGTTCTTTCTGGCCTACTGAAATGTATTATAACTAAGGAAATGTGTAGCCCTAATCTAGGAAAGGCTTATTCCTACTGGGAGTGATTCCTAATGTGGTTATTCATGATTAAGAAAATGGTTAATCCTGCACAAGGGGTTGTTTATCCTTAATGAAATGTTTTCTCCCCTTTAGTGCCGCATTTACGGAAAACTTTCAGTTATTTATTTACATGTTTACTGCTGTGAAACGCTCACCCTTGCTTGGTGAGAAGTGGGTAATATGCCTACAGAACTAATATGATGCAATGTCATTTGGTTGCCTTTGTGATGTATTCCTTACAGGTGCTGACGAGGAGCAAGGCTGAGGTCAGGCCTGTGTTTATCTATTATATAATATTATCCAATATTTCATATTTATTCCTCTAAGTTTTAATTACAAAGTGTTGAAACCTATGTATTCTGAAGGAAAACTAATGAGATATTGATACTGTAATTCTTGATTTCCCTGACTCTGCTCTATATAAAAGTTATCTAATTTTTATACAAACTAATTGGAGTGGTGTCACTCATTGCGTGCCCATTTTAACAGTCTCAGTGGTTGCGTGTGCTGTATGGTCGCTTTACAAATAAGCTTTCGGATGCCTACCCGCTCGTGCCATGCTACCCTCGGGGAGCTGGTGACCCCAGTTCCAACACGCGCGGTTATAGAGTTTCAAAGTTGTACCAGTGTTGAGTTGAGCAACTGCAGGGTTGTGCATTAGTACTGTTGCAGAGTTGCAGCACTGCAGATTGCACTTCAGCTGTGAAGGTGTGAGTTTTGCAGTTGTAGGTACGTAGTTGTACAGCAGTAGTGATGTTAAATTTACGCCTTTGAGAAGTTGTCACACTGTAGTTGTGCAGATGAACAGCTGCAGCATAGCGGTGGTACTTGTGAGCTCTTGTTCACACAGAGGATAAACGAGGGGTAGTACAGCCTGGAGAAGAGCAGGCATTCTCAAAAAGCAGCTGAAACCTCTGCACTTAGAAGAGACAGAGGTGCTCAGAGCAAGCACATCTCTTGGCAATGTCCGCGAACAGCTGGAGGCTTCCATGGCTCTATTTACTCACCTGTACTGTAGTTTTGGATGTAAAGGCAAAGTGCCAAGTGAGGGCAGGCCTGAGACGAAAGGGTTCTTTTGACCCCTGCAGTTTACCAGGCAGATGGTAAGTCATTTGCCAGTCTTTGTCACTCATTGTCAGGGTTTCATTCTGAGGAGTTGAGTGACAAACAAGAAGTCAGTTCAGTGTCCTGTGTACTGGCTCTCTCCATTCAGGTTTTTCTCCTTGCCCAATTTGTTTCCTACATTTTAAAGGACATTTCCAACTTGCCTTGAGTGTTTTACATACCAGCTGCCAGTTTAGCAAGGCCTGTTCCCACTACTTTGGCAGAAGACTGTGTTGTGATCCTGGCCACACTATGGTGGAATTTGCTAGGGTTTTTTTTCCACCACAGGAGAGCAGTAATGTCATTATTTGCGTCACAGTAGCCATTATGATCGTTTTCTCGACCTTGAATAAAGGTGATGGTTTGAAAAATTATTTTCTTTTTGCCTTGCTGCTAAAAGCAATGAGGCAAATTTAAAGTATGTCATAGGGGCGAGGCATTGACAATACTGTAAAATATGTGGCTTGGGAAAAGTACAAGGCAAACAGTGAATTTTTGGCAATACTGAACTGAGAACTATAAGTAGCCCTGGGAGGAGTCCAGCAAGCTCTGCAAACTTTTCCAGGAAAATCTGCAGGAGGGACCACCACTACTAAACAAGCCATTTTTTTTTAAATAAGGCGGCCAACTATACTTTTTATGTCATCGTTTTTAACCTCAGTTAAGTACGAAGTGAGGCGGCAACCTGGACAAACCTAGTGGACTAAGTTGAATGGAGCAAAAACTGAAGTGTTCCTCAAGGTTTCTAGCCATAAACTCTGGAACACCAACAATTCTCCTCAGTCCACTGAGTTACTTGGACTCAACCCCACTTTCGCTAATAAAGACCTTCTAGATGTCATATCCGATGAGAAACTGAATTTATATCCTTTCTGTAGTTTGCTCAGCTTCCTTTAGTCTATAACAGCAAAAACAAACATTGCCAAACAATGCACATAAATATGACAATAGCATATCCAGCTCTTTGAGTAATTGCAGACCGGTTACTCTAATCAGTGAGTGTCCATCTTGTATAAAACATGGCAACCAGATTCAAGCTGGTGAAATATGATTAGACTTCACCTGATCTAAATTAACTGGATTGGTTATTGGTGCATATATTGATTATTTTCAAGGTGGCATGCCTTGTCTTTATGCTTGCATTAAGACATGAGTCCCTTGCTCACTTTGCCACTGGAGTCAAGCAAGCCCGGCTGAAGACGGCTGTAATGCCAGAAACCGGTCCTGGGAAGCTTGATTCCGGTCCAGGGAAGACATGGCTTGGCAGTTCGGGCTGGACTGTTCCCATGAGGCGCAGGGTCAGACTGATTTGCACATGGCCATGTCTGAACTGGGGTGGCGGAGTGAGCTAAAGAACGGTGATGGATTAAACCCAGATCAGTTGACTGGGGGTGAGTGTTTGTATTGTCAACGCTCCGTCCATCACCACCTTTGGTTTTTCTTTGTTCGCCCTAAGTTGGCAGGGTATGCTCAGACGTGAGTCCCTTGCTCACTTTGCCACTGGAGTCAAGCAAGCCCGGCTGAAGACGGCTGTAATGCCAGAAACCGGTCCTGGGAAGCTTGATTCCGGTCCAGGGAAGACATGGCTTGGCAGTTCGGGCTGGACTGTTCCCATGAGGCGCAGGGTCAGACTGATTTGCATATGGCCATGTCTGAACTGGGGTGGCGGAGTGAGCTAAAGAACGATGATGGATTAAACCCAGATCAGTTGACTGGGGGTGAGTGTTTGTATTGTCAACGCTCCGTCCATCACCACCTTTGGTTTTTCTTTGTTCACCCTAAGTTGGCAGGGTATGCTCAGACGTGAGTCCCTTGCTCACTTTGCCACTGGAGTCAAGCAAGCCCGGCTGAAGACGGCTGTAATGCCAGAAACCGGTCCTGGGAAGCTTGATTCCGGTCCAGGGAAGACATGGCTTGGCAGTTCGGGCTGGACTGTTCCCATGAGGCACAGGGTCAGACTGATTTGCATATGGCCATGTCTGAACTGGGGTGGCGGAGTGAGCTAAAGAACGGTGATGGATTAAACCCAGATCAGTTGACTGGGGGTGAGTGTTTGTATTGTCAACGCTCCGTCCATCACCACCTTTGGTTTTTCTTTGTTCGCCCTAAGTTGGCAGGGTATGCTCAGACGTGAGTCCCTTGCTCACTTTGCCACTGGAGTCAAGCAAGCCCGGCTGAAGACGGCTGTAATGCCAGAAACCGGTCCTGGGAAGCTTGATTCCGGTCCAGGGAAGACATGGCTTGGCAGTTCGGGATGGACTGTTCCCATGAGGCGCAGGGTCAGACTGATTTGCATATGGCCATGTCTGAACTGGGGTGGCGGAGTGAGCTAAAGAACGGTGATGAATTAAACCCAGATCAGTTGACTGGGGGTGAGTGTTTGTATTGTCAACACTCCGTCCATCACCACCTTTGGTTTTTCTTTGCATTAAGAGACCAACACTCATTTTCACACTCATTTTTCTATGGAATAAAATGATTCCACCCTCGCCTACTCTCAACACACGGTCGGGAGCCTAGGTCTTCATAGTCCAAGAATAAAGCTCTGGTGGGAGGGAGGTTGTATATTCGCAGCACCTGGCCCAAGGATCTGGAACTCACAGTCCCCAATTATCTAGGACAGGGTTACCTACTTTACCTTTAGAAAAGACCTAAACATTTCATATTTACTAACCAATTCGATTTAGCTGTGCCACTTCTATTACCTCTGCTTTTAGTTTAATTTTGCACCACCGACATATATTATGTTCAATGAGTTATTTATGGATACTGTCGACTAGTGACAATTGATTTTGTTGTGTGCACTCATAAAGACACTATGGGCCCGATGTAGGTAAATCTTTTTTACCACTTCTTAAATACCGATTCATACCGAATCGGTATATAAGAAGTGGTAAAAAAGAGGAGGGCAGATGTAGGTAATTTTATTTTTATAATTACCGAATCGGAAGGAATCGGTATTTACCGATTCTGTAAAAAAGGTCCCCTACATCTCAATGACCCATTTACCGGTCGGTAACGGCCGAATTCGGCCGTTACCGACCGGTAATGGCCACCTACATCGGGCCCTAAATAACTAAATACGTTATGCTTCGTTTTTGTAAAGCTTCCCTTTGAATTAACATGGCAGAATACCTTGCCTTTTTTCCTTCATAAATTGCTGAAAATGTAGCTACTTGCAGAATACTCTGACATTTGCCCCTGTCATGTTTCACACTCTTGTTTTATTTGTTTATACAAATCCCTTGCTATCCATGGCTTATATGCAGTCAATCACGGTAGGGATCATCATGTATTAACCTTGTTTTTAACAAGGCATTTAATTGATAATCTCTTGTTATTTGATACCCATGTTTATTTTGTCCTCAAAGTCCTCAAACTTCGCATAGTATTTATTCATAAAATGTTGTTTTTATTTTTTATACCACGGTTTCAACAACACTCTAAAATAAATAACAAAGATAAAAATTAAAGATAAAAACATACTATGCAGGGTAAGAAGGCCACAAAGTGGCAACAAGAAAACTAATAATGTCTGAATAAAGATTTCTTAAAGGTTTATAGAAACATCGGCAGGAGGAAAAAGAAATATGAGGTAGAAAATAAACACAGTAAAAAACAATGCAGAAAAAAAGGAAACCGACACTGAATCTACTGCGAGCATTGCTACTAACTGCCTTCATAGAGATAGGGACTTTTTATGTTTTTATTCTAGAGATAGTGAAAAGTGTGGCAATTACAAATATAAGACTAAATGGTCTAAGAGCAGAAGAGTTTAGAAACTTAGGGAATTAAAAAAAGATATAGGAGCAGATATTTGAAATCCTATGAATGAAGACTTCTTTTTCTGGTGGTTCCTACATTACACCTGTGCTTAGGGTTACTAGATGTCCCTGTGACACCCTTTATCAGTCCTGGATTTTCCTTTTGTAATTCATTACTTTCGGCTTTGTTAATGTAATTAGATCCACAAAAATACAAAGCGGGTTACAACTCCCATAGTACTCTATTTTAAAAAATCCTTTAATTATGCCATAACCAAAAAAACATAGCAACATTTAACACTGACAGATCACACAGTTAAAAAATCGATGTTTCATATATAGTGGAGACTGTGCTGACACCTTCACAGTGTGTCAGATTATTCAAGGTCTCTGTAGTCCTTCCAAAGGCCCCATATATTTTCAAATTTCCGTGGGCTACCCCTACTTTTATAAATCGTGCTTCCAGCCTGCATGCACCAATCCATCCAGCCTGCCACTGTGAAAGTGTGGGCACTTCTCTGCTCCCCATTTACAGGCAATGTCCCTTCGGGCTGTGATAAGGGCCACGTTGCAGAACAATAATGTGTATCTAGGGAGAGTTTGGTCCCCTAATACTCCTAGGGCGCCCAGCTTCTGGGTCAAATCCACTGACATCTCTGCAACCATGGAGAGACACCGTCACACCTGTGTCCAGAATGGATAGATGATTGGACAGTCCCAGATGGTGTGTATCAGGGTTCCGTGGTGGCCACAGGCCCGCAGACGCCTATCACTATCGGTCCTACCAATTAGGAGCAATCAAGTTCTCGTCAGGTAAGTGCAATGGATGACATGCAGTTGTACCGGCCAATAGCCAGATTTGATAGGTACCTCACAAGGGTGGCGACATGCCTCCCAGTGGAGGCCGGTATGGTCCAGGGGTGGCGGGGTGGGAGGGTAGGGGGGTGGAGTTGAAAAAAATTCGAATTCACTTACCTGATCTCGCCGCGTCTCTCCTCCCTCTCTCCCACATTGTGTCACTTCCAGGAAGTGCCCAGGCTCCCCACAGCCAATCACAACGCTGGAATGCAGCGTTGTGATTGGTAAATACCCAGGCTCCCCTGAGCCAATCACAATGCTGCAATGCAGGGGCTGAGGGCCTGGGCATGTTCTTCACCCTGCCCAAGACGCGTTGGCCGGCCCAGCTAAAGCGTCATGCGCACTTTAGAGTGCAGCAACCACTCCTCTTCCCCAACTTCAGGGGAGCCAAGCCCAACCCCGCCTGTGACAGGTTTTTCTTTTACACTGCTCCGTGAGCAGTGGGGCAACGCTACTCCGCCCTAGCAGAGGAGCCGTCACTGATGCCTCCCTCAGCCCCAGTCTTCGCCAATCAGAATCCCCAGATATTTCTCCCACTTCACATGGAACGTATCTAGGGAAGGCTGGCAATGAGCTACTAGTGTCTGATATATCAGGGAGATAGCGTGGCTCCACAGTGCGGCCGATAGCAGTCGGATCTCCAGGGGCGCCTGGTTGGGACAACCCCAGAGCGCAGGTTGGACCTGCAATAATGGAAATGTTGAGTTGCCACCAGTACATATTGAGTTTGTAGGGGGGCAGTCCCCCCCGGACTCCACATGTCTCCCAACCTTGAAATCGCAATCATATCCCATTGTTGCCTACATCTGAACCCCTGTTAAGCTTCAGTATGACTGATTCTCAAAATAGGGTCTCTAGTGTTAGCCATCCCTGCCATCCTATTTTGCATGCCTTTTTTCCATATTTGTATCACTAGGTCTGTCAGGGAGGGGTGTCGGAGTGGCCTGCACTCAACATAAAGTGTCTTTTAGTATCGTTGGGCAAAATCAGTCTCCTACCAGCCGTAATACAGGGTTCCTGCTGTGGGGTGAATGACCATTCATTAGCAACCAGCAACTCGGCAGCCCAGTAATACAAACGTTGGACCGGGAGGTCCCCCCATCCCCGTCTCTAGGCAGCGCTTGTAGCGCAATGTGGGAGACCCACCATCCCACAACAAACCTCAACAGGGATCTGGTCACTTATTCCACAGTTTTAAAGGAGTCATCTACTCCCGTAGTACACTTACGTGGTAATGAACACCCCAGGACCATCTTGTATCTCAAACCCATTTTTAACATCCCACACTTGCTGACCCTACTTATCAATACTTAGCTTTCAATTGTTGATAAGGATCAACAGGTAGGTTGAAATACCTAAAAATATAAAAATATAATATTGACTTGGTTGATATTGCTTGTGGCTTGGTACTTGGTTGGTTGATTAACATACCCTATAGAAAAATAGGTATTTCTATATGTGTGTTAGATACCAACAATATTGATAGAGATATTGGTGCATGGCGCTAGACAACAAACATTATTGATAAGCCTATCAAGCCTGGTTCGAGATATCCAATTTAAACACTAATAAAAATAACACATTGGTACGTGGATAAAGATAGCCACAATACTGATAAACCTTTACAATGTGTTGGACAACGGATTGGTGTGTATTGTATTGTATTGTATTGTATTGTATTGTATTGTAAGGGAAGCTTGTAAAGCGCGCTGACACCATGGGTTTCCTGGCGCTGGTTGAGTTAAGATACCCAACAATATAGATAAGCACATATATGTGACGGTAGAAATATCAACAATATTGATAGACATATTAGTGCAAGAACGCAAATAATATTGATAAATCTACATATGTGTGTGTCAAGGGATTCAGACAAAAAAAATCATTACCAAAGAGTAATTAAGACAAAGCCTCAGAATGTGTGATTTGACAGTGCTTAATTTTCAATCAACATGTATTCAGCGTGAGAACCATGCATGCTTATTGAAGTCAGAAATGATAAGCTGCTTGCTTTTTATCTTTTCTGTGTCCTCTACCTCAGAGGCCCGGTCAGGTATTTATATTACTTGAAACAAATCAGTGGAATGTTCCAACTCACTCCTGTCTCCCTGGGCTAAAGTAATAACATCTTCCAAGCAGCGTCTCTTTGTGATATGCCTGCCTGGTCTGGTGATGGATGGGCTCCCTGTAGGAATGCTACATCAGTGAACATTCAAACGATCAATCAAATCTCCATTTGCAGGGCAGATCACTCCTAAAGTAGGGTTATTATTCTATCCCAGCACCTCATGTTATAAAACCAGCGGCGCGTTGAAGCAGTCAAGAGTTGGAAACAGACCATTACAATTAGTCGAAGACTACGAAGAGTCAGGTCACTGTGGAAAAAGGGTGGCACTACCAACCAGAATATAAGATCCTTAAGTATTGCCCGGCGGTGTCGCCTCTTGAACCCACAAAGAAGTTAAACTATTGAAGAGGCAGGCGCTGGAGACTGGAAGGCAGGAAACAAGGTTTTTTATTCTCTCCGGAGGAGAACACAACAAAACGGGCAGAAGGTATCGTTCTGAGGTGCTCTAACTACATTTCTGAGGCCTGGCCTCTTATACACTGTTTTATGACTTTATTGCAGATTACATATTCATGTTAAAACTTTGATGTATGGAGAAGACATTTCCGGAACTCCCCTTTGGGCCCGTTCCCACACGCATTTACAGTTGAAGTCCCCACCCTAGTCACACCAGGTGATGAGTATCGCGCAGCTGGATATTCCGTCGATTCACGGAACGTGGGGGGTTTGATCGGATCTCATGGAGTGGGGGCTTTGATCAACCCGGGGATCCTTTGATGGGGGAAGCTATCTATTGTACGGGGAGGGGCAAGGAATGGTATCGGCAGAGCTGGGTGTCGGCCTGGGAACGGGGAAGACAAACGGGCACACGGGGAAAAAGGGGATTTGCATCTAAGGGCCGGAGATCATGAAAGGGAAGAAGGGAGGTGTCGCGCTGGGAACAGGATGAGGGCCTGGGGCAGAGCAGCGCCGAAGAGGGGTTTATGATTCTAGGCAGGTGCAAGCAGGGGGTTGGTCAGCGTGCAGGTTTAGTGAAGGCGAAGGGCTATGTCAGGGGCCAGCGGCATGCAAAAGGGTTCGTTCTGATCGGGGCATCTTAAAATGGCGGGTGTGCACGACAAAAGTGTGGCATCAGGGGAAGAGGCAAGATGGCGCAGATAATGTTCACCAAAACGTACTAATTTTCAACAGTCCTCCCTTTAACATATTCAAGACATCTTGCTGGTTCATTTTCTACTCGGTTCTATTGTGGTGGGCGTGAGAAAGAAAACGGTAGGAACCCTAGATGAAAAAGAGTTGTAAACAATACATTTTAACATTTCTAGTTTTTAGGAGGTGGACCTACTTGATAAACTTTGATCAATTTGTTTAGCAGGAAAGTCATAAAAATGTAATACAAAAAAACGATTCTGTAGCGAGAGCAGCGAATACATTTCATAACGTGAACTGGTAAGTTACTACATATATCAGATTCGGATTGGAGCATGATCAATACAATGGCGGCTGGGAGAGAAATGAGGCATAGCAGAAACGGTGATTGAGGATGTCAAATGTTCGAAGTTAACGAGTTCTCATTATTCTTTGTTGTCTTTCGTTGGCGCTGAGGAGCACCGGCGGTGGAGCTACAAGTCCAGCTCTATTCTAAGTTCTGCGTTGCAGGGCACGACCCTTTCCTCGCGTTTCTGGTCGGAAAGGTCCTTTTCGCCCTGTGTCCTTTGAGGTGATTGTCAGAAAGTTCAGATGGAAGAAGAGCGTACAAAACAGTCCATAGGGTAGGTCGGAGGAAAAGGGGGATGGAGCAAGGCCAAATTAGGAACAAACTAGGGGAACGAGAGACTTCAGATAGGCGGGCGTGTGACCGAATTCAGAGAGCGGGGACTTGTCGGCAAACACTGGACATCGAGCAGGGGCATCAGGTCGGCCCTTTCTTCTCATGTTGTCGAAAACAGTGCCTCGTCCTGCAGCTCTTTTCTGTCGTGGTCTCGCCTTGGCTAATGTCGCAGGTGTTCCTTAGTCTGCGGTCAGGCCTCGTGCTCCCACATCCGGTCCTTCTCTCCTCCAACAGCAGTACCCTTAAACAAGTTTGAAAAGACAGTCTTTAGAGAATTTGCAGATGAAGATAATCAAAAAGTCTACTTCTCTCCCAGCTCCAGGCAAAGAATGAAAATGCCCGTTATATTAGTGTTCACAACTGGCATATGAATGACCGGTGACGGGCCTGTTGGATTTACTATGACTTTCCTTCACAATTATTTATTACAGTCACGACAGTTCATCGGATGGTGACCCACCTTCGTGAGACGAACCTGGCAAAGATATGCCGTTCTCTAGAGTTTTACATTTACAAAGGGTACTGTGAGTTGTCAACATGGTACTACACAGGCATTTTGCTGAGGGACGAACATAGGCTAAACATTTATTTTCTATCAATGCCTCCTGCTTCTCAACTAAACATTTTCGCTTTCGGCATGGTACAGTGTAATGGTTTTCTTTGCTCCAGTCTAATCTTAACTTTGCAAAACATCATTCTGGTCCCTATGCAGCCTCTCGCGGCCGGATTACTAAATTAGAGAAGACAGGGGTCTCATCGGAAGACACCTAGGGACATAGAAAACTTATGGTAAGGGCGTAAATCGACCCATCTCTCATAACCGGGAATGAGGGGTAGTTTCATAACTCCAATTTGGAGCGGCTGATACAGGGGATGTAACAGGGGTGATCATTTTTCCTGTCTGGGTATTGCGACAATTCGGGGCGGGGAGGGTCGCGTATTCTGAGGTCCTTGTTTTATACCATAGGAGCCGTTGACATGTAGTTCCCTTATTTCGGGCCAGATTAGGGAACCTCTGTCGTCTTACCTGTCCTTTCCCTTACGGCCCAACCTCGGTTCATTGACTTCTAGCGGAAAAGGAGAGGTAATGACATGGTCTCAGGGTGATTGTATTAAAGACAAGTTTTTGTGCAAATACTGACGGTATTTGAAGCCAATTAGGTGGTGCGCTAGGGGTGGCAGTCTGCCAATTTCGGGGCTAATCACTCGGAAGAGTGGGAGTGCAAAAATAGAGGGAGAGAGAGAGAGAGAGAGAGAGAGAGAGAGAGAGAGAGAGAGAGAGAGAGAGAGAGAGAGAGAGAGAGAGAGAGAGAGAGAGAGAGAGAGAGCGCAACGGCAGGCTAAATAGTACACGTGCAACAGAGAGGGTGGCAGTGTATTCAAGAAAGGCTATTTAGTGCATTACACAGTAAAGGGCATTCACGGGTCTGCGTTAGAATCTTGTAATCATGCAGTTTGAGCATTAGACAGGGTAGAGGGGACGTGCCTTGAGAAAAAGGAAAGAAGAAAGGAGGTACCATTTTGTCGCACTTTCTCGCATTCTCGGTCCTTCGACCAGTTGGGTCAACGCCTCAGTCACACACACACATTCTCTCATAGTTTCGCATCATACGTGACATGGGTTCATTCGTCCGGTCTGGTTTAAGGGCGATCACTTTTTATCAGGTTGTGCTAATTTTTTTTTTCGGGTTTGTTCGACACGTGAGTAGTTTGCAGGCGTGCTTAGGCACCACCTTGCGGCGCTAGTCTGCTTCGTGTATTAGACATGGCAAGGCTTCAGATCTTCGCCACACCTCGGCTGTAATCTCTGATGTAACCTGCAGAGGGAGGAAAAAAGGGGGTGGGGGAGACAGCATTCGCGCATATTCAAATACATGGATTCATAAGTCCTTTACTTACCTCTTACTCGTCTTTCCTCCTCGGGGCAGGGTCCCCGGGGATATGGTTTCTGGAGTCGAGGGGGGTAGTGTGTCCATATAGGTCGTGTGCGGGGAAACGTGAAAAGGAAACCAGAGGTGCTTAGTGCGAGGTATCTAGTCAAAGGATGTATCTCACTATCGGGATCCTTAAACCTCTTTCAACGCTGTGGCGTTCTAAGGTTCTTCGGTTCTTGGGTCAGCTCCGTTCCCTGATACCTTGGAACGTTGTACTTTATAACATTTACATTATTTCATTTCACCCTCCTTTTACATTCCCTCATTTGCACCGTTCGTTTTACCCATCCTTGGAAGTCAAGGTCTTCCTCTACGCGAGAGTTCATGGGTCAGTCGCGTACTTCGAAGGCGGAGTGTCGTGTTGTCGATCCGATCCGTCCTCCAGGGCTGGGCAACCATCTTCTTTTAACCTTAAAGAGAGAGCAGAGTAGGGTGCACAGAAAAGAACTTTCCCACCGATCCCACATTTTTTTAAAATAAAGCATGCGATACCCGTCCATAGTTTCAAAAAACTTTATTTTGCAAAATCATTTCAGCACGTGGATTATGAGGGTGCGGTCGTATTTGGCCGGTCGTGGCAATGGCTAAAGTGCGTACAGTGGGGGTGTCGTTTGCAGCAATAAAAACATCGGAAAGTTTTATTCATTCATTTGTAAGAAACTAAAAACGTCTATTAATTGGCTGGGGGTTCGGGGGGGGCATTTATTTTCATAATTTAGAAGCATAATCATAATAGTTGCAATCAGATTTCCTATATGTATACCGTATGTGTGCGTCGTAGATGAGGTTATACATCAGCTATAAAAAAATATAATACATTGTACATTTGTGATCAACATTTGTAACGGGATCCTTTCATACTGTTCGTCGAGTGAGCTCTCCTTGTCTTTTCTAGCCAAGTGTACAAAGGATCATATAAAGTCTCAGAACATCAAGTTTATATTAGTGCGAAGGAACACCACGAGGTGTTCGTAAGTTCCGATTGATACCAGCGCCATCTTGGGCGGGGCCGGCTCAGTCCGGAAGCAGCATCAGGGGGAAATGTTTCCCATTACTGGCAGTTGGACCAGAGTCCTTTTCGGCAGTTCTAGAATTCATGCTAACAGAGGGAGTGGCAATGTCACGTTTATGTCGTTGGCGATCAAGGCAGCCGTCCCTTACCGGAAACCTGCAGAGGCCGAAGGTTCCGCCGGGGACTTTTGTAGGGTCTCCAAGGCTGCGGAGATGCTGTCGGAGATGGGGGCTCGTGCCCCTGTGGGCAAATGTCCGAGTTATATTGCTGGTCAAAGTTACTCTAGTGGCCGGGGCCCGCCTTCCAGCGGACCCAGACGCCACTTTGAGGCCCTACAGGGGCCACTCTCGTCGAGTTTGCAAGAGCGGAAGAGATCCTTCGGAGTGAAAGGAAGAGGTCCCTGTTGTGTGAAAGCGGGACGTTCAGCTGGGGTGCAGCTGTGATGCCCCCACCTGGGGGGGCGAGGGAGACTCGTTCGCGCCGTCTCCTTCTCCCGGTGCACTCCATGCTGTTCTTTTTCATCGCCCCGCATGAAGGTCTCTCCACATCCGGTGTTCCCCAAGTCTTGTGCTCAGTGCTGTGGGAGTATGGCCACCTGTGGCGCGCATTCGGCGCGGCACGAGTATCAGTGCAGTCATTGCAGGTTCGGTGTTCCGAAAATATGGCCACCATTGCACGTTCGGTGCTGCGCAAGTACTGGGGTGCCACCATGGTGTGTTCGGTGCTGTGGAAGTATTGGCACCATCGCCTGACTGGGGGTGTTCGGCGTCGGGCCGGGGGCTGGGAGACCTCCTATCGGTGGAGGTGGGAGAGGCTCGTCCGCGTCGCCTCTCCCTCCCAGCCCAACTTGGACAAATTGTTGTGGAGGTACGTGCAGGACATCCCGCCGTCCAGAGCTGCTGCGGCTGTTACGGAAGGGAAAAGGAAGAGGTGCCTCGTTCTTCTCTGGACATGTGGCGGGACTACTTAAGTCTATCCAGGCCCGTTGCGGCTGGCCGAGGAGACATGTGGCGGGACTACCTACAACTGCCCAGGCTGCTGGCTCCTGCCTCTCCTCCGGCTCCCCCATACGTTAAGATTTCCTGACCAAGAGTTGGCAGCCGGGCCCGCCTTATATGGGTTGCCGTTGGTTGGGCGTAGCCGTAACCCTGCCCTACTTTGGAAGGTTCCAGAATGGGGGGGGGGGCGAATGTTCTGTTTGACTTTCATTTTCTACAGTTTACCGTTATTATTCCTTGTTTGTTGTGCTAAATTAAAAGTTCAAGTTCATCAATGGTCTACGGATTTTGTTTTACCATTTCTTTCTTTCCAGGTTGCTTTTATGTTAAGTTTCTGCTAACAGAGGTTGAGTAACACGGAAACACGTGTAGAGGGATGACGCAGATTCGTACATTACATACACACAAACTCAGACGGGGGACAGTACAAGTACGACATACAAAGACCCAAGACGAATATAAAACAGTTATTGGTCATGATTATCTCTTTCCGTCTGTGAATTTTAAAGCGAGGCTGGGTTCCCGTCTTGACGTTGCCCGACCTAGGAGAACTTGAGCATGCCGCTGAAATTGTCCTGGCGAAATCTGTGCCATCGGGCATAATCAAACGTGGTGGTTCTATCTGGTCTGTCTATGTAAGTCGGGTTCTTCTTTGTCTCGCGCTTTTTCTCGTACTGCCGGTCTGTCGTTCCTGTCGGCCCTTTGCCTTTACTCACGCTCAGTAGAGTCGGGCATTGGGCTTTCCAGTGTCCGACATACCTACAAAAAGCGCATTGGTCTGGCCCTAAGTCTGGTCGTCTTTTGCATAGTGTCGGGGGATAAGTTGTGGGTAGCGGTGTCCTGGGGTTGTCCTGTCGGTATATTTCTCTACTTGGTTTGTCCTCGTCTTTTCTCTGTCGTTGCATAGCCTCTCTGCGCCACATACCGAGACTGTCGAGCATAATTGGCGTTGTCTTATTATTTCGAAGGGCTATTTCTAACGTTTCTATTTTATCAAGGTCAAAGGATCCTGCCAGTGGCCACCGTTTGTCTTGACTTTCTTCGGTATACCTGTGCCACAATTTATTATAGGCTATGGTGACTAATCCATAGTTTATGAACATGTCCTTATTAGGGGTGCCTTCTAGTGGAGCTATATGGTCCACCTCTAATACACGGTCCAGGCTAAACAGGCTACTAATCAGTGGGGAGAAGACAGACATGACGGCTCGTAACGAGGGACTAAAAAGTCAGCACTGCCTATCTTATCACTAGGTGCAAAGACTGGACAGAATATTTCTATTCTACGTTGTTTGCAGGCAGTGAATACCTCATGGATCGAAAATAACAAAAAGACCAATAAATAACAATGGGGAGAATGAGTAGGTCCGCAAAGATCTGCGTTACCTACCCTTTTCACTATCTGCAAAAAGGGTGGTCTCTTCCCTGTTTGCAGACAGGGAATCTCCAGGAAACAATAGTTTTGCGAACAACAGTTCAGTTTCAAGTAATTATTGAGTGGGGGAGAAAAAAATAAGCACGGCTGCTACCCTACCTATCCTCCACTGCTTGCAAAGAGAGAGCCCGTTGTTTCTCCGTTTGCAGACAGTGAATCTCCAAATAAATAAAAAAGAGCAATACTAGTATTTTTAAACAAACAAGCAATCAAGCAATCATTTCGCAACTTGTCGTGATTACACGACCTTACCCGGACCGCATGGACAGTTTCTTGTCTTCCGAATCCAGCGCCCGATCGTCCTCTCTTCTCCGTTATCCTCGCGGCACTCCTGATGGTTCCCAGTCAGGACCGTAGATCACTCGAGAGAGGTCTGTTCGGAACCAGTGAAGTTCGGATGATCGGCTGTCAGACGAGGGTCTATCGGACAGACGCGTTCCCGATCGTTGCAGTCGTTCACTTTGTCGTCAGGACCTCTCCCACTGGATCCATGGGTCGCTGATGGGCCCCACGCTTGGGACGCCAATTGTGGAAAAAGGGTGGCACTACCAACCAGAATATAAGATCCTTAAGTATTGCCCGGCGGTGTCGCCTCTTGAACCCACAAAGAAGTTAAACTATTGAAGAGGCAGGCGCTGGAGACTGGAAGGCAGGAAACAAGGTTTTTTATTCTCTCCGGAGGAGAACACAACAAAACGGGCAGAAGGTATCGTTCTGAGGTGCTCTAACTACATTTCTGAGGCCTGGCCTCTTATACACTGTTTTATGACTTTATTGCAGATTGCATATTCATGTTAAAACTTTGATGTATGGAGAAGACATTTCCGGAACTCCCCTTTGGGCCCGTTCCCACACGCATTTACAGTTGAAGTCCCCACCCTAGTCACACCAGGTGATGAGTATCGCTCAGCTGGATATTCCGTCGATTCACGGAACGTGGGGGGTTTGATCGGATCTCATGGAGTGGGGGCTTTGATCAACCCGGGGATCCTTTGATGGGGGAAGCTATCTATTGTACGGGGAGGGGCAAGGAATGGTATCGGCAGAGCTGGGTGTCGGCCTGGGAACGGGGAAGACAAACGGGCACACGGGGAAAAAGGGGATTTGCATCTAAGGGCCGGAGATCATGAAAGGGAAGAAGGGAGGTGTCGCGCTGGGAACAGGATGAGGGCCTGGGGCAGAGCAGCGCCGAAGAGGGGTTTATGATTCTAGGCAGGTGCAAGCAGGGGGTTGGTCAGCGTGCAGGTTTAGTGAAGGCGAAGGGCTATGTCAGGGGCCAGCGGCATGCAAAAGGGTTCGTTCTGATCGGGGCATCTTAAAATGGCGGGTGTGCACGACAAAAGTGTGGCATCAGGGGAAGAGGCAAGATGGCGCAGATAATGTTCACCAAAACGTACTAATTTTCAACATCACATAGACCGTGCTGAAATACATGCAAGTGTAGAGCTTCTCCTACGCCTAAAGATGAGGCTTGTCCACCTGTAAACAACTACGAGTACATCCATAGGAAGTGTGAGTTTAGATTTCCCTCCACAAAAAACATATTTGTCATCAAGTGAAAGGCATGAGCATAGAATGGTGGTAATTTACGTTGTCCTGATTTGCAAAATGCTGTCTTTTAGACAGTTAGGGTGCAACTAACAGCCAGAGCTGCCGACTTTGGAACTGGGGATTCAGGTTTGAGTCGCAGCGCCGGTTCAACAGCCTGTGATTCTTGGCAAATCACTCTCTGGTTTCTTGGCACTAGTTTAAACATAGTTCAGTCAACCAGATAAGGTTAGCTAAGAATTGGATGTCCTGGGTAGGATCTGTTTATGTATACTGTTTTGGCAAAATGAGTTTTTTTTACAACCGTTCTTGACTTGTGGAATAAAGGAGGCCTTTGTATGAAGCAGAATCCTCAGATTCTTTACTTTGTCTGAAGGTAGCAAAACCAAACTAAGATGGTCGGGAAGTCAAGAGACAATATTCATAGCTTCCCTTTGGGACCGAGCATTAGGAGTTATGTTTTGGGTTGGATCAGCTGAACATAGTTCGTAGTCATCTAAACCATTTGTCACCCCGAGTGAGACGGGTATGCCCAGACGTGAGTCCGGTGCTCTCCATGCCACTGGAATCAAGCTATCCAGGCTGATGAGGGGTGAAACCCCGAAACCAGTCCTAGGATGCTTATTTCCAGTCTAGGTAGGACCTGGCCTGGCAGCTCGGGCTGGATTGTTCCCATTGGGCGCAGGGTCAAGACTGATTTGCATATGGCTGGGTTCAAACTGGAATGGCATGGTGAGCAATAAAACGATGGATTTAGGCCCAAATCTCGGTACTGGGCTGAATGTATGACATTATTCTGCATACTGTCCATCAATTGTTCTTTTTGCATTTGTCACCCCCAGTGGGACGGATATGCCCAGACGTCGGTCCCGTGCTATCCATGCCACTGGAGTCAAGCTATCCTGGCTGATATGGGATGAAGCCCGAAACCGGTCCTAAGTTGCTTGCTTCCAGTCCAGGGAGGACCTGGCCTGGCAGTTCGGGCTGGACTGTTCCCATTGGGCGCAGGGTCAAAACTGATTTGCATATGGCTAGATTCAAACTGGAATGGCATGGTGAGCAAAAAAGAGATGGATGTAGGCCCAAATCTCTGTACTGGGTAAATGTTTGACATTGTTCTGCATTCTGTCCATCAATTGTTCTTTTTGCATTTGTCACCCCGAGTGGGATGGGTATGCCCAGTCCTGGGTCCCGTGCTCTCCATGCCACTGGAGTCAAGCTATCCTGGCTGATGAGGGATGAAACCCCGAAACCGGTCCTAGGATGCTTGTTTCCAGTACAGGGAGGACCTGGCTTGGCAGTTGGGGCTGAAGTGTTTCTTTGGGCGCAGGGTCAAACTGATTTGCATATGGCTAGGTTCAAACTGGTATGGCATGGTGAGCAAAAAAACGATGGATTTAGACCTAGATCTCTGTACTGGGGTGAATGTATGACATTGTTCTGCATTCTGTCCAGCAATTGTTCTTTTTGCATTTAAACCAGTACGTCACAGAGTAGACGCTCCAGAGCTACACATGGTTGTAAGTCTTGGAGGACAGAATATAGATCTTGGTGTCATCCGCATATAATAAAAGAGACAGTGATGATCTCTCACCATAGGAGAATAGTGATTAAATACTTCACTTCCAACATAGTGCTAGGCCTATACAATGCTATTTTAGGTCGATATTTTGCATATCAGTTGAGTAACATACAAACACTCTGGTTTGTTATCACTGACTGTGCTACAACTTCAGTGACTGCTGGAGGCTCAGTGATTGTGCTGTGGTCCCAGTATCCTTGCCACAGGGTCAGTGTCTCTGACATACTATATTGACCTCAATAAATCAAATAATAAGTGTGTTATGGGTCTGGCTTTCTATTGTCCTTACGATATCACTTTGTGCAATAAACAAGGGATAACCAGAGCATGATACTATAGGTCTTATTTAGAGTTTGGTGGATGGGTTACCCCATCACAAACGTGGCAGATATCCTGTCCGCCATATGATAAGTGCATTATAGCAGGAGGGATTTGTAATATGGCAGGCAGGATATCCACCATATTTGTGGCAGAGAATCCTGTTCGCCAAATTTTAAATAAGGTCTTAAGTCATACAATTGCCATATTTTCATACACGACTAGCTGCTGGAGCTTTTCAATCAGAATATTTGAAAGAGGGATCCATGCTGGAACCCTCACTTCAGCTGGTAAATCCAGGGAGGTCTTGGTTGTTTTGCTGTTGGCCAAGGTAAGGTTCTATGGACTGACAGCTCTTGCTACAAAGGTTCAAAAAGTGGGCTGGAATCTCTATCTACAATTGAATGTATATGATGCTTCCTCTTCTATGTTCGACTATGGTCCACTGAATCTTCATGCCAAAGTGATTCTGCAGAGGGTCCATCTCACAAATTAATCATGTTTTTCAAGAGATCTCAGGTCCCACCACAATGGCTTAAACAGGACTCACACAGAGTCGGGGAGATTCAAATTAAGTGAACCTGTGTTCATATCTGATCCCATTGAACTGTCAGTCCATAGAACCTTACCTTGGCCAACAGCAAAACAACCAAGGCCTCCCTGTAGTTCCCCATTGCCTACTCTTGAAAATGCTCTTACAAACATTCACAGAGGGGAAGGGATCCTTGGGGACCCCTTCCCATTTGCGAATGTCTTACCACCTACTTGAAGTAGGTGGTAATATGCGAATGTTTTGCGACCGCATTCATGGTCACAAAACATTCATGAGTACTGTTAGGATTCGCTATTTGGCAGGGACGCCCTAAACATGCCCCTTCCAAATAGCGAATCGCATACCAATTTTGCGATTCGGTAACAGGTTACCGACCGAATCGCAAAATTGGGTTGGATGCATCGCCTTGCTCTGTGGCTCTAAATCCACGTAGGTGACCCAGAAAAATCAGAAGCCTGAGCACGCTGATGTTTCCCAGATCTAGAGTGAGTAGCTCATCCACTCTAGATGTTTCTTCGAATTCTAGCACTTGTAGTTCTTATTTTGCAATGGGATAACCCCACCTCCAAGTTTCAGAATTAGGGTGACCAGATGACCTGGATTTCCCAGGACAGGCCCAGTTTTCAGAGGACTGTGTTGGAGCCCCGACGCTTTTCTCAATTTTAAATACATGTCTTGGTTTTTTGGACAAAGGTGAAGTCATTCTTCAAAGAAGAATTGTAAAGCAGTGGCGTAACAAAGGGCCCCGCAGAGTGGGGTGCCCCCGAGCTCCAGGGGGCCCCCTCAGAACAGTACCTTGGTATGAGCACTCCTGAGTGAGGCCCAAAGGGGAGCCCTCTGTGTACTTTGCAAGGGGTAGGGGTTCCTCCTGTTGTAAAGTATGCAATTCTTTTGGAAGGTGCCTCTAAGATTGCAATAATGTAAGTAATGTATCTGTTTATTTCAGGCAGCACAGGAGGAAATCGGCTGCCCACTCTCAGCACAGGGGAGGCAGAAAGGGGAGAAGTCCTGCCTGTCATAGCTAATGCTACATAAATGCAGCCCTGTAAATTCATATTTATAAGACTACGCAAAAACCGGGATAGGCCAGTAAGACTAAAGGTTTTAGTCCTTCTTTTATGTCTGACCTGTCACGGTTTTTGCTTCTCAATATCTTATCACTCTATCCACAATGCAACCTGATAATGTGGACTGGATGGGCTACTCACACATGTTCCTGGGTAAGTAAATAGTTCTAGGATGCAACGCCTTTAATGTGTACTTTCGTTTACAAATCCCCATGGCCTCCCTCACTGGATAGCCAAACATGTTCCTACTGGACTCTAGGTTTTGTTTGTACCACATGGAAGTTGGGATTTTGGTCGATTTCTCTGTGGTAGTGCAGAATTTATTTCAGCTTTCACTATTGCAAAATGCTAACAACATAAAATCTCTCTACAGGAGGCCTATCCCCATGATACCTGCCCTCCTCTGAGCACGACAGCCAATCACGTGCCTGCCGCAGGAGCTCCACATATCCATCCTCTGCTCCTGCCAATAGGAATCCAGAATACTCCTGTCCTCCTGTTCCAACAGCATTTGGAGTTGGGAAGAGAAATGCTCTCGTGCCTGTGAGAGCCCGCGCGGCCGGAAATCCATCGCGGCCCCCGTGCTTGTCAACTCTTCGACATGTGTCTCGTAAAACAAATTGAGAGCTTTAAATCTCCCGGACAGAAATCAATACCAGGAGAGGTAAAGAATAGAGGGCACGTCGGAAGGCGCGGATTTATCTGCCCGGGGATTACTTTTATTGCGTTGACTGATAAATCTTTAAGTGGCCGCAGCAGTGCATTATCCGCCTGCGCGGGAGTACTGTGGGGTGTGGGGTTGTGAAGGCCGCAGCAGTATCCCGTGTGTATCCTGTGGCCTGCGTGTGCAGGGATGCTGGGGTGCAGGGTAGCATGTTTAGGGCCAGGGCTTTCATTTAACGAATCAGCGCGCGCAGGGGGTGGCAGTCATCTTTGCTATATTTAAAGCTATCACTTGAGAGATGTATTAGTGGGCTGTTATGTTCGCTCCTCTGGTGATTACCTATTTATGAATTTTTATGGAATAAGTAGGGCGACAGATCCCAGAATGCAAAGCAAAATCACAAGCTGGAACAGTTTATTCAAGCATGGAAGTAGGGAATCTCTATATATTTGAACAAAACTAAATATATATAAAGCTTGCCACTGCATGGCCCTTAAAAGGCAAAACTCTGGGACGAGATGCTGAAACTAAAAACCTGCAAGATGTTCTTAGATTTTAACCGAAGGCACTACGTGCAATTAGCAAGCTTCGATAAGCTATAGACAGACAATCAGACACATACAGCATAACATACCTATACTCAGGGCTTTAAGTGGGGGGACGGAGGGGGGCTGAGCCCACCCCAGCTTTTTTGGGGGGGCCTCGAAAGGAGGCTCTATTTTCTGGCCTCAAAGGTCAAAGGTATGATGAGCAGACATGCCGGTTTTTGTTTGGTGTTACTAGTGTGGGTAACATGTCTTGACAGTGAAATACTGCCAATTTCGTTTTTCACTATTGAAAGGCTACCTTGCCCATAGGATAACATGGGGAATGCTGTGTGACATGTTTACCTGCATATCTTCCCATAACGGCAAGATAGACTTATGGAATGTGGTATCCCTGAACTCAGAATTTAATAACACATCCTTTAGTGAAGATGGTTTTTAAATTCTAAGTTTGGAAATAGCACTTTTAGAAAATGGCTATTTTCCTGTTCAACCTTTCTGTGTGCCTCTGCCTGGTTGTGTATTGACTGTCTGGTTTGTGAGTGACCGGGACTGGGGGCGGCTCCAGGAGGCAAGGCTGAATAGAGCCATCTGCATGTAGAGGGGTGGGAGGAGTAGCACCTGGGTCTCAATAGGGTTGTGCCTTCCTGCCACAATGCTGGCTCCACCTCCTGTGGTGCGTCTGATGGCCCTGGCCCACACTCACAAAGGAAGAAAAGGTGCACTGGCAGAGTGCACCCAGAACTGGTTTAGATTGGGTCCAGGACCCCTCACACAAGAAGAACAAAGACATGGGTATAAAAAGAGGTCTGGAGCCCCAGTAAAAATAGATTAGGAAACTTTGTGATCAAGAAGGAATCCGTGCTGAGTGTCTGAGAGCTGACCTACAGTTGCTGTGATTGCTGAGGGAAGCTGTGTGTCTGCTGTGTGCTGTGTCCCCCTAACTTGAAGAGGAGTTGTGCTGTGTGCTTTGCCCGTTTGAAGCCTGCCTGTCTCCAAGGGCCTAAGAAGAGCTGGGAACTCAGGGATACAAAAGTTTTCCAGCACCCACCCTTCCAGCTGCTGTGTGGGTCTCTGCGCTGTGCCTTCGTGAAGCTGCCCCCCTGTGAGATCTGTCTCGGTGTGCTCATCGGCACACATCTGGGGCATAAGGTCGGAGTCCTGCTCTGCCTCAAACGTGATCTGCCCCAGGATCGAGTCCCTTGCGCTCTCAGTGTGCGGATTAACGCACCACTGAGGAACTTTGAAGCGCCTGCTTTGCCCCAGAGCGCTGTGTGCGCATTGACTCCACCTCCGCCCCTCGAGCTGTGTTGTGTGCCCGAGGCTGGGTTCGCCGCTCTGAGAAGGAGCCTTGAATACACCCTGCCAGTATTCACCACCACCGGCCCGGGATCGTCATCTTGGAGCCGCACTCGTATTGGTCACAGCAACGAGGATTTCCCCCAGCGGAGCTACGTTGTTTGTGGGTATCGCGCTCAATTGTCATAGGAACCAAGCTATACCTGTCTGATGAGACCTAAGTACGTTCTGCTGACCCCATCTAGTTACACATTAGTTGCCCCAACTAATCCATTGTAGTGTAAGAAGAAGGTGTTTTACAGTTGTGATATATATGAAAACGCTACTTTGAGTGATTCTGTGACTCCACGAGTGCAGTCGGGGCATTTTTGAAAAACATCTGTCACATTCGTTTTGAAATAACATTTCACACGTGTTCAGAGTTTCAGCTGCCAGCAAGAGATACTACTCAATCTTTTAGACTTTTCAAAGATTTCGGTGGAAAGAAAACCTCTGAAGCATTAAAAAAGTTAGTAATTTGCATGGAAACCCTGCCAGCAAGTAATGCGGATTGCGAGAGAGGTTTCAGCGCAATGAACTGAATTGCTAGTCCAACAAGGGCCTCTCTTCTTGTAGAGACCATTTCTTCATGCGTATGGGTAAAACTCAATGGTCCTCCATTTGAAACATTTGACGCAAAGCTGTATGTAAAGAGTTGGCTGGCAAAAGGAAGAAGGTCTGCTGAAGAAGATTGTTGTGAGAAACCCCAGCAAAATAGGCACAGTGAATATCTCAAGGGTTTTGGGAAATCCTGCAATACATTTCTAAGTAATGTAAATCATTTTTAAATGTTTTTTTTTTTAAAGTGTTTGGTATTTTATGGCTTATACTTAATAAATATACTTTTTTGCCTATTTTATTATCCTTTGCTGGATGCGACTTCATGATTTTCTTAAGCACAAAATGCTAGTTATCTTGATTTGGACCACGCCCCTACTCGGATAGGCCACACCCCTTTAAGACATTTGCCACGCCCCTTTTAGAGCACCCCCAGGTTTTTTTCCCACTTAAAGCCCTGCCTATACTTCTGAAGACCCGCCATTGAATGTAATGAAGTGTGTAATTACTGTTGTAACTCCATGCGAGCTCTGATAGTAGGGTAGGTTATATAGTGCAATGAAGCACGTCTAACGGCACTTAAATTTTTTTTTATACACTCGATCGAAAGTATCCAAACATCCCTGGGACCGATCTTCATAACGCACGGGCCCTCACATAGATAGTGTTTGCCTGGTTCTGTCAAGGTAAACTCACGCTATGAGGACCAAGCCAATCCCCCCAATGTGTGTATTCATTCTCTCTCTCTCTCTCTCTCTCTCTCTCTCTCTCTCCCTCTCTCTTTTTCATACAATGTGTTTTCCAGTGGCGTAGCTAGCTGTTGTGCCGCCTGTGACGGTCACTGGGTTTGCTGCCCAGCGGGGGTGGTCCCTGCAGTATGAAGAGATTAAAAGCCTTGAAAGTTTTGAAAACTGAAATTAGAGCTTTGAAATACTTGAGGCTGGTGTGACTGTAATCCGCCCCAAACCGTAGTGTTGGTTTGATGTTCTTCATAAGGTCAAGTTAACTGTGGCCTTGTACCGTCTGATGTGATTCACTCTTCCTTGTGCCAATGATCTACGAAGGATTACAACTGGCTGATTATGGTCATGGCAGGTAAACAAACATTGATGAAGTGAAGAGGGGTGGCACCCACACAAACTTAGATGGTATCAATTTAGGATATAGGTGCTTTGCTGGGTTTCCTTGTTTGGTGATAAAGAGTGCCTCACTGTGGTATTTATTGTCCTGTAGGTCCTGTTGAAGCCCCTATATTTTCTACTTGGATGATCACCTCCTAGTAAACCTCCTCATCACGGAAATGAAAGGTTAGCAATGTGGGTTGATAGGGTGACCACCTCACTCCATGTCATTATACGCCATACGTTGAGTTACTATCTCCCCCAGCTCAGCCGACTGTGCGGCGCTGCTCAGCACCTGCTGGTCAGAGGTAGTGAAATGGATGATCCTCAGTTGTCCCTAGCTTAACACTGGTAAAACCGAGGCTCTCATCCTCAGTAAACAGCCTTCTATTTGGTCGATGGCTCGGTGGCCTGATACGCTCGGCCCCCTTCCTGTTCCCAAGTCCAAAGTAAAAAACACAGGCATCTGGTTTGACTCAAAACTATCCTTTGACAAGCAAATCAGGAGCCTAGCGAGACAATGCTCTGGGATCTTAAAATACATGCAAAAATCCTTGCCTTCTTGCCTGACGCAGCTAGGAAGACAGTGGTCCAGTCTTTTATCGTGTCCAGTCCGTAGTATTGTACTCTACTAGCTCAGGCACTACATGTGAGACTCCAGCAGGTGCAGAACTTTGCAGCACGCCTGCTACTTAATCTGCCTAGACGGTCCCCCTCACCTCCTGCTCTAGCTAAATTGAATTGGCTTCCCCTGAAAGAACGGGTCTCATTTAAAGCCTTCTGCTCTTAACATAGAATCCTCAATGGTAGATGGCCCAGCTACCCGTATTCTCTGGTTACATCCTACTCCCCTAAAGAAAACTGATATCAGCTGATGCCTTCCGAGCATCCACTCCAGAATCAAAAGAACTCATATCGGAGGATACTCTGTCAGCTTTCTGACAGCTAACATTATTATTATTATTAGCACTGTCTTCAGTCCTGTACTTACCACCTACAAAGCCTTGATTTCAGGAGTGAAGAACCGGAATAACCCACTTACTGGGTCTCGGCGGCGGGGGAACTGCCCAAGCCTTCCATACCCTTCATACGTAGTAAAAGGAGACACAGGAGCCTTCGTCTGCTGGAGGAACCCAGATTTATTCAAATAGCCCGGGCTATGGAACAGAGTCCCAAGCTCGTCAGAAACAAGACAGAGGAGGCTGCTGCTTTACTCCGCAGCTTACTGTTACGATCGCGGCTACGCGAACTACATTACCCGGCATGCTCCGGGAGAGAACTACTACTCCCATGATCCTTCGCGACGCGACGCATTCTCGTGAGGATGGTTATAAAGAGAATGGCGGCCAGAGGAGGGGTGTCGGGAATTCCGGTCCAGTTGCTCGTTTGTTTCCTTGGTCTTTGTTCATGTACGGTAAGGGTGCTTGCACCACTAATGACTTGCAGCGTTGCGCTGTGAGTCGCTTGGAAGTCCGATTTGGCTTTGGTAGCCGGTGGTAACGTTGGTTCGCGTTACCAAACCTTTAGTTACTTTTGGGAACACTTCTGGGATTTGTTTCGGTTGGAATTTCGGCCAACGGTGGTGGTGTTATAGAGATATCAGACACTAGATAGCATTCCTAGCTGAATGGTTCCTTTTGTCTTGTTTTGGATTACTACTGGAAATACCAGCTAAGAGTTATTAGCTGGAATTGGGAACTCTCTGAGACCAGTACAGTTTTGTGGATATCATTGGACCGTGTGCAAAGGCTATTTTGCATATCTTTGTTTTAGGTAGTAACTGTGTAATTGAATCTTCTATTAACAGGGGTTCAGGAGGTGTGGCTACACTCTTCCCCTGTAATGTTTATTGGATTCAGTTATTGGGTATGTTACATTATCATGTGGATTAAGTGTTGCAAATGAACACTCAATCTCTGTGTGCCAGGTATTACATATGTTTTGTATTTTGTATCTTTTATTAGTTACACCATATCAACCCCTACGCAGCCTCTACACATCCACAAGACATTATTCTTCTTTTACAGGTATAGATAGTATAGTCACTTGATATACATTGTGCTAGTTACAGTACAGGACTCTGGTCTTATGATTGTGTTTTGTTCCTGTCTTTCAGATCTCCCTTCCTGCTGTCCCCTTCCTTTCCTTCCCTGTTCTTATTTATTATCCCCTCACTTAATCTTGTCAATGTTCTGTGCCATCACGGCTATTCAGACATTGGCTAGATTTAGAGGTGGGCTTACCATTCGACAAACCGATCCTGAGGACTAATAACTTAACACTTACAAGCCTTTTATACTTTTTCATTGCAGTCTTTTGGCTGTTAGTTCATTGTTCAATCAGGGCAGTGTTTGTAGTTGATAACCAGATCCACACAACATTCGTAGATGGTGATCTGGTTAAGGCTTGGTACACAAATCATTGTTCACTTGGCTTGATCAAGGCTCAGTCTTTCAGTTCATTGTTCAATCACCTTGATCAAAGCCCGGTCTTTCAAGTCATTGTTTAATCACCCCGATCAAGGCCCAGCAGTCAGACCATTGTCCAGATAACCTGATCACGGTATCAAGGATGTTTACCAGGCTGGGAGCAGGAGATGGAAAACAAATCATTTACTCAGGGTGTGAGTGTCTCGTGGCTTTCAGTTCAACTGCAAAGAACAGAGGGGTTGGGTGTGTGACAGTTCCTGGGTAGAAATGCAGGCTGCAAGATGGCTGTTGTCCTGTTAGTTAGTTTTTCCTCAGGCATCAGCAGAAACGACCAGGTGGGTTGTGTGGAAGTGTTTGACACGAGATGTCAATGAAAAAGCACTGGAGTCCCGGTACAAATGATGCCGATCAGAAGAACACTTTTCCTCAGACCCTCCCTTTGCCATTGAGTGGCAAATACTTTAAGAAATGTCAATGTTCATAAGGCCATTGGTTTCTTGTTGGAGCATCATCATCATATTGGTGTTGTGAATGTTAGAGGGTGGAGGCTTGATGGTCTGGGCACACATCGTACAGAGCACTGGCAGACACTGAAAGCACAAACAGAAGGAGACCAGGACAGTTACTCCCAAGGCAAGGAAGATGAGGATCTTCCACCCCCACTGGGAAAGGAGGCCCCAGATCCAGCCTGTGAGGGACCAGTTGCCTTCATCCAGTTAAATTTTGGAATAAAGGTGATGCAGACGTTGCATGGCATCTTACACTGTAGATGCGTTGTCGGGGATGTACACGCAGCAGCTGGAGCTGATCAATTTACACACACCACCGTGATCGGCAAGGATGATATCTAAGACCATTCTGTTCTGAAGCGTTATGAGGCGGTCCACCTGCAGCTCTGCAGTGATGTTGGAGAGGACACCAGCTGTTACTGTGATGGTGGATTCAAGGACCCTGGTCAGTCCTCGTACAGCCCGACTGTTGGCCATGGGGCCCCAGAAAGGAAGGAAACCTATAAAGAAGTACCCGGTTTCCTGGCCTGCTGTATCCTCGGCTGATATGACGCCCCTATGTGAGCGGCGCAGAGCGTCCTTCATTGACAGGTGGTAACCTCCATGGGTGGAATACGTTGGTGGAAGGAGGAAGGCCAGATAGCAGGCACCAGACCAGTTATGGGGGAGCCAAGTGTAGGCGGCAGTGCCACAGATGAAATAGGTGTTGGGGGATGCCACCAGCTTCGGAGGAGATGTAGAGTTTAAAGTTTTTGTGATATCACACGTACTGGTACCAACTTTCTCAGTCCCTAGGCCATGAATGCAGACACGGCCTTGCACATTTATGACATTCACAGTGTCTCGTTCATCAGGCAGTATCCTTCTTGTGCGGAATCTGGAAAATGTTAGTCGATTAGTTGAGTTGAATACTACCATCTCACGAGTTCATCTGGTGATAGTAGAGTTGTGGATGAGCTGGTCGGGCAAAAAGGAGCATTGGCATGGCCGGATCTGTTCCGCCAGAAGTCATCCCGAAATTTTCCAAGGGCAGAATTGGCAGTACCATTGACAGTGTAGGCCTCCTGCATCAATATCCACCATGCAAGACAAGACCCAGAGATGGAAAAGGGGTAGGGAAAGAATGGGACAGGGTGTATCATGGAATGTGGCATCAGTCCTCACACCCAGCAGTTGGAAGAGTTCATGATCAGCTGGTGATCATGCAACATTTGGATGAAGGTGTTGTTGAAGAATTCTGCACGGCGGGGTAACTCATGGGCTGGTAACGTGTAATACTGGTGAGGTAACAGGATGGTAGATTAGTAACAGCCAACCAAGGATAGACAGGATGAGGGAGACAAACAGCGTCACCATGGTGACCATGAAGCATTTACTATGTCGGAGGTTGATATCGTGTTTCTGGATTCGGGTAATTTGGACGGCAACCATTGTGCTAAGCCAGGGACCTCTAGTGGCTGTCTGTGATTGGTGGTTGCATCACTGGGCGCAGGTGCCAAGGGCCCTTATGGCTTACCTTAGTCTGACACACCAGCACTACTCTCAGCCGGGGAAGATCACAGCCTTACAGCCTACAGGTACTTGGCGAAGTCAAGGGCAAACCTTCCCCCGGAGGCGTAAGTTGTATCGGTCGGAAGTAGGGACAGTATGGTCGGGAAACAATTGTTCTTGGTGTTGAGCAGTGTTAGGGGGGTTCCACCCTTCCTTTCAGTACGCTGTCACTCTCTGCTTCCGTAGATGTAAAATGCAGTCTGGCATCACTGAATGGGACAAACGTCGGGACTGTTTCTGTTTCTGAGTCTCCTAGTCCTTCCCTCACCCACTGATCATAGGGGAGGGGCAGAGGCACACGCCTGCAGTGCGATGAATGCACCCAATTCTTCCGACCTTCGACTTTCACGGCGGTGCGGGTGGCTAGTAACACCTGACGGGGTTGTGTCTAGCTGGGCTCGAGGCTCTTAGTCCGTTGAAAATTCCGGATCAGGACCCAGTCACCAGGTTGGATAACGTGTCCTTGGCCCTCGCTTTTGTCAGGTATGGCCTCATGCACCTGGTGGTAAAGAGTACGAAAGGTATTAGTCAGACTGTACAGATAATCAGTTAATACAGGGTATTCGACATCAGACAGTTTCTTAGGCCGCGGGACACCCCATACATTGGCAGGTCTCCCGAATACAATTTCATCGGGAGACAGCCCTATTCTGGTGTGGGCCATTGTTCTTGTGGACAGTAGGGCTAAGAGCAGAGCATCAACCCAAGTGATGCCTGTCTCGGCTACTATTTGGCCATTTTAGTTTTTAGGATGCTATTGTACACCTCCACTAGACATGCTGACTGGGGGTGGTTAGCTGCATGAACTTTTGGTTTTTTACCCAATGCTGTACAGACATATTCCATATTTTGGGCTGTAAAGTGTGTCCCATTGTCACTCCAGACCAAGCGGGGCATACCGAATCAAGGGAGGTACTCTTTTAATAGTACTTTGGCGATAGTGATAGCGGTGCAATCTTTGACGGGGTAGACCTCCACCCATCGGCTGAATGTACAGACCACAACTATGACTTATTTCAAATTGTTACATCGGTCCATCTGGATGTAATCCATTTGGAGGACTTCAAATGGGAAGGTAGGAGGAGAGAACCCTCCCTTAGGAGTAACTGTGCCTTTTCCTGGGTTATACATTAGGCAAATCATGCATGTATTAACCAGTTTGTAAGCATATGCTGGTATCTTAGAGTTGTACCATGTAGGTTCCAACAGTTTACATATCCCTTTTGCACTGATGTGAGCAGGAGCATGGGCCATCGTAACTACTGGTAGCACGTGACTGTCAGGTAACATCCATTGTCTTTCCATAGTCGTACGGACCCAACAACCACCAATTCCCTCCTTTGCTAATAGCTCCTTCCACACCCTTAGTTCATCAGGAGTAGTATGGGACTGAATATCAATTACACTCTGTACTGTGTTTTCAACCATGCCCTCGTCTGCCACCCACCTAGTGGGACCTCCTACATACATTCCTTCCCTTTTTCTAAGAGCTGTTTGTCTGGCCGTCTGGTCAGCCAGGGCATTGCCTTTCCCAACATCATCTGTCACTTTCTTGTGGGCCTTACATTTTATAATGGCCACCTTTCTGGGGAGTGTCAGGGAGTCTAACAGTCGGTGAATTAGGGGGCCATGTTGAATTTTGGTCCCATGGGAAGTAAGGAAATTTGTTTCTTTCCACAACCTCCCGAAGTTGTGGGCCACCCCGAAGGAATATTGGTTGTCAGTATAAATATTTACCTTCATCCCTTTGCTTAACTCACAAGCTCTAGTGAG
Organism: Lissotriton helveticus; assembly: GCF_964261635.1. Taxonomy (NCBI): domain Eukaryota; kingdom Metazoa; phylum Chordata; class Amphibia; order Caudata; family Salamandridae; genus Lissotriton; species Lissotriton helveticus. The sequence continues at coordinate 129,456,923 of NC_136061.1, read as the reverse complement.
GGCACTAATTCTGCTGCTTGAGCAGAGCACTGTTAATCTGAGCTGTTTCTACTACTCGCCCTAATGTTGTGAGGGCGTAGGCGGCTGAGGTGTTACCATCTGACCCTCTGAGACATGATCTGTGCACATACAGTGTACCTTCTGGTTCTGCTATCGGGGTATCCTGTTAGTCAACCCGTCCCTTCGTCTCTCCCTCTGTCCTTAATATGCAGTCAAGCGTGCATCTTGAGTATCCAGTGGGAGTAATGTGGTGGGGTTTAGTACAGTGCATCTTTTGATGTTAATGTGGCTGGCAAAGAGTGTCAGTTCATATCCTGTGAGTCGTGCGCTAGTGAGGTACTGTGTCTTGGTGTTATTAAGGAGGATATCTACAGAATGGGGGACCATCAGAGTCAGGGGGGAGTTCATAACGATCCCCGCCTCTCTGACAGACCATGAAGGCGGGCGCAGCGGTCGCCCTTAGGCATCCTGGGAGAGCCTTTGCAATAGGTTCTAAGGTGGCTGAAAAATAGGCTCATGGCCGATGGTGACCTCCGAACATCTGGGTCAAGACAGCGCATGAACAGCCGTCTGTCTCATGTACAAAAAGAAAAAAGTGTTTGTTATAATCAGGAGTCCCGAGGACTGGAGCAATACACTGAGCCTTTTTTAAATCTTGGAAGGCCTGCCCATGCTCTATAGTCCAAGGAAAGGAACTATCTGATATGTCTTTAGTGGTGAGGGCAAGAAGAGGTTTGACCAGGGCCAAACAATTGGAAATCCACTGTCTACAGTATAAGGTTAGGCCTATGAAGGCTCGCACCTGCTTTTGTGTTCGTGGGTCCGTCATAGCATTGATAATGGCTACACAATCAGCGGTGAGCTGCCTTCCCTCCTTAGATATGAGATGACCTAAATAGGTCACCTTCTCTTGACAAAACTGAAGCTTTTTCAAAGAGACTTTGTAATTATGGAGGGCAAGGTGGCGTTACAAACAGAAAGTAGCTTCTTTACATGCTGGGGCAGAATTTGCAGCAATGAGGAGGTCATCTACATATTGTAATAGTGTGGAATTATCAGGGAGTTCCAAGGAATCTAGTTCACTTTTTAGGGCTTGACTATAGGTATTGGAGCTCTTGGTGAAACCTTGAGGGGCGCGGCAGAATCTAAAGTTCCGCCCACCAAGGGAGAAACCAAAAAAATGTCTGCTGTCAGGATGTATAGGAATGCGGAAAAAAGCATTCTTCAGGTCTATGACAGAAAAGTGCGTGGCGTCCGAAGGGACCATCGTTAAGAGGGCTGTAATGTCGGAGACAACAGGATATTGGGAGATTATTTTGTGAAGGGCTCTCAGGTCAATCACAAATCTGTATATTTTAGGGGAGAGAGCCTCTCCATTGGTCTTTTTAAGAACGGGAATAATGGAACTGTTACAGATATTGCCACGTGTCTCCTCCACTACGCCCTTGTCCATTAATTCAGATTTTATTGTTAAAAGCGCCATTTCTCTTTCCGCGGGCAGTTGATACTGGAGAAGTGCACCTGGCTGGATGCGTACCACATGAGGGGATATGTTGAGACACCCTACATCAGTGTCTGATGATGCCCAGAGGGAGGAAGGTAAAGACTGCAATTATGGTGGGAGGGGACCGGACAGGTACATATAGGAAGCTGTGGTGGGAGAAATTGTTAGGGATACACCTTGGGGACTACATGATATGGTCACATACAGAGCTTTCAGTAAATCCATGCCTAACAAGTTTTCACTGCAACCTGTAGTATAAGAACCAAGGGAGCATCAACATGTGCAGGGCCAATATCGAGAGGAAGGGGTTCAGAGACAGGGCTCGTCACAGGTGTTCCTGCAAAACCCACGGAGACATTCATATTGCCAGAAAGGGGTGCCTCCGGAACTGACAGACATGCAATAGAAGACCTGGTGGCCCCAGTATCCAAAAGGAAAGTCTGATCGTTCCCCACAACTGACATTTGAACATACGGACCCCTTTGATCTACTGGAATTTGCACTCTGGTAATACCCCTTTCCTGGCTGTCCTATGCTTGGTAGGACCTTGTCTCATCAACTTCATCATAATAATCATTGTAATAAGTGTGTGTTGCTTCGTACCCATCAAACCTTTTGGCTGGGCGCTGCCGGATGGGGGTGTCATCCCAGGGCCTACGTTCTTTATCCTGTGGATGGGGTGGGCTATGGTCCCTAGTCGGCCTCCCCTCCTTGGGAGCGCAAGGCCGAGTCTTCCCTGTTCAGATGTTTTCACCGAACACAGGACACTCATCTATCCAGTAGCTGTACCCCTTACAATAAGCACACTGATCTGTTTGGAGGGCTCCCGTACGTTGAGGGCTAGAGGGGGTAGACTGGCGAACCCTCGGAGGGAGTTGGGGTTGAGGTCTGAAATTCCCGCGGGCATCGGGACCTCGGGGAGGGTAAGCCTGCTGCAGAAGTGCCTTAGTCTTAAGATCCCTAACCTTCTTACTTTAATTGTCTCTTTCCTTCATCTCCCTATTCTCGTGATATTGTGCCATAGCCAAGATACCAGTCATAGTTTGAGCAGACCACGTACTTTCAACTTTCTTAAGCCTGGCGGAGATCTCAGGAAGCAAGTTGCTGACAAACTTATCGACAAACACTGGGCCGGAAACTGGGGTCCAAGGATCCAAATCATAGTCCCTTGTATTCTGTCTCAAAACGGGTAAAGAAGTCAGCCACATTCTCATCTTTTCGCTGCCTACAGGCGTTTATTTTATCCCAGTTAATGACAGTTTCCGGCAAAAGTGTTTTCATAAACGTCATTATTTTACCGGGCAAAGTCAGGATGGCAGCTTCTGGTTTAGTCCCTCCTACCCTTGCTTCTTCCATAGCCTCTAGGTCAGTCCATTTACCTCCCTGAAGAACCGGGCCTTTGGGCCTGGCGGCGCAGGGCACGCCTGAAATGTTCGAGTTCACCTGCCTTGTTGCACAGAGACACGGAATACTCTGCTGGCGTAGAAAACCAAGTTTATTCGCTCCAGCTAAGCACAGTTGTCCAAGAAGTACATCAAGTAGGTTCTCAAGAGACTGCCACTTTACTCACAAGCTTTTATAGTCAACATACATCTGTGCAAACATACACCCAATGCACAAAGTTTTAGCCAATCAGAAGAGTTTGAAAACAAGGTGTTGTGCAACCAGAATGCTCTCTGCTTGCATGTCGTGTGTTATCCAGCCCCCAAAGTTAATCAATACTGGTACCCAGGGTTCAGTGTTGCAAATGGCAGGACATGTCTGTATGCTTCAAAAGAAAGGTTGTGAAATAGGAAAACACAAGGACAGAATAGCGAAGGCCAAAAGATAAGATACGGCAAGAGAAGAATACTAAAGGCTAACAGATAGTTGATACAGGGATTAGGTAGTCCAGACAAGGATTAGTTACGCCGGCTGGTGTCTGAGATTGATTTCAAAACAAGGACAGAGGGGGTTTTTGACACGTTGTAGTCCAAAAGGGCAGAGACACTTCGTGAATCAAGCAGCCTGTGTAAAGGCAACACAAAATGGCGGTGAATGTAAAATGGAGTCGAAATTAAAGAACCTCATCCCAACGCTACTTCATGGTCAGTATGTCGAATTTTGTCCCAAATTTCAGGGGGGACAACTGTACCTAAGAAGTAAATCTATATCCTCAAGAACGAGAGTACCTGCAGATAGAATCAGACCTAATTCTCTGTAAAAGGCAGCCGGATTCTTCCGGGGATCTGGTAATTGTCCTTTTAACTGCATTACTTCTGACCTTTTCCAAGGAACATGAACCTAAAGCCTCAACAGCCCCTTGGCCATTATTTTGGGCATCGGTAAGTGCGTTAACAAAGACAGGGGCCGCCTCTCTCATTGGCATAGCTGTTTCTAGAGGGGTGCTGGGAAAAGCGGTCATATCACGGTAAGCCATTACAGCAGACATAGTGCCAAACATCCCCACTCCCTGAACATCGCCTCTTTTTATTTGCGACCTAAGGTCCATTAATCAGGTGGGTGTCTGCATAAGTGCATTCTCAAATCTTTGCATGACCAGGGTACACATGTATTCAGTGGTCTGTTCCATAATCGCCCACTGGGAAAAGGTGGACCATATTTCTTGAAAGGCATAAATATTCCCGTTATTTATCTAACATTCACACTTGCCTCTGTAGGTAATTTTCTCGAAGGGACGAAAAGCTGACTGCAGAGCGCAAGGAGGCCAGTCGGGGGGAATTCAACAATTTATATAAATCCAGCTTAACTGTAGCCCATGGGGAAGCAGGAAAAGGGCGTGTAGGGGTAAAGCCGCAGGGGTTGGGCGGATGGAGACTTGTTGTCATTCCCGCAGCGAGGACATGGTTAGCGGGCGTGGTCGGTGTCATAGGAAAAATCGGGAGGGATGGTGTGACAGAGGGGCAGGAGTGGGCGGTGGCGGGGGGACATACGGGATGTGAGGCGTCAGGGCAGGGTGCATTGGGGCATATGCAGGAGGGCTTTCTAGCATGGAATCAAGCAAGGAATCACCTCCTTCTCCCTCTTCCATATGGCCCTTTCCTTTCTCCTCACAAGCTAGATAACATTTTTGTACCCAGGCCCCATGCTCCCTATCTGCTATTTCTACTGATTTTGTCATTTGATGTTGCAAATTTTTTCTGGCATGGTCGGCCATTGACATACGTTCCTGTTTTCTTTCTTGAGCCTTCTGCTTTCTAGCTCTCTTTTCTATCTCTTTCCTCGAAAATCGGACAGATTCAAACATAGACGGGCGCGTTTTTCTTTTCATTAATTGTTCCTCTAAGTTGGCGAGAACTTGGGAATTAAAGGGAGCCATAAAGTGGCCACTGTAATTCCGCATTACTTTGTTTCGTATATTTTACCCAGATTGAGGAACACATTATGGCAGAAGGGCCATGTTTAACATACATCGTATGGCCAGGGGTCCCTTCTGGAGGAAGCGGACAGACCGCCTCCAGCTGGGAGTCCTGCGTACACATACAACAACATAATCTCTTGAACTTGAGCTGAATCCGATTTTAACCAAACCTTTTTGTCACTGTAAATAACGATTTGATAACTGCACCGTGTACCTTGTATTTTAAACCTCGCGCTGCAAACGAAAGTAGGTAACAGCGCGCACTTGAAAGCTTTTATTTCCCGCCGTGTGATTGACTGATAATTACACTGGGTAGTAACTGTGGTGAAATAGAATACTTGTTGTGCCATTTGTTGCCCCTGAAACCCTGGTCCACCGCAAGCATTAAGCTTGTTTGAGTGGAGGGTGACAGGCGGGACCTTCTTCCGGGTTTTATCCCGGTGCAGGCACCGATTGGACGAATGCTGTAGAGGCGGAGCTGAATACGAGCCCGTCCTCTACAAAAGCCCAATGTCCCCTAAAATGCGCAGCGGTGACGCGCAGCATCAGCGCCGCATTCACGCCGAAGACACGCCAAAGACTAGCCCGTCTGGGCCCGTCCGGGACGGGACGGGGCTCGGGGCAGAGGGCTATGTCTCACTCTCAAAGCCACCACAAAGTTGGACGTCAGCTCAGCTCAAAGCATTACGCCCCAAGAAGCATGTCGGCTGTACCTTGCTTGAAATTCCACACACTGGTAAGGCTGTCTGCCCTAACTGCAGTTTATCACTATCTTCCTTTCAACCATACCCTCCGCGTAGATCCAGAGTTAGGAAGGATCAAAAACAATGCTCCCCCACCAAGGAAGTATTTACATTTTACTATATAAATTGCCGATCCTTGCCCAAACATAAATTGGACATTTTTAACCTACTGCTAGAGAATAAACCTAGCGCATTGTTCCTTACTGAGACCTTCCTGATACATATGCGATTCTTAGACAGGACAGAACCCGGAAAACCGGGGGTGGACTTGCAGTTATTTACGATAAAACACTCACATGTTCACTTGAGACGCTACAGATCTCAGACTGTGAATCCACACTTTTTAAACTCTGTTTGAATCCTAATTTTACATTTTCAGGCTCCTTAATTTACCGGCCTCCTGGGAATGGCACCAAATGGGCTTCCGAATTAGCAGACCATATCACCCCTCCTTTATTGGCCTGTAAAAACTTCTCTATTATTGGAGACTTAAATCTACATTTAGAGGATCTATCTAACACCGCCGGTGTGAATTTACTGGAAGATCTGTCAGCATTAGGTATTAATCTCATTAATTCTGGACCCACCCATAAGGCTGGCCACCTGCTCGATCCAATACTTTCTAATCTCCCAGAACTTATCTGGCAGGACAATACCCCGGTCTGCTGGTCCGACCATTATTTAATTAAATTTAATTTGAAACCACCTGCCAACTCCCTCTCTCATACGATACTCCAGGTCTCATACAGAAAAAATTGGAAAAAACTAGACATCTCAAAACTTAACAGGGCACTCAGTACGAATGTACCTAATAAAATCCAAGACATGGAAGGCATTGCAACTGCCACTCAACAATGGCTCACCAAAGCGACTGAGTCTTGTCTGCCGATCTCAAACACTAAGAGAAACAGACACCGCCCTCCGGTCCCTTGGTTTAACGACTCCCTTAAAGAGGAAAAAACCAAATGCAAGGTACTAGAAAGATTATGGCGTAAAGACTTTGCTCCGGACAAGAAAAAACGATATCAAATTGCCAGAAATACATATCATAATGCATGTAAGAAAGCACGCGCTGTGTACGTTTCTAAAACCATCAAAGAAGCTGTGAATAAACCTAAAACATTATTCAATATGGTGAAAGATCTAGCGGGAGCTCAAACCATAGCCCCGGCCCGTCCATTGAATGAAAAGCAATGTCAGGACCTCGCCCAATTCTTTTATGATAAAATAGAGAAATTAATCATTGGAATAGACAGGAACCAAGTTGATACTACCACAAAACAAGACCTGGAGAATACCCCCACTATTAATCAAACCCTACAACATTGGCCGCCGATAACAATTGATACCCTTCAATCCATTATGAAGACTATCAAATCCGGCTCTCCGCAGGATCCTATTCCTATGAATATCATGAAAGAGCTAGACTCCCCCTCTCTTGAAATTATTGTTGATACTTTAAATTCTTCTTTGGAGCTCGCTGAAGTACCCAGCCTTTGGAAACATGCTATAGTGACCCCTCTCCTACCAACAGCAGACCCTGATGTATTAGCTAACTATAGACCCATATCTCTTCTCCCAGCTTTTTCTAAATGTCTGGAGAGACATGTACTTTCTGCCCTCACCATATTCGCGGAAGAAAATTCCCTTCTCCATCCAACCCAATCGGGCTTCCGAGCGGGTTTCTCTACAGAAACCGCTCTGCTGGGAGTCTCTGAATCCATCCGGAAACATCTTGACGACGGTCAAACGGTTGCGCTTATTCTATTAGATTTAAGCGCAGCCTTTGATACTGTGTCACATAAAAAGCTGCTCATCACGCTAGAGAATAATGGAGTTCAAGGCAACGCCTTGAAATGGATCAAATCCTTCTTGGACCAACGGACCTTCCAGATAGCTTCATCCATGGCATGCTCTGAATCTTTCAAATCCCCTCATGGAGTACCACAGGGATCAATACTGAGCCCTCTTTTTTCAATCTTTATCTAATACCCCTGGTGGATTTAGCCGAAAAATCTGGGTTGACATTCATGACGTACGCGGACGATTCTCAGATCATCTTCAGGCTATCAGAATCTCACCCATCATCTCCGTCTCTGCTCAAACAAGGTCTCCAGAACATCTCCAACTGGATGAATAGGAACCAGCTGAAATTAAACGGAGAAAAGACGGAGATTCTTTTAATGGGTAAACAGCCCGATCTATGGAACGCCTCACATTGGCCTTCTCAGATAGGAAATCTTCCAACACCAGTTTCTCATGCCAGGAATCTGGGGGTAATCCTGGACAACTCGTTATCCATGAAACAACAGGTCAGCAAAGTGGTTGGACTCTGCTTCACCATCCTAAGATGGCTCAAGAAGATATTATGGATGCTGCCCATCTCTATGCAGAAAACAGTAGTCAATGCCTTAGTTACATCCCGGCTTGACTACGGGAACATTCTATATCTAGGTGCCAACAAAGGAACAATAAAGAGACTCCAGATGACACAAAATGCAGCTGCCCGGACTCTTTGTCAAATACCTAAAAATACCCATGTGTCCCCTTACTTGCGCAAACTTCACTGGCTCAAAGTGGAAAATCGCATTAGATTTAAGACCCTAAACTATATGTTTAAACTAAAAGCAGGCACTGCACCCAAATACCTACATTTGTCCCCAACATTGAGAAATTTCAACATACGGATAAAATATAGACAGAGTCAATCTATATTTTTAGAAAGACATGTCCAGCCGGACAGTGGTCTCTCAGAGATTTTACTCAAGATTTTCGTATTCAAAATACATAAAGATACCTTCCAACAATCAACCTATGTGGACCACAAGCCTGTGTCCAGTACTCACAGAGCAGGTACAAAGGGTTGATGTAGATTTCAGAGTTAGAAAAATCTCATCTCTTCATACCCTTTAACATTCCGATTGAAGAGAAGAATGCCATCTCCACCTTGAAAAACAACAATCAGCTAGTAATTAAACCTGCTGACAAGGGCGGTGGGATTGTCTTACAAGATATTGAGAATTATAAAGAAGAACTATTACGTCAGGTTTCCAATACCGATCATTATTGCAGGTTGCCTTGTAACCCTACAAAGGAACTGCAGACTCTGATCACGGACGCAATGTCTAAAGGTATCCTTAGCCAGCATGAATATAACTTCCTCAACACCTCCAATCCCAGAATACCAGTTATTTACACGCTACCAAAAATCCACAAAAGATTGGAAAACCCCCCAGGCAGACCTATTGTTTCTGGCTGTGGGTCAGTTTTAGAACCTCTGGGCCAGTATGTCAACCATTTCTTGAGGGACTTTGTACCAACAACTCAGTGCTATATAAGAGATAGTATGCATATGATAAACATCATAGAAAACCATGCTTATAACCCTGAAACTGAGACCCTGTGTACATTAGACGTCGAGTCTTTGTACACCAATATACCCCAGAGAGACTCACTGTTGGTGATGGAGAGCATCCTTAACAGACGGCCTAACCCCCACAGAGTTCCCACTATATTTATTATTCAACTCTTAGAAATCTGTCTTACCCAAAATTTCTTTATGTACGATTCACAGTATTACCAACAAGTGCGGGGTACATCTATGGGGGCTGTTTTTGCCCCCACCCTAGCGATTCTGTATATGGACTGGCTGGAGACGAACACTATCTTGTCCCCAGCAAACCCCTTCTACCAGGGAATAAAAAATGGTAAGAGATATATAGACGACATTTTCTTGATCTGGGGTGGCACTATCCCTGAACTTGATGGTTTCCTGCACTGGCTTAACCACAATTGTAATGGCCTTACTTTCACGAGTACCCACAACCGAAGTAATATCTCCTTTCTTGATTTAAATATTCAACATCATGAGGGCATCCTATACACCTCCCTTTTCCGTAAACCTACGGAGAGAAACACGTTGTTACGTTATGACAGCTGTCACCCCAGGGCCCTGAGGGATAGTCTGCCATATTCCCAGTTCCTAAGGCTGCGAAGAAATTGTTTCAAAAAGGAAGATTATTTTTGTGAGGCCAATATACTGTCAGGTAAACTCCAGTCCAGAGGGTACCCACGGCGCTTAATTAAGAACTCTATGAAGAGAGCTTGGTACTGCCCACGCGAAACCCTCCTTGAACCTAAACCTAAACAAGTAACCGAAAAATTGGTATGTGTTACTACCTACTCCCCAATTTCTAGCCGGGTCAGACAATGTGTTAAAAAAAACTGGCACATTCTAAACTCGGGTGTACTGAATTGGGATACTCCCATGTTTGCCTTTAAGAATAACAAAAATCTAAAGGACCAATTGGTGAGGGCAGCATTACCCTCTGTGAGAAATGTAACCCTTTACGATCACTGGCAATTACCCCCACTCCGTGGGCATGCCCGCTGTGGGTCATGTGTTGTCTGTGAGTTTTCAATTGATGGCAAGGAATTTGTGTACAACAATGTAAGAAATACACTGAAAACATTTACCAACTGTAACAGTCAGAACATTGTGTATGCCATCCTCTGCCCCTGCAACTTGATATACGTGGGCCAAACCAAGCAGAAGGTCAAGCTGAGGATTTCTCAACATCGAAGCCGTATCAGGTGTAAAACACCCAACGCCCCCTTGGTAGAGCATTTCCTGGAGAAAGGACACTCGGAGAATGATATCCGCTGGACTGTGATCTCACAGATCATCATCTCACCCAGGGGTGGTGATCTGACACGCCTCTTGAATAGGGAGGAACTCAGATGGATTTTGAAGACTGATAGCCTTAACTCTGGGCTTAACCTTCAAGATGAATGGACTGCACTCGTTTGAGTCTTGGTGCTGTTTGAAGTCAGACATTATTCTCATTTTTCTGTTGTAAATACCAGACTGTTTCTGTTGTACATATGGTTCTTAATTGCAATGTCTCTTTAAACATGTTAATTTTCTAGTAATAGGTGCCAGTCCCTAGCCCTACTCGTAATTCACTGTTAATACGGTTTTAACTGCACGAATCACAGGCATTCTGGCCAGCACGTCATCTTCCCTCACGTCATCGCCTCACTCACTGTCCCAAGATGGCGCGGATGGGAGCCCGTCATTGATTTCTATGCCCTCCCGTGGGACCAATCAGCAGCTTACATACTGCCTGCAAGAGCATTCCGCTCTGTGCACGCCAGGAGGAGGCTACCCAGACCGACTAACCCGGTAAGCTGATCCCCGTACCCTCCCTGATTGTGAATTATTATTATTATTGTTCATAACGCAATAGGGTAACCCGTTCCACTTCCACCAGGTACCCTGGCAGCCGACGGACTTCACTTGATCCCACGGCTCTCGCCACCCGAATATGGTAAGTGAGATACTCCCAGTCTGGAGTCTCCCGCGCATTTGCCGTTATTATTACGGAACTGATCACCGTATGTTTTTCGCCTTTAGGGTGAACGTGTGCCATCCTGTTACCGGAGGAGCAAGCCTCTATACTATGAGGTTCCTCGGTAAGCATTGGTCCCCGTCTTTCTTGACTCCCGCCGTCCACTCCGCACAATTTCGCATGATTTCTCACCAACACGTATCTCTTTACAGATAGCAACTGCTTTCGCATTATGAGTGGTCACTCCTTCACTGCGAGATACTTCCCCTTCAGTCCTTGCAGTGTGGGGCCTGCGACACGACGGGTTAGATTAAATCCCTTCCGACCTCACTGGACACCTTCACTATCGCGGCAACTGTACCTAGTATGAGTCGTCACTCCTTCACTGCAAGATACTTCCCATTCAGTTCTTGCTGGTTGGGTCCTGCAACACGACGGGCTCCATTGAATAAATCCCCACTGGACACCCTCACTATCGTGGCTACTGTACCTTCGCCCTGATCACGGTCTTGACCCTATGATTTTATGCACCGATCACCATCATTCACGTATCTGACTGGTACTGCGTCGCTCACCGGTCTGAATCAAGCCACTGGTCTGTCACAACCTCTTTTATTATGCTAACGCTGTTTCTGTACTTAATGCAGATATTTCCTTTTTTCCCCTCTTTAGGCAATTAGAGGCTTAAATTACCTTAAGGCTTTTCATTGTAATTATCCTGATGATGGTCCCTGAGATTTTATAAGGGTCCGAAACGCCGTCGACTTTAAAATGCACTGGAACTAAAATTGTGATTAATACTTAATGTCAAGTGCATGACTGTAATACTCTGTACAATTGTATTGTTGATAAGAGTACTGTGTTTTTGCCTTACAAAGCCCTTCTTCGCTGTCTACATCAACCCTTTGTACCTGCTCTGTGAGTACTGGACACAGGCTTGTGGTCCACATAGGTTGATTGTTGGAAGGTATCTTTATGTATTTTGAATACGAAAATCTTGAGTAAAATCTCTGAGAGACCACTGTCCGGCTGGACATGTCTTTCTAAAAATATAGATTGACTCTGTCTATATTTTATCCGTATGTTGAAATTTCTCAATGTTGGGGACCGATGTTGTTGTAAAAAGTATGCTCCCCATGGTCCCTGCTTACTTATATTGGGGTCCCTTGTTGTTGTTAAATTACCCAAATACCTTCAGGCATTAGTGCACCCCTACATCCCTAAAAGAAACTTACGGTCACTCTCAGCTGTGTGCCCAGATTCAAGCTTGCCAGAATGGGAGGGAGATCTTTTGCCTATCAGGGTCCTTCCATGTGGAACACACTACCTATCCACATACGCAAAGAAGAGAGTTACTCTAAGTTCAGGAAAGAAATAAAAACCTGGCTGTTCGATCAATAACTCTGAATGGCTTATGACGTGTCACCCTCTTTTCTTTGCAGTGTCCTCTGGCGCCGGGAAACCCTTTTTGGGTAGCTGTTGCGCCTTACAAGTTTATAAAATAAAATAAAATATAATAAAATAAACTTACTACTGACTGGCATGCTTAAAAAAACGGGTATCAGACACCAGCGGGTTTTTAAAAATCACCTTGCTTGCTTGGCTTTTGCAAAAGTCAATAACAGCAGAATTATACAGAACAAACACGAGCGGGTTTTTAAAAACTCACCCCGCTTGCTTGGCTTTGGCAAAAGTCAATAACAGTTTGGCTTTTGCGAAAGTCAATAACAGAATCATACAGACTTGGAGGGTGATCAGTCCACCCTTACCTTACAATGGTAGTTCTCTTCTGCAGACGTAGGGCTGTGTCAAGCTCCATAAATTATTTGCTAGGGACTCCAGCGAGAACGCGGTCAAGTGGCCCAGAGCGGGTGGGAAGGAACAGCGGGCGAGTCGTTCGGCTTACCGGATTGCAAGAATCCTTCGGGTAGGGTACCTCCGTCGGAGTCTCTCCGTGCACCCCCTCACATCCACCGGGCCTGACCTTCGTGCTCGTGGAGTCCCTGTTCAGGCGCTATTTGAAGAACCAGAATAACCTACTTACTGGGTCTCGGCGGCGGGGGACCGCCCAAGCCTTCCATACCCTTCATACGTAGTAAAAGGAGACACTGGAGCCTTCGTCTGCAGGAGGAACCCAGATTTATTCAAATAGCCGGGGCTATGGAACAGAGCCCCAAGCTTGTCAGAAACAAGACAGAGGAGGCTGCCGCTTTACTCCGCAGCTTACAAGCCTTTTATACTTTTTCATTGCAGTCTTTTGGCTGTTAGTTCATGGTTCAATCAGGGCAGTGTTTGCTGTTGATAACCAGATCCAGACGACGTTTGTAGATGGTGACCTGGTCAAGGCTTGGTACACAAATCATTGTTCACTTGGCTTGATCAAGGCTCAGTCTTTCAGGTCATTGTTCAATCACCTTGATCAAAGCCCGGTCTTTCAAGTCATTGTTTAATCACCCTGAACAAGGCCCAGCAGTCAGACCATTGTCCAGATAACCAGATCACAGTGTCATGGATGTTTACCAGGCTGGGAGCAGGAGATGGAAAACAAATAATTTACTCAGGGTGTGAGTGTCTCATGGCTTTCAGTTGAACTGCAAAGAACAGGGGGGTTGGGTGTGCGACAGTTCCTGGGCAGAAATGCAGGCTGCAAGATGGCTGTTGTCAGTTAGTTAGTTTTTCCTCAGGCATCAGCAGAAACGACCAGGTGGGTCGTGTGGAAGTGTTTGACATGAGATGGCAATGAAAAAGCAATGCAGTCCCTGTACAAATGATGCCGATCAGAAGAACACTTTTCCTCAGGAAAATAAACAAACTACATTACTCAGAACACATTAGGCTATCACACAAAGACCAGGTCGAGAAAAAGTGGCTGCTGTGAGTTTGAGAGAAGTGTGATTGGTCACCCTATTTATTGACTCGGGCTAGCCGCATTGTGGTGATGCGCATTTGGCTTCCTTAAAGGTGCAGCTAAAGTGCTTGTCAGTTGAGCATAACAGATGGTCAAGGCGTTGTCTATAAAATAATAGCTACCTGGATTACACATTTTTTTAAAATTCTTTTTATTATATAAACAGGCTCCATACAATCGCACAAAAGACATCAGCCTTAGGACGGTGATACAGATAGGACAATGCTACATAGCATAACACATCTTCAAATAAGCTTGCATTGGTAGATCAAGCCCCCACTAGCGCCCCCCCATCCCGACAGCCAACCCGCTAGTTACCCCCTCCGTGGATCTCTGCACCGTGAGCATACCTGCAGGTACTATGATGATACTGTATCCTCTGCCGCCTCGCTCCATCCTCCCATCCCACCCCACCTCCCATCCGTCTCAGTGTGTGGAGTAACTGGCAATTTCTCCCTCATAACTAATTAGACCCAGACATGTCTTGGGTATTTACCAGCTCCCCTCTATATTGCCTCCATGCCGCCCACACCTTCTCCCACTTTTTAGGGCATCCCCTACTTTTATAAATGACTCTCTGGCACCAATCCAGGTCCCTCTCCCAGTCTTCCACTGTTGGTATCACCTCACTCCCCCATAGTCTCGCTATGTTCCGCTTTGCAACCATGCTAGCTAACGCTAACCAGATCTTGTCACCTTTTGACCATGTGATATCACTCGTGACTCCCAATAAGTGCCAACAAGCCTCCAAGGGGACTCCCGACCCTACTACCTCCCCCATGATGTCAGATAATCTGGACCAGTAAGCCCTGACCTTGGTACAGTCCCATAATATATTAAAAAAACGGGCCTTACTCCCCACAGCCCCTCAGACAGAACCTCGAATCGGCATAGCCGATTCTAAACTGCGTCGTGCGTGAGGTGTAGGAGCGATTCAGAATACGGAGCTGGATGAGTCGAAACCTTGCTCGAATCGCTACCTCACGCGGGCCTTGTAGTGCCTCCCTCCAGTCGTCGTCATCCAATAGCCCTACGTCCGATTCCCACTTTTCCCTCAGGGGACCTAGGGGATCAGCCAAGTTGTTAATCGGTATTTTATTCGTCAGGGAAATTGCTTTGTCTACCATTGGATCCATCAACAGCCTGCCCTCCAGAGGGGCGTATTCCGGGAGTTGTTCCCCGGCCTAGATTACACATTTATTAAACAATATTGACTCCCTAAATCTTTATGGGAAAATACTAACCTATATTTCTCCTTTTGGCAGAGTCTGATCTGGAACAGAGCCTGATAAGAAACACTAGGCCTGCCATTCCAAGAAGGATTAGGTTACAGCTGAAAGGAGGACTGATACTTCCCAAAAGTGGTCACAGAGTAAATACAAAGCCCTACAAAGGACCAAAACACCTACCACTGAGAAATACAGGAACATGTACTAAAACATAACACACACAAGCTCAAATATTGATGACAGGCCAGATACCCGACCAGTCTACCATTACATTGTTATGGAGGCCGATGCATATCTTCCAATCTTCCCCAAAAAGTTTAAAAGTGAACTGAGGTGAGTCCTGAAAAGTGATAATTGGGTGTAAGAGGTACTTGCAGAGCCACGGGTAGTTTCATCAGATTTATACAGAGGTGCAGTAGATTCAACAATAAAGAGAATCTACCATGGAATTGACTCTTGGCACTCTTACACTTGACATTGTATCTTCACGGAAACAGAAGGGACTTTCCCAACACATTGCAGTGTGGTTTTTGTTTATATAACCCATTGTGTGCCACACTGCGAATTTGAACATACGTTAGTGCAAGAACACCAGAAAAGAGATGGGTGGGGATGTAAACAGAACATATGTGTTCTACAACTTGAACTTACACTCCCCAATGAATTTCGTTTGGTTGATGGACATACCTGCCAGCATTGGTCTGCTGGCCTGTAGGTTGGTACAGCTTGATGTCTGATTGTAGAAATCCTGGATAACACAGAAAATTACCCTTGAGTCCTAATTCCAGTGCCGGGGATCAAATCATCTCTATTCAAAATAAATAACTACTACAAGACTCAGTCTTGGAAATGGCTCTATTCTATGTTGTTGCATCCATGTATCTTTAAGATGCTCTCTGAACCACTGTTTCTCTCACTGGACATTGTAGCTATGCTGGAAATCCCAATCCATTCTGCGTGGCTTTTAGCCCATCCCCTAACTTCATTTTGTTCCTAGACAGTACTTCAACTTCAACTTCAAAACGACTTTATTTCGATTCATAACGAATCATAAAAAGCACGTAGACATGAAATACATAATTAAGGGGTACAGTTACAACGGATTGCAGTCACTGTTAAAATAGAACAATTAAAATATTTACAAAATTTTAAAAAATGCAGAAATTTTTCAATAATTCCATCGGGTATTGTCAAAAACTGATAAGTTATTTATTTCCAGAACGTTTTTTAAGACTAAAAGCAGCTACCAAGAAGTTAGCGACACTAAACATAAATAGTGGTGAATCTAACTTTTTTAAGTAAAATAGGGCAGGCTTGATTTGGACGAACCCCTTGTTCTTAAGCAATGGAACAATATACTTTTTCCTGGGCAAATCATATATACCACAGAAGAACATAAAACGAGCAGTGTCCTGCAGAGAAAAACCATCACATTTGCAGGCCGCTAAGTCCTCTGGCTTGGCCCATGCCTTCGAGTCATTTAACAGCAAGTGAATCTGGTTAAATCTTAGTTTGGTTAATAACCAGCGATGTAATGGAATAGACACTACTGTTAAATAAGTTTCAATGGCCGGTGTAGTTTTGGAAATATAGTGCTCCCTCACAGTGGGTTTCGCAAGCTCACAGCTCTCCCGCTCCATTTCTCTCACTTTAGAAAAAGTCACTTTGAACCATTCCAGGTCATTCTTAACGATGCAGTCTGGTTTATGGAAAAGATCTGGGCGGCCCAGGGAAGTTAGTGTTTTTTTAATATATGCTAGCCACGGGATATTTTTCATATTGTCCAGAAGTAGGCAGTCTCTCATAATTGTGTGGTTCAGAGTTAAGTTGGAGTTCAGCCATGTTTTTAACCACATCAAGATAGGGGATTGTTTAATGATGTCACTGATATACCCCTGGCCTAGTTCCATATGGACAGAAAAAGTGGCTGTAGATTGAGGTAATCCTAGTAGCATACGTAAGAATCTGTTTTCTTCCATCTGTATTGATTCTATATTTTTGGAATAACCCCAGATGGAAGCCCCGTATCTTACTACTGAGATTGATTTCGCTCTGTAGAGTGCCAGCATTGCTTCCGTGGGCTTACCTCCCAGACGTTTTGAGAAGCCGACAATGGCGGCTACTGTTCTTTTCATGGCATTGGTTTTGACAGATATTTGAGATGCCCACGTGCCCTTATCGTCGTATACTACCCCCAGGTAGGTAAAAGTTCTCACATTGGAAATAGGAGTATTAGCACAGTAGAAGGTCTTCATGTCCTTATTTTTTCTGCCACCTACAGCCATAACATGGGACTTGTCTGTATTGATTTTTAAATCAAGGGAGGTCATAAAGGCATCGAAGGATGTCAATAGTCTTTGTAGCCCAAGAGGAGTACGTGCCACGAGCACCGCGTCGTCCGCGTAAAGGAGGACCGGAGTGGTCAGTCCACCAAAACGCGGGACGTCGAGTGTTGCCAGCTCCAATGTGGATTCAAGGTGGTTAATATAGAGTGTAAATAACTTTATGGGAAAGTACTAACCTATATTTCTCCTTTTGGCAGAGTCTGATCTGGAACAGAGCCTGATAAGGAACACTAGGCCTGCCATTCCAAGAAGGATTAGGTTACAGCTGAAAGGAGGACTGATGGTCACAGAGTAAATACAAAGCCCTACAAAGGACCAAAACACCTACCACTGAGAAATACAGGAACATGTACTAAAACATAACACACACAAGCTCAAATATTGATGACAGGCCAGGTACCCGACCAGTCTACCATTACATTGTTATGGAGGCCGATGCATATCTTCCAATCTTCCCCAAAAAGTTTAAAAGTGAACTGAGGTGAGTCCTGAAAAGTGATAATTGGGTGTAAGAGGTACTTGCAGAGCCACGGGTAGTTTCATCAGATTTATACAGAGGTGCAGTAGATTCAACAATAAAGAGAATCTACCATGGAATTGACTCTTGGCACTCTTACACTTGACATTGTATCTTCACGGAAACAGAAGGGACTTTCCCAACACATTGCAGTGTGGTTTTTGTTTATATAACCCATTGTGTGCCACACTGCGAATTTGAACATATGTTAGTGCAAGAACACCAGAAAAGAGATGGGTGGGGATGTAAACAGAACATATGTGTTCTACAACTTGAACTTACACTCCCCAATGAATTTCGTTTGGTTGATGGACATACCTGCCAGCATTGGTCTGCTGGCCTGTAGGTTGGTACAGCTTGATGTCTGATTGTAGAAATCCTGGATAACACAGAAAATTACCCTTGAGTCCTAATTCCAGTGCCGGGGATCAAATCATCTCTATACAAAATAAATAACTACTACAAGACTCAGTCTTGGAAATGGCTCTATTCTATGTTGTTGCATCCATGTATCTTTAAGATGCTCTCTGAACCACTGTTTCTCTCACTGGACATTGTAGCTATGCTGGAAATCCCAATCCATTCTGCGTGGCTTTTAGCCCATCCCCTAACTTCATTTTGTTCCTAGACAGTATCCCAGTACTTCCTGTGCCAATAACTTTACATTCAACCCAACAGATTTTGTGATCTCCCCTGTGACCCATTCTCCCCCTGCCCTCCAGCTTCCTCCAATGCGTGTTACACTGTGTCAATGACAAACTTTCTATCAAATTATTCAGAGCATTCTCCTTATCAAATGTCTCATAAGGAACCAAGGGAATTATCTCCGTTCACGAACTGTAATTCTGCAGCTCTCACTTCCTCCTATGAGCGATGCTATCCCTGCACACTGTAGGATTTTATAAGTGCTAAACAGTGTTAAAAAACACATCTAGTACTGCTCAGGGAGCAGTGGGAGCGAGACACCAGGTCCTCTCTCCGACATACATACATGCATAAAACTGCCTAGCTGAGACAGAAGAGGACCTAATGAGTCCATTAAAAGATACATTCTGTTGGGAGGATTTATGTCATTAATGGGGCACCAGCCACATTATAGTTTTTCCCTCATGTCATCAATTTGTAATCCACCTTACAAAGCAAAGGGTGTCCATACAAATCATATAATGATACAGTGTAGCAAGAATTATTAACCAACAAAGAGCCCAGCGAATAAATAGGAGGGTCACTGATGGTCCTAACAGCGGAGATACATGCTTAATTTTCAGACTCTTTGCATAAAATAATTTTGCATCCAATTAATATTTAGCATAGTCTCTGGTTATCCCCAGCATAGATCTGATCCGCTGTGCCCTATGTTGGACACTGCTACACTAAGATGGCATAGCAGTTGTGAAATAGAAATAGTTCAATGAGAAACACACATACACCTGACGATTATGTTTCAGTGAACTGATGTAGGCACAGTAGGGCTCCATAAAACAAAAGAGACAAGACACTATACAATACACATCCAAAGGAATTAAAACAACAACAAAAAACTCCTCCTCTTCACTTTTACTAACCCTGTCCCTCATCAGATTCTTCAAGGCCATTTTCCGCATTCACAACTACATTTTCAAATATCCCACTCTGCCACCTCGTTTCCTTACCTACCATACTTCCTTATTCATAATTCCCTATATTGCATGGGGGTACTCTGCTCTGACTGAAAACTCTGCTATTACTGTTCCATACAGTTGCAATAAACGTCTAAAATGTGCATTTGTTTACTAAACCGTGCCTTTCCCATGACTACTTTACCCCCTTTTGAATCCTTATCCCTCTCATCCACACCAAATTGTCTTCTTTATGCCCCTATCTTGGAGACATAGTATTCTTTCTACTCCAAGCTTTATTTACTATGTCAACTGCTGTACCCCTTATAGCTGCTTATCCCACCCTGGTAATGATACTGAAAGTCCTAACTGTTCAAAACCAGTTACTTGGGTACTAGTTGTATGATTAAGCCACACCATCCTCATAATGAGGCTGTAAACGTTTCCGCTCACCTTGCCTTCTAAACATTTCTTTCATAAATGATATTTAGTTATACAGAGTTTTGTAAAGCGCTAACACATCACTGATCACTTCACGGAGAAGTGTGGCTCAATGGTTAGAGCGGCAGACCCTGCTGCAGAGGTCTGGCCCGGGACCAGGGTTCAATATCCGCCTAGGCGGGTCTTGGGCTCAGTTTCCTCGGACCTGATAATTCTCGCCTCGGTGCCTATTCTAATCATGGGTCCCACTCTGCAACTCTGGGCAATAGCTTGCTTAATCTCCACAACGGCCCCAACAGTGCTGGGATGCCTGGCTTCACCTTGGGGGTGCCCAGAAGTGGATATTTCACAGGGAAAAGACAGGAAGGGTTCCACAGCGGTATGCGTACAGCGCCAGGACACCCCAGTTGGGGTATAAGTGCGCTTTATAAGTACAAATTCTTCTTTTTCTTCTCATAGTGCTGAAAGGAATCTATTTTGAGGGGATACACTTTCAGCTGGTTATAAGGGAAGGTGCTAAATCCAGCAATCTTTAAATGCTCTGCAAAATATAAATAATCCTGGTTTAACTCTGCACTAAAAACGTTCATTTTCAGGAGTTATCCCAATCTCACAAGCTTGCACTGTCAGGCTCCCCTATTTCAGGTTGTCTTGTCAAATTACCAATTATAACAACTATGATCTTTGCTTGTTATGCCTCGATTGGATTCACCACATCAACATCCTCTCTCTAATGGTTTAATTGGACAACTCGTAGGGATCACAGGGGCCATAAAGTTATTTTTTATTTCTGTCAATGATTTACACAATCCACTTCCCTTATTGCTAGCTCCACTTGCGAGTTTATATCTGGCCACCTAAGCAAATTTGTGAAAGTCCTTTTTGTGTTACAAATTCCAAAATGGCTCTAAACTATGACTCAAGCCGTTAACACCAGTGATTGTTTTATTATTGCTCATTTCAGTAGGAAATCTTTTGACAACTCAGTCCTCACTTTTCAGAATGGCACATCCTGCTGAAGCGACCACATTTTCCAAGACTTCCCATCAAAATGTATTCCTGAGCAACTTCAAGCACTATATGATTCTTGTAACCATGTTCCCTTTCTACTTCACTTATTGCTCCTTCCAAAGCACTCTAGGCATTTCTGTAGGTAATTGTTCCTCTTCCTCCACAATCAATCACTATCTCTCAATAAATTTCCTTCCACACACCTTACACTTTCACCTTCTCCTTCTGTCTTTCTCACTGGTACAAAATACTTCCCAGTCTTACCATTACTACACTGAATTCTTGCAACTGGACATTTCTTACTTTTCAATAAGTAGTTTTAACTATTGTCTTCTCCTTACTCAGATTCCCTTTTTGTCCATTCTCTTACTTTTATACTACCTCAATTTTTCCCATGTTTTGTGTACCACACAAATCTCATCTCCATGTAAGTGAAGATGTTACCACGCCTCCTGCTGTCTCCAACAACAACACCCACTTGCAAGACCTTTGTAACAAGCTCTCTGAATTTTCCTGTACAAAGTCACCTCCATACACTGCAAACTTCGACCCTCAACCAAACTCCATCACTGGTGCAACTCAACTTTCAATTACGGCCGAAGAACAAACCCTGGAATCGTGTTCTGCCATCACTACTGTCGGATCTGCTGCTACCATGAAGATCATCCACTCGGGGTCTCCTTCTGACACTTGCCCCCAGCGAAACGACACCAAAGGACTCCTTCCAATCAGCGAAGCAACAACACCCATCGTCAATCCCTGTATCGACTCAGCCACATTCCCAGACACCTGGAAACATACCACTGTTACACTCCTATTCAAGAAACCTTCCACTGACCCAGTCACGCTTTCCAAATACAGACCCAGCACCCTCCTACCATACCCAGCAAAAGTCTTAAAGAAACTAATCAACAGATGCCTCACCAACCACCTCATCAACCACCTGCTCTTTGCTGTCACACAGTTCAGATTTAGGCCCTTCTACAGTACAGAAACAGCACTCATCGCCTTCACAGACGAAATCCGCATGATCCTTGACAGCGGAGACACGTCAGCCCTCACTCTCCTGGACCGCTCTGCATCACTTGACATGGTCTCACATCTCATCCTCATCAAGAGTCTACAGGAGGCATCCAATGACCTACTCTCCACTGGATCTTCTCCTTAATGCAGAGGTCTTCAAACTGTGGGGCGCGCCCCCCTGGGGGTCTGTGGATGGTTTCCAAGGGGGGTGCGAATGCCGCTGCAATTACATGTAAATGAAGATGGCCTGGAACTGCAGCCTTGTTTATCTGCTGCATTTTCTGGCTGTCTTCATTTACACACATCCTGAAGTGCTGTGAAGGAGGTCACTGAGTGTCAATAAGTTGCCTAAAGGAAAAGAACTAACTAGTCTGAGTATTTTGTTTTTTCGCTGTCAGCTAACTATATATGAAAAACTGAGAAAACCGATTCTCTGAAAAATAAAATCAAGTTGCATTACACACAGTCTATCATAGGCTGCTGGAAAATGATGCAGTGTTTGAAATAAAAACACTTCCCTACAAAATATAGCCCTTAGTCATAAGTGATCAGATTGTACCTAATGTAAGCATTTTCTGAAGTATAACACCCTTACAATACCTCTAAAAAAATCATTGTCACTTTGACGCATTAAGCAGGGCAAATGGAATTATGTGGCAAGAGAGGACCAAATTATGCAACACAGTTGATTAAATTATGCAGGAAGAAAAGGTAAATTATGCAGCATAATTTTGTGGTTAGCTTTATTTCACTTTTAGTTATGGTAACACTGAGGAGAAATATTATACCTCTTTAGTACCAATTTAAGACCCAAATATATCAATAAGTAACTGCAAGATGACCAATCAACCTTTATGAAGGGCCTTCAACTGCTCTGGAACACGTTACCAGCCACGTTGTAAGTCATTTTTGATCCCTTTGAACTAGAATCAAATTTTTTTGTTAAAATCTGCAGATTATGCAGCAGATGATGGTTTATGTAGCAAATGTGGTAAATCCATAGCAATGCAGAAAATGCTTCTGCCTCAGAAACGTATAATTCCAGTGGCCCTGGAATTAAGACTAATCAATTAACGGTTGGTAAGAGGATGTAGTGTAACAGCCATACTGGCCAACCTTGAAGCAGGGGAACAAGGTTCGAGTCTTGCAGCCTGTGACTCTGCAATGCTACTGGTGCCCATGTAAAGTGCTCTGATACATTCGGGTCGGGTACGGACTATATAAGTGCAAAAAAAAGCCTTGTTTCTTCTTTAACTGTTTGCACTACCACCCCACCCTTGCTTTCGAGCAGAGGTACCTCAAAGTCAGCACTACCCATTCAGTGGCAGTTGTTTTTGTAAAAGGTGAGTCTAGGGGGTAGCACTTTTCAAATACACATAGCATAGTCAGAGCCACATGTTATTCTGCAGCTGCAGCATTTTCTTTGTAGTAATGGATTTGTAGCACTTGCCACATCACCCTCTGCATAATTTGCATATTTTAAAATAAAAAGTTTATTTTAGCTCAAACGAAGAAGACTTTACTGAAAACACTGATACATGTTTTGTCGCGCAAGGGAATCCCTTTGTTAAGGTTAACTGCTGCCCTATCAATTGATGAATATTGAATTTAGGTAAATTTATTTGATAAACTTATACTAACCTTTGCTAAAACAGTGTTTACATGCGTAAATAGAAGCACTGACAAACCCTGTTGGCTTGGTCAATGTTTTTTTAGTTGTTGCTCAGCAATGAGAGCTACTGTGCAACGTGACAAATTCAAGGAAAAAGCGCAGATGTGAAAAATGTTAAAAAGAAAAAAGGGGCGGAGGGAAAGCAACACAAGGGAGGCTTAGGGAAAGAGGGTGTGTGCAGCAACAATGGGAGAGGGGAAAGCAACACAAGGAGATGCAGAGGGAGGGCGCATCAGACAGGAGCAGGAACACAGAGAAGTGATAGATGTGAGGGGAAAGAACAAATAGTATCTCAATCACAATGCAAGCAGCAGATGTGCACTAATTAAGTTGAATGCATCTGTGCTTGGTCCATGCTCCATAGAAAGGAACTGAAGTGACAATTGACCTGAATGGGCCAATTAGAAGGCAGCAAAGTAGTGTGACACTGAAGCCAACAAATTGTGAATAGTCGCACAAGCGAGAGCGCATGCACTGTCATCACAGGTACGACCTAATGACAATAATGAAGCAAACTGCAAAACAAATGTGCTGCATTACGCTGCATGTTTTGCGATTTTCTTGCTGCATAAGTTAGTCTTTCTGGTTATATAATATTGTCCTCCCCAGCTGCATAATTCCAGTAGCTCTATGTTGTTCATTAACTAAGAGACCTTCTTGACCATGTGATGCTCCGAGCCTACTGTTCACCACAAGACCTTTCATACTTGTAATCAAGTATCAGCGACATGAAAAAGCTTTCCCAGGCATTATTGCCTAAATTCAGACTCTAAGATTACCCAAGGGTATAACAGGCTGCCCTCAAAAACCTCTTAACAGGTTAGTTTGTTTATACATTTACTGTATTCTACATTTATTACCATCAGTAAATGTAAATGTATGTGTCTTGTAAAGCGCACTGGCCCTGAGGCGTCGTGGCGCTGTAGACCGCTGGGGAACACGTCCTGGCTATCCCTGTGAGATGGTCCCTACTGGGTATCAGCGAATGTGGGGGGCCTTTGTAGAGATGAGGCAAGCTAATGCCCAGAGTTGCCGAGTGTGATCCCTGGTTAGAGTAGGCATCGAGGTGAGAATTATCGAGCCTGCTGACCCTGGTCCACGACCCTGCCGCGTCGGGAATTGAACCCTGGTCCCAGGCCGTTCTCTGTTTCTGGGTCTACCGCCTCTAACCAGTGAGCCACACCACTCCACAGTGAAGATCCTATGATGCAGACCTTTTAATTTTAGTTCATAATTGCAGGTATCTTTGTTGAAATCATGAACAACCCTCCTGCTTACCCCGTCTCTACTTTTTCAACGGCATAGTGTGAAAGCGGTGGTCCAATGGTAGGCTAACAGTTGACAGACTGTTCATCTGATTTTAGTGTCTATCAAAAGTGCCTAATGTAGCACTGTCTTGCATTCAAATAATTACTTGCTCGCTAAAAAAGCGTAATCTGTTCTTAAAATACTGCATGAAAATCTGACATTGACCTAAAACTTTTGACTGTTGCCTCTCTTTTTCTTTGCAATGACTCTGCTTCCTTTACACTCTCTGCATTTCTCCTCTCACTGAGCAGAATCTACTCTACGCCACTTGTATGTTTTGCTTTAATCTCTATTATTACATTTCTTTAGAGTGCCAACACTGCATTTCAAAGATCATAAATATCTTCTTTGCAAATCATATTACACAGCCTCACAAGATCTAATCCCCCTCTAGCTCATCTAGCAATCCCACCCATCATCTGCATAAACTCACCTAGTCCCCTGAGCCCCCACTAATGAACACAACTGAATCCTATTGCAAAGAAACTGGAGGAAACACAAAGAATGGTTTCTTTTGGAGCACAAAACTAATCCTAGTGACGAATAGCCACTGGATTTACCAGGAACCTTGGGTTCCGGAGTAGAGTGCTGCCCGATTTAAAGTGCTTCAGCAGTTCGTTGGTGGTAGTAAGCACTATATAAATGCACTTATATGGTGCAAAGTTTTGTTTCCTGAAAATGAAATACCAGTATTTGTAAAGTGCAAACAATTACCCCCAAGGGTGTCAAGGCGCTGGGGCCGTTGGGAAGATTAAGTGAGTGATTGCACAGGGTCACATGGTGATGGGCTAACTTTCCGCCGGCGATCAAACCGTGAGCCCCAGTGCTCCGGAGTCAGCTGGACTGGCTGCTGCGCCACACCTCTTCTGAAAAATGGTCCTACAGTGCTTAATTTGAGCCGTGGGGGCCACCGGCACTTACTTTTGGGAATCAGTACTTACTTCCCAGCATCATATATCTAGTGAGTGCAAGAGAGGAAATAGCACAAAGATAGGAAAGAGGGAAGAAGAGAAAGACTGCAAAACTGTCACAAAGGGAGAAAGCAGGAACCTGCAAGAGGGGCATGGAGTGTCTGGTGGTACAGACTATCAGCCTTGGTACTGGGTGCGCTGACGTTTCATTGCACCGGCTGCTAGCTTCTGAGCAGAGCTTCGGTACGGGCATGCTTTCTTTCACAAATTAAGCACTGTCTGCATACATCAGACCCAAGGGATGTCTCAATAGGTATTGTTATTCAGATGTGTTCATCTTGCATCCTCGACAGTAAGTATGCCATTTCTAAAGTACGCCAATTATTCTCTGCAAGAAAGCACTGTTTCTCGTCTCACAGCAAGGAACTGTTGTGGAGGTGTGAGTCAACACTTGCATTCTCTTGTCGGGGATGTAGGATGTAATTTATTCATCCTAATGGATATGGCTCAGGTTTTACTACAACACTTACAGCTACTGCCTTTTGGTGCATCAGAAGAAACGTATACAACAACCTAAGACTCTCTCTAGTTCCTTATGATATTTTTGTCAGAATTTAAAGAATCGGCTGGAATTATTTCTTGAGATGTCATTTGGCCATCAGAGCTACTTGAGGCATAAACGGGTAAAACCAATTCTCTGAATGGAGTAAACTTGCCCACAGAAAGTGATGGCGGCTTCAGAAATTGGCACAGCATAATTTTGACGGCCACTAAGATAGTTCAAAATTATTGTTAGGATAAATGGATTTTGACTAAGCAGTACAGTGGAAGATTTTCCTGACCAGAACCTATCATAATACAGCTTTTGGTACCGAACCGTTTCTTTATTTTCAATATGTGTACTGTCCATGAGTCTTTAGCTCTTAGCACGCCTTGACGTGTTTTGTTCTGTAACCATGTTAAGATATTTTACGGTATCCCCCGGCTGTCATTGGGTTCATTGATTCATTTTTTTGCTAGGTATTTTCAACCCATGCTCTTAGCTGCCCGCTATGAATTGTGTAATTTAATTTTTATAGTTAACAATATTTCATCACTTTTTATGGCTTGCGTATGCGTATCTATCCCAAAAGTTGGTCAGATATACTCCGCCCGGGCCCCTTAGGTCTAGCCATGAAGCACTTCTCTGTACTCCCCGTGTCAAACTGGCACGCACGGGAGGCAAAGCCTTCTCCCATCAAGCCCCCAGGAACTGGAATCAACTCCCTATACAGATGATCCAGTGCAGGGGGCGTGGCTTGGATGGCAAGGAGGAAGCAGTCCTAAGTCCGGAGCTCCCGACCCCCCGAGTCAAAGAACGGCGAGCAGGGCAGACAAACGCGAAAGAAGCGCTACATAACCCGAGAAAAGAGGTGTGTGAACGACAGGGGCACCGCGGGGCGCTACCATCAGAAACAGGGGAGAAAGTGGAAAGAAGAAAGCCAGCCAAGAGGAGAAGAAGTAGGCAAGATGGCGGACGCCTCGGAGACGAAGTGAACGGACTGCCGCGACACCAAGCAAGAGGCACCAGACATCAGGCGCCGAGCCCCCCCCGAAGCCAGTAGAAGGGAAAAAGACCGCCAGTACCGTGAGTAAGGCAGCGAGCGAAAAACACCCCCGAAACCCCCCCCCCCTGCCACAGACAAGGAATAGAGGCAGCCATCTTGGTGTGGGATAACCGAGGGGCGAGGGGCGACCGCACCGCAAGGAAGGCTCTTCCCCCAAGCGAAGTGCCCCGACGCGTGAGGCAAGACCGCATAGCAAGAGTGCGGTCGGCAGGAGATCAGTGCGAGCAGGGGGCAGGCAGCGGAACAAGCCAAAGAGCAAGCGGCAGCCGGGGAGGCACGGAGCCCGCCACGAGGCCGCCCAGGGGAGCGCCTGGGGCCGAACCTGCCGTTTGAAGGCAAGCGCTGGTAGCGGAGGGGGAAATTGAAACAAATAAACAGACAACAGAGCCCCCACGAGAACCACTCAGTGCAACCACGAAGTAGATGCACAAAAGGGGGACGGCCATCTTGGTAGAGGCCAGAAGCGAGCAAGCGGCCATTTTGGTGAAGGTGAGGCGAGGAGACCACGCAGAAGCGCCACACTAACAACCGGAGCTGTAGGGGGACACACCAACCCGAGACCAACCCAGCAGAGGGGGAAATAAATAAAAGAAAGAAATACATTAGCAACAACAAACCGAAGAGTCAGCGCTCAGTACAGGCACGAGGCAGAGGCATAAAGAGAGGCGGCCATCTTGAGATAGGCGGTGAGGCGAGCAGGCGACCAATTTTGCGAGGGTGAAGCGGGGGACAGGCGAAGGAGACCTCGCAGAAGCGCCACACCAACAACCGAGGCTGAAGGGGGGCACACCAACCTGAGACCAACCCAGCGGAGGGGGAAATAAATAAAAGAAAGAAATAAATTAACAATAATAAAACCGAAGAATAAACGCTCAGTACAGGCACGAGGCAGAGGCATAATAGAGAGGCGGCCATCTTGGGAAAGGTGCTGAAGCGAGCAGGCGACCAGGGTGAAGCGGGATACACTCACGGAAGCGCCGCACGAGCACCCGAGACAACAAAAGGAGACAAAGAATACAAAGTGGCCCAGAACTACGCCGAGAGAGAGACTAACCCCTCAAACTGCGGCGAAGCAGCGGGCAGACCGCCGACGCGGAGCAACGAGCGTGCACGCAGAAGCAAGGTACAGGAGCCGCAGCCAAGCCCACACCCCAAACCAACAGCAGAGGGTGCGGAGCTACGAGATTTTAAACCGGAGAGAGCGCAGGAAGGCAGGATAAGGGGTAGAACCGCAAGAGGCTGGCGGAGTACAGGACAAAAACTAGAGTGGTCAAGTGGCCACCCAGGTTCAGAGACAACCCCCTAACAGCAATAAGCACCCTTAGGAACAAAGAAGGAAAGGAAGGAAACAGAGCCGCCACAAGACAACCGCCAATAGGAGGGAGACCCAAGACTAGCCAGGCCAGAGGAGGCACCGAAGCCATGGCAGGGAGAGACGGGAAACACGGCGCGAACGACTTGAAAAAGAGCAAGAATGAAACTCCAGCCTCCCCGAGCAAGGAGCGCAGCAGCCAGGGGGACGGGACCATCACACTAGACACTCTCCTGAAGAAAATAACAGAAGGGAACGAGTTGGCAAAGGCCACTAAAAAGACAGTAGACAGCATCCAGATGGAGCTAATAGCGATCAGAGCAGAGCAAAGCAAAGCCAACGGCAGGATAGACGAGGCAGAGAAAAGGATTGGCCTGCTGGAGGATAATGCCACCATAACACACAAAGACCTGGGGCTGGTGATAAAGAGAACGACGGCGCTACAAAAGGCCATGGCGGAGCAAGAGGACAGGAGCCGCAAAGGCAACATAAGACTCTTGGGTGTGCCCGAGGAGGAGGAAGATACACCGGGGGCATGCGCCCTAATGCTGGAGTCTCTAATACCCAAGCTCACCGGACTCAGCTTCGACAAACCGCTCGAAATCACCAAAGCATATCGCATACCGGCCAGAAAGCAAGCGAATAGCAACGCCCCGAGGCCTATAATATGCAAACCGCTAAGAGAAAATCACACTGACGCGATCTTCTCCGTAGCCAGGAAAGGCCATCCGATGCTGGTAAACGGAAGCAAAGTAACAATCACCCAAGACTTCTCTAAACTAACAGTCGAGGTGAGGAAAGGCTTCCTAGCCCAAAGGGACCACCTGCGAAAAAAGAACATCGCCTTCACCTTTGCGGGCCCGTCAAAAATGAGAGTGACAGACAGGCACGGAAGCAGAATTTTCGACGACCCCAACGACCTACACAGATACCTACAAGGGCCGGAACCAGAAGAAATGGAGCTACCAAGCCCGGGGGCGAAGCGAAGGGCGTCCTCGGACGAAACGAACGAAGGGGAGGAATAGGAAAGAGAATGTGCTTGTGTAACATGCATGCGCAACCATGCACTGAGACTCTGAACTTAAACCTAAACGAACAAATCTACCTCAGACAATCGCACAACAAGAGCAAACGCAGCTACCTCAGCAGAGCCATCGCAGCCACGGAAGAAGAGGCAGAACACCAAAGACTTTAGCAAAGAGGTGTAACATGCATGCGCAACCGTGCACCGAGACTCTGAACTTAAACAAACAAATCTACCTCAGACAATCGCACAACAAGCAGCCACCTCAGCAGAGCCATCGCAGCCACGGAAGAAGAGGCAGGAAAACAACAACCATATCCTTTTTTTCTTTTTCTTTTTTTTAAACCAGTACAGATGAAGAAACCTTAAGGGCTGGGGGCCAGCCCAACAACAGAGACTTAGCAAGGACTTGGGGGTGAGGACCCTTGCTGTCGCACACCCGGTTTACTACTGACGGGGGGAGGAGGGGAGGGGGGAGGTGGGCGGGCAGGGGGGAGGAGTGAAGCTGGCGGACATGACAGTACATGGTATAGCCACCATTTGTGTAATGAACAAAATACCTCTACTCTTACCTTTCTCTTCATACATCCTATACTTTTTCCCTCTTTCTATTCCCATCCAATCCCCTGGGGGGGGCTACAAAACGCAAAGCACCAGCGACAACACCAGACCACCATGACAGACCCAACAAAAGCTGGCCTGTCCACTGACCTGAAGATAGTGTCCATGAACGTTAAAGGACTGAATCACCCGGTCAAACGGAGGAAAATATTAGAGCACCTGGCCAAACTAAAGGGAGACGTATACATGCTGCAAGAGACCAAGCTCTCAGAAGAAGAAGCAAAGCAACTCAAAGCAAGATGGATAGGGGAAGTACTCTGCTCGCCAGCAAAGGAAAAAAAAAGAGGAGTTATAACGATCCTGAGCAAGAGGGCCAACCTAACAACACAAACAACGGACGCAGACGAGGACGGCCGCATGCTAATAACGAGTGTCCAGAGAGGGAGCGACAGAATTCACATGGTCAACATATACGGCCCCAACTCTGAAGACAAACAATTTTGGCAGGGAGTGGACAGCAAACTATCCGACCTGCCCCAAGAAGACCTCCTGATCACAGCTGGGGACATGAACAAGACAATGGACCAGGCAACAGACAGGCACCCAAACAGACCGAGCCATAACTCCAACAACAACAACAGCACCCTGAAAGACCTGTGCATCAAACTGCATCTAGCAGACCCATGGAGGCTTCAACACCCGGCAGCGCGCGAGTATACCTTCTACTCACACCCACACAACTCCTACAGCAGGATTGACTACATACTGATGTCCAACATGCACACGCACCTCATAGAAGAAACGGAGATAGCTCCAATTACCATCTCGGATCACGCTCACATAACACTCACCCTAAGTGGCAAACACAACGAAAACCCAACGAGGAGATGGAGGCTGAACGACGACATCCTCCAGAACAGAGAGAACGTTAAAGAAATTGAAGCCACAATTAAAGAATACCTCGAGCACAACGATAATGGCGAAGTAGGGAAGGACATCATATGGGACGCCCTCAAAGCGACACTAAGGGGGAAACTAATAAACATCAAATCCAGGATGAACAGAAACAGAAACAAGAAAATCTTCGAGCTTGAGGAGGAGATAACAGCACTGGAGAGAGGTCACTGCGCAAACGTAACAGACAAGAACACGCTCACCCTGCTCACAAAAAAGAAATACGAACTGAACAAGATCTTAAGCGAGAGGGCAGGGTCCTGGCTAACGAAGTTCAAATCAGTCAACCTATGCGCAGCAAACAAAGCAGGGAAGCAGCTGGCATCGTACCTAAAGGCAAAGCAGAGGCAGCACACGATAGCAGCGATAACAGATCGAACGAACAAGTCCCAAACAACGAACAAAGGAATACTAGAAGTCTTCAGACAATTCTACCAAGAGCTGTACACTGAGGATCAGACCCTGAGCAAAGATGCAGGGCTAGATCTGCTCAATAACACCAATCTGCCCAAACTCAAGGAGGAGGAGAGGGAATCGCTCGAAGCTGACATAACGGAAGAAGAGATTGGAACAGCTATAAGCCAACTGAAACAGAACAAAGCGCCAGGACCAGACGGATACTCCGCAGCATTCTACAAAACTTTCAGCGAACACATTAAAACACTAATGGCACAAACTTACTCGACATGCATCCAGAACGGGAAGATGACGGAGTCCATGTGCGAGGCCAATATCACCATAATACCCAAGGAGGGGAAAGACCCACAATATCCCCAGAAATACAGACCAATCTCGCTAATAAATGTCGACTGCAAAATCTACGCGAAGGTCTTAGCCAATAGACTAAACAGAATCCTGCCAGACATCATCCACACCTCACAAGTGGGATACATTAAAAACAGACTATCGCAGGACAACACAAGGCTACTGTGCCACCTAATCAACCACACAGCAAGTAGTAACGAACAAGCAGTCATGATAGCGCTGGATGCGGAGAAGGCCTTTGACAGAGTCTCGTGGCCCTTCTTGAGAAACTGCATGGGAAGTTTCGGACTGGGGGAAAAATACACGGCAATGGTCATGGCCCTCTACAACAAACCGAGAGCAAAAATAGTGGTAAACGGGAGTGCATCCGAAACGCTCACGCTGGGAAGAGGCACCAGACAAGGATGCCCCCTCTCCCCCGGCCTCTTCTTGCTCACTCTAGAACCCTTGCTAGCCAGAATAAGGGATAACACAGGTATAACAGGCGTCAAGATCAAGAGAAAGACTGTCAAACTAGCGGCGTACGCAGACGACATCCTAATCACAACAGCAAACCCCTCCACATCAATAAAAGCGCTCATGGCCACAATAGGAGAATACGCGGCAGCTTCAGGCTACAAACTCAACAAGGAGAAATCGGAGTGCAAGCCAATGAATGTCCACACCACAAGAGAGGTCCTAGGCGAATCCAGACTGGCATGGCAGACGAAACCACTAAAATATCTAGGCCTCCACTTTGGAAGAGACCTCACATCAACGCTACAACATAACGAGGACCTTACACTGAAAAAAATAAGAGAAAGGCTGGAGTTATGGTCGCCAAAATACATAAGCTGGTGGGGTCGAATTGAAACCATCAAAATGATGATAACCCCGGCGATAAACTACACGCTAACAATGCTGCCACTCCCAATGACAGAGACATTCCACAAAAAACTAGACCAACTCATAAACATCTTCCTATGGAAAAACAAAAAACCAAGGATAAGCCTACAAAAACTAAGACTGACAAGAGACCTTGGAGGCCTCAACCTGGCGAACTTCAAAACATACCAAACGGCATGCCTGGCGAGACAAGGTATTGCCTGGATAGACGACACACAAACATACAAACCAGTATGGCTAGAGGTCGAACAAGATATCCTGGGAGGGCTCAAGCCAATAGCCCTTCTAACAGCAAACAGGCACCCACTAAAGTCCAACGCCATACTGAAACACACGAAGGAGGCACTGATGAAAGTAGACAGACGCATGGCGCAGAAGCTGAAAAACACAGCATGGGAATCTATCTGGTTCAACACAAAAGTAACATATCATGGAGCGACATTGCACAATGACATATGGATCGATAAAGGCATTAGCCTCCCCAACCAGACAGAAATCAAGCAAGGGCCGCTGACGTTCCAGAACCTACAGCAGCTACACGACCTTCCAAACCAAGAGCTCTACAACTTCCTAAAGATCAAGACAGCAATAACGAAAGCGAACCTACGGAGAGGGGAGCCAGGCATCATCAAGTACCTGCAACTCCTCAACTCAGCAGGTCACCAAACTGCAAAGGTATACAAGCTCCTAAGCCCCTCCACGCTGGCACAGAACAAGAAAGCCACTAACGCATGGGAGACGCTCCTGGGCAGGCAACTGAATGAAATAGAACGGGCAAAAATGTGGAGCTCAGCGACAACAAACAAAGTCACCCCACAACTAGCGCAAACAAAGTATTGGCTACTCCACAGGGCCTACTGGACGCCATCCAAGCTCCACAAGGTCGGCATCGCAGAATCAAGCACATGCTGGAACTGCCAGAAAGAAGAAGGCACCCTGGAACACCTCATTTTCACCTGCGTGAAAGTCAAGAGGTTCTGGACACAGATCAACACCTTCTTGAATGATATGCTCAAAACCGACCTAACAATCAGCTTCGTAAGCCTGGCGACAGAACACCTAACCGCGAACCTAAAAAGTAGAGAAGAGAGAGAACTCCTAGACCTACTCCTCATAGCAGCCCTTAAAACAATCCTAACGAACTGGAAGAACACAGCCAAAGCGAACTTTAAAACATGGATTAATTGGGTCACTTTCCTGAGAGGAGCAGACAACATCACAGGCAACTTCTCAAAAGAACACAACGCCAAACTACACATGTGGCGCCCACTCGATGACCACCTGAGGAAACCCCAGTAAACCCCCCCCCCTTTCTCTCTTTTTTCTCCTTCTTCCCTTCTTGTAATTTGAGGGAAAACAAACGACAAGAGCGCGCATCCACAAATGGACTGTTATAGAAAAGACCGATATTGTACGCTCCACCTATATATATATATTTTTGTATGGTCTTTTTTTTATATGCCAATAAAAGTTTTTAAATTAAAAAAAACAAAAAAAAACAACAAAAAACAAACAGATGATCCAGTGCACACATTTCCTAGCCTTCAGAAAACTTCTGAAAACTGAACTATTCTAGTCCCCCTCGGTATGGCCACAAGCAGTCTCAGCGCAGAGATACCCCGTATGGGGGGATTCAGGCGCTATACAAGTCACATAAAATAATTAAATAGTTCTTGTTTAAGATTATAGGAAATTAGTGTTGTTAAGGGCCTTTGCTGAAGGTATGTCTCCTCAGAGGATTACTTTGATTCTCCTTTGAAGTCGTCATGAGTGGGACCAATCAGTGCTTTGCCTCTCCCTCTGAGAACTCCCCCAGTGAAGCATAAATGGTGACCTCTCTGTGCTACACTAAACACTGGCGGAGCTCTGGGCTTCAAACTTATCAGTTCCCAGAGTGATATGATGATATGATTATCCATATAGGATTGTTGTGCTCCTTATCTATAATATATGCTCTTTGTGGTACCCTGGCTCCAGAGTCATGCCTCTTCCTTCCATGGGAAAGAATGACAGCAGTCTCCACCCCTGGACTCTTGTGGCTTGCTCTGCACCCTCCCCTGCTGTGGAAGGTGTAGTCTGAGTTAGGCAGCCTGAAGATAAAAAGAGAAAGTTACAGAATAATATCAGTGATATTTGGTTGCATAACGGAACAATGCAGGGAAATACTTTGTATGCCTTTACAACATATTTGTATCCCACATTTTTAAGAATGCATTTGCTTTTACAATGCATGCCAAAACCACGTATTGTTTATATTTATATAAAAAAATGTATTTGTGGAGGGAGACCCCCGCAGCCCCCAACTTTCCTTAAATGTGTGCTTAAATTCATGCATTGTTAAGGCATATATGTGGTAAAACACGCATGGTAAAAAACGTGTGATAAAGGCACAACGTGGTAAAAACCTTGTTGTAAGGGCTGTTTCCTACGATATTCTAGGCTATGTCTGTGGTAGAGCCTTGCTGGCAAAAGAGGCGCTACAGCATGGCAATAATAGGTAGCCCAAAATAACAGAAGAAGGGAGTGAAGAGGAAATGCTCAAAAGAGCAGAAGAGGGGGATACGTCCTCCTCAAGATATATTGTCAAAAAAGCAAAGGGATCCACCCTTATGGGAAAGTATAGAAGTGTTCCTACAGACTACGTGTGTCTCCTACAATGGTGGATAGCACACAGCTTTGTTTAAATACCCCATACGCACCAAAAGGACACTTGGTGGCATGCTTCATCTTCGGGGTCTTCCCGTCCTGCTGCGGGACGGGGCATGCTGCGACCTACGATTACGTGAGAGCACTGGTTATAAAAAACAAAACTATGTGTGGTGTAGGAGTGTGAGTGGAAGGGTTAGAAGTGAGTGATAGGTGAAAAATTAAAAAATATCTGGCTCGGAGGAAAAAAGAAATGTTAATGTTCCTATGAGCTGGTATCTTTAAAAGTGGTGAATGAGATGGAGATACTATGCTTTAATGAGCAGTGTCTCCTGTGTCGACATGTTTTGAATCCCTCCCGTGGCTTCTCATCATGACCTAGAAGAGATCCCTTCTACACTCAAAACAAAACAACTGTGTATTTACATATAATCCTAACTAAGTGATGCACATAAATTTAACATGCACAGGATACTATACCACAGTAGGTATATTGTCCGATGGGTTTCTTATATCGCCCATGAGCCTTCAAAACGTGTGGGAAGGGGTACCTAAAGTCACACACATATCAAGGTTACCTCCTCACCAGGAGATACTGCCTCGTCGCGGCTCTGTGGTACCACACACGTAGTCTGGAGGAACACTTCTATACTTTCCCATAAGGGTGGATCCCTTGGTTTTTTGACAATAATAGGTAGCCGTCTGGGGCGCCTTCCACTAAGGGGTTCCACAACAAGCAGCAACTGTGGCCAGATTGCCAGGGGAGGTATCAGGAAAATGTCACTTTTGGTACCAAAGATTATTGCATTGTTCACAAAGTGTGCGTGGGAGGACGGATAGGTGATCGGATGAAAAATGCCTACCGAGTCTGCTGGGGTTGAGCTCACACAAATGCCCTGCCTCGGGCTAGCCATGGGGTTCTGTGGACAACCTGTAAGTAAAGTGCTTGCAGAACTGAAAGTTGGCTTTGATATTGAAAGCTGACAAGTAGCAGTCAAAACTAATTGTAAGGGGAAGACCTCCTATATGTGCAGTATCTCCTGAAGTCCGCCTCCAGTCCTAGGGGCAGCGAAAGGTTATTCCCTAGTCTGGGGCCTTAGGAGTGCAGGGAACTACCAACAAACTGTCTTTTCGGATGAACCTCAAGACATTTGTTCGAGGTCAACCTTCTGCATCCTGTTGAATGCTATTTTGCATCTTTTTCAATAGATGAGCAGGAGGATGATGCAATGCCTTGTGTCTGAGACACATGGCGTTGAGCTCAACCTTCTGCTTGACCAGTAGCCAATGGACAGACGTCAGTGTGGGCGTAGCATGGGTAAGTTCTCTTTAGAGTACGTATGAGGCTAGATGCGTCGTTTCTAAAGTTTTGGTTCTCTCTGTAGACACAGTCATACTAAATTGATAAGGGATATGACCCCCCCTATGGCAAGTGCGATATGGCGGGGGGTTGCTATTGAGGCAACTGTTGACTTGGAGGATAAATGATGGATCAAGGCTGAATATGAACCCTGAGTTGCAGGCTAAGTTAACTGGCATCAGAATGGGACCCACGAAGGAAGGCCAGTGAAAAGGAGGCACTTTAGACTTTCAAGTCCTGACCAACACCAACTTTTTGGTCCCATCAAGGTAGGGCTGCTGAGATCTGAAAAATGATGGGTGTGGGTATTCCCTCCACTGCAGTTTGTTGATTACGCAGACCCTGACACGTGATGTGGATCGGGGTATCATTTGCATACATGTGGCATCCCACGGCGTGAGTGGTAAGCGTAGTCGCTAATGAGTCTATGCAGACAAAGAAGAGCACACAGAAAAGTGCGTGACGTGCAGTTCAGAAAAGCACACCATAGCTGTTTCTGAAGGCCTGGGAGGACACAGTATCGAGTTTCAGCTGATGAGTGTGATTTTTACAATTTTATTTTTTGAAGGACAAGCCATTGGAGTTTAGCAGCAACTCCAAAGAAGGGCTATTTTTTAGAGAAGGATGGACTGGTCCAAAATGTCAAAAGCAAGAGAGGTCTAGGTGTAAAATAGCACAGCACTGGCCAAGGAATGAGATATGAGCAAGGTTATGTTATGTTATGTTATGTTAGTGAAATTTGTAATGCGCACAGCTGCTCCAGCAAAGGAGCGTCCCTGCGCGCGACAAGATAGCCACACAACATAACGGAGGAACAGATTTATTTAAAATTCAAATTTTAACAGGACTGAGGAAAGATGAGAGTCTTGACGGCCTTACGAAAGGAAAGTAAATCGTCAAGAGATCGTGTTTCGCGAGGCAGTGCGTTCCACAAAGCTACTGCCCGCACCTTAAAAGAACGACCCCCAGCTCGACTAAGTTTGAATCGCGGGGCAGTTGCCAGTTCCAGGTCGGAGGAGCGAAGGGAGCGGCCTGGGGTATATGTGCGCATAAGATTATGCAATATGGGGGCGGATAGGCCCTTTAAGATCTTAAAAGCCAGGCAGAGCACCTTAAAATGAATCCGCTGCTTAATCGGCAGCCAGTGGAGAGCACTTAGGGTGCGGGAGACTGAGCAGAACCTAGGTAGGCCTACAACTGCTCTGGCTGCTGCGTTTTGCACTCGCTGGAGACGAGCTAGCTCGGCTTGATTTAACCCAATAAAGAGGGAGCTGGCATAATCAAGCCGAGCTAGCACCGTCGCCTGAACCACAAGTTGGCGGGTTGCGGCATCAAAAAATGTGAGTGCAGGTCTCAGGTTACGCAGGATGCCAAAGCAGGAGGCTGCCGTCCTTTTCGTATGGCCGACAAAACTGAGCGCGGGGTCCAACCATACACCCAGATTTTTACTCTCCGAAACCGGAGTGGGGGTAGGGCCAAGCTCAGAGGGCCACCAGATATCTCCCCAGAGATCCGTCCGCTTACCGAAGACCATCACCTCTGTTTTATTGGCGTTCAGTTGGAGACAGTTGGACGTCATCCAACTGGCCACCGCCCGAAGTCCGTCCCTGAATCGTGGGGGCTTCCACCTCGGGGTCCCCGCTGATCGTGACCGCTAGCTGAGTGTCGTCTGCGTATGACACCATAGTCAGGCCGCAGCACTTCATGACCTCAGCCAGCGGCCTCACGTAAAGATTGAACAACGTGGGACTCAGCGAGGAACCCTGCGGAACCCCGAACGACAGAGGATGGAAATTAGACTGATAGGGCGGGGCAGCCACGCAGAAGGATCGGTCCGCTAGAAACGAACGGAACCACTGAAGTGCAGTGCCGGTCACACCTGCCTCCTCGAGGCGCTGCAGGAGAATGTTGTGCGAGACAGTGTCAAAGGCGGCGCTCAGATCTAACAAAACAAGCGCCGCCGTTTGACCTGCATCAAGCACTGCCCTCAGATGCTCGACCATAAACAGGAGAGCTGTCTCCGTACTGTGACCAGCCCGAAAACCATTCTGTGTAGTGTCCAAAACATTGGTACGCAACAGATGGTTGGAAAGGGCGGTGTTAACATGCCCTTCCGCAAGTTTGGCTGGCCACGGGAGAAGCGAGATGGGACGGTAGTTCTCCGATTTACTGGGGTCGAGAGATGGCTTCTTTAGGATGGGCATTACTACAGCCTGCTTCCACCTCGGGGGCACCCGGCCGGATGAAAGTGAGATGTTAATCAAGTCACGAACCGGGTGGGAGAGTGTCGAGTCTCTAAACATTACTGGCTTGAGTGGATCGGCCGGAGACCCGGATTTGACTCTAAGAGCCAAAGTCTTGAAAGTCTCTGGGGTAAGACGGGAAAGAGTCTAACACCACCTGTCCAGGCACAGTAAGCGGCTTGGCCTACGCATGCACCCCAGTTGGGAAGGCTCTATAGATAGTATGCACCTTCTCCAAAAAGAAGGCCGCCAACACTTCACAGTGTGCGTTAGAACCGATGGTATCCGCCGCTGGTTTTTTTGCCACAAGGTCCTTTAATGCCTTAAAGATGGTTTTAACCGGATTCGAGCTGTTGCGGAATTCCAGTGCGTAAAATGCAGCCCGGGCCCTACAAACAGCACGATGGTAGACCTTGAGAGTGGCCATATACAAGGTTTTTTTGCTTCGGTCATACTCCCTCCGCCAGTCTCTCTCTGCACGTCTGCAAGAACTTTTCAGTGCGCGCAGGGTGCCATTATACCAAGGGCTGGGATCACGAGGACCGCACTTACTCATTGTCATCGGGATAAGGGAGTCGAGGGCCTTAGTTACCCATTCGCAAAAATGGTCGTAACCAGACTCCACATCCTCCACTACGCCCAATGGATCTTCCGTGAGGAGGCGGTGGAAGTCTTCCAGCTTCAATTTGCTCCAGCGACGCCTGGGCAGTGCTCGCGGCAAGGACTTAAGAAGCGCCTCTGACACAGAGCAGTGAATCGCTACCAACGAATGATCTGTCCAAGGCAAAGGAAGGGAGGGGGCCACCTTTACCCCCCCTAGATTTGAGAAGAAGGGGTCCAAGGTGTGTCCCCCGACATGGGTGGAATCTGAGACCAATTGAACCAATTGGAGGGCCTCCAGGTCGGCCCTCAGCCTGCACACTGAGGGAAGGGCAGATGAATCAAAATGGAGGTTCAAGTCTCCAATGATGGAAAAATTAGCACTTCCTACTGCCAAGGAACTAATTGCCTCAGGAAGAGACTCTCGAAAAGCCACATCACTGCCCGGCGGGCGATAGATAAGCAAGCCTGTGAAAGTGAAGTGAGGCGTGACAGAGACCTTAAACAAGGCGCTTTCGCAGCCCGCGATTTTTGACCTTTCCAGGTGCAGGGGTAGCAAGATTTTACTGCAAGCGCTATTCCGCCGCCTCTGGAAGAGCGATTAAGCGTATAGGTGGAATACTCGGGGGGAAACGCCAGGTTAAGGACCGCTGTGTCAGAGTCCTGAAGCCAGGTCTCTGTCATACAAAATATGTCAGGTTCCCTGCCCATAAGGTCAGCAATGTCCTGATGGTGTTTGACTAGCGACCTCACGTTCAGGTTCCAGATGGTGATATGACCTAAGGGGCTAATGCTGCTGATAGCAGACTTTACTCCATTAGCTCCAAGTGGGAAGGGTGCTTCAAGCAGCAGTCTTCCGCATGCGCAACGGTAAGGGCCACGCAAAGGGTGCACACGAGATCTATCGCACAATGGCAGGTGGTGGTTAACCGCCATAAGGGCTTCCCTGGTATAGCTGAGCATCGTGCATAGATGTAATAGAACAGAGTCACCGCCGGACCGGCGCGACCTTAGCGCGGACGGGCGCAGACGGGCGCAGACGGGCGCAGACGGGCGCAGACGGGCGCAGACGGGCGCAGATGGGCAGGACTCTGGCACGACTCAGGCTAAGCGAGGGCGTTCCCGCTGCGCGGTACCGCTGCGCTTGGCAGGGAGCTTTAAGTAGGCGTCTCACCCCGGATTCTGCGCACTCAGGCGCGCGCTGGAGCTGGACCTCAGCACTACCCCACTCCAAGATGGCGACTGGACAGGGAGCCCACCCCGAGAACCGGACCCGCTCAAGCAGCGGTGGAGTCACGATTACAGTGCAGGTGAGGGGGATTCTAAAAGCAGGGGAACAGCAAAGTAACAATTAAATTAAATCCAAATGGGTCAATTTAAAAACGATGCTTGTAAATATGCGCCAGGCGCTAGCAGCAGTAGCGTTTCTTGTCAGGGTGAAACCAGGGAGCAGCTCGCCTTAAATAGGCGTCTCACCCCGGATTCTGCGCACTCAGGCGCGCGCTGGAGCTGGACCTCAGCACTACCCCACTCCAAGATGGCGACTGGACAGGGAGCCCACCCCGAGAACCGGACCCGCTCAAGCAGCGGTGGAGTCACGATTACAGTGCAGGTGAGGGGGATTCTAAAAGCAGGGGAACAGCAAAGTAACAATTAAATTAAATACAAAACGGGTCAATTTAAAAACGATGCTTGTAAATACGCGCCAAGCGCTAGCAGCAGTAGCGTTTCTTGTCAAGGGTTTTAGTAACTCTACTGATAAATCCAGGGGGAACGCACCAGCTCCTGATATCCTGTGTAATTTTGGCCCGGCTTGTTGCACCACCTACTTCATG
Organism: Lissotriton helveticus; assembly: GCF_964261635.1. Lineage (NCBI taxonomy): Eukaryota > Metazoa > Chordata > Amphibia > Caudata > Salamandridae > Lissotriton > Lissotriton helveticus. The sequence continues at coordinate 129,415,209 of NC_136061.1, read as the reverse complement.
AGTTCATGACTTGTCACTCAAATCAGGATTTGAGCTGGAGCTAGCAAAGGGCAACTTTCATCCGGTCGACTTGCCTGGCGGATCACTGATTCTGTACTACAGTAGTCTCCTGATTCCTCCTTCATCAACATCAGCTCACTTCACTGTGACCCTCCAGGTCTGGAAAACAAACTGGTGCCTGCAGAGTACGGCAAGGAGCCAAAATGTCAGGAATGGTCAAGGCTTGCGACAAGGTAGCTTTCAGAGTCCTTCTGGCCAATTAGGATGAAGAGATCTGTCACTACGTTTTGTTCACTATCAAATGAGAGGCTGCCAGATCATAGAAGAAACCAGGTCAACAATAAGCATCCCCAATAAGTTGAAGAATGCCATTCCTGAGTTAGCAGGAGCAGTAGGGTCTACAAACCTGAACCAATTAGCCCAAAATAACAACCTTGTTACCTAGAGATCATCAGCCAGATTTCCAGAGAAGATACTCCTCGAAGTCAGCCCTCTTCTCAAATATCTAATGGAAAAGTTCAAAGAGCAGCAGGTCAGAGCATGCAATGTTTGGTGGCATGTATAGGCAGCCCCTTTCCCTCAGTGCAAATCTGAATATCCTATGGTTCTTTAAGTGATACTCTGTCCCTGTAGGATAAATCGCATAGCAATGTAAGATTCAGGCAGGAGTGACTCAAGGAGTTGTAGACAGACACTCCAGGGTTGTGCTGAAGAAGTCATTATCCGCCTAGTTCATCCACCTCAGGATTCACCTACATTAACACATACAAATGCTGAGGTACATCAGAGGTTCACTGGAAATTAATATGAATGTGAATAGTGGAATGTTTTGTAAAGGGTTTTGCCTGGTGGGTGACTTGTTTCTGAGTGAGGGTCTTAAATAGAACTAAATTCCTTCTATTGCTAGGGTTGCGGCCAGTGCTTAATTTGAGCCAGTGGGTGATGTGGTGCCTACCGGAACTCAGTTTTGAGCACAGGCAACTACTTTAACTTAACAGACTTTGGTGCAGAGCAAGTGAGAGAAAAACACAGAAGGGTAAGGGGAAAGGGAAAAACTGGAAAACAGTAACAAATATAGAATGTGGGGATGAAATAGAACCTGCAAGTGTGAGATAAAGAGGCAGTGTTAGAACCGGGAGTCTCTGGTTGGCAAAGGTAAGTACCTTGGCCCAAGTAGGGACCCCTAGCTCCGGTCAGGGCGACGGAATAACCCTCTGAGATAACCCCTGCTCACCCTCTAGGTAGCATGGCGCGAGCAGTCTAGGCTAAACTCGGAGACAATGTGGATAACATTTGCACTTAACACAACAGCAATTCCCAATCCACCACAAACTGAGACCACACAGGTAAGTATATATAAAATATAACTTTATCTAGTTTCAGCATGTAAATGAAGCAGTGGCATGATAATCACTTCTTTAGAACAGATAGCATTTCTAGTTTAAAGGTTGCACGTTAAACACTTCATTTAGAACAAGGTTGCACTTAATTCTTAGTAGGTCTTGTAAATAGGCAGTTCTTAGCATAAAAATAAGAATAGTCTCTAGTCTCTTAAATCAGCACTCAAAAATATGGCCACTGATTTATATGCAATTCGCTCTCAAAACGAGCCAAGGATCATGCCAAGGTTTCATAACATAAACGGGACCCGGCCCCTAGCGTCAGGGACCCTTCGCGCCTCTAGCGCGTCTCACCGCAATGCTGTTGGGAGGGGGGATTCCCCTCCAGGCGCACCTCGCGGCGAGCGCTCACTAGCGCTCCAGCCCGGCCGGTCTCAGGACGCTCCACCGCCCGCTCTCGGTTCTCCAGGGAGCAGCGGGGAGCAGAGACGGCAGGCCGGGGGCTGGAGCACTCTTTCAGGTCCCTCGGCGAGGTCAGGTCAGTCTTCCCCGGGCCCGGCGGTGATCGCGGTGAATTCTCGGCTCCTCCAGTCGAGCGGGCCAATCCAGACGCGGCAGAACGGGCGAGCCTCCACAGCACCCGGGAGTCAGCCTATGGCAGTGCGGCTCCCGGGTCAAGCCTGCGATGACGCTCCTCGCCCTAGCCAATCACCACACGGCAACAGTGATGACGCTGCGCCGCACGGGCCAATCCCGTCGCGGCGTTTGGTGAGGGGGCCCGGCTCTCTCGGCCAATCGGAGAGCAGCGGGCTCGTTTTCGGTCGCGTTGGTACCAGCAAGGTACGGGGCCCTTCGTCGGGGGTTTACTGACCTCGGGTCGCGGTGGTGAAGCTGCGCGCAGGTTGTTTTAGTGCGCTCTGCTCGGGGAAGGCTCACAAACCTTCAGTCTGCACCTAACACGTGTCGATGAACACGGCGACCTCACAGCACGGCACAGCAGCCGGTTGGGCAGACAATGCACAGCGCAGCACCCTCCAGCCAAACAGAGGGTCGACGGTCAGGCAAACAGCAGGGCTTCACGATCTCTTCAGCCCACAGCAGCTTCAGGGGACACAGCAGGGTCTTGGCAGTCCTTGGGCAACCTTTATGTCCCTGGGTTGCAGACAGGGGGCCAGCTCTTCTCAGGCCCTTGGAGATTCAGTTGTAGACACAGCACACAGCAGAGTCTTGGCAGTTTCAAGTAGGCAGGGTCACAGCACACAGCAAAGTCCCTTTCTTCTCCTTAGCTTCCAGGTGGACAGCAGAACAGGTCAGCCCTTAGAGCACACAGCAAGGCAGTCTTCCTTCCGTTCTCTAGCTGTCCTCCTTCCAGCGAGGGTTCCTTCTTGCTTGCAGAATTTCAGAATCTAATCCTCTGCAGACAGGGGTCCTTTCCTTATACCCCCCAATGTCTTTGAAGTTCTTTGTGCATGGAGGCCCTGGGTCCAGTCTAAACCAGTTCTGGGGGTTGCGGAGCACTGAGGTGTCTCTGGTTTTCTTCTTCCTGTCAGCTTCAGGGCCAGTGGGGTCAGTTGACCACCAGGAGAGAGCTAATGTGGGGGAGGTAGGCAGGCACAGCCCAGCACTTATCTGGCATTCCTTCCTCCCTCCTCCCAGGCAGGCAGATGTGCCCTTTCATCCCCCGGGATGGCTCCGACCCTCTCCTCTGGGGCTCTGCAGCCCCTTCCTGTCACATCCAGACCAGGCAGACATTCCACAAACCCAGGCACACAGAAAGGTTTAGACAAGAGAACAGCCACTTTCTAAAAGTGCTATTCTCCAACACAGGATTTAAAAACACCCTTCACTAAAAGATGTGTCATTAAATTCTGAGTCCAGGGATATCTTTCACTTATGTCCCATCTTGTTCCTATGGGGAGATAGGCTGGTATCACATGGGCCTAGCCCCCCTCCATGTTACTCTATGGAGCAAGATAGCCTTACAGCGGTGAGCACACAAAATGGCTGTAGCCCACTACCAGAGCATAGTACCTGCACTAGCACATGCTCTACCTTATCCATACACTGCACCCTGCCCAGGGGGGTACCTTGGGCCTTCCATAGGGGTGACTGATGTGCACAGACAGGGAAGGATTAGGCCTAGCCAGTGGGGACACTGGCCAGGCTGACATGGCAGTCACTGACTGCACACAGGCCCTGCGCTGGCAGGCCTGAGTCACCATTTTAAAGCTACTCATGTGGGTGGCGCAATCTGCGCTGCAGGCCCACTAGTAGCATTTGTCATCACCAGCCCTGGCACACACAGTGCCCTCTACTAGGGACTTCGTGGTGATACAAATATGCCAATTAGGTATACTCAATCAATATCACAATTTACAGAAGGAGCACTTACACTCTGACACTGATCAGCAGTGGCAGAGTGTCCAAAACATCTAAATCAGCAAAAACGAAATCCAGCACAGCATCAACACACATGAGTCAGAGGAAAAATATGGGGGAAGAATCACGCCAAAAGGTGTCAGGTCTAACACGTGTCCCCTCCAGCTGAAAGTGGGGAGAACTACCCAACCTCTTGGGAGTCCTCATCACTAAGGCGGAAGAATCTGGACAGACCGTCAGCGTTGGCGTGTTCTGTACCAGGGCGGTGCTCCACCGTAAAATCCATCCCCTGTAGGGAAATGGACCACCTCAACAATTTTGGATTCTCACCCCTCATCTGCATTAACCATCTGAGGGGCCTGTGGTCGGTCTGAACACGGAAGTGAGTCCCAAACAGGTAGGGCCTCAGCTTCTTCAGAGCCCAGACCACAGCGAAAGCTTCTCTTTCAATGGCACTCCATTTTTGTTCCCTGGGGATCAGCCTCCGGCTAATGAAAGCCACAGGTTGGTCTCCTCCCTCGTCATTGATCTGTGAGAGCACTGCTCCCACGCCTTGCTCTGAAGCGTCAGTTTGCACAATGAACTCACTTGAAAAGTCAGGTGCCTTAAGCACCGGTGCTGGGCACATGGCAGTTTTGAGGGTGTCAAAAGCAGTTTGACAGGCCTCAGTCCAATTCACTTTCCTGGGCTGATTCCTAGATGTCAGCTCTGTCAAAGGGGCCACAATGGTGCCATAGCCTTTGACAAACCGTCTGTAATACCCGGTGAGACCTAGAAAGGCTCTCACCTCAGTCTGGGTCTTGGGGGGTTCCCAAGCCAGAATGGTATCAATTTTTGCCTGTAGGGGCGCCACCTTGCCGCTCCCCACCTGGTGTCCCAAGTACACCACAGATCCCTGCCCTATCTGGCATTTACTGGCCTTGATAGTGAGGCCTGCCTTCTGCAGAGCCTTCAACACTTCAGTGAGGTGTTGCAGGTGTTCCTCCCAAGTGGAGCTGAACACCGCAATGTCATCCAGGTAGGCTGCGCTGAATTGCTCCAGCCCTGCCAGTACCTGGTTGACCAATCTCTGAAATGTGGCGGGGGCATTTTTCAACCCAAAGGGCATGACACGAAACTGGAAGTGTCCTTCTGGCGTTGAAAATGCTGACCTCTCCTTTGCCCCGTCAGTTAAGGCAATCTGCCAGTACCCTGAAGTCAAATCAAAAGTACTCAGGTACTGGGCAGCTCCCAACCGATCCACCAGCTCATCAGCTCTGGGGATGGGGTGCGCGTCAGTCTTCGTGACCGCATTGAGCCCACGGTAGTCCACGCAGAACCGAAGTTCTGGGGGGCCACCGGGGGTAGCAGCTTTCTTAGGCACTAAGACCACTGGGCTAGCCCAGGGGCTGCTGGAGGGCTCAATAACCCCCAGCGCCAACATCTTGGAAACTTCTTCCTTGATGCTAGCTCTGACCTTGTCAGCCACCCTGTAAAACTTCTGTTTCACAGGCATGCTGTCTCCAGTGTCCACGTCGTGGACGCACCACTTGGTGACACCTGGGGTCAGGGAGAACAGTGGGGCGAACGGACCCAAGACTTGGCGACAGTCCTCCTGCTGTTCTGGGGTCAGGGTGGGGGAGAGGACCACACCATCCACTGACCCATCTTGCTCCTTGACTGCCAGGAGGTCAGGGAGAGGATCACTATCCTCCTCCCCTCCAACATCTGTAGCCATGAGCATAGTCACTTCAGTTCTCTCAAAGTGGGGTTTGTGGCGGTTCACATGTAGCACTCTCAGGGGCTGCCTGGGAGTCTTCAGGTTAACCAAATAGGTAACCTCGCTCTTGCGCTCCACCACCTCATATGGGCCAGACCACTTGTCACGGAGCGCACAAGGCTCCACTGGCGCCATCACCCACACTTTCTGACCAGGTTGGAACTCAACCAGAGAAGTGTTCTGGTCATACCACCTCTTCATTTCCTCCTGGCTAGCCTCCAGGTTCTCTTGAGCGAGCTTCCTGAAGCGCTTGGTCTGGTTGCGGATGGCCAGCACATAGCTGAACACATCCTGAGGGGTTTTCCCACAGGATTTCTCCCACCCCTCTTTCACCAGCGCCAGAGGCCCTCTGACAGGGTGGCCATACAGCAACTCAAAGGGACTGAACCCTAAGGATTTCTGAGGCACCTCCCTGTAGGCAAACAACAGGCATGGCAACAAGACATCCCATTTCCGCCTCATGGGCTCCTCCAGGCCCATGATCATGCCCTTCAATGTGCGGTTGAATCTCTCAACCAAACCATTTCCTTGAGGGTGGTAAGGAGTGGTGAATTTGTATGTCACCCCACAATCACTCCACAGGGACTTCATATATTTAGAAATGAAGTTTGTCCCGCGGTCCGAAACGACCTCCTTCGGAAATCCCACCCGGGAAAAGATCCCCATCAGGGCACGGCCCACCACTGGGGCGGTGACTGTCCTGAGCGGAAGGGCTTCCGGGTACCGAGTGGCATGGTCCACCAAGACCAGGATAAACCTGTTGCCTAGGGCTGTCTTGGGATCCAGGGGCCCCACGATGTCAATGCCCACCCGCTCAAAAGGGGTGCTCACCACGGGAAAGGGCTGGAGGGGTGCCACACGCTTCCCTCCACTCTTGCCACTGGCCTGACAAGTCTGACAAGACTTACAAAAGGCAGAGACGTGCGTCTTCATCTGGGGCCAGTAGAAATGGGTGACAAGCCTGTGATAGGTCTTGTCGTGCCCCAGATGTCCTGCGAGAGGCACGTCATGAGCCAGACCCAGTAGGAAGTTCCTGAAGCGCTCCGGTACCACCAGCACACGGGCTGCGCCGGGCTCAGCGAACTTAGGCTCACTATACAGTAAGTCATCCTCCCAATAGATCAAATGCTCCTTGGACCCCAGGCCTGCGGCCTGGTCGGCAGCCTGCTGCCGCACACCAATGAGAGAAGGGCACTCCTTCAGAGCCTGGTAGAATTCCTCCCTGGAGGGACCACCCTCTTGCTGCCACTGGGACAGCTCAGGCAATTCCCCTAGTTCGGCCACCTGCTCCCCTGTAGGTTCCAGGGCATCCCCTTCCGGGTCTGCCTCCTCCTGGACCGTGGGAACAGTGGGGGCCGGTTTCCCGCGCCCTTTACCCCTTCCTCTCTTGGCAGGTCCCTGGGCCATTGTTCCAGGCACCAGCTCTGTTAGACCGCCCTCTCTTGCGGTCATTGCACGGGTGGACACACAGATCCACGCAGGCAAACCCAACATCTCCAAGTGAGTCCTGTGCTCCACCTCTTTCCAGGGGGAGCTCTCCAGGTCATTACCTAATAGACAATCTACAGGCAAGGCATCACTTACTACAATCTCCAAAATACCGGAGACTCCTCCCCATTCAAATGGAACTTTCGCCAGCCTGCAGTAGCGCACTGAACTGTCAGCTGCCACCACAGGCCGGAGTACCTGGGGAACAATTTGCCCTTCAGACACCCACTGACACCTAACAGATGTCACGCTGGCTCCTGTGTCTCTCAGAGCCTCCACCACCTGTCCATTGATGGTCACCTTCTGCCCGTATTTCTTAGTGTTTTGGGGCAGCAAGGTTTCCTGGGCCATCTCTCGGTCTCCTAGAGAGACAAGGGTCATCAATGCTAACCCCTCCTCCCCACTAGAAATCAAATCCCCTCCCAAAGCTACACTGGCTATCGCCGGAGCTGGAGCTGGAGCACCAGTGGGTGCAGATTTCTTCTTTGGACAGTTTGGAGCAATGTGCCCCACCTCCCTACATGCATAGCAAGCGAGGGTCTTCTTGTCCTGCGGGCCCTTATGGGGCCAGGACTTCTTAGACTTGGGGGGTTGAGACACCTTCTCTTGGGAACTACTTTGGGGCCCTTTAGAGGACTCCTTTTGATTACCCGTGTCCCCCCCACTCTTCTGCTGGGGACCCTGTCCACCTTTGGCGGGGGTACTTACCACCCCCTTATGGACCCTGGTGCTAGTCCACCGGTCCGCCTCTTTAGCAAGCTCACTGGGATCAGTTAACTTACTGTCTAAAAGATGCTGGCGCAGCTCTGGGACACACAAACTACTTAAGTGCTCCCTACTAATCAAGTGACACAACCCCACATAATCAGTAACTTTGCTGCCCTTCATCCAACCTTCCAGTGCACGCGTGTACATACTCACACACTCCACCCAAGTACTTGAATCAAGCTTCTTGAAGTTCCTAAACTTCTGGCGGTACTGTTCAGCAGTGAGCCCATACCTGAGGCACAAAGCCTCCTTCATGGCGGAGTAGGACAAAGCATCCTTTGCTTCTAAGGGTGCCAAAACATCCCTCCCAGAGGCCTCAAAATGCTTCCACAATCCTGCTCCCCAATTCTTCTCAGGCACCTCATTCATCTTTAAGGCAAGTTCATACGCTCTGAACCACGCATAAATATCCTCACCCCTCTGATAATTCTGTACCAGATCCTTTGGTATGTATACCTTACCCGCCTGTACTGGTTGTGCGCTGCCACCATTAGAACTGGACCCCCTCTCTTTATATTTGAAATCCAATTCCTTCATGCTCCTCTCATGAGCCAATTGGAGCTTCTTCTCCTCCAAAGCGAGAGCATGCCTTCTCTCCTGTGCCGCTCTCTCCTGCGCCTCTTTCTCAACTTCTAGGCGCAGTCTCTTCTCGTCGGCTTCCGCTTTGAGCTTCAAAAGCTCAATCTCATGGGCCCTAGCTCTCTGATTCTCCTCCACCTCCTCTGGAGAAATAATCCTACTGGAGTGGGTGCTGCCGGCCCTAGACGCTGGCTTCGCCACTGGCAATTCACTGGGCAAAAACCCAATCTCCTGTGCGCCACCCTCTTCAATAGTAGCTTCCGGGGCACCATGTTTGGCCTCCCACCAGGCCCTCAGAGCTGTCCGTAGCTCTTCCTTATTTGCGCCGCCCCTTACTGGGCATTCAAGCTGTCTGCAGAATTTTCTCAGTTGCTCCTTGTTATAGGTGAGCAACTCCTGGCTTTCAAATTCCACTTCCCCTTCTGCATTCATGCTTTGCGCGGTCTGCGACATGGTACCTCCTACCCTTTTTCAACTAAAAGGTTTCACCAAAAAGAAAAAATCCTGCGCAACCTGTTCCGCTAAACTAGACTAGTGATGTACAAGAAATCACTGCAGGTCAAGTGCAATTATTAGTTCAAAATCCGCACCGCGAGCCACCAATGTTAGAACCGGGAGTCTCTGGTTGGCAAAGGTAAGTACCTTGGCCCAAGTAGGGACCCCTAGCTCCGGTCAGGGCGACGGAATAACCCTCTGAGATAACCCCTGCTCACCCTCTAGGTAGCATGGCGCGAGCAGTCTAGGCTAAACTCGGAGACAATGTGGATAACATTTGCACTTAACACAACAGCAATTCCCAATCCACCACAAACTGAGACCACACAGGTAAGTATATATAAAATATAACTTTATCTAGTTTCAGCATGTAAATGAAGCAGTGGCATGATAATCACTTCTTTAGAACAGATAGCATTTCTAGTTTAAAGGTTGCACGTTAAACACTTCATTTAGAACAAGGTTGCACTTAATTCTTAGTAGGTCTTGTAAATAGGCAGTTCTTAGCATAAAAATAAGAATAGTCTCTAGTCTCTTAAATCAGCACTCAAAAATATGGCCACTGATTTATATGCAATTCGCTCTCAAAACGAGCCAAGGATCATGCCAAGGTTTCATAACATAAACGGGACCCGGCCCCTAGCGTCAGGGACCCTTCGCGCCTCTAGCGCGTCTCACCGCAATGCTGTTGGGAGGGGGGATTCCCCTCCAGGCGCACCTCGCGGCGAGCGCTCACTAGCGCTCCAGCCCGGCCGGTCTCAGGACGCTCCACCGCCCGCTCTCGGTTCTCCAGGGAGCAGCGGGGAGCAGAGACGGCAGGCCGGGGGCTGGAGCACTCTTTCAGGTCCCTCGGCGAGGTCAGGTCAGTCTTCCCCGGGCCCGGCGGTGATCGCGGTGAATTCTCGGCTCCTCCAGTCGAGCGGGCCAATCCAGACGCGGCAGAACGGGCGAGCCTCCACAGCACCCGGGAGTCAGCCTATGGCAGTGCGGCTCCCGGGTCAAGCCTGCGATGACGCTCCTCGCCCTAGCCAATCACCACACGGCAACAGTGATGACGCTGCGCCGCACGGGCCAATCCCGTCGCGGCGTTTGGTGAGGGGGCCCGGCTCTCTCGGCCAATCGGAGAGCAGCGGGCTCGTTTTCGGTCGCGTTGGTACCAGCAAGGTACGGGGCCCTTCGTCGGGGGTTTACTGACCCCGGGTCGCGGTGGTGAAGCTGCGCGCAGGTTGTTTTAGTGCGCTCTGCTCGGGGAAGGCTCACAAACCTTCAGTCTGCACCTAACACGTGTCGATGAACACGGCGACCTCACAGCACGGCACAGCAGCCGGTTGGGCAGACAATGCACAGCGCAGCACCCTCCAGCCAAACAGAGGGTCGACGGTCAGGCAAACAGCAGGGCTTCACGATCTCTTCAGCCCACAGCAGCTTCAGGGGACACAGCAGGGTCTTGGCAGTCCTTGGGCAACCTTAATGTCCCTGGGTTGCAGACAGGGGGCCAGCTCTTCTCAGGCCCTTGGAGATTCAGTTGTAGACACAGCACACAGCAGAGTCTTGGCAGTTTCAAGTAGGCAGGGTCACAGCACACAGCAAAGTCCCTTTCTTCTCCTTAGCTTCCAGGTGGACAGCAGAACAGGTCAGCCCTTAGAGCACACAGCAAGGCAGTCTTCCTTCCGTTCTCTAGCTGTCCTCCTTCCAGCGAGGGTTCCTTCTTGCTTGCAGAATTTCAGAATCTAATCCTCTGCAGACAGGGGTCCTTTCCTTATACCCCCCAATGTCTTTGAAGTTCTTTGTGCATGGAGGCCCTGGGTCCAGTCTAAACCAGTTCTGGGGGTTGCGGAGCACTGAGGTGTCTCTGGTTTTCTTCTTCCTGTCAGCTTCAGGGCCAGTGGGGTCAGTTGACCACCAGGAGAGAGCTAATGTGGGGGAGGTAGGCAGGCACAGCCCAGCACTTATCTGGCATTCCTTCCTCCCTCCTCCCAGGCAGGCAGATGTGCCCTTTCATCCCCCGGGATGGCTCCGACCCTCTCCTCTGGGGCTCTGCAGCCCCTTCCTGTCACATCCAGACCAGGCAGACATTCCACAAACCCAGGCACACAGAAAGGTTTAGACAAGAGAACAGCCACTTTCTAAAAGTGCTATTCTCCAACACAGGATTTAAAAACACCCTTCACTAAAAGATGTGTCATTAAATTCTGAGTCCAGGGATATCTTTCACTTATGTCCCATCTTGTTCCTATGGGGAGATAGGCTGGTATCACATGGGCCTAGCCCCCCTCCATGTTACTCTATGGAGCAAGATAGCCTTACAGCGGTGAGCACACAAAATGGCTGTAGCCCACTACCAGAGCATAGTACCTGCACTAGCACATGCTCTACCTTATCCATACACTGCACCCTGCCCAGGGGGGTACCTTGGGCCTTCCATAGGGGTGACTGATGTGCACAGACAGGGAAGGATTAGGCCTAGCCAGTGGGGACACTGGCCAGGCTGACATGGCAGTCACTGACTGCACACAGGCCCTGCGCTGGCAGGCCTGAGTCACCATTTTAAAGCTACTCATGTGGGTGGCGCAATCTGCGCTGCAGGCCCACTAGTAGCATTTGTCATCACCAGCCCTGGCACACACAGTGCCCTCTACTAGGGACTTCGTGGTGATACAAATATGCCAATTAGGTATACTCAATCAATATCACAATTTACAGAAGGAGCACTTACACTCTGACACTGATCAGCAGTGGCAGAGTGTCCAAAACATCTAAATCAGCAAAAACGAAATCCAGCACAGCATCAACACACATGAGTCAGAGGAAAAATATGGGGGAAGAATCACGCCAAAAGGTGTCAGGTCTAACAGGCAGCAAGTGTTTGGTTGTGAATTAAGGAGGCATGTGATGGAATCAATACTAGGCAGCCTTGTTCTTCGGCACCCCAACCTTCAATAGCACGGATTGTAGTGGCGGGAAAGTCGGCGACAGGCACAGGGAGGCGTTGTGTTGTTTTTCATTACTGAGTACAGACAACACACAGAAGACGTTGAGGGCCCGCTTCAGCAAGTGCAGTACACCCTCAATAGCTATGGCGGCCGTAAGCAGGCACTTTGTTTTTGAGACGCAGTGTGGTTTATATTTCCTGCACTGCTTGCACAACACTATAAAAGACCAAAAGACATCACAATAACACCTCTTCTCCTAAACAGGATGAGGAACATAGAGATTTTACACAGTAATGGAGTTATCTGGCCTAAACTGGCCTATGGCCTTATCTGGAAAATGCCCAATGCCATAACAATGCTTGGGTCAAAACCCTATCCAGTTATGCTATGTTACAGGCCTATTCTTATCTACAGGTGACCACTTGCCCAAATATTCACAAAGACTAGCAAAACAGTGTGTCGCAAAAAGTTTCAAATCATGACTTGTAAATGTGGGTCAATAGGATAAGGCGTAGACGCTACTACTCTGACATGCTTGCTTGGTATTTGGAGAGAGGTAGCAGATCATCCTTACAGCTTGTTCACAATTATATATACTGGTACTGCGTACATGGACCTTTCTCATTTCTAGGGCACAGCACAAGACTTGGCCAGACTATCAATCTGTCTGTCCTGAATGATTTAAGCAGACTCAGTCCATCATTAGATGTTTCAATAGTCCAACATACATGAGGCTTCCTTCATGCTATTTTGTTTGGGGACAACCTTGCTGGACCCACCAGTCACAAGTAATTTCTGTCTTTTAACAGGTCTCTCTAGGTTATTCCAGAAGTAAAACATGTTGACATATCATAATTACACCATCCACCTAGAATTAGCTTACTGAACTTGTTGGTGGTAACTCAGCGAGGTGGCCCTACTATATTGTGATATCAAAGCTCTGCAACTTTTGTGGCAGCAGCAAGAACAGTATGCTTTGGATTGGATTCAGAGAAAAGAAAGCAGTAAGGCCTGGTTATGCTGTCTGGTGTCAAGCTGACACACCTAGAATATTGAATACTAAATGTATGTCTTTTAATGTACTCTGAGCTGCATTTTGCTGTAATATCCAATGCTGTTGTTAATGGGCAGGTTTTCTGCCACTCTGATTCCCAAACTGACATAGTTGAACAAATTAATGAACACCACATGATCCTCAGCACCCGCTGAGATGGGTTCTGCCCACTTCGTGAATGAACTTTGCTTTAAGAATTGGTCACTCTCTTAGAGGTTGTTGTCTGTGATGATTTTGGTTCTCTTAGGGCCATATGTATCAAGGTACCAATTAGCGATTCTGTAATAGCGATTTTTAAGAAATTGCTATTTCAGAATCGCTAATTGGTATGTATCAAGAAAATTGCTATTTTTTTAGCAATTTCTTGATATTCCTTAATTGCAATTAAGGAATACTTTCCCATTCATTTCTATGGGCCAGGAGGCCCATAGGAATGAATGAGAAGTTATTCGCAATTTGCTAATTGCAAATTGAGAATAATTTCAAGGGTGCAGGGGTGTCCAAAGGACACCCTGTTGCACCCCTGAAATATGCATGGGTGCACATGTGGCGCACATACATGCCCTAAGGGCATGTATGTGCGTCACATGGCACTTTGAAAAATGCAAAAATGTGCATTTTTCAAGGAATTCGCAACTTACCACCTACTAGAAGTTGGTGGTAATTTGCGATTCCTTAAGGCCATTTAGCAAATATTTTTGGCTTCTTACATTGCATTTAAGGAATCGCAAAATTTGCGATTCCTTAAATGTAATTGCAAAATAAGTAATCGCAAATTTTGCGATTCCTTATTTTGCATGCAGATTTGGGTGATACATACCATTTTGCGAAAATGCGTTTGCAAATGCCAAAATTCTGCGAATTTCGGTGTTTGCGAACGCATTTGGGCATGATAAATATGGCCCTTACTCTGCTAGATCTTAACACAGAATTTGGTATTGTCACCGGTGCAATTTTTTAGAACCATCTCACCAGGTCTCACAGGGATTTACCAGACAAGCCTAATAGTTATTGCTCTAAAGTTAGCCCGTTCTGTGCTTGAGTGGAATATCTCCCTGGCACTCTGATCTTTTAGGATTACAGCTCCCAGAAAACAAATTAAAAACCTGTCTGGGATAAGCTATTCATGCATGGAATTGGGAAACTTCAGTAACTGAACTGAATGTGATAGGTGCTTCTTTCAAAAATTAACTCAGATCACTCAAATGGGCCTTTTCATTCCTACATCAGTTAATTTCAATTGGCTGGTTCCAAAATGATCCCTCCTAGCACCAACTTTAATTATTTTTTTTATCCAAATCCTAATGATAATTTGGTGATTGCTGAAGAAATGGCTACAATCTAACTCTTAGAAAACTCAAATAAAATTCAGTAATTTTCCTCTGCTTATGCTCTCGATACAGAATGTATGTGTTCGAACAATGTTCCTGCCAGCCGTAAGAAACTAGAAAATTTCTCACAATTGGGTCATTTTTCTGATCCAAGAGGTTAATGTTGAATTAACAATCTTTTACTTTCAACTATGGGAATTATTAAAAACCCTTATACACTTTTCAGAACAATGAGGACTAGGTAAATGAGCACAGGATTATATTTCCATCCTGAGTCTTTGGATATCATGGAAGTGTAAACCATGAAAGAAAAAAAACACACCCATTAGAATATGAAGATGATGTTTTCTGTCTAATTTCAGACATGAAGCAAACAATGTCATTAAAATATTCAGGGAATTAAAGTTTTCGAGCACAGACTAAACAATTTCTTCCTCCTCCAACTGGCCAAGCATTATTATCATTATTAACAGGTACATTTTGTGCCTTAACACAACCACCAGCTACACAGTATGACATAGCAAGGCAGCTGGAGGTACAAAAGAACCTGAACATCACACCATCCTTAGAGTCAAGAAGAGTAGCCCAACTGGCCCAACAAATTCTGCAGTCGCAAAACCAGATATATGGAAAATCACCAGCAGGATTTCCCTTCAAGTGAGTGGAGAACATGTAATGTTTTTCTTTAGGAAGGGGAGAGAAGCTATGACAGAGATGAGTTGCCTTTCTCTTCGAAAAGGGGAATTGTCAAGAGGAGGACACCACTACCCTGTGGCATTAAATCCTTCCAGGTCCATAGCCAGAACATTGGACACCACTTCCTGCCCCATTGGCTGGCCAGAAAGTGTGGGAACCGCCCATTCCAGAGTAGGGCCGGCCAGTTACAGCAGGTGAGGAAGCAAGCTTTCCCAGAAGTATAAGAACAATCTACGACAAGCATTGGCAATGCCCATAGGTCTGGCTTATGAATGCACTGTCAAGCCAGACCTAAAAGTAGGTTAATGACTGCCATTCCCTCATCTGTGGTGCTTCAGAGAAAAACACCATTACATATCTAGTTATCGAAGGCAAGTTAATAAGATTGCAGTATAATGTGTGCCCTGAAAGTTCAACCTCAAGCACAGCTGTGTGAATGGAAAGCTTTTTTTTTGTGGAAGCACACAACTTCTGTCCAATCGAAACGTACTCCTGGCTTCCAACATGTGGGCGGAGCCAAAGCCCCTCTCTAGTGATGCTCACATAATTGTCTAGCGACAGGTACGCTGTCTAGCCACAAAATAAAAAGCGAAACTAATATAAAGAATAGTTTAGCACCATATCACAGTGTGTGTCATAAGTTCACTCTAGACATATTATACAAAAGCGCTAGGGTTCTGTTTGATAAAATGGATTGTTTGGCTGACTAACTAGCCAATACAATATAGTTCTTTCAATAAAGCATACACAAATGGGTGAATCATATAGGTAATTGATTGATCGACCCTTTAGCAATCATACCACTGTACTCGTCGCGAACCCAACTGAGGTTGCGGCTCAGGG
This sequence comes from Lissotriton helveticus, assembly GCF_964261635.1. Taxonomy (NCBI): domain Eukaryota; kingdom Metazoa; phylum Chordata; class Amphibia; order Caudata; family Salamandridae; genus Lissotriton; species Lissotriton helveticus. The sequence goes on along the minus strand of NC_136061.1, from coordinate 129,399,544 downwards.
CTTTCAGAAACCCACATCTACAGTATACAACTCAGCCCAGGACGCTGCTGTAATCTGTGTTTGTTGGTAATTATTTCATAATTGCTTTTCAAGACATAATTGCAGTTCTTGTATTGATACGCCTCTGCAGTTCTCGAAACTCCTCAGACATTGTGAAAAGAAATTCAATTTGGGATCAGGGGTATTACACCTGCCAGCTTTGCATATTTCCAAATTTACATTCCCTGAAGCTCGTGTCCTAGCAGTAACATCGAGACAAGGGGTACTTTTATCTTTCCAGAACAAGTGCTAATCTGCACAACATGAGAATCCTGGAGGGTACCGCATAAGACACATTGAGTAGAATTATTGTATGCAAATAGAAGTAAATATTGGCTATTTATTATTCACCGTGCATACAAGAAACTCACAGGATTTTAGGATTGTCACTTAGGATTTCAATAATAGGTATATTCCCTCAACTCCACTTATATTTATCTCAGAAAGAAGAGAGGGTGAATTCACCATGCCAAGGACTGCACCTTTGACTGCAGCTTGCACATGTGTGCTGGGGGTCGATCGGGGTGCCGTGTGGTGTCTTGGTGTGTTCTGGTGTTGATCCTTGTAGGGTACTGTTGGGAAACGGGGTCCTGTTGGCGATTCTCGTGGTTAGTTCAGAGGATGTATGCATCTGCTCTATTCTTTTGGTTCTTCGGTTTGTTTCCCAGTGTGCTGTAACATCTGCTAGCACACCCTGGTATTTGTGCCTGTGCAGCTTCCTCTCCTTCTAACTGTAAAGCGCTCTGATCTCCTTCGGGATCAAGTTGGCGCTATATACAACTTTATAAACTTTAAGAATAAAGACAGTGGAGCCACCATGCAGAGCTCTCTCAGAAACTCACAATTCAAAGGGATGTTAGTTAAGTCTCTTCCCCAACCCAGAGTTTGCCAAACACACCATTGTGGCGACGAGGATGGGGTCAGAACCAGTGTACGCAAAGCACACGTACCTCACCTTTCTCCTTTGCATGCACAGTGTTGTGTTAATGATAAGGCATTTGACACCATACTAACAGTAAGGATCATCCCGCGAACTGCAAGACATTCAAAAATGGTTGTAGCAAAAACAGTAAACAAATACAGAGAAAAGTACAGTCTTCGTTGTAAAATTGGCAGAACTTGATTGGCAATGTATTTGCTGTTTTTTTTACAATAAGTGGTAGGGAGGCAGCTGGGAAGCAGGTAAAGGCGCCCCAGCCTAAGAGAAGCTCAGAAACAACATCTGGGCGTTTGAAACCTTTTTTGGGTTTTTACTCTGCCTTAGTTGAACATATCATATGGTCGACATCTGGAACGCATAAACCGCCTCTCAGTGAACAAAAAGCAGTAGCTGTGTTATGCTGTCCTCAATTTCCACAACAGTAACAAATGGTTGCACTTAAGGGAATAGCTGCCAAATGCAATCGCTCACTCCTTTATTCGGTTTAGCATTTTCCTTCAAAACAGTTTCTGTAAGAATGGCCACAAACTGAAATGAAATTGCCAGAATTACTGTGCCTAACAATACAGGATTAGCTTGTAATGCAAACAAAGCCCTTTGCTGCGGGTAATGTGCATATCTCGTTGCACTCCCCAGCGCAGACAAACAGTGGATAAGGTTTTAATTAGAGTTCCCTTCCGAAGGCTTGCTGCACTTCTTCATAACTCAGCTGGGATTTGACTGGCGTGTATAAAATGGCGGATTTTAGGATAGGTTCAGGAGGTCAAATGGAAGTGGTTAAAGTGGTGCACGACTGTGTCAGGGTCTAGGACCAAGCTAGTTTCTGGGTTAGAAATGTCCAAAGTGGTTCAAAAGGGTTGGATCCAGGCCAGATTTTCCGGTTAACCACTGATTATGTAAATGTTTTCCATTTAGGCCAATTTATGGCTGAGGTGTAAAACTGAGTCAAGTTTGAAGAAACTTTTTCTTGTGTAACACAAGTGTGAAAAGGAGTCTGTTCATCGCGCAAAGATTGTGTAAAGTGCAGGTTAACACATCACCTGCAAAACAAATTTGCAGGGAATATCGATGGAATCCATACCTACAAACATAGGCCAGGCAATACACTAAATATGGGAATCTATGCAGTGACACATAACAGATCAGACACTAAGAAGCTACAGGTGGCAGACCAGTGTGCAGACACACACAAAACAAAAGGCTCAGATTTCCTACTAATGCCACATAGCACTATACAGTGGCACAAGGACTCATGGTTTGGAGCTGTGGGATGCTTCTCTGGTTTTATTTGGAACAATTAACATTGACTCTCATTGCAGAAAACTAGAAGCAACGTCCTAGAAACAACACCATGACCCATCTGGCATTGATGAGAATTAGTATCAGCAGTGCACAGAGAGGCCACAATGGAAATAGGATGCCAGCTACAGTGAACACAATGCAATGTCCATACGGCATATACTGCTAAATAATATGAGACATTCACAGCTGCCCCAGACAACAACCACCAAAATGAATATATCACAGCAGTGATGTGTATCACAGGTTGCTACAAAATCGAGGAGCCATTCTGACAGGATAGAACTTGTGAGTGACTTGTGCCCATCACACTGAACTTCCCATCATGTCTACTTCCTCACTGCTACTTCTCTGCAGGTTGGTTGGGCCTTGCACCAATGGGAGAAACAGCTCTGACAATACACTTTCCCCCAGCACATGGACCCAAATGAACCCACCTAAATTCTACATCAATCTGAAGCAACACATTGAAAACTGGAACCAAGATTCACTGTAGTAGAGCAGGGGTGTTAAAATAAAGTGTGGAGATATGAGAAGCAAGGGGGACAAACCGGGAAGGGAAGGAGAGCAGGGGCTAGTGAAGCGGGAAGTCTGTGACACAAGAGTACACAATGGAAGAGGGCAGTCGCCAGAATACAGGCAGGGATAACTGAGGGGGGGTCATGGGTTTCTTCAGGTGTGCCCGGGTAGCCAGATGAAGGACTACGGTGAGATGCAGCTTGAAGTGAAGGGTCTTCAAAAGTACTACTGGTTAATTGTAAAATCACTCATTCAATGGAATAGTAACAGAAGAAAAACAGAAGAGCAGGCACCGAAAGGACATGAACAGCACAAGCAGTGAATCCATCTAGGCCAATCTAAACCCATCTGAGCCAAATATCAGCAAATCTAATCTGACAAGAAAAAAAAGATCAGCACCCGACAACTAGCAACACCACAGCACCTGAAGGCACTAAGGGCCAGATGTAGGTGGGAGATTTTGGCCATTTACCGGCTGGTAACGGCCGAATTCGGCCGTTACCGACCGGTAAATGGCCATGGAGATGTAGGGGGATAAAAAACATGCATTTTCGGTAATTTTACCGAATCGTTAATTTTACCGATTCGGTAAAATTACAGAATCGGTAAAATGACCGAATCTGTATATTTTACCGAATCGGTAAATATACCGGTCGGTAAAATTACCGAAAATGCATTTTTGGTATGTAGGTGCCAAGTTTAACATTGACACAGGGCTTTGAAAATCGGTATTTTACCATGCAATACAATTGCATGGTAAAATACCGATTCAGGTGTACATGCACATCTGTGCATGTACATCTGTGCCATGTGGCACACATACATGCCCTTATGGCATGTATGTGTGCCACATGGCACACAAGCCTAAAACAGGGGTGCCAGAGGGTGTCAAAGTGACACCCCCTGCACCCTTGCAAAATTCGGTATTTACCGATTTGGTAAATACCGAATCAGTATTTGATATTGAATCCTATGGGCTTCAAGGCCGAATTGGTAAATACCGATTTTTAGCGATTCGGTAAAATTGACCAAATTGGTACCTACATTAGAAATACCTACTCTTAATTAACGAATCGGTAAAATTCGGTAATTAAGAGTCGGTATTTCTGGCCCTAAGTGGTTAACTCTATCTAGGACAGTATCAGAGATGACATCACCAAGTTCACGTGCCACGTCCAATGATCCAAAAAATAAGGATGCAAAAACAGATGTGAAGGGACAAGATGCCTCATTTCACCTAATCGAAAATGCTGAAATGGTGCCTTAAAAACACATACTAACACAGCTGTCGGGTAAAGGGGACACAGATCACCCCAAAGCATTGTGTACAGGGGAGAGGATTCTAATGAATAGATCCATATATATGGTACAATAGCAATGCTGCCAATGTCTAGGCACCGTTGCAGCAGAACATCTTGGGGGTGTTTATGTTGGGACATACCTCAAATAAATGCATTCTTGGCTTGGTAGTTGGGTCTGGGGGCCCTGAGTCGGGTCTGCTATCTCTGTGTGGGTTTCCCTGCCGGTAAGAAAAGACAATACTGTGACCTTTATTGTGACACAGGACAGAGAGAGACAAATATAAACACCTAGTTTCTGAACTTCAAAATGTGAAACTAGATAGCTTGAAATCAATACCAGCTTCCCTGCTTGTCCAAATTGTGTGATTCTAGGCAAACATTTTATTTCACAGGACGTCCTTTTTTCTTTATTATCACATATGAGAAATACTTGAGTTTAGGATGTGCTCTGCACAAGCACCTCTTATGTCTGATTTAACAGACTATAACGTAGCTCGATCTATAAAATTAGTCTTGTCCAAGTTTAGAGTGCACATGACTATTGATATGCCACTTATGGCACTGTCATTGGGGGTAAGCAATACATGTTTTTAAGTCCATGTTTAAAAACTATCACTTTCAATAAATATTTGTCAAAGCAGTGATCTGTATAATCTGATGTACAAAGATGAAACGCTTCTGCATGTTTAAGAAATGCACTTTTTTGGACTCTGAAGAGACTGGATCATATTTTTACATTAAGTTTTGTGTACAAGATGTATGCAAAATGCTTTCTTGGCTTGGGCCGTGCATGGAGTCAGAGCAAAACCAGACCCTTGGCTCTGCTCTGGCTTGGCTCTCCCTATTAATTTGCTGGTGCGCTCACCTCAGTTTGCAACTCAGGCTTACTACATGGGGCCATCCGTCACTTGATAAAGTGATTTGTCAAAGGTGAGGACTAGAAACTCGGGCAGAGAATGTGGCCCAACGGCTAGGGCGGTCGACCTTGGAGCTGGGGAGCCAGGTTCGAGTTTTGGCAGGGACCTCCACATTCTGTGATTCTGGGCAAATCACTTAATCTCCCCATGCCCAACAAAAATATATGTGTCCATCTGTAACGTAACTGGTCCTCATGTAAAGCGCTCTGATACCTCCAGGTCTAGTTCGTGCTGAATAAAACTCCCCCCCCCCAACTTGGAGCCCTACCCACATGCGCCGATAACTTTGCCATCAAGGCTTCTCCTAGCAGACGAAGACGAGAGCATGCAGTGAAAATAAATTTAACATAAGTGATCCCAGGGTACAGGCCATTGTGTGGTACGTGACCATAGACATGAGTTCCCAGGGAGAACTATCAGGTCAAGTTTCAGGGGGGTGTTTGTGGTGAGACACCCCACAATGTATTTGTGGCATGGTAGTTAGGTCTGTGAGCACTGAGTCGGGTCTGCTATGTCTGCGTTTCTCATCATTCTTATGTATTATTATTGTTATTATTATTTAAGTAAGAGCTTTTAATTTGTTCAATTTCTGGAGCGGGATCCTAAATATATAGTGACTGGTATACCAAAACAAAAAATAATCTGCACCCATAGATATTGCTTGAATGGGTGCAAATTTACTACTTTTTAAAATTCACAAACATTGATGTTAGTAGGCTTGAAAAGTTGAGCCAGTTTCATTTTCCCAGGTCTAATACTGGTAATCAAACGCCCAAAAGATGATGGGATGAATGCTCGCAAAGAGTCTTACCGGTGGCAATTACTCTGGGTAGCATTCAAAACCATTTTTTTCCCACTGTTCCACTCTAGGCATAGGCCTACTTAATGCAAATCATCAATGCATCTGTTCCTCATGGAACAGTCCATCCCAAACTTTGGTCATCTCACCCCTCCACACTGCAGCCCACTGTCTCTTTAGTTGGGAAATTTGAGGTTGACCTCCCCACCCCCAAATCGCACTGACTAAGCTACGCCCCTTCAGCCACTGTACAAAAATTAAGCAACTGCTACTTTGTTACCCGTGTAAAACATTAAGAGCCATTAACTATAATAATAGTTATCAGAGCACACATGTTCACACCTCTACACCTGAATCTCACATCTGCCTGTTCCAATTCACACCCTGAACAACCAGGTAGACTTCAATGTACAACCACACAGAAATGCCTCCTAACAGCTCAACTACATGTGCCTCCTTCCTACACTCATCACTAAGAACTCCTACATGCACCTACGCATTGGTAAGCAGGCAGCAGCATATTCTCTCCTCCCCATTTGAACCACGGCAAAGACACTAACAGATGATCAATGTTCCTGAAACCGAATGCTGCTAAACCCTCTCTCTATCCAACAGTCACTGACATTTTTGACCTCCCATTCCCCGAAAAGAGTGACCAACTCTTACTTTTTTTGTTTAAATCTTATTATAAGGGTTTTACATTTCAGATTCCCATGTGGGACATCAGATCGATCATAGGTCAGTTATTAACACGTAGATTGGTTACATAATATCTACAAACATAACACATCTTCAACATTTGGGTTCCGTTGCACCAGATGGGATTATACATCATCGCTCATGGATTTGCTGGTAAGTTAGCTTATTACATGATGTTGCGTCTCGCTGTGGCTGGTCCCTATGACTATATGATGGCGGAGATTGGTGTGGGTGTCTCCCCCGTGCTTGTATATGTGACCCCTTGCTATGTAGTCAATCATTAACATTCTATAAGTGAGTCGGTATCCAAACCACAGACTGGAACTTAACTAGAAATTGTGGGGGGAGACTTCCTCCAAAAGTGACCGACTCTTACTTATGAAAACATGGCTTGCATAGCACTGCAACCTTGTCCCAGAAAACCATCCCAGAAGACTACAAACTGACCTACGTAACTCAAGTCTCTTGAAGGGAAGGAGTCATCACACTTGTGAAAAAGCAGCACATACCTAGCAGAAGTCTGACAAAGATTGGGATTTCCTACTCCTCTACTGCTCTTTTATTTTCCAACTCATTCCTTCACTCCACCTGATTTACTCCCCAACATTTTACAATCGCACATGGGATGGGAAGGTGATGCAAGCGTGCACCTCTGCCCTAAATTATCCAACTGCAAGTCTCTAATGTGTTTTTTATGTTTTGTCCTCAGCACACATGACCATCATGCATCTATGCTGAAGGCCTCATTGAATATGAGACCTGGAGCAGGGCTCTGTGGTCTTGAGGCGCACCATTAGGGGCACAGGTGTTTGGGGTATGACACCCTGCAAATAAATGCATTCTTGCCTTTGTAGTAGGATCTGGGGCACTAAGTTGGGTCTTCTACCTCTGTGTCGGTTTCTCTTGCCGTGAGCCGACAATGAAAGACAAAACAATGACTTTTGATTTGAATGGAGAGAGAGACAGAGATCCCCATCTGATATCTGAATTTTAAAATGTGAAACCAGATAATCTGGAATCAATAATGGCTTCCCTGCTTGTCCAAATTGTGTGATCCTAGGCAAATATTTTATTTCTCAGAGTCTCCTTTTTCTTTATTATCATATATGAGCACACTTTTAAATATTAACTTGCATCTCTTGACTTAATAGACTATAATGTTGCTCTATTTATAATAAGAATCCAGGCTACGTTTGAAGGTTTACATTTCTACTGATTTGCCTCTTAGTTCACCAGTGACATTGTCGTAGTGGGGCAAGCAATGAATGTTTCTAAAAACTATCAATTTTAATAAATGTCTGTCTATGGAGTGATATAATCTGATGTACTAAGGTGAAATTATTCGATATGTTAAAGAAATATCCTTGTTTTAATTTTGTAGAGATGTTATCAATTTTATAAAGTATGTTCATTGCGATATATACATTGCAAATGTTTTCATGGCTCAGCTCACACACGGACTCCTAGAGCCATGCCAGACCTATGGCTCGGCTCACCCCATTAATTTGCCTGCATGCCTTCCTCTATTTGCGACATTGGCTTAGTACATGGTGCTAGAAACATGGAGGCCTGCCCACATGCACTTATTTGACAGTTCTCCCATCAAGGCTTCTTGTAGCAGAGATGAAGAACAATGTATGCTGAGAAAATACATTGAAAATAGGGGATCCCAGAGCAGGAACTTCCCGGAGTTGTATTGTACATGATTGTAGTAGTGAGTTCCCAGGGAGATCTACCAGCCCCAGGTGGGCAGGGCAGGGGCATAGTTTCAGCGGGTGTGTTTGAATGTAACATCCCTAAAATGCATTCTTAGTGTGGTAGTTGTGTCTGGGGCCCTAAATTTTGTCTGCTTTTCATGATTAGAATTTTCCCATCATTCTCAGTTCACTTAGAGGTTTTAACTTGTTCATTTTTTGATCGGGATCCTAAATATATATATAGTGACCACTTTTTCAAAAAAGTAGTACATCTGCACCCATAGAAGTAGTCTTAAAATGGGTGAAAATGCACTACTTTTTGGAATTCACAAACATTGGCAGTAGTTGGCTTGGCAAGCACTGTCAGTCTCAGGTGCCAGGCATACGACTGGAAATCAAACACCTAAAAGGTGGTGGGATGAAGGCTCACAAATTGTCTAACCAGTGTCAATTGCTTAGGGGTAGCATTCCAACCAATAGCTTTTCATCCACTGTTCCACTCTAGACAGCGGCCCACCTAATGCAAATCACAAGTGACCCTGTTCCTTATGGAAAGAGCTCATTCTGAACCATGGGCATCTCAGTCCTCCACCCTGTAGCCCCCCCCACCCCCTGAATCTTATTGACTAAGCTACACCACTGACCCCGGGGAGTGCCCCACACGACACTTGTGCTTCACCATGCAGCTTGTAGCAGGAGAGCAATGTCACATTCCACCATCCGCTTGCCATCTCACTGCGCAAATAAAATTGAGGACAGAATATGGACTACCAATTACATAATGGCGCTGCAGGGGGAGGATTTTCATGTAGGTACCAAAAATGCAAGGTTCATTAAGCCTGGTGCATGCTTCAAGACTCTCCATTTTTGCTTCAAAGATGCAATGCCATAACGGACCATTCTATTGGAGGCATGAAAGAGGGAAGCCATGTGGTCCATCACCTCACTACACTCACTGGCCTCACTCAAGCCTCGTACGATTCCAAAAATGTATCCCACACAAAGTACCTGACGCTGTGGGGAATGCTAATCCCCTCACATTCCGTAAGCCTTCAAACATGTTCCTGCATGTGGTATCGATGTCCTCATCCATCTTCACTAGTGTTTTGTGTACATCCAGCTGTCAATCCCTACAGTTTTTACAAGTGATATGGGCGAACTATCAAGTGTTTGAGAAAGTGGATCTACTTATATCTGTGCCTTATTACATAAATGTGTAAAAGGAAAATACCAATGTTCATGTGTACAGGGCCGGATTGGGTGCCCAAATCAGCCCTGGCAATTTTGACGAACCAGCCCCCCCGGGTGAGCAAGTGTGAAGCACTGCTGCTTTTGTTATTGGGGCCGACATTGCGACACCGCTGCGAAACCGGCCCCCGTAACAAAACTGCCCCCCACCACTGGAAAACTGTTCCCCACCCTTCCAGCATCCCTGGGAAACACCCAATACCCGCTACGGCCAGTCTGGCCCTATATGTGTCCCTTAACAGGTTTCGTAACATTCTTCTTCTGAATTGCTTTGTACAAGCTTGAAGGTAACTAAAACCGTATTCATGCTCAGTAACATGTATTTTGAATGTACACAGCAGCCATTTTTTTCATACTGTACAATTGCACATTTTTCTGAACTGTGTTAGTAAAGCGTAGCCTTGTTCTGATGTAGCCCCAGCAAAGCGAGGATTTTAAAAGTGGAGTCCGCTCCTGTTATTGTTACATATCCTCAAGGACTACTCAAGTTCCTTACCATGAGAAGATCCTGGCACCTGCTCTGTTACAGTTACGTTAGCCAGATCCAAATCCTTCATCCATATCTAAACATGTTTTAGGAGAGTCCCAAAAAGGAATACTGACACGATGTGAGCTCATGGACAACCAAGACAAGTTTCTTGGGGTTCCGGATATTATGCATTTGAGAATTCAGTACCCAGAGTGAGAGTAGACTGCTGATTCTGCTGTATAGCTTCACAAAATGTAACCTACACGTGTCAACTAAGCATAGGAAAATCTAATGCCCATCCAATACTCATCAAACATACTCTCAACAGTTCATTCTCCAAGATGGGTGAGCAACCAAGAGCTCTTTTCCTATTCTATTCTCTTACTATTACTATTGCAAAACAGGAAAGGACAAAAAATCTACTACTTAGTGTCTCTGACCTTCAAACTCCCCCTACATAGTTTGCCCCACATTTACTTCATTGTCATCACTTGTCTGATTAACCACCCCATAGCCCTAAGATCATTATCTCTGAAGTACCAAACTTAAAACATTCTGACTACATGCCTTATTTCCTTGCCCGACTATGGTCTGAATAATTTCTTTTAATCTGTATTCATGATGCACTTACTGCCTTAGACTCCTGCGGAAGTGGCAATTGTCAGAAATGCTAGCCTCTATGGATAGAACAGTAGCTATCACCTTAGGCTTGTCCAAGTGTAAACACAAATCGGTGAAATAATAAATGATTCTTGGGTGAACTTCACTTATGTAAACACCACTTTGCACCTAGACAACACTGGCTAAAATTCCACCTCCACCTGAACACACAGGGCCTAGAGTTCGGCTGATGGGATACTTCGTAACAAACATATCGGATATTCCGTCAGTCATATTACAAATGCCATTGGATATAATGCACTTGTAATATGGTGGCTGGAGTCACCTGTGAATTGAACTCTGAATCAGGTCCATGGTCTGTTCTATAGAATAATACAAGCTCACCATGAGGCCTGCATTTCACAAATGTATAAGTCACCAAAAATTACTGTTCAAGTTATAACAAGGATTTGCTGTCTTATGTCACCATCTTCCATCCAACAACAAAACCAGCTCTTTGGAAAACAAAACTGCCACCTTAGAAACTGAATAGTATTTTCAAACGCATCCTTTTACTTTCCCTCTTTCTGCCGTTCCGAGGATAGTCAGGTCGCTGAAGCACACAGACTCTCCTAATGGAATCTGTAATACTGCAGCCCTTAAAATCCGACCATCAACCCTCAATCACCCAGAACAGCAACACTCCTGTGACTAAAATGTCTCCAAACAAATAAAATATGGCTGTATCAACTAATAAAGAGGCCAAATGCTATCCCAGAGTCAATGGAAACTTTTGCCAGGCACCTTAGGGCTTGCCTGCACAACAAAGATTCTTTAACCCTTTCGCTGCGGCGGCAATTATGCCGCAGCGCTAGGGGGGAGGGGGGCCGCACAGCGCTCCCATGCTCGTGACGGACCGCTCCGTCACGAGCCTCGGGCGCGCTGTGCTTGTGACGGAGCGGTTCTGTCACGGCCCCGCCCGCTCAATGGAACGCTCACCGCAGGAGCGGTTCCGTCACCAGCATGGGAGGGGTTAAACAGTTCCAAATGGACAATTCTGTACTTATCTGGAACATAACTCTCTCTCATTGAACCTAAGTTGGCTTATCACCAATGTGGAGGGTTTAGAGCACCTTTATTGAGAGAATGTTAGCAAAGAACCCTAGGTTCTCTTGATTAAGGATAAGGACTTCTGGGCTATTTTTGGCACAGGTCGACCTCTTGTCAACCTGTGGAAAAGGAGTATATGTTAAAAGTGCACAAAAGGTGTCATTTGGGACATAGACGCTGAGATAAAAGACTGATTGGGTAGGTAGGAATGGGATGGAGATTGCATGTGTGCAAATCCATGGTTTTGCGCAAGTGGGCTCTAGAAATGGTGTATGAGAAAAATGCTCTCTAGCCAACCGGCCCTTCACTAGCCCATCAGAGCTTATAAATGGCAGTCAGCGGAACGCACGTAGATCTTTGTGTGTGAATGTACAACATCTTTCCTGCCTCCTCCTTTAGATCAGTTAGAGTAGTAACTGAGGGTAACCCTACTCTGTTTCCCATTTCATCTCCACCCACCCCCTCCATTCGATGACCTGCAGGCACAAGGAGGGCAGACCCTTTTAAACAAAAATATGAATCTCAGGTACATGATATGAAATCTGCACAAATAAAGTCATCTTAGGGACAGAGATAGTCCTTCTATTGGTCCACCCCACCCTATTCTTCCAGATCACAGAAGAAAGAAAATACCCAGATACCCATTGGAGGAAGATTTGCTAGAATTTTCCCCCTTAACAGCTGAAGAGGCCAGGGGGACACCCCTGCATTCACCATGAAACAGAGCAGTGACTGTGGAACCACTAGTGAATGGAGCATAAGGAGGTATCACTCTAGTGAATAATGCAAATGCTAGTGCCTAGACAAGATGCCGATCCAACCGTGGAATGGACCAGCACATTTGTCCCAAAGGCACCCTAACAGCGTATCTCCCACAATTACAAGAGAAAGCTTAAGATGGACAACAAACTGACTAGGAGACACATTCCCTCCCCTCAGTCCAATGGCACAGATGACAAGGACCCCTCTCCGTCTACTCAAGACACGTTCTTCCCATTGAGGGACTACCGCACAGCCGGGGTAGATGCCCTCTGACTTAATGAGTATACAAGAAACAGTTTTCCAATATAAGAGAGAACCCAATGAAATTGGACTAAGATCTTGAATTGGGAACAGGTAGGTAGGTAAAAAACAGAATAGGGGCGAGTCATAAGGAAAGCAATTAAACTGGCTCCAGGCTGCTCTTGAGAGGCACTCGGGCGTAGCCAATTTAACAAAGATGGCTCGGGAAGCTGTAGGTGCTGCCCTTGAGCAGGTATAACAAATGTGAGAAGTCAGTTGATGTCAATGTGTATTGGATGGCATACTAAGTCGTTAGCAGAATTATTGAGTGCGAAAAATTGTTTGACTTACAAGATAAAAAGAGAATGTTGAATCAAAAATTATGTCTTAGAAACTACAAAATATGAAGAAAATATTGTGAGGGGAAGAGGGTGGGAAGCCCCTCATATGAGGGAACAATCGGGGATGGCAGGGGAAGATAAGAGGGAGTGAGAGTTGAAAGAATTAACAGGAACAGGTGGATCGTGTTTTGCTTGCAGACAATTTGGGCATTGAAAATGGGATTGCCTGAATACGGTGTCAAATGCACCAGATCTTGCTGATCCACATGATTTTCACCAATTCTTATCCTGAGATTTAGGACAATGCAAAAGGTTCCTGCGGTGTTATAAATACTCTAATGACAGTAGATCAGCAGGGTCCCTATGTGGATTTCCTTCATAATGGTAAACATGCCACGTATCTTATTGACACCGGTGCTAGCTGGCTTGCCCTAAACATCTCTGAGTCTTTGCGTTTCCCTCGTTACCTCTCTCAGGCTTGTCCCTAGCGCAGTCGAAATTTCCAACCAGCCTGTTCCCCATCACATCTCTGACCCCACTTCTATCTCCCTCGGTACCATAACTGATAAGCATTATGTCCTACTCAGCCCTACCTCAACAGTAAATCTGTTGGGGCATGATTGTGTTTTGCACGTCGACTGAGTTTATCTTAACATACCCCAGCAGTGTGAAAATAAGGAACTCTTTCTATGTGAAAATACCAACTACCAAACTGCTGTGGGTAATCATGAGATATCTCCGCTTAACCAATTTGCTTTAACGGGTATCATTTACATTCTGGTCCAAAGGGGCCAATGATGTGGGTTACATCATTCTGAGTGTCTGGCAGATGTTCCGGGAATCTTTTAAAAAAGAGACCTGGACCAGCTGGTTTTCCCCAGGGTTTCTACTTTTTACTTTTTTTTTACTTTCTTAGACTCACTCTACCTCCCCACTAGATTGGCTATAAAGGGGTACAAGGCTTCAAAAGAGATACTGCAGTTTTGTTTCCCCCAAGTATGATAACTTGCCAATGAAATTTCTGCCGGTGAGCGGCACCTTTCACCAGACCGCATTGAAGCTATTTGTAAGTTGCCCTGTCCAGTGACTGTTTCCGAAGAACGCGCTTTCTTGGGAAAACTATGGTAGAAAAGTCGCCCCGTAACCCTTGCAGTCGTCTAAAGAGGCAGCTGGAATGTACAAATAAAGTACACAATGAGTTCTGCCCGCTTTAAGGTCTGCCAGGTGCACCGTACTGGTTATGGGTCGACTCCCACCATTTATGCAACACCATGTACTTGTCATGAACGTAATGGGTTTACACTTGTGGTGCTGGACCAAGACCGCAGGGATAAAAAAAAAAAACCTGTAGTCCAAACGGCTAGGGCGGTCAACCACGAATCTGGGGAACCGGATTCTAGTCTCAAGAATGACGCTGAACATCCTGTGATTTTGGGCAAATCCCTTAATCTTCCTGTGCCTAACAAAAATGATGGGTGTGTCCTCACAAAAATGACGAATGTGTCCTCATGTAACGCAACTGCTGCTATATAAAGCGCTCTGATACCCGATGCCGGGTCAAATTTGCGCGACATAAAACTCTGTAAAAAAAAAAACACACAAATCACTTTTTACGACAAAAAACACTTGTGATCCACCTACCTTTAATTGACATGAGGCTGCCGATTGTTAATGTAACTAAAGCATCATTTACTATTAACACATTTTCAATTGAAAAGGCTGCTAAATGTGCACAGACATACAGTTGTACTGATAAAACTATATAATTTGTGTGTAATATAGTGTTATCACTACAACTGTTTGTCTGATAATCATTTGTGTGTAATAATGTGTGGAAATCTGGTTTCAGTGGATATTTATCATTCGTGCATAACCAAGTAAAATGTCTTGATTTGTGTAGATCCTATTAAAATTAACCAGAATTACAAAAGCAATGTGCTTAATTTTTGCTTTCCCAACTAAGGAGTGCATAACCTTCATTTATAGGTATTTACCTTTCCTTTCAAACTCTCTGTACCTCAGCAAGACTGTTACATAGTTAGTTCACTTTACTTTTCTTTCTCTGACTGCAAAGTGAGAGGAGTTTGTAAACACCAGTCCCCATGTTAAAAAACATTAGCAGGAATTTGTCAGAAGATATAGGCTGACATTTGACCTCTCTCTTTGAAGCTCAGCAAATGTGTCAAGATAAATAGATAATATAAAGGCTATTTTGTTGCTTAGACTCTCACAACCCACAAAAAATCGTTTCACGACCCATAGTTTGGGAAACACTGCTGTAGTCTATTATTCACTAGCCCTGCACCTAGGTGTGGCTGTGCTCCCACCATGTCTCCACTTAATGGGTGCCACTGCTTATCTTGTTGTAGCCTCTGAAAATATTTTATTATGTTCCACTCTGATTGTTGCTGGGCCCCATGCTGTTATCGCCCTTCTCCCAGTGGTGGCTCCTCCGCTAAGGCGTAGGAGCATTGCCCCACTGAACAATAGGACAAATAAAATGATAATAACGTATCGTTATTATCATTTTAGTTTTCCTATTGCAGTCAGTGGCTCTTGGGCGGGACGGAGCTCGCCCGAGCAGGGCGGGGGGATGGTGGGAGGAGTGGTTTGCACTCCCTGGCACAGGGGATCTTGAGAGCCCAGGTGCTTCCTGCTGCCGGACTGGAGACAGGAAAAAAAAAGACGGGGGAGAGGCAGTGGCCGGCGGTTTTCAAGTTTGTTGTTTTTTCTTCGTCCACCGCCCTACCACCCGGGTCTGGTGCCAGCCGCCACTACCTTCTCCTCACCACCAACACCCAACATCTCTCTCCAGTCAGACTGTCAAGATTTTATATTTTATTGCGGACTGCATCTCCTATTAATCTTGTTAGCTCCGCCACTTTCAATCCCGAGTATCTAATGCCTAATCTTGGTGAGGGAGAATCCCATGACTGTTTGATTCTCACTGATCATATCACTTATTGATTTAACTGCCATCGCCATTCCCAATTGCAAATTGATATACTTTGTTGAAGGATCATGGCTCAGAAATCATGAAGATGTCCTAGTGGAAGGATACGCTGTGTGCACGGTATGCCAAATTGTAGAAAGGTGCTGATTGCCTAATGTTGAACCTGGTTGAGAAGAAGACTCTGACCATATCCGTAGACTGAAACTATTAATTTGGAGTGAAGCATGACTTGGATGCAAAGGAGATTCCTGGTTTTGACTGGAACCTTCATTAATAATGGTCAATATCTACAAAATGTACTAAATGTCATGATTTTACCAAAACAAATAGCCATAGTCAAGTGCACTACCCACCAATATCCCCACAATATGGTGTCTAGAGGGAATGCTTTAGCTGATTGAGCCGCTATTTAGCCACTAAAAAAGTCTGTGTGGTCTGAAATGTTGATGTTGTCTTGTATGCCATACAAACTGATTTGTTTCCTGTACCTTCTCTGAAAGATTTGTCAGTGTTGCAGGAACACGCCTCTGAGAGTAAGAAACCGAAATGAATCAACCAGATATGTGAAAGAGACCCTGAGGGGGAGTGGAGAGACAGCAGGGGCATGTGGTTGCACAGAAATTACTACTCTCCAACCTTGCTTAGTTGTATCACTGAGCTGCCTACGTTTGTAGGGATGGCATGGTATGTGCGTCCGCTCCCCACTGGTATGCGCCCTTCTTTTCCCCTATGCCCAAAATCATTGCCACTTCTGTGCAACTTTTTAGTCTCATAAGACTACCTTCACTGATCTTCCTCCTCCTTGTAAACCTGCAGCTCGATTTTCTCCAGATGCCAAGATGTACTTCATATTCAAATGTCCTTGTGATTGTCTGTATGCTTTGCAGGAGGGTGGAACCTTACTTTTGTGCAAGAGCAGATGCCATCATAGTTGCAAAACCCTTACCATGGTACTTCATTCCACGATTAGGAAGTGTGTTCCTCCGTCACTCGTGAGGCGACTTGGGATTCCAAGTCGCCTCGCGAGTGACGGAGGAACACACTTCATTTCATCAGTAGTGCAGGTGATTTCAACAGTCAGAGGAATTGTACTAATCACTCAGAGCCAGTGGCCAAGGTGAAAAGGAATAATGGTACTCCTAAGAATAAGTTAGCAAATATATGTTCTGAGACACAATTAAAGCGGCAACACTCCCTGCCCTTTGCTTTGTAATCTTTTAGAGCTGTACTGACACAGAAAACTAAGCTTTGTCCCTATAATTTTGCCTTCAAACTCTCCCTTCTCTGCTGATAAATTAGTCTTGCTGCTATTTTCAACTTTGCTGCAAAGATGGGTAAGCGCCCAATCGCAGCCATGTTGAAAATTTACCAGGCCAAAGGCGTACCAACAGCTTGCTATGGCAGTGAAATCTGGGGTATTGCAGGTGGGTGAGAACAGTTTTTAAAAGCATTTGTTGGGTGTGCCAAGTGGTATATCAAACCTGGTGGTTCATGAGGAACTGGGAGTACCTTTTTTGTGTGACACTCTGGCTTTGCGACCTTTAGTGTTCTGGCTCAAGTGTTGGCTGAATAAGGAACTAAGGGCCAGATGTAGGTAGGCTTTTACCGGTCGGTAACGGCCGAATTCGGCCGTTACCGACCGGTAAAAGGCATTTGAGATGTAGGGGGCAGAATCGGTAAATTTACCGTTCTGTAAATTTACCGATAGGTAATTTTACAGAATCTGTAAATATACCGGTCGGTAAATTTACTGACCGGTATATTTACAGAATCTGTAAAATCGATATGTAGGTGGGACTCTTATGAGTCCCACAAGGCCTTAGAAATCGGTATTTTACCATCAAATTCAATTTGATGGTGAAATACCGATTCAGGTGTGCATGCAAATGTGCGCATGCACACCTGTGCCATATGACAGGCAGACCTGCCCTTAGGGCAGGTATGCCTGCCATATGGCCCCCGAACCTTTTTTGGGGGTGCTAGAGGGTGTCAAAGTGACACCCCCTGCACCCTTGCCAAAAATCTGTATTTACCGATCGGTAAATACCGACCTGTAATGCCCCATTCATTCCTATGGGCTTCATAGCCCATAGGAATGAATGGAGCATTACAGGTCGGTATTTACCGAATCGGTAAATACCGACTTTTACCGATTCGGTAAATAAACATCTGGATTTCCCTACATCTCCCCCCTTCATATTTACCGACTTTTAAATACCGAATCGGTAAAATTCGGTATTTAAGGGTCGGTAAATATGCTTTACCTACATCTAGCCCTAGTTCTCAGCCAGCAGATTATAACTGATTGTATGAGCCTTGACCATATGTCCCGAATACCGTGGTTGAAATATATTAGAGGTTGCTTTGCAGAGCTGGTGCGCCCATTTTCTTCATCGTAGGATATCTGAAATCTACGGTGAGAACTAGGGCTTGCCTGGAAAATTAGCAATCCCACTGGTAGAAGGCGTTTTCTGATTTAACGTGTGGTACATGTGTTTTATTAACGGATCCATCTTCTCTTTTTATTGATATGAACTGTACTTTTAATGTATCATGTTTTAAATGAGTTTTGGATGTTGTGTAACTTTTATGGTTTTCTATATGCAAAACCGAATAAAGGTGTTTTGATTGATTGATTGACTTGCAGCTGAATGATGATGCACAAAACGTATAATCTGTATCTACAGTTTCTGTTCAAAGGTCCTAGCTACTTTACCTGACTGCCTGACTGATGCCTTTCATTCCCTCCAGCCCTGGGGACTTGGTCTGCATATGCATTCATCACAGGAAGGCTTCCCCGCAGGCTTGCTGGTGAGGCCCCTACCTGATTCTGTTAATCACCAATACACCTGGTAAGTTGTGTATTCTAGTGACGTGTATCCACTCTTAATGAGCATGTGCTGCTCCTCCCCGAGACAACTGCCGAGTATTGGATCTGCTGGGCCCTTTGCTGGAGCTGTTCCTGCTGCTGCCATGCCCCCTACCAGTAGAACAGAACTTTAGTACCCATCTTCTTTCTTTCTTTCACTCTCCGCAGCTGCTCAATACTGTGCTAATCACTCTTCATTGTTACCACCTCTGCTAGTTGTTGTCCTCAGGCTCTGGCTTTTGGTGAGATACATCACTGCTGTGGAATGGGGAGTTATCAAGAACCCTAACTATACTGATTGTGTCCTTGAGCTGCCTTGAGCAGGGCCACTTATTTGTGTAAGTGAATAACTCCTATGTACTTCTGCAGAAATACCGCCAAACAATGAATCTGCCTTCCTGCTGGTTCTGCACTCACTTGCCTGTTGATGTGGGTTGAAGTGTGTCTTTGATACGGATGCCCCTCAACAAAAATTACATTTGCCTTGATTTGTTTTGTTATGGGCATAGACTGATGGAAAGTGTTGCAGTCTCCCCCAAGTCTCTGGAAGGACTCGAAAACTATAACACCTTCCGCGGTTACAGATCCAATGCTGCTCATCTTGCCATTCCTGAACGGGGGTAAGTTAGTACAGTAACGCGGTCAACTTAGGAGTCCTTGTGGGCCAAAGTGAGGGTTACTCTGATGTACCGACCATAAACTTTGAGTCACCACCTTACGAGTACCGACTTCCCACTGGTATGGTGTTGCACAAGTGCAAACATTAAGACTGATATACTCATAAAACTAGTTAAACTAATAATGTGCACGACAGATGTTAAGTGCACTGCAGCTATGTGATTTCATGTGGCACGCATGTTCTGTACTGAGTGGTAAAGTATAGCCTCCTTCTGAGGTTAGTACAACAAAGCATGGATTTTAGAAAGTAGTGGAGCCAGCTGCTGTGACTGCTTCTTGTATTAGTTTATCAAGATCTTCTCACATTCCTTCTGACTAGAAGATGTTTGCCTCTGCTCATTAGTAGCTATTAGTTACATTTCTGTCAGTTGTTCCACTTTCCATTCACTTGCATTGAGAAAAAACTTATATATAAAGCACAAAAACATATGAATTTTAGCATTAGGTGATCTAACTGATTAAGGGGTGAAACTCTAGTCTGTTGAAACGGCAATTGTCTTTACATTTTCTGCTGCTTGACCCAGCAGAAGTCAGGATTTCGACCTTTACATGGTACCTAATCTGCCCTGATATCGGTATTGGATGACCTTCCTATGGTGGCCAACAAAGGTAATTTTTTTGGCCCTGGTCTTATTAGAACTGTCAGCAGTGTTCAGTACAGTCGACCACAAGATTCCGATGTTGAGACTGGCAGAGGTTGGCATAACAGGCTCTGCTCGAAGATGGTGTTAAACAGGCAACGTAGGTCCTCCACAATGTTGGCTCTGAAAGACCTTCACTGTTTGCCTATTAAGGAGAGGGTCCATTTTAAATCACTTTGCATTGCATACAGAGCAGCGCATGACTTGGGTCCTGTTCCATTGCAAGAGAAGTTCACCTGGTACAACCCCAAAAGACAGCTGCGCTCCGCGCTCCAGGATGGGGGGGAGGGCTTTCAGTGTGGCAGCTGCTCACTTATGGAACGAGCTGCCCCAGAATATCAGACAAGCCAATTCTCTGGCCGAGTTCAGAAAGAGCCTGAAACCCTGCTCTTTCCTAGGATTAATCCATAGCCCTGTCCCCGCTGTTATCCCGGTCTGTGTTTGGGGTTGGTCTATTTAAGTCTGAGCGCCAGGATACCCGTAGGGTGGCAGCTGCGCTATACAAGAACTTCATTCAATTCATTTCCATTCAATGGTGCAGTTAATATCTGTAAGATCACTCACAGGCAATACTTTTACCTCCTTTCTACAAAGAGGTCGGAGCCATCCAGCAAGGGGTACCTCGGAGTGATTCCTTGAGCCCCACACGGTATAACATCTGTATCAGACCAATGGCTGAGATGATTTGTAGTCAGGGAATGTTAATCGATGCAGATGACACACAACTGATCTTTCCTGTCCAGTTTGAAGCATTTCACACCTGCATGCACAGCACTACTGACTGGCTTACTCGGAGTTCATCAAGATTCAATGGAGACAAGACTGGTCTGCTACAAGGGCAAGGTACCTAGATTGCTACCAGATGTGTTCTGGCCTTGGACTGAGGAGGCCGTGCCGGCAACAACTGCAGCAGTGAGAAATCGGGGCTTCTAATTCAGAGTGGGCTTGACAGCGTGGCTGATTGACTGTCTCTAACGCTCCCACTTAGGACCTCAGCATCGGATGCAAATACAGAATCCACTAGCAGCTTTAAATCACTCTGCCAAACCACAGGGTGTTGCCGCGCTCCTACCTGTGGAGCCAAGATTGTCGCGGGGACTACCAGGGCCGCCGAACCAGCCTGCCTCCCGCCGCCGCACTCCCTGCCACCTCGAGTGCCGCCGCAGAGCGGAGAGCGGGACAGGGGGACCAGGGGACTCCAAATCCCAGCACCCTCAGCGTCCGGAAGCCGCGCACCACAATTTCGCGCCAGGAGGCGCATAAACATCAGGGCTACTCCCCGCGTCGCGGGAGCGCGCGGGCAGCGCCGGGCTAAGCCCGGGACAAGGGCGGGTGTTGAAAATGGCAATGTATGTGTACATAAGCGGCGTTCATTTGTGTTCACTGTACCTCTTGTAAGCAGAATGGACATTGCAAAACACTGACTGTGTTACCCCGCCAGCATAGACCCATGCACACATATATACAACAGCCATTTTAGGTACCGTGGTCTCTCTGTTTGCGATCGATCACCAGCGCCCTTCCCTGACCCTGCAAGCTTCCCCCATGCACCCTGACCGCCCCCGCTCTCACATGCACAAGTCATGAGCCCTCCCCTCCCGCATGACTCTGTATCTGAAAATCGCACCCTGCGCCTGACCAACACCTCCTTTCCCTCCATGAATACCCCTCCTTTGATGACCTCTTCCTCCGAACCTAATTGTCTACATGGACCGCTGGTCACCCCTTAGCCTGAGGATACAGTTTATTGCCCACTACTGTATGCACTCGCCTCTCTTAAAAAGAGCCACTATTGATCATGACCTCCCCACCCCCTGAGATTCGATCAGGAGCACACATTCCAAAGGAATCAGCAGAACACTCAGCTGCGTGACAGCCCCCTCCTATTGTATGGAGGATAAGGGCCCCTACTGTAGCCACGTGATGGAATATCTTCGTACTTCACAATGTCTTGATTGTAATAAAGGATGCCTGTGTGCCACAAACCTGTGTATAAAAGACGAAGCCTCAGAGAAACTTGTTAGAGCACCTCCCGAAGACACTATGCGAGTGTCCGAAATGACATGCTCTCCTCATGAGAAATAAACCTTTTTCCTTGTCTTCCTGCTTCCAGTGCCCGTCTCTTTATTTGGTAATTATTCAAGATGGGAACTAAGAGTCGCCCTGCACCAGCAGCCTGGGCATCAGGTGCGATACGGGCGGACTTTTCTACAATTGGCGTCCCAACGCGAGGTCCATCAGCGACATAAGGTCCGGTAAGAGAGGTCCAGACGATGGGGTGAACATCTAAATGATTGGAGTATACCTGCCTTGAGAGGGCCCTCATCCGGCTGCCGATTGAATGAACTTCACCGATTCCGAACGGACCTCTCTCAAGTGACCTATTGTCCTGACTGGAATCCCACAGGACTGCTGCGGTAAAAACATGGAGAAAGAGAACGATCGGGCGCTGGAAAAAGGAAGGCGAAGAACTGTCCACACGGTCCGGTCCGGGTAAGGTTAAGTAGGACGTCTTTACGTCTAATTGGTAGGATGGCTTTATCCATCTGATTGATTGATTGATTGTTGATATTGGAAACGGTATTTAGATACTGGTATTGTTCATTGATTGGTTCATTTAGCCTTGGGTGCTACTTGAAGTATTGGTTCTCTTGGAGACATTCTCTGTCTGCAAACAGCGACAGATAGGAACGTCTGTCTCCCTTTGCAGATAGTGAAGGATAGGTAATGCAGACTTTTGTCCCCATTGTAATCCGTCATGCCTATCTTTTCTCCCCATTGATTGTTTGTTAATCGGTTTTTATCGATTATTGCTTTTCGAGATATTCCCTGTCTACAAACGGGGACGAATAGGAATATTCTGTCTCCCTTTGCAGATAGAGAAAGATAGGTAATGCAGACTTTTGTCCCCATTGTAATCCGTCATACCTATTTTTTTCTCCCCATTGATTGATTGTTTGATCGAGCATTGAATTGTTCGAAGTTGGTTCTCTTAAGGATCTTCTCTGCCTGCAAACGGGGAAGAATAGGAATATTCTCTTTCCCTTTGCAGATAGTGAAGGGTAGGTAACGCAAGCTTTTAACCCGTCGTGCCTATTTCGTTCCTCATTGATTGATTGATTGTCCGAACATTGACTGTTTGGAATTGTTCTTTTTGGAGGTATTCTCTGTTTGCAAATAACGTGGAATAGAAATGTCTGTCTAGTCTTTGCAAGTAAGGAAGGGTAGGTAATGCGGACCTTTGTCCCCCGTTGTAATCTGTCATGCCTATCTACTCCCCACTGATTGGTAAACCAGTTCCACCCGGACCATTTATTGGAGGTAGGTCATCTGGCTCGGCCAGGAGGGTACCCCTAATACAAAAGGACAAATATAAAAATGCGGATTAGCCGCCGTATCGTGCTAGCAAATAAAAGAAAAAAAAGAAATAAATAAAAAATCGTTAGGAAAAATAAAAGGAATAGAGTGAAATCAGTAGGCCGCTGATGAAATCTTCTTTTCAACCTCGCTGAAATGAAAACATAGGGAACAACCCCTCAGGAAATACGAAACTGGTGGGGAAAGCCGAACTCAACGCTATGACTTCGAGACAGCTTGGCTCCACCACCCACCCCGCCCAATTAACGACAAACCTTAGGCGAATAATAGAAAATATACAACACTATAGCAAAGTAACAGGTGAAAACGTTTTATTTTTAAACAAACAGAAAAAAAACATTTAAGCAACTATTTACATGACAAACGGCTGCAACGGCAAACGAAACCCACAATGCATTTCGCCGTCTGCCTGACGCCGTTCCAGTCATTCCTTCCCCAAAGTAGCAATGTTGGGCTACTTTGGGCTACTTTCTAGTAGTTTTTGGGCGTCTTTATGTCTACAAAACCCGTCAGGGGCGGTGGGGTGGAAGGACCACTACGCGAATAGCCCGAAGGCGGCGCCACACGCCAAGGCCTGCCCCACCGGATGAACCAAGGGACCCGTTCCTGGGGCCAAGGCGAAGAGCGTCCGGCCGCCATCAACCGGAGGCCCGGCCCGAAACATGCCAGGCGTCGCTTCTTTCTTTTATAATGGCTGCGACAACCCTGGGGGGGATGTCTTGCACATGCCTCCGACCCCCCCCCCCTCGTCCTCATCGCCTGGTCCGGCCATAAACAAATGTCAAGCGAGACGCCGTGGGGTGCACCGGGAGGGAGTGGCGGCGCAAACGAGCCTCTCTCACCTCCCCAGGTGGAGGCTCCCCAGCTGCGCCCTCAACGCTCCTCGCACCCGGCAAAGGGTTTGTCCACTCTTGCGGTGCAGCGACGCTCCACGCACCCGGAAAAGGGTTCATCCACTGTGGCGATGCTGCGACACCTCGCCCGGCAGGTTGGAGCCCGTCTGCTCATTTGACCCCGCGATCGCCGGTAGCTGCCGAACTCTCAAAATGGCGGTCGACCTTGCAAGAGCGGGCCCAGCATGAAGGAATGGCCCGGTTGCTTGTGGATGCCACCATCATAGAAGTTCTCCTCGTCCTTGAAGATTCTAGAGGAGCCGCGGGAGTCCCCGACTCCTGCAGATACCCCCGATGGGGAATGACTGCCATGATTGCCCACGGAACGATGGAAATGTAGCCGCAGGACGTCGGCGCTCCCATGCTGGCGCCAGCCTCAGTTTGAATGACTAGAATCCTGCAGACTACAGTTCGGATCAGTTCCGGTGAAAACACAGTATGACCCGGTAGAAAAGATTGTTGCCTCCCTCCCCTTTTGACTGATGGTTCAGACCACCGATCCTTTCTTTTGCCCTTTAACGGAACTTTTTGGACTGCCAAAAGGAAGCTCTGGGCCAACCACGAGTTAGTGGAGATTTAGACTATGCCTGGATCTGCCTGACTGCACCCAAAATGGCGCCGATGCAAATGAAACTCTCAACTCCTTATTGTACCCCGATTGCTCAGCCTTGGTGTCATAGGATATGTATGAAGTTTTTTAAAAAAAACATATAGATTGATATAGGATGTGTACTGATTATGAGTTCGGACAATGGATTGATATAGGATGTATACTGTCAGCTCGGACAATGAATTGATATGAGATGGGTACTGATTGTGTGTTCGGACAATGAAGGACAATGAATTGACATGAGATGGGTACCGATTGAACATTCGGACAATGAATTGTTGTTAAGTTTTGGCGCATCATGATTATTGAAAGTTCGAAATTTCAATGCTTATGATACTCGCTCACACTAAAGATTCGATATGATTTTTATTGCACTTGGCGCACTTTTTATGAAATTAACGACCACCGACTCCATTAAGTTTTCCGCTAATAAAGTACCCCCACATCTACAGTTCCAGCCTGCTCCGTGGCCGGCCCACGGGGTTGTAGGCCCGTATTTTTACACCGACATTCTTATTAAAGATTTTTGGAAAAAGCAAACGTAGTTGTCACGCGTAAGTTGATAAGTTTCAAATGAATGATCACTATTTCCGATATAACTAAAAACACAGGTGAAATGGCTCAGCTCGATTAGTTAAGGGTTAAAACATATAGTACGCAGAAATAGTGCAAATATGAATGGTCCAGGTTTTTGTTGTATGTATTTTGCACATTTTTGTACAGCCCAAAGCAACCGCTAAAAAAAAACCCTGGAATTCAGCCTATACTTTATATGCTACCTGTATCAGGAAAATTGTGCTAAAATCTCCCTAAGTCGCCCCGAAGGAGTGCCACCTGGCCTCCCTACATATGGTCCATAATACCACACACTGGCTTCCGATAATCATCTCTCACACACTAAAAGGTTCATCTGGGCTTAAATGCCGAGTTGGCAAGAACTGCGCTCCGTGGAGATAGACCGAGTATGTAGTAAGTAAAAGCCTTTTTCGGGTTTATGCGCGCTGATGTGTTTTTAAATGTTGCCGCCGCCCCCTTCTTTTTCCCTCTTTCTGCAGGTTACTTTGGAACATCGATTAAAAATACGAAAAGGAAAATGGTGATCTAACGGACGAAGAGACGGGAAAAAGGCGTTTGATTATGGTACCTAACCACGACAAACCCCGAATAATGCAACCAAAAATGACGTACAATAATGAATACATTCCTACGTTTAACTAAATAGGGAAAGTTTAGGGAATATTCCGAGGTAAGGTTTACACAAGTATCCTCCGCCGAGAGGACTAGGAATATTGCCAATATTTAAAAACCTACTACCCCCTTTTTCGCATCCTCATAGACATGTAACTCAAAGCTGCCCCATTGTTCTCCAACTGACACCGACTATTGTCTCAGCCTGGAAACACATTTGCTAAAATGACTCGAAAATACCACCGTGAGCACTAGCCCGACCAGGTTAGTTCATGACCAAGTGGCAGAGACGTAAGTGTGTGCAACCACAACCTCCAGTAAAGGCAGCCGACAATAAAAAGAAAAGAAAAAGTAAAGAGAGCTTAGGATGCTGAGAATGCGCAGCGTATAGGAGGAGATCATTTTGGCCAATAACTGTTCTATGTTTTGTCTTGGATTTTTGTATATAATACATGTACTGTCTCCCCCGTCTGAGTTTGTGTGTACGTGATGCATGAATCTACGTCATCCCTCTGCCTGTGTTTCCGTATTACTTAACCCCTGTTGATCTGTGTTGTGCGCGCACTGAATGGCCCATTATTGTACACGTCTCTCTCTCTCTCTCTCTCTCTTTCTCTCTCCATGTCATACGTGTACCGAATGGACCATTTAGAGTGCGGTCTCTCTCTCTCTCTCTCTCTCTCTCTCTCTCTCTCTCTCTCTCTCTCTCTCTCTCTATCTCTCTCCAAAAGCCCCCTGTTCCCTCTTTCCTTGTATGGTGACGTTGTGCCCCTCCGGCACAAAACATAATTGGGTTTCCTCGAACACAAAGGTGTTCAGCAAAATTGACCAAAACCAAAACGATTGTGACTTGCCATATTACTACCTCTCCTTTCTACAAAACGATAGAACCCGAGTTGGTAATGAAGGAAAGGACAGGTAAGACGACGGACGTCCCCTAATCTGGCCTTTTATAGGGGGACTATAACGTCAATGGTCTTCTGTTTCTCAGTTCGTTAGAAATGCGATCCCCAATGCCCCGATTGCCCCACCCCCCTGCACCTAAGTGCGGATGTCCAGAGTACCCCACTTCTCCCGATCGACCCCAGCTCCCTGTCCAAAGTGCCCACGCTTCCCCCGATTAACCCCAGCCTCATGTCAGCTACCCACGAAACGTAATTGATGACCTTGATTAACGGTCATTCCCCAGGAAAGCCATGTTTAACATCTGCCCCTTCCCCCTTCGTCATGACGATAACGCCCCTGCTTGCAAGAGTTAGCCGACCCCGAAGGGAAGTGTAAGACTGTCAGTACTTGGGTTAAAATGAAAAAGGGCGAGTCTCTACATAGGGGCTCGAGTTTTGAGTGATGATATAATACACCATGTATAAAAGTCCAATTTCTCTCACCATACGTTGCGCATGAACGCCACACAGGTTTATGAAATCAATAACAATGCACTCCTACAGACTCCATAAGTGACGACTTCTGACTGTGATCGATGAACATATCCCCCACCTACCCAGGATTGGGGACGGAATTGAGATGTATAAATGTCTTCTCCTGCCAGTTTTTCTAAAACTTGTTTTCTACCCATTCAAAGATACAATCACCGGAGGAGAGGAGCTGGACGTGACGCACAGCCTGGCCACAGATCATGAAGCACGTGTGACCGCAACCAAAGGTGGAGCCGCAGAGCAACGAGACGCGGGACGAGGCACAACTCTCAAACTCGGCAGATGAAGGAATGAAGGGCTGCCTTGAAGCCCTCGACTTGCTGACCCACTCGTGCCTGAAGTCCCCGCCCCCTTTTGAGTCCGACTGATGGGCCTGCCTGCTCGCTGTCCTTTGCTCCCTTGGTCCCTTGGTGTGTTCAAAGATCTGGCCCCACTCCGCCCTCTCTTCCCTCGATTATCCAACAAACTCACCCTTTTTCGCATAAACCTTTGACTATAGAATGAGGTTTTGCCACGGAAAAAGAAAAGACACACAGGTGCCCAGCTTGAGGCACCCCTAAGAAAATAAGTTAGGAAACAGGACTGTGATCTAACAGCAGAGGACTGATCGCACCCTGCAACGTGTAAGGATGAATCCGAGCTGGACCTATAGCTCCACCGCCGGTGCTCAGCAGCTCCAACAAAAGAAGATGGACTCTGTTAAAAGACATTGCGACAAAGACCCTCCCCCTTTCCAGAACTTTCTACTCACCCCTTGACTAATTGCTTGTATCGAATTGAATCCCTCCCTCAACCATTTTGTATTGCCTTTTAAAATGTTCATCGGTCACTCATGTAGTTAGTTTTTCAAACGTCTCTTATAGTACTGACAAGACCCAAAGGTATCAGAGCATTTTTTCCTGTATGTTGATGTCACTAGAGAGAAAATGTGAACTTGATTTTATAATGTGTCGGAACATTTTTCCTTGATTCTACACCGACTAAATATTATGCCGATCTCTAGGCTTGTATGAAGAACCCAACAAATGTAAATTAACATGTATTGCATTCTGCCTATAGCATCGACTAGGTAGAAATTGAACTTGCTTATGTAAAAAAGCGGCGACTGTTGAAAATGGCAATGTATGTGTACATAAGCGGCGTTCATTTGTGTTCACTGTACCTCTTGTCGTAAGCAGAATGGACATTGCAAAACACTGACTGTGTTACCCCGCCAGCATAGACCCATGCACACATATATACAACAGCCATTTTAGGTACCATGGTCTCTCTGTTTGCGATCGATCACCAGCGCCCTTCCCTGACCCTGCAAGCTTCCCCCATGCACCCTGACCGCCCCCGCTCTCACATGCACAAGTCATGAGCCCTCCCCTCCCGCATGACTCTGTATCTGAAAATCGCACCCCGCGCCTGACCAACACCTCCTTTCCCTCCATGAATACCCCTCCTTTGATGACCTCTTCCTCCGAACCTAATTGTCTACATGGACCGCTGGTCACCCCTTAGCCTGAGGATACAGTTTATTGCCCACTACTGTATGCACTCGCCTCTCTTAAAAAGAGCCACTATTGATCATGACCTCCCCACCCCCTGAGATTCGATCAGGAGCACACATTCCAAAGGAATCAGCAGAACACTCAGCTGCGTGACAGCCCCCTCCTATTGTATGGAGGATAAGGGCCCCTACTGTAGCCACGTGATGGAATATCTTCGTACTTCACAATGTCTTGATTGTAATAAAGGATGCCTGTGTGCCACAAACCTGTGTATAAAAGACGAAGCCTCAGAGAAACTTGTTAGAGCACCTCCCGAAGACACTATGCGAGTGTCCGAAATGACATGCTCTCCTCATGAGAAATAAACCTTTTTCCTTGTCTTCCTGCTTCCAGTGCCCGTCTCTTTATTTGGTAATTATTCAAGATGGGAACTAAGAGTCGCCCTGCACCAGCAGCCTGGGCATCAGGTGCGATACGGGCGGACTTTTCTACACGGGACCGTCTGTGGCCGTCCGGGGACGACCAGGGACGGGACGGGCCACCCCCCTTGACTCTGACTCCTGTGACAGGTACTGCCAGACTTGGACTGGCCACCGGTGCCTGACGGGGCAATTGAAATTACTGATATCAAGTTGCTCAAATTGGAGAAGGGGGTGAGGGGCAAATATAAATATAGAGCATCATAGGTCTACTTAGTCAGCCATAAGAGGGAAGTCAGGATTGCACTTAAGGGGGGAGAAAGAGCTAGCCCGAAATACTTTTAACATGTCCAACGCCCCAAAAACACGCTCGGCTACGAGCAGAGCACACCTAGCTGAAACCCCTAAACAAACTATGGCTGAAACAAATATTGCCCCTCCTAATAAAGTTAAAAAAAACACCGCAATTGATCTGATGCTGAGAAAGGTTTCTGGGGAGATAGAATGCATGGAAAGGAGTTTATCTGCTTCACCCATCCCTACAGTAGCTACCCTAACGCAATCTAGGGACCAAACATTAGCTGACAGCCCCATTATGATTGAAAATATAGTGTCAGCAAGTAACCCATCAGAGGACGTTTCCTGTGCACAACACATACCTCTCTCAGAGGCAGAACATTCAGGCCACAGTGACCTCACCACCCATAGTAAACCCAAACAACGGGGGAGGACCAAGGCACAGCAGAGGAAAAACAAATCACTTATAGGAGTTGGCCGACCCAAAGATAGACAAGAGGTTACCATGGTAGACAATAGAGTGCATACAAACGTAAACCCACCAGGGTGGATTGAGGAGGTTATAGGAGAATTTAAGAAACATATGGAAACTTTTATTATCGCCCAGTTGAAACCAATTGTAAGTAGGGTGGATATAATAGCCAACGAACTAACCAAACAAGGCAAGATAATGGACCTGATAAGTAAGAAACCCTCTTCAGGTCCTAATCAACCCATGAGTGTGGCCACTGATAACATAGCGACTAATAATATTTGTGTTAGTAACACCCAACACACGATCCCCCAGGTACATGACATCCCGAGAGTACCCCAAGATCATGGAAAGGGATCAAATCAAAAGACGAGCACCAAAAACATCGAGAAAGGCCCCCAGCAACCGCTCATACAAAGGGGCCAGGAAGACCACCACTCAAGCAATGGCCCTTCTAGCTCATCCGATATGGACTTCGATCCATTCTATATCTCAGAAAGCCCCCCCACATATAAACTTACCACCAGAAGCCAGCCCCTATGTAATAGTATTTGCAGGGGTTCCGGAATTTAGGGCCTCAGATAAAGAATCACTTCCTCAACTACACTCAAAAATTTCAAAGTGGTTGGACATCCATAGACCGTTGAACAACGGGGAAAGGGGGGGATACTGCATGTAAGAAGAGTTAACTGGTTAGGAGGCAGGAAAAAAGATATAAGAGGGGATTGCATTGTGGCAAATTTCAGAGATGTCAGACTGGTGGAGTATATATTGAGAAACTCTAATAGAAATCACACCAGCACAATTTGCGCGCTCCCCCTGGGGTATTTTTACCCAAGGAGACGGAGCAGTAATAATAATAATTTTGATTATTCAATGCGGAACTCTGGAAGGTTACAATGCACCCAAAGGGACAGAGCCATGAACCTCCCCGACTAGTTCTTACCTCCCCGAGACTATCCCCAGTGGAGAAACAGATTTGCCCCCCTGCAGTCGCTTGATGAAAAGGATTGACTACCCCCTATAGATAACGAGCAAGCAAGCACTGAAATAGGTGAGCAAGTAAGTCCCGTAATAGAGGAAAGAATTGTTCATAACACAAATGGGTTAGCGATGAGGACAGAGGACCCCCCAAAGCAGAGGGAGGAGATTGACAGTGTCTTAGAGACCCATAAAAATGAGAGTGTAGATTAAATGCCCACAGCATAATGGGAAGGAAAGCAAACAGGGCAGGGCTAGCCTTTTTGTCTTGGAACGTAGCAGGTCTGGGGGGTAAATTTGAAAACAAGGAGTGGAGGGAGTATATATGGGGCTTCCACATTATAGCCTTACAAGAGACATGGGCTCGAGACTCCGACTCCTGTCAACTGGAGGGGTACAAATGTTTCTTCAGGGCAGCTCAGGAAGGGAGATCTGGGAGGGCGAAGGGAGGGCTAGCGATATATGTGGACCTAGATCTAAAAGGCACTTGGTCACAACCCACATGGGTATCAGATACTATACAAGCAGCGGCTTTCCAGGGACAAGGACAGAGATTTCTAATTCTAAATTTTTATAACTCTGGCTCATCTGAGGGAAACTTCCCTGTATTACAAGAGTTAGAGAGTAGACTAAACGATGAAACAGACCTAAGGCAGGGGGGGCCCGAACCAATTGTTTTACTGATGGGTGACTTCAATTGTCACTTGTGCCCAAAACTACTCCCCATGTCCCCTGATTGGTCATCCTGCCCTGAAGAAAGTGGACCGCATTTCGAACATAATAGAGAAGGTACACTCCTTATGAAGCTACTTGATAGCTTCGCCCTCACCCATACAATGGACCTATTGCCACTGAAAACAGGGGATACCCTTACACCCACATTCAAAGGCTGTTCTTCTATTATAGATTTCATAGTAATATCTGCATTTGCCAAAGAGCAGATTAAAGAGGTAAGAACTGAGTGGAGCCCCTTTAGCGACCACAACCCCCTAACCCTTGAAATAGCATATAACGATCTACCTGTAGAACATCACGGGATGATATCGTAATTCGTCCAACTGATCAGGGGAGGCGCATAAGATGGGCAAAGATTAATCCACAAGACTTCTATAGCACCCTAGTGGAAAGAGGGAAAGAACACATAGAGATTTGCCTCGACCTTGCAATAGAGGGTAGAGAAGTGGTCCTGGCATTTAAGTCCTTAACTAGGGTAGTCGAGGGATTATTAAAAACTAAGCGGCCCATAAAGGAACTGCCAACCCCAAGATGGTTTGACTCTAACTGCTCACGGGCACTGAGAGAACTAAAACAGAGTCTTAAGAAGTCCCCGAGAGAAAAGAATGAAATCGCCCTCTGCAGACGTAATTACAAAATGCAGGTTAAGCAAAGAAAGAGCACACTCCAAAAGGAAGTTTGGGCAGACCTAAGAGAAGCAGGAGAAAACAGGGACTATACCCAATTCTGGAGAATTATAAACAGACCCTGTTATCAAGACTCTAGCTCCCCTGTAATTAGTACCAACATACTTCCCGAACAATGGACTAACCACTTCAAAAGTCTTTATAATCAACAGGAGGAAGAAGTCAGGGATGGAGTGTGGGAGGGCCCCAGAGCAACCGAATTAGAATTCTCTTTATTGGAAGTCCTGAAGGCTATGCAAGGGCTGACGCGTAATAAGGTGCCAGGCCCGGATGGCACCCCCCCAGACCTCTTTTTAAGCAACACTGACTTATGGGCACCGATTATGACCAGAGTACTTAACGCTGCAATTAAATCTGGACTCCCACGATCTTGGTCAACTGCATTGATTGTTATATATAGGGATAATCCTCAATGCTACAGACCAATCTCACTGATTGATACTAGGCAGGGCAATTTTAAACCGCCTAGCGGAGTGGACGGAAGTACATAACACCATAGCAGACACTCAGTATGGGTTTAGAGCAGGCAAGTCAACTAGTGACCAATGCCTCAATCTGTATCTACTAGCTGCCAAATACATTAAATCGGATAAAGGAACAATGTATATGGGATTTATGGACTTGGCAGCTGCATTCGATAATGTAAATAGAACTAAACTCTGGGCACTTATGTTTAGATTGGGAATTGATCCGGATCTAATAAACATCCTAAAGGAACTTCACTGGAACACCACTGCCAAAGTCCGCAATAGCGCGGGAGGTGTGAGTACTGATCCCTTCCCGTGCTCTGGCGGGGTAGGCAGGGGTGTATCCTGGCTCCCTTCCTATTCTCCCTTTACATAAATGGCTTGGAGAGCTCACTGACGTTATTGGGGACTGATTGCCCAAGAGTAGGATCGGGTCACATACCGGTACTTCTGTACGCGGATGACGCGGTCCTGCTCGCACGAACAGCAGTGAGCCTGCAGCAGCTAATTGGTGGCTTTGTCAGGTTCATGGAGAATCTAGATCTCTCGGTAAACCTGACCAAGTCATTTGTTATGGTGGCAGGGAAGAAACCGTCCAAGAGATTTGTGTTCAAATTAGGAACACACACCTTAGACACTGTAAATACTTTTCATATTTGGGTCTCTTGTTTGACGAAAATATCAGGTTTGCCCCGCTGATGGAGGAAAGGTGCAGGAAACTTGTCTCAGCAAATGGTGCCATTTTAAACTTTGCACGTAGGTTGGGCGGTTAGTCTCCTGAACAAGTAATGACGTTGTACAGAGCGGTCAGTACTACCAAAGCCACGTACGGGGCAGAGGTGTGGGGCTTTAGGGATGTACATCAGATACAAGCAGAGGAAGACAAATTCCTAAAGAAATTGCTGAAGTTACCACAGAGTATCCCGGCAGCAATCACACATAAGGAGCTTGGTACCCCGTATATTTCTGACCTGATTAAAGTGAGACCAATCCTGACTTGGCTTCGAATCTGGTTAAATCCAAACGCCGAACTTTCTAGACAAATAATTAAAGATTGCCTTCGGAGAGATAGGTGCTTACAAATCCCATGGCTTAAATACATTAAAGAAACCTTAGAGTGTATAGACCATCAAATATTATTTACTGACCCGTCAATGATCGACATCTCTTGTAAACATCGTATCCACAAGCAGCTACTTGACAAATATGACTGTAGTAGGAAACAACTTGACTCCACTAAAACATCCGTAGTAGCGCACTCTCTTGTGAGTAATGAAATGGGTATGGAACCATATCTTTTTGTAATGCATAGCCAACAAGAGAGGTTTTAATGTGTCGTTTTAGGCTCAATTTGTTATCTAATATTTTAGCTTATCCGTCTGGTTTTACCTTAACAATTGAGCAGAAGGGTGCCTGCGGCTGCGACAATAGGTCTCCGCAGGACACCCTTCATTTTGTATTACTATGTTCCTTTTATAGAACCCCGCGCCAAAGATTTCTTGTGGATATTTTAAGAGAGTCAAAAATCGTTCATGCTAAATCTGCTTTATCATTCTTGCAAAGAGCAACTGACATGCGTACTCTGTGTTCTATCATGAGTTTTTTAAAAATTGATGTCAAATTACGAAACACTAGGGCCTGATGTAGGATGAAATGAATTAAATGCTTTCTCCTTTTTGACTAATCATTTTAAACTTTAAATTTTAATATTGTAAAGTTCAGACATATAATGTAATTTGTCAACTGTGGATTTGTATTATATATTTTTATGATGGTTTTTAATCATCGAAATAAAGATTAACCGAACTGAACTGAACACTCTGTCTAGTACACAGAGCTATTTATCACACCGGACCCATATATTTTCAAGATAATTTTTTTATTTACTCTCTCGCTAGGCCACGGTGCAAATCTTCTGGCCATTCCAAATTACAGGAGCACATGAATTGGAGACAGAGCTTTTATCGTACAGGTTTCTCACCTATGGAATTACTAGCCGCGTGCCCTTCCCTTCATCCCAGTTTTACTGTGATTTTGTAAATCATTTAAAACTTGGCTCTACACTATTCAGGTAATAAGGAGCTAGCTTATTACATGCAATATCCTTGTCAGTGGCAGGATGGCTTTCAGGTAACAGTTTGCGCTTAATAAATTAAAAATAATAGTAACAGTTATTATTAATATTCTTATTGCTTTCTTACTCACTATTTTGCATTAAACACGTTAGACTTTATAGGCTATCCTGAGACTTGTATTGTGTAAGGATCTATGCTTAATGGAACTCTCTGTTAGTTGCTAGGTGTTTAGAATGATATGTCTTGAGCTTGTGCCAGTAAGAAGAAGCTGGGGAAGGAGCTGGAGGTCTCTTCGTGTATGCTGAATAAACTGAATTACTTATCATCAACTGGACTGTGTGGACCCCCTCTTTACATTGGCGACGAGGTGGAGAAGCTCTGGCAGGGGACAGAGTGCTTTGGACCTTCACCCTTGGACGGTACTACCTGGAGCTGGTAGTATACATTTACTCCTTCCAATTTGGATTTAAACCTTCAACTTCTACATTTATTCGGAATATCTTGTCTGCCACCCTCAAGTGAGTGTTTTCTAATAACCCAATCTTGATCGGTTTTCTCCAAAAACCTAACCGGTTGATGTGCCGATTGAAGTGCATTCTTTAAAATCCTTAACTGCAGCGCGCTTACCGTCACGCTCTGCATTAGAATCTGCACTCCTCTTCAGAATCCGACATCCTCAGTTTGCCGGATCGTCATCAATGGACGCGGTGACCCTGTGACGTCATCGCGCCTTCACGCTTTCACGCTACGTGACCCTGCGGCCATCTTTGTTGTCTACGTTGCCCAGCAACTGGCCCGAAAATAAGCTGCTAGTAAAGATCAATCTTCCGAGCGAAGGTTGTACTTCAACTGCTTGCGAACTGGACAATTTCTTCACAACGACTAGGTTATCAAATGGA
Source organism: Lissotriton helveticus (assembly GCF_964261635.1). Classification (NCBI taxonomy): domain Eukaryota; kingdom Metazoa; phylum Chordata; class Amphibia; order Caudata; family Salamandridae; genus Lissotriton; species Lissotriton helveticus. The sequence goes on along the minus strand of NC_136061.1, from coordinate 129,363,391 downwards.
GCATGGGCAACATCGTTGAATCGTAGAGGTGACTTATTTTAGTTATTTATATTCAAGTTTCTTGGGGTTGCTACTGTGATAGCGATATTGTATATCATTTCTATGGCTGAACAAACCTTTGCTACTCCTCCTTCTTTTCTTCCCACCCCTGGCGAACCCACGCCTCCGTGGAAGGAGTGGAAAAAATTGTTCTTAACCTATGTTCTTGCTACTGGTGCTCAAGATGATGTATTGGTTGTTGGGAAGGATTGTGAACACCACGATAAGATCTTGACACAAGTATTGGAACTAATGGAAAAGAATGGGTTAACTATAAAGAAGGAAAAATGTCAACTCAAGCGTGACTGTGTGACTTACTTGGGCCATGAAATTTCCGGTCTCGGAATTAAACCTAAGAAGAGCATAATTTCTGCGATCAATAATGCTCCCACACCAACTTGCAAGGATCAACTTAAATCCTTTTTAGGCTTAGCTGAATATTGCTCGAAATTCATCAAGGGTTTCGCTAATGTTGTAGAGCCCTTGAGATTATTAATGAAGAATGGAGTTGTATTCAAGTGGAGTGAGAGCTGTGAGAAGGCGTTTAAAGACGTGAAAGATGGTATACTGCATGCACCGACTCTGGGTCATTTTGATATTCGTGCCAAAACTTTGGTTACTACGGATGCTAGTAGTGTGGGGCTTGGAGCGGTGTTGACTCAAATTTCTGATGGTATGGAACGGATCATTGGATTCGCCTCTAAGAGACTTCAAGGAGTGGAGGTTTCTTATTCGGTAATTGAGAGGGAGGCTCTCGCTTGTACTTGGGGTATCAAACACTTCAGGTATTTTCTATGGGGTTTGCCTTTCAGAGTGAGGACAGATCATAAGCCCCTAGTGCATTTATTCAAGGGTGGTAGAGGTCTAGAAGGGAATGTAACTCCTAGAATATCGAAGTGGATTTTGTCAGTTTTAGAGTATAATTTTGACATGGAATACGTCAAGGGTGAGAAAAATGTGGTTGCGGATTGTTTGTCGAGGATGCCGGTTGATGTAGTATCTGAGGAGTTTGAGGATGATGAGTTGAGTGCCAGTTTCAATGAAATTTTGGCATTTGATAGAGTCGAGTGGGAAAGTGCTATGAGTGATGATCAATTATTAAAAATAGTTATGGAAAATGTGTCTGGGGGTTGGTCTAAGGAGTCTTGTGCTGATGTACAGTTAAAAGGTTTTTATCACGTGGAGGGGGAATTGAGTGTTGCGGAAGGAAAATTATGGCGTAGAAATAGGTTGGTTCCGCCATGCAGTCTTAGAACTGAAATTATGAGTTTGGCGCACGAAGGCCATTTGGGCCGGAATATGACAAAGAGGAGGATCGTGAATCCTACTGGTGGCCAGGCATGGATGGGGATATAGACAACATCGTGAAGAATTGTTATGCATGTGCAAGTAGTGACAGCACCAAAGTGGTTAGACAACCTCCTCTCCAATGTGTTGAGTTTCCAGAATATCCTTGGGAGAAACTTGCTATAGATTTTGTGGGTCCAATTCATAGACTGGGTGTGCGTAACAGGTATTTAATGGTACTTGTGGATTATCATTCGAAATGGTTTGTGGTGGAGTCTACTGAGTTTATTGATACAAGAAGAGTGATTGGATTTTTAGAGAGAGCGTTCATGAATGAAGGGATTCCGAAAACTTTAGTATCGGATAACGGCGTGCAATTGGTTTCTAGGGAGATGAAGGAGTTCCTGGATGGAATGGGAGTTTGTCATGAAAGGGTTGCGCTATTTAGGCCACAGGCTAACGGACTAGTGGAAAGGGTGAACAGGTTTCTAATGGAGAACATTCAATTATCTCTTGCTAATGGATTGGATTGGTCTGGTGAGCTTAAAAAAATGATGTGGTCCTACAGAGTTACTCCGCACTCTGTTACTGGTGTTTCACCGGTTGTTTCTCTTAAAGGTCGTGAGCCGGGTGCGAAGGAGGTTCCGGGTTGGCTGAGAAACAAGGAGTGTGTATGGGTTGATCGTAAGGGAGTGAAGTGTGGTGTTGACAAACAGCAAGGTAATTCTGCTCTGCTGTATAACTTGAGAATGAGGGTACGTGAGAATGATTTCAAAGTGGGTGATTGGGTTGTGACAAGGAAGGGTGGATTTGTGGTTAAAGGTGAGAGTAAGTTCTCTCAACCTAAGCAAGTCAAATGTGTCAAAAGAAATGTTCTTATTTTGTCAGATGGTTCTGCCTGGAGCTGTGGGAATGTTGCAAAGTGTTCAGCTCCTTAATGCATTTTCCTTTCTTCCATACTTTGTCCTTATGTTGAGGTGTGTAATTGCATTATTATGTTCATGTTGTATTTCTTTTATTATTTGTAAGGGGGGAGATGTGTAAGGATCTATGCTTAATGGAACTCTCTGTTAGTTGCTAGGTGTTTAGAATGTTATGTCTTGAGCTTGTGCCAGTAAGAAGAAGCTGGGGAAGGAGCTGGAGGTCTCTTCGTGTATGCTGAATAAACTGAATTACTTATCATCAACTGGACTGTGTGGACCCCCTCTTTACATATTATATTTTTGGGGATAAACATATTTTATTAATTTTGCACTAAGAAATTTAAGAACAATATGATACACATTTTTTTTTATAAAACAGTTTTATTTGGCTTTTTTAGTATTTTTACAATACATTCATACATTGTCATCTCTGACATAAACGTTTACATTAAAGTGTGGTCGCTGCTCGGATTGATAGTTTATAGTCTTATTCATTAACACACATTTGGCTTGTCAGATAAAGTCACTTAGGGGTCCATTAGGATGACGGGCGGACTTTGTCCGCCCGCCATCCTGTCGTAGTAGGGGACCACCCGCCCTAAGGGCGGGGGTCCCGTGTGCAGCATTAGGATGCGCCCGCCACAGTGGCGGGCACATCCTGCATTCATTCCATTGTGGCGGGCGGTGCATTCAGCACCGCCCGCCACAATGGCAGGAAGGCATGTCATACACTTCCATGCACAGCATGGCAGGCACCGCGCGGTGCCTGCCATGCTGTGCATGGAACTGCTGGGGGGTACCATAGGTACCCCCCATGTGCACCCCCCACCACCCCCGAGTCCTTGGGGGCCCGTAACGGGCCCACATAAGCAATCACCGCATGCCTTTCCGTGGCGGCAATGCCGCCACGGAAAAGCAGCTGCAGACAGGCATCCTAATATGGATGGCGGTGTCTGATAGACACCGCCACCATATGGTCCCATTACCGCCCCGGCCGCAATGCGACCGGGGCGGAAAAGCGGCGGACGGTGTTTTCGTCCGCCGCGGTCCCCCCCGCCATCCTAATATGGCGGGGGGAATTAGAATGCGGATGTCGGGCGGATTGCCCCCACCAGGCTGGCGGTGGCCACCGCCAGCCTGGCGGGGGCAATCCGCCCGACATCCTAATGGACCCCATAGTGTGATTTCAAGGCACTGGTATTCAGCTGATAAAGTACATCAGTTCAAAGCAGCAGCAACAGCGGCACCCCCCTGCCCTGAGGAAGTACCATGGATTTACTGGCCCAACCATTTCCCCCATACTCGGCCGGTTGTGTTTTTAGGTCGCGGGACCGTCGCACTGCGAAGCAGTGGGGGCGGAGTCCCGAAGAATTTATGTTTTGGAGTTAGGGGGCTTGCAACCCGCTCCTCTTCTCCATTGGCTGGCTTCCTAAACGGAGGCCAGCCATTGGAGGAGAAGGGAGTCACTCTAATAAAGCCCCGTCTCTTTCGGATTCGGGGCGTGTTTTTAGCGTTATTTCGCCCTGTGACGTCATCCGTCACTCAGAACGCCAAAAACACTCCCCCGAATCCGAAATTTTCGGATGTTTGCGGCCGCCATTGTTGCCCGGCCGCCGCCGAGCCTTCCAGTGAGTGCTTGTTCCTTGTTCTCCTTCCCTCTCACTCCCCTTGTCGTCTCTCTCCCTCCCTCTTTCCCTCCGGGAGGAATTCGCTGCTGATAATATCGCTGCTCTGTGATTTCACTCTGCTTTAGCCGCGGGGTCCAGATGAGGCTGTTCTGCTCATACCACGGTGGAGAGATCCCGACAGGTGAGCGTGGGGGGCGGAGCAGGCGTGGGATGCTGGCTGGACCCCCTCCCCTTACCCCATCTCGTGCTTCGACGTGAACCCTGTGCGCTGGAACAGGGGGGCTTTGTGGTGAAGGCGATTGCGTAATAATCCTGTTCCAGGTCTCCAAGGCCCGGGCATGCCAGCCGCTCATTGTTTGGTTGTGCTTAATGGTGATTAGCTTAAGGCTGATGTCAGGGCCTCTGGCATTATCTGGATTGACGCAGTGATGTCATGCATGAGTTTGCGTGCCAAGGACTGCCGTTGTAAAGTTCGGCGAAGTGGTGATGTGCAAGACATTGTGTTCCCAGAGTCGCTACGTTTGGGTTATGTACAATGATGAGATGCAAGATTTAGGGTGGTCATTGTGTGTATCGTCATAGAGGTGATATGCAGGAGTTCGGGTATTCGCTGTGGCCAGTGTTTTGTTTAGGGCAATGGTGAAAGTCAGGAGTTCAGGTGTCCGCAGTGGCCCGTTGTGGTTTAGAGACGTTTTGGTGTCCAAAGTTGTCCGTGTGTGGTTTAGGGCAGCGGTGATATGCAGTAGTTTGGCTGTCCGCAGTGGCCAATGCTTGATTTAGTGAAGTGGTGATATGCAGGCCTTCGGGTGTTCGCATGGGCCAGTGCTTGGTTAGCAAAGTGGTGATATGCAATAGTTTGGATGGCCACAGGAGCAGTGCTTGATTTAGTGCAGTAGTGATATGCATGAGTTTGGGTGTCCGCAGTGGCCAGTGATTGATTTAGTGCAGTGGTGATATGCAGGAGTTTGGGTGTCCACAGGGGCCAGTGCTTGATTTAGCGCAGTGGTGATATGCAGAAGTTTGACTGTCCGCAGTGGCCAATGCTTGATTTAGTGAAGTGGCGATATGCAGGCCTTCGGGTGTTAGCGCAGTGGTGATATGCAGGAGTTTGGATGTCCGCAGGGGCAGTGCTTGATTTAGCGCAGTGGTGATATGCAGGAGTTAGGGTGTCGGCAGGGGCATGTGCTTGCTTAGCGCAGTGGTGATATGCAGGAGTTTGGGTGTCCGCAATGGCCAGTGCTTGATTTAGCGCAGTGGTGATATGCAGTAGTTTGGATGGCCACAGGTGTAGTGCTTGATTTAGTGCAGTAGTGATATGCAGGAGTTTGGGTGTCCGCAGTGGCCAGTGATTGATTTAGGGTAGTGGTGATATGCAGGAGTTTGGGTGTCCGCAGGGGCAGTGCTTTATTTAGCGCAGAGGTGATATGCAGGAGTTTGGGCGTCCGCAGTGGCCAATGCTTTATTTAGCGCAGAGGTGATATGCAGGAGTTTGGGTGTCCGCAGGGGCCAGTGCTTGGTTAGGGCAGTTGTGAGATGTAGGAGTTTGGGTGCCCGCAGTGGCCAGTGATTGATTTAGTGAAGTGGTGATATGCAGGCCTTCGGGTGTTCGCATGGGCCAGTGCTTGGTTAGCGCAGTGGTGATATGCAGGAGTTTGGATGTCCGCAGGGGCAGTGCTTGATTTAGCGCAGTGGTGATATGCAGGAGTTAGGGTGTCGGCAGGGGCATGTGCTTGCTTAGCGCAGTGGTGATATGCAGGAGTTTGGGTGTCCGCAATGGCCAGTGCTTGATTTAGCGCAGTGGTGATATGCAGTAGTTTGGATGGCCACAGGAGTAGTGCTTGATTTAGTGCAGTAGTGATATGCAGGAGTTTGGGTGTCCGCAGTGGCCAGTGATTGATTTAGGGTAGTGGTGATATGCAGGAGTTTGGGTGTCCGCAGGGGCAGTGCTTTATTTAGCGCAGAGGTGATATGCAGGAGTTTGGGCGTCCGCAGTGGCCAATGCTTTATTTAGCGCAGAGGTGATATGCAGGAGTTTGGGTGTCCGCAGGGGCCAGTGCTTGGTTAGGGCAGTTGTGAGATGTAGGAGTTTGGGTGCCCGCAGTGGCCAGTGATTGATTTAGCGCAGTGGTGATATGCAGGAGTTTGGGTATCCGCAGTGGCCAGTGATTGATTTAGCGCAGTGGTGATATGCAGGAGTTTGGGTGTCCGCAGTGGCCAGTGCTTGATTTAGCACAGTGGTGATATGCAGGAGTTCGGGTGTCCGCAGTGGCCAGTGCTTGATTTAGCGCAGTGGTGATATACAGGAGTTTGGGTGTCCGCAGTGTGGCTAGTGCTTGATTTAGCGCAGTGGTGATATGCAGGAGTTTGGGTGTCCACAGTGGCCCGTTTGTGTTTTAGAGCAGCGACGATATGCAGGAGTTGGGTGTTCGCAGTAGTCAGGGTGTGGTTTATTGCAGTGGTGATATGCATGAGTTCGGGTGTCCACAGTGGCCCGTTTCTGTTTTAGTGCAGCGATGATATGCAGGAGTTGGGTGTTCGCAGTAGTCAGGGTGAGGTTTATTGCAGTGGCGATATGCAGGAGTTTGGGTGTACGCAGGGGCCAGTGCTTGATTTAGCGCAATGGTGATATGCAGGAGTTCGGGTGTCCACAGTGGCCCGTGTGTGTTTTAGTGTAGCGATGATATGCAGCTTTTGGGTGTATGCAGTGGCCACTTGATGTGGTTGCACCCCCTCACAGTTTTAACATTGCTCCAGCTGCAATAACCAGTAGCGGACTTTTGTTTTCTTTTGCCTTTCACGCGGACTGTTAAGTTTTCACATGTGACTGAAATTATTTAATACACTGGTGCTTGATACTTGCAGGGAGATAACTCTCGAGGGTGGGCAGGGACGAAAAGGATTTGTTTTGAAACTTTTAGCGTTCTGCCCCTGAGGAATCAGTGGGCGCATTGTAGTGGTTCTCTGTGTGTGTGGGGCTCTGTGTGTGTGGGTAGGGCTCTGTGTGTGTGGGTAGGGCTCTGTGTGTGTGGGTAGAGCTCTGTGTGTGTGTGGGTAGGGCTCAGTGTGTGTGTGGGTGGCTCTGTGTGTGTGTGGGTGACTCTGTGTGTGTGTGTGTGTGTGTGGCTTTCTGTGTGTGTGGCTCTGTGCCCGCGAATAATGTCTACTACTCTCTAATGATCACCTATTGCCATTGTAAATGACAATACCATTTATTTATGTTTAAAAAAAAAAATGTCATGAGCATTGCCAATAGCTCTACCTTTAATAATGCCGAGACCATTGCATTGTAAATGCTTGTTTCTTTTACAAGGATGCAAGCCCACTGAGGTTCTAAAAGGGAATACAAAAGGAATCTTTGTCAGGATTAGGCAACTCCTGATTTGTTTTCTCACTCCCTCTAAGCCAAGAAAGAACCCTCAAATATTCGACATTGTTATTGATAAGTAGCATTTGTGTACATCACAATCTGCCACTAGGAAGGCACTATAGTTCCTTTTGATAATCTGAGGTAGGTCTTTCCAAATGGTAATGACTTGTACCTCTGGTGCGCGAGGCAGGAGGGCAGTACCAAGAACCTATGAACATGTTTTAGCTGGTACAGGTGCCCACTGCAAAGCCAACATGTACGTACAGTTAAGTAGGCGATGGAAACAAGAATCTAATAGCTAGTAAACTCCATATTTAGGCTGTGTTGTATGCAGCTGGTGTGCTGCCCTCGTTCATGTTGAGTAATCTATGACAGGTGTGCAGCGTCAATTTAGCATCTGATCATCTCCAATAAAGTACATCACATCTGAACCCCGCCTTGTCAACACATTTTAAATGATGTATTCTTGCTTCAGTTCTATGAGAGTCCATCTGACACTTTTACATGTTCTCTGGAGTTTATGCTTCATACTTTGTAGATAGCTTTGGACAAAGATTCTATAGAACAACTGTTAAATAAACACACATAGTTGCTGCCAGCTAGGCTTTAAGTGAATCGTGCTAGAGGGTGTCTGTCTATAACTCTTCTCAGAAGACCTGCTCTGCCAACTTTCTAATGCAAAATAAATAATACACGCCCTCGCAAGGCCTGTGGCAAACAAGCATGTCATGGGACGCCTGGCAAGCTTCCTCGACAGAAAGCTTCTTGAAAATACTTGGGGCCAGTTCTAGAGATGTGCAGTAATGGAAAATCCTCAGGTTACGGGGGGCATTGAGAAATACAGAGGAGAACTACAAGGGGGAATTCCCACCACTATTATAGCTCTGTGATAGTGGAAATTCCACTGGCGGATTCCCCACTAATTTAGCACAAGGGAAAGACAACGAGAGTGAAGGGGAGATATGAACCCAGCTGCAACCTTTGTATTATAAGTGCACCGGCCCCAAGAAGAGATATATATATATATATATATATATATATATATATATATATATATATATATATATAGATATATATAAAATTCGCTGAAAAAACAAAGGTTATTGGGACGTTATAGTTAGGCTCAGACTTTCCTTGTTCAAACCCAGTTCAGTAATTACAGAACTATAACTTACGCCCCTACAACACACTGCTTATGACCTCACATATTACTTCACTTATGACATGGTCAGTGATATCACTGATAACATCTCCTATGGTGGTCCCCAGGGCTGGAGGGGTGCAATGGAACCTGCCATTATATTATTTGAACCCCGGGGTGATGGCGGTCCCCAGGGTTGCGTGGGGGCCACTCAGGCCCCCCGCATTTCTATGGTTAATACCCCTGGGAGGTGACGGCTCCGTGTCATTCATACTTATTGCCATGGAGAGTTAGTGTTCACCGGGGCTGAGGGGGAGGCTATTTGGGCCTCTCCCGCAATCATTTAATAAATAGCCTTGGGGAAGATGGCGATCGAGATGGCTGCATAAACGCTCGGCTCCGTGAGCCCTCTCACCCCGCACATATATCCTGGCACTTATCCGATGCAATTCTTGCATATCTAAGTAGGCGAAGGACACCGTTCACTTACCGTCTGCTCCTGGTGTTTCTCCGTGCGGTAGCCCCGGAGACATGCCCCGATTGTTTGGCGGCCTCTACTGTGCCGAGACCGGGATCTCGAGTGGGAGGAGTATCCGGCCGCGACTGCAACAACAGCGGCCTCTGGCTGCGGAGGGGAGTCGGTCGGCGGGAATCTGAGAACTGCCGACCAACGACGACAGTGCCGACCTCCTCCGAATAGCAGATCGCTCTGCTGGAAGTGCGATACCACAGGACCGGAGGGAAACCACGATATTCGGCCCCCCCTCAGTGTGATGCCAGGGCATTAACAGCTTCTCCCGGGACTGACGGGTGCCTCCCGGGGAGCGGCAGAGAATTTGTTTAGCCCTTTGGTGACCCTCCGTTGAGATGCCTGCCTTAATTTTTGGGGTCCGCCAGTGAATCCTGCTGCATCCTGGTGTGGGGCCCGGTCCTGAGGTGAGATAGAGAAGGAGGAGGCCGTAACGGCTAGGATGGCGGATGGCACCCTTATCCGCCCCCTCCACCCGGACGGAGAAACTGCTGTGCAAGAGAGTCCCGGGGGCTGGCATCATGAGAAAGGGCCCACGTCCAGAGATGTCCTGGCTGCATTAACAACCCTGCAAATGACCCTGCTCCGGGAGGCCCGGGAACTGGGAAGACGGATGGACGCCATTGTTGGTCCGCCGTTCTGCGTAGGCTTGGTTCCTTCCTGTGTAGGCGCCGATCTGCCTGCCTCTATGTCCCTGACGGATGCCTCCGCTACGCTTAAATCTGTGGAGTCACGGTTAGCCTTGGTTCATGAGACTGCTGTGGATACACCAGTTGCACAGGTGATTGACTCATTGGGGCCCTTGTCTGCTCGGCGAGTGACAGAACAGCGTCGATCTGTGTTTTGGGCGGCCCCGGCAGTGTTTCAGCGCTTGCCGCGTCGAGTGATTCCTTTTCCATGGCTGGCGAAACTGTGTTCGGACTGGAGGTTGTTATCGGTGTTGGTGTTGATACAGGCAGATCTCCGCCATGCGTCTTTGACGGGGCACGGGTGGCTGACGCCCGATGGAGCGACGACACTTCCCGATTCTCCTGGAACATTTGAATCCCTCATGCTCTTTTGTATGCCGCTTGATAGCGAAAGGTACATTGGTACTATGGATAGAAGAGGCCAAGGGTGAGATCATCTGGGACATGGTGGGACTTATTATTGTTTGACGGTGATTTAGGGGACACTCGGCGGGGATATCATTGATTGTGCTATACATGATTACTTTTTTGCTTTTTCGTAGTCCTTCTACTATTGCGGTCTGACGATTATTGCATGCGATGTGGGAGGGGGCAGGGTGGCCGGGTCGATGGTCCTCCTCCACCATTTTTTCTTCTTTTTTCTCTCTTCTTCTCTATATTTCGGGTTTCCTAATTAGGGCGACAGGCACGTTGCTTGGGGGGGGGGGTAGGCCGTAACCTTCTGCAGGGGTGCGGGGTGGGGGGTAGGGGGATGGGATTGTTGATTTGTCCTTTCTTTGTCTTTATGGCCCTTTGTCTTTCCCTTTTCGGTGTCGTCGTCTTTTATGTTTCCTACAATGTGTTGCGCTTTGGGGATGGGGCATAGCTTGTACTGCACTGTATGTGTTTTTATAACTATCCTGACCCAAAGGCCCTGTCCCCCATTACTTCGAATATATTTACACTGCTGGCGGGTTTTCCGCTTTTTGTTTGCTATTGTAGGAGCATGTCTGACTGTACGGCATTGATTTTATTTTATTTTTCTTCATTGTAAAATGGACCTTCTTGGATCCTTGTTCTCATAATCTAAATTTACACTTGTGTTCTATCCTGGACGCTTTTCAGACCTTGATTTCCGTGCCACTGTTCTTTTCTGTAATGTATTGCTCTATTTCTGACTTGTTTAGCGGCCGGCCTGAATGGTTGTAGGCCCATGTTTGTATTTCCTTGTTGAATAATAACGGTCCAATAAAAATAAAAAAATAGCCTTGGGGAGGTGGTGGTCCCTGGGCTGCGGGGGTGGGGGGGCGTGCGGGCCCTCTGCATCAGTTTATTATTATTTGCCTCGGGGAGGTGGTGGTCCTAGGGACATGTCTTGCATGGGCACCCCCGCATAATTATAAAACCCTGCCAATGGGATTTGGTCCACCCGGTCGCTTCCTATAAAAGTCGTGTGGGAGCCCATGAGTTTCTTTGTTTTCAATTTTGCCGTGGATCCGCGAGTCCACCCGTGAATCTAGGGCAAACTTTCATTGGGAAAAAAATGTTTTAACTGCCGGCGGGGTCTCTGTGGGACCCCCCCCACCACCCAACATATCTTGGGGTGGTCAGGGTATTCCTACCCTGCCCCCTTTTCTTTATTTTTGTAAATTGTTTGTGGACTCTGCTTCAAGCCAAGTCCTAATATGGCTACCAACACTTCCTGGTTGAAATGTTGGCAGCCAATAAAATTTCAGTAGGATCCACGAGTCCACTGCAAGGACTCACGTTCCCAGATATCTATATTTTTTAAACTTAAATATCTTTGAAATACTGAACAGATTTACACCAAACCACAAAAAGCACTCCTTCTGGACTAACATCTAGCTTCCTGCCAAATTCCGTTTAGCGGAAAAATCCCCATAGACATAAAATGGGGAAAACATGTTTTGGACCCCCTGTTTTCTCCGCCCCCGCTTGACGGATCACCCCGAAACTTTAAACACAGCTGCTGAACCAAAAAGGGTACTTTAAAAAAATGTCTTAAAGATGTGTCAAGCGGCGCCAAATATAATGCAAAATAAAAATGCGTTACCTATGGAAACTTTGGTCCTTACTAGAACTACCTACTGGCGATTGCAAGTAGGCAATGTAATATATATATATATATATATATATATATATATATATATATATATTTATATATATATATATATATATATATAGTCAGGTTTTACACAGATACAGAGTCAAATAAAATATGGTAAACCTTTATATACTTACCTTGTCATTATTGTAGTTGTCAGTATTTTGCTACATTACTCTTGTACCACAATATTTAGAACACGATATCTCTCTACCCACACTTTATTTTTTTGTTTTTGTGCGCTGAAGCCTATGAATAGCTTCCTCGAACCTGAGCCGGACCATTTAGCTATAAAAGGGCCTTATTTATAACCATTTATAGCAATGTTTTACACAGTTTTAAAAAACTGCACACTGAGCACTGACAGACATTCTTCTTTTCCAGCACCTTGTATCTGACAAGAATTATACTTATCCTGGTTCCTTTTTTTGGAATTAGGGTAACTATATTTTTATTTATGTTACCACTGTACCATTACCCACAAAAAAGCAAGCACAGATAAGAATGTGGCTGAAATAGAGGGATTTGGTACTAGGAACGGTGTGCGGTACAGGAACATTATGGCGGTGGAAAGTTGGCCAATCTGGACCTACAAACTGTGAGTCAAAGGAGACACCGGAAGTGAAAGACACAAGTAACAATGATGCCCCGGAAGTCAGGGGCGCAGCTAGGGAGCAGTGGAAGAGACACTTGGAGAGAGGCGGGTCTATCAGGAATCCCATGGACCTATCACCTTTTGCAGGGGTGTGCAGTATTGCCATAGGTGTGCAGATCAGCCTGTACACACTGACTGGGGAGTGGTTTCACCCGTTGGGCTGTGATGGGGTTCCCCGAGGACCCCTGGATTTTGAAGGGGTGTCCTTAGAGCTCTCACAAGGGTGGTGTGCAGTCCTTTAATGGTCACATGCTCCCACTGACCACGCACTGTAACAATATGATTTTGCCAGCGGGAGATGTATTTGTGACTCCCATTGTCAAAACTGTAATTAATTGTAAATCACAAGGATACGCCTCGCATTGGAAGGCCTCTTTCCTCGTAAGTTCCAAGAAAGCAAAGCAGTGAAAGCTTACCAACGGCTCGTGACAGTCGGTAAACATTTGCACTGTTAGAATGTTACGTCAAGAACCGCGTTTACTGTGTAAGCGGGAGCTGTGGACATCGGAGAGTATTGTTTTGCATTGTAATTGCATTTATGTAGCGCTTAGACCCCTGATGAGGCGTCAAAGTGCTTTTTCAGCGAGCAGCACACTACAGAACCCATAAAGGATTAGTGCTGAATTAGTATAATGCAACCTGGAAGTAATTTGAGCGTCGGATATGTTCGTCTGTTATTTCAATTGAGAAGGATAGTGGAAGGATAGAAGAGCTAACAAGCATTAGAAATGCAATAGGTCTCGCAGCATTAGAGTTAGTGCTTTTAGAATTGTTAATGTTTTTTTTTGTAAATCTTTAGCATGAGGTTGAGGGTGAGTGAGGGTGAGTGAGGGTGAGGGGTTGAGGGTGAGTGAGGGTGAGGCTGAGGGTGAGGGTGAGTGAGGGTGGGTGAGGGGTTGAGGGTGAGGGGTTGAGGGTGAGGGGTTGAGGGTGGGTGAGGGGTTGAGGGTGAGTGAGGGTGAGGGGTTGTTCCTGTTGGGCCAGCCCTGCTGCTGGCTGGGGGAGGGCTGGTGAGACTGGTGGAGGGAGTTGATGGAGAAGGGGTCGAGGTGTGAGTAGGGGTCTGCCGACTGGGAATACGACAGGGGCTGGTAGGGGGGCGGGAAGTACGGAGGCTGAAAGTCAGACGAGCCAGAATGAGAGAGAGGAGGGGCCGGGCTGTACAGGTGCTGGCTCATGGCCGAAAGGTGAGGTAACCTCGGGTTCCCGTTGCTGCTGCCATCATGTCGGTGCAGAGGAGAGAGGAAAAACACAAGATGTAGGTAATTGAGAAAGAAAAAGGACTCAAAATCCGCGCGCATGCTTCGTATATTCAGTTTTGCGCTTTTCACTTCAATTATCGAGTTTTAAAAAAAAGAAATTATATAGCTATATTTAACAGATTAATCGTAAGTCAAAATCGCTGGGAAAAAATATGCATCAATAAAATCAATTATCCATCTAAAAATGCACTATGGAATGGACTCCTTGCGTTTTTTTAGCGCCGGATACTTCCTATCCAATACCTGCGCACTATTGGAAGTTCGTAGAATAAAGACAGAAACACGATTTGCCCAGGATCACACAATTTTTATGGCGCTGGAAAACATTGTAAAACTCTGGACTCAGGATTGCGTAAACTACAATGTAGCCTTGATCACATGTATGACAGCTCGTTCCATGTGCATTAATGCTCAAACAGTGCTTCTCCAACACAAATGACATCCCCAGCTCACGGTAATCACCACAGGCACGCCACATCAGTCAAACAGAGCACGTACCCGAGATTTTAAAGGCATTTGAGCACCAGTTTCCGGGTGAAAAGAATCAATTAATGACAGCGAGATATGTATGAGGAAAAACACATTTGGCAAGCAATGCAATTCAGCGGTGTGCTTTGTATATTAGAAGAAGTACGGGAAAAGCTGCAAAGTGTGTTTTTTTTGTTTTGTTTTTTAGGGGTGAGGGGTCCCACTGCGGAAAAATACATAGATGTTTTTGCAAACGATTGCTGAATTTTAAAACATAGACGGGTTGCCTAAAGCAAAACGTGAGTCACCAGTGGCACAGCCTGTCATCCGAGGAGGGCAAGGCGCTTCCAGTGCGAAGAAAAACAGATTAACATATTTTCTCACAGAAAGAAACTGTGCCGTGATTTTACCGCTCCATGCTTGCTGGAATTACACAAATACTTAATTAAAGATAGTCGCACACATACTGCCGTTACGACGCTTGAAAACGACCGTTTCTAAATTCGTTTTACGCAAGCACCAACCAGCTGACTAACAGCTCCGCGACGAAGAAATCGCAGTTTTGTGCACCCACTGGCGTCCCCGCGTTACACTGTTCATGTGGTTCAAAAGCAGCTGACATAAGCAAAGTTCTGCGTTTAGATTCCACCCTGACAAGCACATTTATCAAGTTAATGCAAATTGTTATAGTGCGTGCCAGTTTTTAAGTGCGGCTGCGAGTGAAGTGGGCTTTATGTTAATAAATAAAAGTATTTGCGGCCGTGCACATTCTAGGTATTGCGTGGCTGTGAATATTATAGGTATTGCAAGGCTCTTAATAAAGCGGGCGCCATGTTAATAAATAAAAGTTTTCAGCAGCCATGCATATTATAGGTATTGCAGGGCTGTGAATAAAGCGGGCATCATGTTAATAAAATAAAAGTATTCGGCGACCGTGCACACTGTAGGTATTGCGTGGCTGAGAACATTATAGGTATTCACTCAGCATGGTGCCCTTGTTCACATTGCCCTGAAACTGCGCTTTAGATCTTGTTTAATTTTACATACACAGGCTGATCAAAATTATTTGAATAAACAACTTACCTCTGGTTAACTGTGCAGTTGTGCATTTATTTCATGTAACACAGTTTTAACCAGTCTTTTTTAAAAGCAAATAAACCATTGAAACAGGGCTGTCTACGGGATAACATGATTAGTCTACATCATACAGTGTGTTTGAAATATGCGTTACAGCAGTTTATCTAAGTACTGCCTTGTGAAAAACTAACTACAGAACCACTGAGAGCTTTATATTGTCCAGCATTTAAATCCGGCCGTCATCCATAATGCTTGGTAGCAGGCTCTGCACTCTGATTACAGAACGCCGGTGTCATTAAGTGAGCAAATTAAAGACGTGAATAATTCACTGGTGCGGCTGATTGTTGTGCTGTTTGCACGCAAGATATAAAAGAAGAGAGGGAAGTTGGGCGCGCCAGAGCTGGATGGGGCTAGGAACTTGTTCACTTCACAGGCGAGCATGTACGTCGGGCACAAACTGTGCAACTTCTATTGCCCGGCGGGTGTCTGTATGTTCCAGGCTTACCGGTACTTTTATTGCGTGGTGGAGCGGTGAGGCGCCCGCGAGCGGAGGGAGGAAGTTGGGCAGAGCAGCAAATGCTGCAGAGGGAAGTGTGTATTAAAGAAGCGTTGCAACCTTAAGGGAAAGATTGCATGTGTGCCAAGCGTGGGGGAAGAGAGGGGATTCAATGCGAAGGGCAGGGGAGCTTGAAGGAGCACGCCGCGGCGTATAAAACAAAAGAAAGGAGGCGCCTGCTTCATGCCGGGTGAAACTGCCACGCATTAATGCACACTGCCCGGGCGAAACTGCCACGCATTAATGCACACTGCCTGGGTGATACTGCCACGCATTAATGCACACTGTGAGAGCCATCTCCCTCCCTGGCTTCATTCCCATATGAAGAGAAGCACAGGGGAAGAGCAAATTAAGTTGTGCGAGCCGGCCTAAAAGACAAGACGGAGGGAAGAGAGGGGAGGGGGGAGGAGAAATGCGACACGGCGGGAAGGGGCAGGCAGGATGACTCAGGGGAGGGGGCGGAGCGGGGCAGAGCGGCATGTGGGTGTGAAGAAGCCGGGCCTTTGAAGTGAAGCTAAGCTTCACTTCAAAGGTGTCGGAGGAATGCGGGCGGCTGTGCACGCGCTTTTAAGCTCAATGCACATGCGCATTGAGCTTAAAAGTCACGGGCACTGCAAGGAATCGCCACGATTCCTTGCAAGTTAGATAAAGAGTCGATGAGCCCCTATAGTCTCGCTTGCTCGATGCGCATGCGCATCGACAGGCGAGACCTAACACGGGGCAGAGCGGCATGTGGGTGTGAAGAAGCCGGGCCTTTGAAGTGAAGCTAAGCTTCACTTCAAAGGTGTCGGAGGAATGCGGGCGGCTGTGCACGCGCTTTTAAGCTCAATGCACATGCGCATTGAGCTTAAAAGTCACGGGCACTGCAAGGAATCGCCACGATTCCTTGCAAGTTAGATAAAGAGTCGATGAGCCCCTATAGTCTCGCTTGCTCGATGCGCATGCGCATCGACAGGCGAGACCTAAAAAGGGTTGCATTTACATAGCGCTTCTTACCCTGATGAGGTGTTGAAGCGCTTTTCAGGGGCAACTCTGCCAGTGGGTGAAGGAGGGAACAACACTACTATAACTACTTTATAACAGACTGGGGCAGCGTACATAGGAAAGGATGTTTATATTACTATTCACTGGTGAACATCTAAAGAAGCGCTTTATCATGTGCCTAGCCCTGCACTTCAAACTACCCATTCCCACAATCACATCCAGATAACCAACACACTCAGAATGCATCCGCACAACACATAGATCCAACCTCATACACATCGCACTAACCACCACACACCCTCAAACTATCAAAAACACATTTCATCCAAAGCTCATTAATGCTCACACTGCAGGACTCTATGCTACATGCACCACAGACCTTTTCATCTATAACAAACTAGGCATGCCCTTCTCGACAGGAACATAGCTCTCCCACCGTCCTTGCATATCCTAAACGCCCTTGTATAATCAAGCTATAATAGGGTCTCCAACTTTTTCTGTCGTGAGCGTTAATAATAATAATAATAATAATCCACATTTGTAAAGCGCACAATCACCCGTAAGGGTCTCTAGGCGCTGGGGGCCGTCGGGAAGATTAAGCGAGCTATTGCCCAGAGTCACATGGTGCTGGGCTAACCTGCCGCCGGAGCCGGGGATCGAACCCTGATCCCCAGATTCCAACGTCAGTCGCCCTGGCCGCGGCGCCACACCTCTCCCGCTTCTAGTTCCTGAAAAGTAGCTTCTAGTTACTGAAAAGTATCCTGAGCTACTGCCTCTTATATGGGTGTTAGATAAGGTACTTCAAGTCCAAGTAACGTTAGCACTGCCCCTAGAGTATCACAATCCTGGTCCAGTGAGCATGCGGCATTAAAACCACTTGAGCTATATATAAATTGTTAACTTGTAGGATCTCCAAGGATCTGTTTTGCCCCTTATTTATGAGTGGTGAAAGTAATTACACGTGTTTTCATTGTCACGCAATACAAAAGATGACACTGCTTTTATTTTCAGAGGCGGCACCTCTGCAAGGCAGAGGAGCTATGCCCCACAGCTTTTCAGCACTGCAAAAAAGGAAAAGGAAAATGATAGTAACATGATGTTGTTATCATTTTATTTTTACGTGCTGAGGCAGTTTTGCGAAGCAGGGCAGGGCTGCACTGCTCTCACTTTCTAAGTGCGCATGACGGTTTAGTAGGCCGACTTAGGCCGGCCAAACAGTCATGCGCACTTAGCATGTTTGCCACTGGGCTGCAATACACGGCCTGGGTGGAAAACATTTCCAGGCTCTCAGTCCCAGTCTGAGCACTGATCCATGGCGCTCAGACCAATCAGGATGCGTATGTCATGGTCACAGCAGCGTTGTGATTGCCTTAGGGGAGCCTGGGTGCTTCCTGCTTCTGGTTCACACAGCAGGAAGAGGACTGAAAGGACGCAGCTTGCCGGCAGGCAGGTAAGTGATTTTATTTTTAAAACCCCTCCTCCCCGCCCAACTACTATTTCCTGGAAGCATCCACCACTGCTTATTTTGAAAGTTGGGGCACTAAGGATTATTAGCAATAATACATTTCACAAGGCCCATGCAGACTTCATAGCTATCTATAAATAAACACATACATTTGCACTTTCCGGCGCACTGTACAGCATTCAGACTATAATGACAAACAAATTAATGTATGATACAATTGCTTTAAGAAGGTAGGCACTCTTTAAATAAAGGAAGAAAGAAAAGAAGAAAAACTGAAATGAAGCAATGAAGAATGGAATAGAAATGGCGGAGCGGAACAAAGGAAGCAAAAGGAAGAAGAGAAATAAATACAACTGAAGTAGAGGGAGAAAGAGAAGCAAATGTGGGGAAGAAAAGGAAGAAAAGAGGAAGGACGCAAGAAACAATAAAAGAAAGAAAGTAAGAAAAATGAGAGTAAAGCGGAAAGGAAGAACAAAAAGCCAGTGAAAGAAAGAAAGAGAAAAGGATACAAAGAATGAGAAGCAGTAAGAAAGAGGAGTGAATGAGAGAGAAAGGAAGGAAGGAGACAGAGAGAAAGTGGGAAGAGAGCATGAGATAGGGTAAAAAAGAGGCGAATAAAAGAAAAAAGTAGCGAAAGAAAGAGGACAAGAGAAACAAACAAACATGGAGAGGCATAGAAACAAGGCACACAAGAAGGCAGTATAACAGACAAAAAAAAATAACAAAACAAGGAGGAAAACAGAAACAAGTTAAACAAAGGAGAAAATAAAAAAGGGAGTAAAAAAGAAAATGGAAGTAGTGATAGTAAATGAAGAAAAAAGATAAAACTGAATCAAGGAAAGAGTTAGTCAAAAGATATAAGAAAGTGAAGGAAAGAAATTGAGAGCAAGCTCACTACAAGTCAAGAAGAATAAAACAGAAGTAGAAAAGGTAGAGCATGAGAGAAAAACAAGACAGGAAGGTAAAGAGAGAAAGATGGGTGAATGAAAAAGGGGAAGGACAAGGAAAGTGACAAAGGAAGGAAGGAGAAACATGGGAGAGAAGTATGAAAAAGGTAAAAAGGAAAAGAAAAACAAAAATTGAAAAAAGATAAACAGGAAGAAAAAAGACAGAAGAGAGGTTGAAAAAGAAGATGAGAATTAATGAAGAAAGAAGGAGAAAGGAGAGAAGGCGGGGCAAACCTGAACAACATTTAAAAATAAAGTAGAGTGGAAGTAAGCAGAAAAAGAAGGAACCATCAAAACACAGAAAGATGGACAGACGAAAAGGATGGAAAAGAGAAAAATAAACAAATAATTTTTCAGACGAGTATGGGCTACATGGTCCTGCATTTTCAACTTCCCAGGCTTCATAGAAAGTGGTGCACTGTGTTTTAAAGTGCAGCTGCATATTGCCAAGCCAGCTGACAGGTAATTATTATGTGCAAACTACTCAGAATTAGCCCGAGAGCTACTGGTTTCTCGAGATTAACCTCTTGGAGACCCCTGAGGAACAACGTCTAGAATGTAGACAGCAAAACCATCAGTACACTTAACGTGGTATAACATGTCAGTCACCAACCGTATCTGAATGCCACATCCTAAACTTCGTCTTCTCAAAATCACCAACAATCTAATGCAAAACGCCCATACACCTGGACTAGATGGACTACTTCACCTTCCTCTGCTCAGTGTCCGAGGAATATACTGAGGACAACCCAAAGTACAGCAAAAAACATTCACATTCTTCAAAAACGTTTTCGGCGATAACTGAAAGCTCAAATTTGCTCTTCCAGTTCTACATGCACTGTCAATACCTTTATAAACAACTTCAACACTTTTCTAGAAAACCTTGTGAACACCCATGCTACAACTAAAACAAGCATCTGCAAGCCCAAACCTTTAGCACCCTTGTATGCCAAAGACAAAAAACACTCCATCCACAAACAGGAAAGAAAAGGGAAAAAACAAAACCCTGATGACCTTATTGTCCCTCCACACAACTCCCAAACAACTCATAATAACCGGCGCCACGTACTATGTCAACAACAACAATGAAGCTGTTAACGAAGGCCTAACCCTCCATCCCCCCACTTCAAAACCAAAAGCAATGCTATCAACCTCTTCTTTAGTGGAAAAATACGAAAGACCAGACAGCACATCAATAACACCAAGCCTGCTCTCCTCTTAGACCCAACCCTTCTTGCAGCTGCCTGCAATGCACATCCTTCAAAGTCCAATCTCTCGCAGATCTTGCTGACATTACTCCCTAAAAGCTACCTTCTCTGACGATATCTTACCCTAGTCCTTCATCAAAGCCCTCTCCAGAAAAGCTCTCTCCTACCCACTCACCATTGTTGCTTCCTCCCTCACCCAAGAAGGCATCTTCCCAGAAGCTCTCAAGATAGGCCAGATCCTTCAACTTCTGAAGAAACCCTTACTTGGCTTTGATGGCCTCATGATGACCAACTACTGGCCCATCACACGCCAATCCTTCATCAGCAAGATCACTGAAAATTAGTCTTTGCTCCAGGATGACATTAAGGTGAACAAATGACCCCTGACTCCTGATATTGCTGGACCTCTCAGCCGCCTTCGACATCATGGATATCCGACTCTCTTATACACCACTAAGCCGTGAATGGGAACTCCCTTCACTGGTTCTTATCCAACCAACATCCGTTCATTCACGTGGGCACCTACAAGTCCCAGAAGATTCCTTTCACCTGCAGAGTCACACAGGGCTCCATTCTCTCCCCCATCATATTCCAACTCTACATGGAGCCCCTTAGGGCTCTAATCAACAATAACAGTATCTAAATCCACCAATGTGTCAACAATACATAGCTTCACTTGAAAGCCCCCTCCACTTTAAAAATCCAAAGCTTCAAACACTGCCTACACATTAGCCAGACCTGGATACACGGTAACTGTCCGAAGCTCAACCCCTCTAAGACAGAATTCCTGTTATTTACCAAGAACAACAAAACAAACAAGTGTAAACCTGACTCATGAATCTTGATGGCTTTTATCCCCAACTTTTATACAATGCCAAGGCATTTAGATTTCCCCTATATGATCCCACTGAGATCAACCCATTGCAGTGCATATAAACATGACTGGAAGATCCTATACTCTTGCATCTGGCATGGTGACAACGCCCTGCTCCATGGCCCCCCAGACTCCACACAGATCCCGCATTAAGGGCATCCAACACACAGAATATCTCATCCACTGCCTGATTACATATAATCACATCGCTCCCATCTAGATAGAACTCCACTGGCACTCCTTGTCTACCCACACCATCTTCAATATCAACTGCATCATATAAAAAGCCATCATAACCTCTGCCTAAGACCTCCACTAGCAGGCCCAGAACCCCAGTTTGGTTCTGACACTAAGTTTTCCACTGTTTCTTGTGGGAAGGGGGCGGTTCCCTAGAGGGCAGGGGTATCTACCTCTGACCACCCAGGGACCCACCTCCTTCCGGTACGTTGGCGAGTGTTTGGAGTCCGACCCTCAGAGGGGAGGGTTAGGCATTGTAGGGCACACAGCGAGATCTCACCACACCACACCACAAAGAGAGACCACACAGTTGTTCGATATCTAACAGGGTTCTGTATCTCACACTTAAGCTCAGGGTCATCAGTACACACGTTTTACTATATATGAAAGATAGGGGGTGAGGCTCTTCTTTGGTACGTAGGGGCAGTTCCGTCTGGCCCGGCCGGGCAAGATGGGGGCAGTACTCACAGTCCTCCCGAATAGGGGGGAAGTCTCAGTGTCTCAGGCAGCCGGCTCTCAATCCTTGAGCCTCGGGGGAAGTCGAGGGATAATCGATTCACAGTGTTCCCCGCAAGTGGCTCTCAATCCTAGAGCCAGACACTGTGCAGGGCTTTCTGTGCGTGGCGTACCCAGCGAACGGCTCCCAATTCTTGAGCCACGGGGTACGATGGTGCTCTGGAGCGGGCGTACTCAGGGAACGACCCGCACTTCTTGGCTGGACTATCCTCTCCGGCTAGCTGTGAAGTCGTGCTGTGCACCGGCGGGTGCGTACCAGGGTCCACGTCGTACTCGCGGTGCGGGAGGTAGGATGCACACCAGCGGGTGCGTGCTGGGGTACGGGCCGTACTCTCAGTTGGAAATCCCTCTTGCGCACCGGCAGGGCATGCAGGGGTACGGGGCGTACCTGCAGATTGGAGACTTCGACGCGCACCCACGGGTGCGGCCAGGGGTACGGGACGTACCGGTGGGTCGGCGGGTCTTACTGCACACCAACAGTTGCGGTCAGGGGTATGGGACATACCGGAGTGTCGGCGGGTCTTGCTGCACACCAACCGTTGCGGCCAGGGGTACGGGACGACTGAGCCAGTACGATGCACGCGCCGGACAGCCGGTGCGAGTCGAAGTGTCCGGCTCGCAAAACGTCTGGGAAGTTGCCTTTGGGGGTCCGCGTCAGACACCCTGTCACCCGCAGCCCTATGACTCGGACACAGGCTCCCCAACACAGGCATGTACGGTGCGGATGGCACCTACACATACCCACTGTAGGGGGCGCCCTTGCGTGAGACGTACCCATACAGTCAATGGGAGCCCATGTACGTGTCGTACAACCGGCTCTCATTGACTTCTATGGGAGTCCGACCGAGCCGAGTCTGGCAGCATACAACTGCATCGTACTCGCTCGGTTGGACTGCAGGACTCCGGGCAGAGTTAAGTGTGCCCTCTGTAACCGGCCTCTGCTCAAATTCCTAGTCCAGGGAATAGATGCCATTTTACCTCACTTGAGTAATCTGATTTCCAGGTCTTTTACTCAGCCCTATCTACCTTTGAAATGGAACCAGGCTAGTGTTGCGCCCCTTTAAAAAAAAAAATCTCTTCAGATCTTTTGCAGATGGATAATCTGAGACCAATCTTCCTGCTGTCCTTTTACTAGTTGCGGAAAAGCTTGTGAACAGTCAAATAATTTATCACAGAGGCCAATAATCTGCTACACCCGTCGCAGTCAGATTTCTGGGCAAATCATTCCACGGATTCGGCATTAATGCTGGCTTCTGAATCACTTAGGTGCTGTGCCGATGGAAGTAAGGCGGCAATACTACTATTGCTGGAACTGAACGCAGCTTTCAACACTGTATCTCATGGCCTCCTATTAGATCGGACTGGGTCTGCGGTGTAAGGGGGCTGTGCTCTGAGGTGACTGGCCTCCTTCCTCCAGGGCTGCTCTTTTCAAGTTAGTCAAAAGCCATTGATCTCGGACCCGTTGCCAACAAGTGGTGCATCAGGGCTCATCGTTGAGCCCTCCGCTCTTCAATCTATTATGTTCATCCTCTGGTAGATATCATTGACCGACACAATGTGACCACTGTGTCCTATTCTGATGATATTCAACGGATTGTCACCTTATCCCAGGGGGCAGGAGGTGCAGCTGCCCAGTCTAAGTTGGGTCCGGCAGAGGTGGCTGACTTGATGACCAGCAGCTGCCTCAGACCCAATGCCAATAAAACCAAGGCCCTCATCGTTGGCAAGTCTCCCTCCATCTGGAAATCGGACTGGTGGCCTGTTGTAGTGGGCTCTGACCCGCCACCGAAGGAAAAGATCAAGCACTTGGGAGTTTAGTTCGATCCGAAAGCTGTCTTTTGAACACCAGATCTTGTGTTGCAGGGAAGTGTTTTAACATCCTTAAAATGCTTAGAAAAATCATGGGCTCCCGCCCTGTTAGTGCTATGAAAACCATTGTGCAGGCATTGGTGACTGTGCAATTAGATTATTGGGGCAGTCACAGCGAGACTAAAGAAGCTGCAGAGGATCCAAAATGCGGCCACACGCCTAGTGTTGAATTTACCTAGACATGCACCCGCAGGTCCAGCCCTTGCAACTTTGGACTGGCTTACACTTGGCAAGAGGATTCTTTTCAAAGTCATGTGCTTCTGCCATAGAATTTTCATTGGCTGGGGCCCACGATACTTGGCATCACTGATGAAAGGCCACCATTCAAGCCGCAGTCTCGGTCTTCAAGGACCAACATAGAGGTGGTTCCCTGGATGAGAAAAGCCAGGATGGGTGATTGCGCTTTTGGCTTTTTTGGCAGCAAAGCTCTGGAACTCTCTGCCTCTTCAGCTGAGGGTGAAACCTTCGGAAATAGTCTTCCTTTGATTGTGAGGGTGGTAGAATGCTCACCGTTCTCGTGTCTGTTAGTAGGTAGGACTGTTGGGTGGTAGGCTTTTGGGGCTCTCTGTCTCCAGCGCAGGGATACGCCTTTGGGCGTAATCAGAATCTTTATAAATTTGGCTCATTATATATATTATTATTTATGAGATTTGACACATATTGCAGCACAGCAAGTCATCTTTTTGCGCTGCAGTGCGTGACAGTGAAAGGGCAGGAATGCATCATGTTTTAAAAAAATACAGCAACAAATGATTTTGGAATGCTGAATAATTCAAACATTCTACCCCAGTCAAGAGATCTAGGTTAAATCCATTGTTCTTTTGCCCACTACGCCACCCCAGTTTGGACCCAGCCATATGCAAATCAGTCTTGACCCTGTGCCTCATGGGAACAGTCCAGATTGCACTGCCAAGCCAGGTCTTCCTTGGACCGGAAATAATAATCCTGGGAACGGTTTCGGGGTATGTCACCCTTCATTAGCCAGGCTAGCTTGAATCCAGTGGCACAGTGAGCAAGGGACCCACGTCTGGGCATACCCATCCCACTTAGGGCGAAAAGTGTAACTGCAACAAATGATGGACGGAATGCTGAATATTTCAAATATTCTTGTTCTTTTGCCCTCTACGCCACCCCAGTTTGGACCCAGCAATATGCAAATGCTTAGAAAAGATACAGCACATTTCTGCCTTTTCCTCTGCACTGGCGCCGTTTTAGCTGCCTGGCGCCAATGCAGTTGCATGCAGGATTATTTTTATATAGGAAGGTGCACCTTCCAGCACAAAAACAGTCCTGAGAGGGAAACTCCTCAATCCTGCAGAATGCAACACACACAGAAAGAGGAAGTAATGAGGAGAAAAAAAATATTTCTCCTTGCTGCGCTTCTCCTGTGGAGGCGCTTTTTTTGGGCACGTTCGAAGGTTTACCAGTTCTGGGAAATCGGACTATGCATCAAAAACCACGGACATTGCATAGGAACACGACTAACGCCCATGGAACGCATCCCTAGCTCAGAGTAAGGCTACGCAGCGATCTGCGCAGTGTTGCTTTAATTGAGATTCATGAAGTCACTCAGGGCAACGCAAGGGGGCCGTGCGTGGTTTTATAAATCTCATTTTCGAGTTGCGTCGCTCTTCAACGGGGCTGATAAATATGCCCCTTAGTGTTCACTAGTGGCATAGTTGTCTTGGGATGGGGGTTCTTCAGAGATGTTTTTGAGATGAAGTTTGTAAACTAACAATTTTAATCAAAGCCTCTCAATGCAGAGATATCTGATTTTTTAAGGAAAAATGCTTCCAGGTTTCCGGAATTAGTAAGAAGTAATGACTGTCACTCCATTAATCTTTGATATAAAACAGGGGAGAAAGAAATTCCCATCAAGAAGCCCATTTACATTGCAGAATAAGAAAATATAAAATAGGGGGCCAATCCCAGCTTCCCCGCTTGACAAATTTGTGATATTAGGCAAATATTATATTTCTCTGTGCCAGTTTTTCTTTATTGACACATATCACAACACCTTCAGTTTAGAATGTGTGCCGAACAAAAACCTCTTGTATTTGATTTTATAAGAATCTAGCCCACATGCAGGGCACACTTAACTGACTTGCCGCTTAGTATTCACTAATGACATTGTCGTTTGAGTTGGGAGCTTGAATGTTTCTAGGTTGAAGTCTAAGAATATTAATGTTAATACATGCCTCTCAATGCAGTGATATAATGCAAAACGTTTCTGCTTTACGCATGTTTACAGAATACACATTGTTAGCCTTGAAGACGATTTATCATATTTTTAGATTGCTGCATAATATACATGACAAATATTGCCATGCTCTCTGTGCACTGGGTCGTTAGAGAGAATGCTGAATCAGTCTGGGATCGGCAGGCGTTGCTCCCTGTTAATCCAGTGGAAAGTCCTTCCTGGTGTTTTTTAGTTACATGACTAACTTGAATAGCAGCAGGCGACCCTTGCTCGCTCCGTTGAACAGTACTGAGAGGTGCCCGGCCACGGTTTCCTTGTTCCACAAAAGAGTACTCACACTGTGCGGAGATGGCCTACTCACAGGACTCGCAGGTGCAGAGACGTTGATGCCAGCTGTTGATGCACCCCGAAATGGGCAGCTCTGTGTCTGCCGAATGCATTGCACTGATGCACATGCTATACAGGGAGAGCAGTCTTGGTACAGGCAGGCCGGTGGCTGTACATATGGGCCAGGCTGCAGATGAATTAAACAGCAAAACACACAAGATGATGGACGGAATGTTGCACATTGGCAAAACATTCACCCCCAGTCACAGATCTGGGTTTAATCCATCGTTATTTAGCATACCACGCCACCCCAGTTCAGACATGACCATATGAAAATCAGTCTTGACCCTGTGCCTCATGGGAACAGTCCAGCCCAAACTGCCAAGCCATGTCTTCCCTGGACCGGAATCAAGCATCCTAGGGCCGGTTTCTGGCTGTCAGCCGTCATCAGCCAGGATAGCTTGACTCCAGTCGCGTAGTGAGCACGGGACACACGTCTGGGCATACCCTTCCCACATAGGGCGAACAGCAAAACACACAAGATGATGGACGGAATGTTGCACATTGGCAAAACACTCACCCCCAGTCACAGAACTGGGTTTAATCCATTGTTATTTTGCTCACCACACCAGCTGAGTTCAGACATGGCCATATGCAAATCAGTCTTGACCCTGTGCCTCATGAGAACAGTCCAGCCCGAACTGCCATGCCATGTCTTCCCTGAACCAGAATCAAGCATCCTAGGACCGGTTTCTGGCTGTCAGCCGTCATCAGCCAGGATAGCTTGACTCTAGTGGCGTAGTGAGCACAGGACCAACGTCTGGGCATACCCTTCCCACAAAGGGCGAACAGCAAAACACGCAAGATGATGGACGGAATGCTGCACATTGGCAAAATATTCACCCCCAGTCACAGATCTGGGTTTAATCCATCGTTATTTTGCTCACCACGCCACCCCAGTTCAGACATGGCCATATGCAAATCAGTCTTGACCCTGTGCCTCATGGAAACAGTCCAGCCCGAACTGCCAAGCCATGTCTTCCCTGGACCGAAATCAAGCATCCTAGGACCGGTTTCTGGCTGTCAGCCATCATCAGCCAGGATAGCTTGACTCCAGTGGCGTAGTGAGCACCGGACCAACGTCTGGGCATACCCTTCCCACATAGGGCAAACAGCAAAACACACAAGATGATGGACGGAATGTTGCATATTGGCAAAACATTCACCCCCAGTCACAGATCTGGGTTTAATCCATCGTTATTTTGCTCACCACGCCACCCCAGTTCATCACCTTTTTGTGTTGCATTTTCACCCTAGGTGGGAAGGGGATGCCCAGACATGGGTCCCGTGCTCACTACGCCACTGGAGTCAAGCTATCCTGGCTGATGAAGGCTGAAAGCCCGAAACCGGTCCTAGGATGCTTGATTCCTGTCCAGGGAAGACATGGCCTGGCAGTTCGGTCTGGACTGTTCCCATAAGGCACAGGGTCAATACTGATTTGCATATGGCTATGTCTGAACTCGGGTGGCGTGGTGAGCAAAATAACAATGGACTAAACCCAGATCTGTGACTGGGGGTGAATGTTTGACAATGTTCAACATTCCGTCCATCATCTTTTTGTGTTGCCGAAGAATTAAAAGCAGCACCGCCTTCTGAACCTGCACTGCCTGGGAAAGTAAGGGAGGCTGTTCCTGGAGCTAGGCAACATGTGTTGCACCTCGAGACCAGCTAGGCTCAGGAACGGCATGAACCACAGAACCTCATTTCCCTCTCTTGTCAGTTGTTTTTCCTTCTGGGCCAAAGGGACATTTGTGTAACTAAACCATCCCTCATTCTCTCTCCTCGGAGAGGAGTGCCAACCCAGTCTCGGTCTCCGAGTTAAGTCACTGAGTGCGCTCTGCTATGTAGAGCATTCTAGAACAGTTCCAAATAAAGTCAAATAATAAATGTGGCCAGAAACCCCCCAAAATTGCATATTTATGGGGGACACACAAAAATATATGCTGGTCTGGCCCCACTAGGCCGCCCCTCCCCATAGCTACGGCCCTGTGTGGCAGACAAATGGTTCTTGAGCATAGTCAGGAGAGGTTATACTAGAGACTACTCAGATTGGCCAACAGAAATGGGTAATTTGTATACAGTTTCCAAGGAAAAAGACAAGCAACGAGCACTTTGGAAGGAATGAACACTCTTCTGGACACAGTAGCTATTTTCGTGGTTTCATGAGAGGAAAAGGGTACTGGAGTGTAATTTATTCTCTTTTTGTTAAAAAGGTGTCTGGTTCTTTCCATCTACTGCCAGAACTAAAGTGAGTAACCTCCTGGGTGAGGACTGTTAATTTCCACATGGTGACCATACATGTCATAATACCGTTTATAAAGCCAGGAGATTTTTAGGCGTCAATCGACTTACAGTACGCTTAGCTCCACATGCCAATTCAAGACACACATCAAAAATGTTTACAGTTCGTGGTAGGCAACAAACATTATCAGTTCAGAGTCCTACCCTTCAGGTTACAGTCCTCCATGAGGGTTTTTACAAAGGTGCTAGCTTCTCTGGTGACCTCGCCTCATTCAGAGGGAATTTTCCTTCATAATTATCTTGCCGACTGGTTGGTTCAGGCACCTATGCTAGATCTGCTATGGTTCAAGTCACACAGACTTCTGTCAGTGCTCTAGAACCATGGGTTCCTCATAAACTGGGACAAGTCCAATCTAGTTCCATCTCAAGACCATCCTTTCATAGGCGCACAATTTTGTTCCGATTTGAGAGTTGTTACTCTTCCAGAGAGGAGAGTGTAGGAAGCTGGCTCTGTATATACTATACCAAATAAAGTATAGTGAGAACAGAGTCCAGGGGATCCCCAAAGGTAGGCAGAGGTAAAAGTAGCTAATTACTCTCTATTTATGGTAATGTGGGCGAGCAGTAAGGCTTCATCAGAGGGTAGTGTTAGGCATTTATTGTACACACTCAGGCAAGAAATTATGTCACACACTCAAAGACTGAACTCAGACCAATTAGTTTTTTTTTTTTTAAAGTTGTATTTTATTTATAGACCCAAGCCAGGCCTGGTGCAGGTAAGGGAAATAATAATTTGCAAGAATAATGCAGTTGAATACAGTTGAATGAAATTGGTTTGTTTACAGGTAAGTCAACAGTAAAAATCACTTTTCAGTTACTATTGTAATTGCATTACAGTTACTATTGGGATTACTGTTTTACTTACTTTCAGATTACTTTTCTTACTCAGTGTGGTATACCTAGATACCACACTGGGACATTTCCACGATAAACGTAAGTAATGCAATTTGTTATCACAACACATGTGTATGCTTTTTCAGTGAATTTCCAACTCCACACAGAACTTTTTACAGAAAAGCAGTCAATCCAGTCCTATGAGATGAAATGAAGTTATTGGTTTCAAGGTAAGTACTTTGTTCAGGGAGTTGGATTTTTTGGGGTTAGACCAAGGGTTCCCCCATGATTAAGGATGCACTCTCAAAGCACCCTCAGCGGCACAAGGGTGGCCGGGTGCAGAGTGCTGAGGCCCAATGTTATCCAATGGGGGTAGGGGCCCTCCAGTTGGTGGCTGCTCATGAGCAGACCACAAGCTTATGGGAGCAAGGCTCCTGGACATAGGCTCAGGGCAAAGTGGGATCCGATTCAGCACCCAAGGTGCACCCACAGCTACACAGGGGCGGCCGGGTGCAGGGTGCTGTATTGGCGTCAGGTGCCTGTTTTTTTCAATGGGGATTCTCCGCTTGTAACAAGCACTGCAGGCACGGGGATGAAGATCTTCTGGAGGTGACCCCCAGTTGGAGAGGGAAGGTGGGATGTCGTGGGATGCCGGGACACCGTCGGTTGGGCCAACTAAGGCGTGGGGCGTCGGATTCTTTTTAACGGCTCAGGTCGTGGTCGGGGGGGATCCTCCAGAAAGGGGCTGCAGGCGTAGACTGGAGACTTGAGGTAGGTCAGGGATCCCAGGTCAGGATCGTTGGGGAGACCTCCTCGTGGTGTTGGGCCACTCGAACTCAGGCATGGGCGTTGGGTGCAGAGTGGTGCAGACTCGCAGATTTGGTCAGAGTCTATTGGTGAGCAATTCCGGGGCTCACGGGAGACAAAGTCTGGTTTGGGAAGGTAGGGCAGGTCCTACGAGTTCTGGGGGGCTGCTGGCTGCAGTACATACTGGGATTTCGCTGGAGCAGGTTGATGTCGGGACAGGCCGGTATGTCTGGAGCCAAGTCGGTTGGTGTCCTCTTTTTTCAGCACAGCTTCTTCAGTCTTTCTTGTCTCAGGAGGCAAGGTTCAGGGTTGCCTCTAAATACTAAATTTAGGGGTGTTACAGGTAGGTACAGGTCGGGACCAATGGATCCCTTCTTTGGGGTGGGTACATCTCCTACTATGCCACCCTCCAGTGGGAGGGGTGCATAAGCCTCACTCTGGTTGGCTGGGTCCCCCCATCTTCAAGATGGCAGGGACTGTGAGTTGTGCTTCACTTCGCCTCCCCCACCTGAAGGGTGGGGTTGGCAGAGGTGGGCACACCCCTCCTACTAACTTTGGTTTTATCGCCGATTCTCCCGCCCAAAGTGGGGGTCAGAACTGGAGGGGGCTAGTTGCTGGGGGGGGCAGCAAATGGCTGAGGTAGCCCACAAAGGCAGCAAGCCTTTGAAGCTTCCCCACCCCATGCGGGAGGAGGCTAGGCACCTTGACCCAGGATGCGCTTCGTTTCAGGACCCTGTCGAGCAGCCAGGACACTAGAGTTAGGTCGTTTTTCAGGGGGCATCTCTAAGTTGCCCTCTGAGTGTATTTTCCATTCAATCCCACACTGGCATCAATATGGGTTTAATGCGCTGAGACGTTTAATACCAAACTTCCCAGTTTTTAGTAAAGCCATTATAGTGCTGTGGAGTTCGTATTGACAAACTCCCATACCACATACTCTTTATGGCTTTACTGCAATGTCTAAGAATGGATTTTGACACTATGGGGGTACAGGGCTCATGCACCTGTACACTCACCACTGGTATAGTGCACCCAGCTAGAGGAGTGGATTCACTGTGCCAGGGCAGTGGATTGCAGGCATAGCGCACAGGGATGTGTGCCATGTCGACTCTTCATTTTGCTATTCAGGGCAGTGTGTGTGTGTAAAGGTACAGGGCCTCTAAGGGTGGCACTTTGAGGCCTTCCCTGGTCACAGTACCCATGGTACCTATTACAAGGAATTTACACGTGGCCAGAGAGTTGCCAATTGGGTTTTGCAACAGTACAGTTTAGGGAAAGAACATAGGCCCTGTGCACCTGGTAGGTAGGAACCCAGGGCACACTCAGTCGAAGTGCATCAACATTAAGCAAAAAGTCGGGGGCAGCCATGCAAAAAGGGGTACTTTCCTACAGAGGGTCCAAAGAATTCAATTTCACATCACAAAATGTTTAGCTCTTTCCAGACTGAAGGTGCAAGTGGATTTAGTCTTAGCTGTTTTTCTGTCCATGAGCAAGATTCCGTCTAAACAGCTTTGTAACATAAGTTCTCCAGAATTGGTCTCCAAGATCTCATAACAAGAATACCTTTGTCTCTTCAGATGAGGAGAAATCCAACTTGGGCGTTCAGACCACATCACCTATTGAAAGGAGTACTTTTATCCCACAGCACATCTAACTATCACAACAGATGCCAGGTCTGTCTGGCTGGGGTGCATAGCGGGAGGTCTAGCAGATTCAGGAATGCTGGACCTCCAGGGTGGCTCAGAGATCAGTGACCTGGATAGAGATGGAAGCTGTGTGGTTAGCTCTGCAATCATTCAAACAGCGGATCAGGGCCAAGTATAATCCGGCCAGTGGAGATTCAAGGAAAATCTAAATGGGGGAATTGCAGGTGGCTTCTATTACCGAGATCTGTAGGGCAGCTCCTTGGTTGTCACCCTCCACCTTCATCAGGTACTAAAGAGTTTCAGATGAAACACACCTAGATAAAGTATTAGGATATAAGGTGCTCTCCTCTATAAAGCAATAGAGTTAAGAGTAATTTTATTCATTAAAACCTTCTGACTCTGCGCATTCAACTAGAATTGTAAGTTGTCTTCCTTGCTTGCTACATCTCACTGGTTATGAAATAAAGTGAGAGAGGGGTGCAGCGGTGATGCCTATATTACTTACCAGTAATTGCATTATGCCTAGTCCTACTCCCGCACTGTAATTCTTGCAGCCTCCTACCCTCCCGGAACAACTGTGTTGTTTACATGGATGAGTATTTTTACTAACAAGAGGAACGGCAGGGGGCAGGGGTTTTTATACAGGCTTGGGATTGGGGTCTTGCGAGACGAGACCGCCTTTCTCGTTATGAATTAAAGTGGGGAGTAGGACTAGGCGTAATGCAATTACCATAGGCATTTTCTTACATGTCACACATTGCAAACTGAAATGTTGCTAACGATTAGTAGAGGGAGCTTAGTTACAGGAACAAAGGGGCATATTACCAAGCAATAGCCATAATTATCGCTATTGCTTGGTTAGAGAGAAAATTTTACCGCTAAGCGGCGGCGATTTTTATCGCAGATAAACCTTGGTATTACCAAGGTTTATCGCAAATGCGATAAAAAACGGGCGCAATGCATGAATATCGCTGAAAAGTCAGCGATATTCATGCATTACCGAGCTAATGCTCTTAGCCATGTTATCCACCTCCCATTGGATAACATGGCTAAGAACTGCTCAGGGCAGGTGTTAGCTTTTGGAGATATTAGCGCGAATATCTCCAAAAGTTGGTAATAGGAGATAGCGATGTTAGCGACTGTTTCCAGTCGCTAACATCTTGGCACGCCCACTTTGCATGTCATTAGTGATAAATATCACTGACATGCAAAGTGGGGCCCAAGATGGTCGCTATCTCCTACTAGCTGTCGCTAACTGGTGTTAGCGACAGCTAGGTAATAGGGAGATAATTGTATCTACGCTTTCTTGGCTTTTAAAGCCAAAAAAGCGGAGATAAACCCCCTTGATAATATGCTCCCGAGTATCTTGCTCAGAATTGAATAATTAGTTAAAGGTGGGAAGCTAGGATTAAAATCTGGGTCTGCTCATTCCGAGAATGCAAATCCATCACCTAAAAGACTTTACCTGTCATTTAGTGACATCCATACATATTTAGATGACTAGTTTCAGTGCATTTTACAGCAATCCAAGTCAACACATTTAAGCAATGTGTTACAATGATTAAAACATATGTTCTCAGGCCACAGTAAAGGATCCACCTAGGCATGTGCATATATAGATAGAGAACTACTGCTCATTATCACTGGTATATTGAATTTGGTATGAATATAAGTTCCTCTTTCACAAAGCGCAACTGCCCGTCCCCATACATCTGCTGCCCTTGTTATTTTTGGTTAGAAGTTGTAATAACTCCTCAAGCTGAAACTAGTTCACTATATATGTATGAATGTCACTAAATGACAGATAATGTCTACGAAGGGACGAATTTGATTATGTGTTACTTGCAAAACAAGTAGAGAGACTGGGGTGAGAAACATACCATCATGACAAACTACCCCTAGGAGAAGATCTGCGGTAGAAGTGATTGGCACTTCTGAAATATTCTTATACAAGGAGACTGAGGAGTCCATTACAAATGTACCAAGAGCTAGTATAGTTTCTAGTCGTTTTAAAATTATATAAAATATATGGACCCACATTATAGACAGAGGGACTAAATATTTAGCATTTTTGCTGAAAGACTTTCTTCGTGGATATTGGCTTTGGCAATATCCCTGTGTGATATCCGAAGTGAGATTTTCGAACATTTGTAAAATTCTGCTTTCTCCTTTTGTGGCTTATAACTGCCAAAGGTGTGACCAAGGTGCACTGTATTCAATAAGCTTTTACTGTAAATGCGCATTCTTTACTGTAAAGATTTTTTTAAATATAATTCTTTTTATTAAAAACACAAAGAGACAGCGGCATAGCAATAGAGAGATACAATGCATCAATCATCTGCAATACACATACAGTAAACTTTAGTATTACATTGCCAGACAGTTCCATAGCTTGGAATTAAGGAGATAGGTCCTCGTCATCTGCTGGTACCAAAGGTGCCTCGAGGTATCTCCTCTGTAAGCATTCCAGGCGCCCCAAATTGAGGACCACTTTTTTGGACCTCCCCGTGCAGTGTATACAGTCTTTTCTCTAAACATGAACCAGTCAAGGTTTTGTTTCCATTTTGACAATGTAGGTGGCGTGTCAGACCCCTGTTTTGCGCAATGTCCCTTTTTGCCACTGTAAGACCCAAAGTAACACAGGTTTTCTCAGAGGTGTTAAGGTCAGTAGGCTCCCATATGTTAAGGAGGCAACATTTCGCTTTGGGGTGCATGTTTTTGTTCATGACTGCCCTAAAGGTCCTATGTATCACTTGCCAGAACCGCTGAATATGGTCGCATTCCCACGTGTGCGTGCCTACCTGCCCACGCCCTCTATGACATTCACTCCCTCATTCTCTCCCCATATGTAGCAACTGTGGTCATGTGATATAAATCCTATGAAGGATCTTCTGTTGGACCAGTCGCAATCAGGCGGAGATACCCACCTCCCGGGGGGACGCCACCTCCTCCCACCACTCATCGTCATCTATTTCAAGGCTGTCTGCTGCCCAGCATTCCCTACATTTCTCAAGGGGGTCAGGGGTATTGTGTAACAGTTTCTTCCGCCAAGTAGCCATCCAGGAGTCTGTCCTCCAACGGGGAGGAGTCAGGGAGCGAAGTGCCCTTTGGTATAGTCGCATAGAGGGCATGGCGGATCTGTAAGTACCGGAAGAATTCAGTGCCCGCCATTTCATATTGTTGTTGTAATGTTGAAAATGGTACTTCCTCTCCCCTGGACCAAAGATCACCTATACCTGATATGCCAATTAGGTCCCATCTGTCAAAACCCTTGGAGGCCCTCAGCTGGCCTAGTTGTTCCGAGTCCCACAGAGGGGTGGCAAGTGTTGGTCTATCCCTCCAACCCAGACTTTTCTGGACGTCGTGCCAAATCCTTACCACATGTTTGGTTGGGCCGGTGAGTGGCAATTTTTTGCAGGGGGAGTACAGTGCTACATTAAAGTTCCTGCCCAGCAGGAGCCATCTTTCCATGGCGTATCCTGGCTCATGGGGGCCGCGGTAAGTGGCTTGGTTGATGGCTGCAAGTTGGGCAGCCAGTAGTATTTTCTAATATCTGGGAGGCTTATGCCAGGTCAGTGCGTGCGGCCTCTCCTTTATCAGTCCGTTCTGGAACCTCACTTGGCATTATGATCTCTCGCTTCCCGCCAGCCCTCCAGCCAGTCCATTGCAAGGAAGAAACAGCTGATTTTCTGTACATTTTGGGTGAAATCTGGAAAAAAGGAGATCGTGGCGTGATCAAACTTGAGGGGCGGGGCTACTCTGGTGCTCTGCAAGATTACATCATGGTTTTTGAAATTCAGCACACGAGCTAGGATTGGTCGTGGAGGTGCCCCTGGTTTTGGTCATCCACCTGGTACTCTGTGGGCCCTCTCGACCACAAATAAACGCGACAAGCCTCTGGGGCATAGGTGTTTCGTGATAAGCTCTTCAAAGAACAGGTCCGCTGCCTGTCCCTCTGCCTTTTCAGGTACCCCAATATTGTGCACATTGTTTCTTCTGGAGCGCCCTTCAAAATCGTCTAGCTTGTCTTCGGCTTGCTTCTTGAAGGCCTGAAGATCCCGGAGTTCGTTTTGTAGCTGCGAGACATCCACAAGACAAGACAAAGTGACCTCAAGTTGTTTTACTTTGTCGCCCATCTTGGAGAGGTCCGCCCTGATGAGAGTGATTTCCACCGTTATGGCATCCGTGCGCTGTTCCATTAAAGCTCGTACTCCCGCAATGGCGTCCATTAAGTCCTCCAGGGTGTGCTCAGGAGGTTTACTCCCTGCATCAGTGCTTGGCTTCTCTTTGGTCTCTGATTCAGGGGAGTTTGTTTTTTTATAGGTAAAGCGGTCCAGTCTGTTCTATGACAGCACCTTGGTACCTTTGGCGTTGGACCTCGTGCTAGGCTCCCACTGTGCTGCCACTGTGCTGGGTGTCCCCCGCTGACCACACTGCATTGCCCAGGCCACCAGTGGCGTCTAGCGTAAATCGCCGCAGAGAGGTGTATCCGGTATTCAAAGATCACTCAATACTTATAGTTGGTTCGGTTATTTCAGGTGAGGCCCCCCAGTTGGTAGTTGCTCCAGAGTCAAGCGCCTTGTGGGTCAGCTAAACTCTGGCACTGTTGGAGTTCCAAGCTTTGTGGGAAGCACTAAATCTCTGACACTGGCGTTCAGGCGTCATTGGTATGTGGAGCACTTCTTAAAGGCAAGCTGGCAGTACCCGCTGTGCTTGGCGCACGCCCCTGCAAGGGCGTTCTCGGCGATAATGGTGGCCGCGCTTGGTGAGATGAGGGAGAGGATCGGCGTAGGTCTGACCCGGGGTTAGACGAGAGAAGGAGGCAGGGGAGGGGAGGGCAATCCCATACCACTCACCGCCTGTCGCCAGATCAAAGGAGTCTCCCGCCGGCCATATGAACAGCCGCGTGTGCTCCCTGGGCTTCCTCACCAGCGCTGCCCCGGCATTCACTACAGTCCCCGGACTGCTGTGCCGCTCAGGCCCCTCCTCTGGCGAGCCGTGTCAGAGCTGCGAGTGCTGTAAGCAGCCCTCCGCGTCCACCAAGTCCAGGGGCTTCTCTTTGCGGGCGTCCTATTTCTGAGGAACGGATATTGGAGTCCGGATATTAAAGAATTCGGGCGAAGTTGCGGGAGCCGATCCACTATGCAGCCATCACGTGCAAGCGCATAGCCACGCCCCACTACTGTAAAGCTTTAAACAATAAAAATTAAATGTACCCTCTAGAAACTGGGATTTCACTGAAGGACAAGCAAAAGTAGTGAATGTATGTTTCACTTCCAAATGTTTACTACATGTTCATGTTATGATAAACACATGGCAGTTCATGAATGGTTACTTTGCCAAAATCCCTTCTACGTAGGCAACTACAAATGTTAATCTAACATTAGGTGTTCTGTACCTCGTCAAGGTCGGACTGGGGCAAAAAATAGACCCGGGTACCAAAATAAAAGTGGACCCTATAAACAGACCAGACAGCCAAAAAAGTGACCCACATACCAGGCCGGTTTTGAACTTGTAAAGACACGTTGTATGGGTATTTTGCAAGGCAGTGGAGACTGAATATATTCTTGCTCTCATCAGATAATGTTTGTGGTAATATCGGGAAAATTATTATTAGATACCAGACCACCTAGCCATAAAACCGGCTACTAAACTGCTATAAAACAGGTCCACACCCTGATCTGTCAGACCAGCACATCAGGAATTGCTTGATTGCCCTGTAGGCCTATTCGATGCCTGTCTCTGGTTGGTACATATTGCTTGATAGATAAGAGTTTCTGTGAGCTGCAGCACATGCATTTGCAAGAGCAGTGAATGGTTTTAGACTTTGGTTTTGCTGAATCTGATTTTAATAAAGTATTTTCTATCTGCTATCTTCTATTTCGTTGCAGATCCTCGTGGTGCAGTTTATACCTTGGGAGGGGTGGCTTTCGAACCCATAATTTGAGCACGTAATAAAATAGATATGAGGAAGGCATCTCCGAATTATTAGTGATTGTATATAGACCCAGACTAATGTTTTGGTGTTGGTCATTATTGTTTTTATTTGTAGTTGTTTATGGTACATTCCTTGACTTTAATTGATTTATTTTGCCAATTCTCAATATTATTGGCAAGTGGAGCTTGCAGACTTGTTGCCAGCACGAGTTTCAGCCTACAGCTAGTTCAGCTCTGGCTTTCTCAAGGCAAAGTTGGCATATAATGCCCTCCTTGAAGAATACTTAATGAAGTCTGTGCATTAGTGTTTCATGTGGTCTGTGTTTAATCAGTCCTGGAAAATAGGCTTTTCAAAAAAGTTGAACTCTGGTAGAAAATCTGAAAATGCCTTCTAAATTGTTGCACTCAATCAATTCAAATAACATTTAGTCTATTCACACAGATGTTCTAAGGACACAGAGATGAGCTCATGCTGAGAAGCAGATCTGCTGTCCACGCGAAGTCCTTCGCTCCATTCTATTCTAGGAATGCGTAGAGTGCATGGCTACCCAGAAGGCCTCACAGCACAGCACCCTTCCTGTTGTCTGTGTGCCCTGAGCTCACCACAGCTCTTCTTACAGCAGTGACCCTTCCTGGAGCGCTCCCCATGATGGCTCTACACACAGAAATAGCGCAACACGTGCTCTTAGTACCGGGTTTGATGGGGCACTGTAGTTGCAGAATAGGCACACCAGGAGAAGAAGGGAAGGGAAAGAAGGAAACTTTGAAGGGTACCAAAGTGTATACATTCCAAAAATTGGGGTAGGGGCATGTCTCACTTACTTTGCCTGATGGTTTTGTCCTCTAATACAGCTAGGCCATGATTAATTTGAGGTCCCTCCTCCGACATTATGATTCAACTTGTGCTTGCTGGGACTATCTGTAACCTCATGTTATCGGTTACAGGCGTCCAAGTATTTTGTACCCTCAAACCAACCCTCTGTACAGCAGGCCTTATAAGGGCTGTATCATTTGTTTTTCAGTTACATTGACAGCGATCATTGTCCGAATGCCCCTGCACCTTCCGATCTGTATGTGGCTCCTCTAAAGAGGCACTACCACCTACAATGACAGCGTGAACTCTTCTGCTGCTAATCCTCTCTTGGTTCTGTCCCTAGGCTACTTATTATAGTTTATTTGGGTGGAATAGAAATATCTACAGGTTCCTAACGGTACAGGCGTGCAGTGACTATCTAATGTTCTGGGATGAAGCACATTAAAACAAAGGCACTGCAGGCATACAACGGGTACCGCATTGGGTCGGCCACCTATCATACCGCACTCCGAGAGTTCAAAACAATGGATCGACAAAAAACATAAGTGTCCCTCATTTCTTGGAAATTCCAATTAATCTGTTTCAAATAGTTTCTACTGGATCCAGGTGTGGCACATGGATTTGGGGCCTTATTGTATACATGCTCTTCTGGAAAAAAACTGTGGAAGTTCTGCTGGTTAAAAAGTATTTTGATAGACACCTTTGCTCAGCTATAGGAAGCAACTGGAATTGTTTGTATTGCGGTTCTTTATTTGTGCAAAAACTCATACGCTACCCACTGAAAGAGTTAAAACTATTCGTATCTGGTCAACTGGAATGTCTACAAGGCTAGTTGTACCTGGACAGACTTCTGTCTGACTTTTCAGACAAAGAGTGGAGTCTCTGCACTGAGAAGAGGGTGCCAAGAGAAATGTGATTTAAATTTTGTTGGGCCAAATATTAGAGGCCTGCCAAGATGTGTGACTAATGAAAATTGTGTCTGTCGACATTGCATGCTCTAAGCTTTGAAGTATTTCCTGATTGGAATTTAAGAACCGGCTACACTCAAGCGGCCGACTGGGAGACATCCACTGTGCTTCCTGAGCACATTTTGCATTTCCGGAGACAGAGCCAAAAGCAGGGTCCCTAATTAACAGGATATGTTTCCATTTTAATCACCAGATGAAGACTTGCAAGGGAAGTCGGCCATGCTAAACACAGGCCTTCAAAGACGTTTATCTGGCTTCTGGCGGGATCGAGGGGCGCGAACCCAGCTGCTCTCAGGAATCTTACAACTGAAAGGACAAAGGGTCCCGGGATTTTTTTTTATGTTGAGGCGTTCATTGATTAGTGTAATGCCTACAGGCGCCAATTTATAAGGGCTTGTGGCCAATAACTGAATGGGGCTGACCCAAAGTCCACTATATGTGTGCATTATATTTTTTGCAAAAGCAACATGTCTTGGCCTAAGAATTACCTAAAAACAATAGGTTCAGGTGAGGCCAGCTGTAAAGGACGAGTTGCCTGTGTCTCATAGACGAGACAGCCACAAAACACATGCTCTGAAATGCATTCTTCAACATCACCAAGAAAAACATGATTGACAAAGAAGAGCTCCATTCACTCATAACAAAGCTCTTCCTAGCTGCAACATCCAAAGGCATAGAATATGGCTGGCCCTGTTAACAGAACATCCAACCACAAATGCACAAGGCCGAAGAATAGTGATACGGAGGATGTCAACAGTGCATGGAACAGAGTGTAACATGATGAATTGGAACCAACTCAACATGGGTGCCCGACTCCTAATAAAGTTGGAAGGACTGAGTCGCAGGGTCCTTTTCTGCGCGCCACAGCTGTATTCTACAGCGCCACAAAACAGATCATCTTATACGTTGCCAACACTTATCTGACTTGTCATGCCAATAAAGTGCCAGGTATTGTTCTTGTATTTGGCAAATTTCTTAAGCCTAACAATGAAGTAGAGTTAAAAACAGCAGGTTGGTTGTTAATATAACAATAAAAAAATAACCAACCTGCACATTAAATTTGCAGTCAATGGTCACGTCTACTGGAAAGTACTAGGTGTACACATGAGATTTAGAGCCCTGCACCGCTAGTAACCACTGCAGCAGGTTTTTCACTGTTCTGCCCTCTTTCTGCTGGCTAGACCGGAGCTGTCTGAACACAGCCCTGTGAGATCTCTGCAAAACACCCTCACAAACGTCCCCGGCAGCAAACAGCATCGTCTTTCTTCCCCAAACAGAGTTAATGAGCCAGACTTGGTTTTGAATTTCACTTGTCATCCGGGATCTTGAAAAAACTTAAATCAAAGAAACCAAAACAGTGTCTCAGCCAGCTCTGAAAAAACAAATAACCCTGGAAGTCCGACTCCTCCCAAAGCGGGAGAGTGGAGGCCGGCCGTGGGGGCTGCCAGAAGAACCGAGAGGGCGGTCCGTCCTGCCAGCCGCAGGCCCCGACAGACAGCACGAGGGAGAGGAATGTGCTCGCTGCCTTCGGAAGCAAGAAAACGACTGTGAGGGGCAGCCACCTGTTGGTTGGCGAAGGAGAAACGTCTGTGGGAGGCTGGCAGCCACCTGTTGGTTGGCAAAGAAGTACAGAGCCTGAAGGCCGACGGGCCCCAGGAGGGCACAAACTCGCCTCCAGCCGACCGCGCATGCGCATTGCACGCAAAGAATGTCGAGCCGGGCTCTTACAGCACCATCAGCTTTCCAGCCCTCGGGCTCTGGGCTTTGATGTTGCATCCACTGCATCCTGGGAGTTTTTGTCGCCACGTATTGTAATCATAGCCATCATGTTTTCTTTTGTACATGTGTTACTGCTGTTTGCAGGGTCCGTGTTTGTTTGCCTCATGTCTGACACTATGAGGGACACTTTATTGCCAGCAGCTGAATAAGAAAACCGACACACTGCTGACATATTCTGACCTATTTATTCATTACATTCAGGTACCAATAGCTCTGAGATTATAATTATAAATACAAATGACTATCTGGCTTTGGTGTGGCAATGCAGCGCTTTTGGCAGTCTGCACGTAACGCTTCTTAACTTTTCCAAGTTGCTATCACACACCAGAGTCGATTGTGCTCGTGAAGATGTTTTATTAGAAATGTGAATGGATATGCGGCTGGACCAGTTTGGCCACCTAACTCCATGCCTTCGCTGACAAAGTTTACAAATGCCGAAGTGTCATGTGACAAGCTAGCACATTCTGGGCGTTGTCTTGTTTGGCTTCCATTAACGTAATTACACAAACACACCTGATGGTAATGATTTGTAGATGAAAAGCCCAGGACTGGGAACAAGGCCGTGTTGACAAGGAATGAGGTGGCCAGGACCCCTGCTGGCACTGGACTGGCTGGAGAGAAACTGCTGCAGGGATGGAATTGCGGAGTAAAATGTGTAGCAGATACCACAAGGCACCTCTGGCCTGGAAAAATAAAGATCAGGGTGGAGTCAGCTGGACAGGAACTGGCTAATAATCTCAAGGAAGATAGATACTAGAGAGAACAAAATATTAATACAGAAGCCTAACAAAATAGAGAAGGGATGCAAAATCCAAACAAATCGTAAATGTAGAGGTAATACATACACAACAGGGCCTACATATAGTAGTTTACATAGTTTAGTAGAACTGGTTTCAGTGGATGGTTGATAGACAAGCACCCCAGAATGTAATCAGTCCAGCCAGCTTGGACCCACTGCACAACCCTCAACTTCAAAGAGGTTATTAACGATAGTTGGATAGATAGATAGGAAAGAATGAGCATAGAGAATATTAACGTTAATTCACTAAAATACTTTGGCAGCAACAATGACATCATGCAACACTGTTGAAATCTCTATTTTGGAACCAAGTTGCACAAGTAGACCCTCAGTTTTTTGCTATTTGTTGGTGAGGGGCTAGGTGATGAGTATGGATCAGTGACTATGGACAGCTTCAGCAGCCCGTTTTTATGTCAAGCCTACTAGACAGCACATGGTTTTCTGTTAGGAGGTATATCATGACTTTCCAAGAAAACAGAAGGGCTTGGAGTCTGCCCATTGCTTACCATTGGCTGGCTTACCTGTCACTCTCATTTGTGTGCTCCTTATTTGTGTCCCAGCTTGCCAATCTTATGTTTGTCCCTCTCATGCAGCATTACCTCGTCACCATCTCTTTGCTTGGCTGGCATCTGTGCTTCCACTGCTTTCTTTTCGAGCACTTTTTTTGTGCCCGGCACTCCATGAGAGTGCATGTATTTTCAAGCTGTCCTCCTTGTGTTCTTCTCTCACCCTGCACTTGTTTTTCTCTCTGTGCCCAAAAGCTTCTCCCTGTCCTCCCTATTGTGCTCACCTTTGGGCTTCTTCCTATTGCTTCCCCGTGCCCTCTGTGTTACTTCCCCCAACCACGCCCTCTCTCCACCATTGTTCCTCCCCCCAACCTCACTGTGGGTGATGCTTTCTCCGAACTCTTGTGTTACTTCCTCGTCTCTCCTCGTGTTGCTTTCGCCTCCCTTGTACCCTCCCTCGTGTTTCTTATGCCTCCCTTCCAACCCACCAATTTTTATTCCTCTTATCTCTCACCCTCCCTGTGTTGCCTCCGGATCCCCCATCCCCCAACATGTTCTTCCGCCCACTCCCTTGTAGCATCCTGCTACAATAACCACAGACACATATCTGTACTTTTAATGGAGCTTTATTATTATGCTCCCTGCCTGTCTCCTGTCCCTACTCTAACTAACTTCCCCTCGCTCCAGCTCCTCCTCTTCCTGCCCTCCCCTTGTCTCCACCCACAACCACTAGTCTGCTAACTTCACAACATCTCCCCCTTTTGTAACAAAGCAAATGAAACTCTGACTTCTTAGTCCATTTCTGCAATAAGTCTTCTGGGTGGACGGGTATTCCGATGAGGTCGTGGCGATTTGACACTCGGACCAATGCTGTTCGGTGTTTCATCGACAGGACTAATGTTCTCACAATCATCTGTCCGTGGTTCAGCCGAACCAGGAATGGCTATTTCACTGGATGCAGTTTCAGTGGTGTCTTGCGATAGTTTCTTTAAGTGTGAAATGTTTCGGGTGATTCGTCGCTGCTCCGATTCGGCAGTCAACATAGTTCCTTTCCGTTTTGTGACTACTAACGGTTCATCCTTGAAAGGACAGTCTGTCTTCCTCTGCTGCTCTTGTCTGACAAGTACCTGGTCCCCTTCATGTAACGAGAGTGACCTTGCTCTCCTCCGTCGATCTGCGTATGTCTTCATCTTGTCTTTTCGGTGTTTGTCAGTCACCATCATCTCTTGATGTTCTCGAGCAGGTGACACTGACGGTCGTAAGGCCCCTTCCCACGTTGGAATGCGGTTCCGCATGGGACGTCCCAGCATGA
The DNA here is from genome assembly GCF_964261635.1 of Lissotriton helveticus. NCBI lineage: Eukaryota > Metazoa > Chordata > Amphibia > Caudata > Salamandridae > Lissotriton > Lissotriton helveticus. Next base: position 129,319,276 of record NC_136061.1, on the reverse strand, counting down.
GAGTCGCTGGGCATTGCCCTGTGGTTGCATGAGGGGTTGTTCGATATGCTCGGAGGACCTCATTGAGGGCTACCTGTAAGTCCTTTCCCTCCGCCGTTGCATGCTGAAAAGTCTTTTTGAGCGTGGCCATGAATCTTTCGATTGTTCCATTGGCCTGTGGCCAGAGGGGCGTGATCTTCCGGTGGTGAAAGTCTAGATGTTTTGCAAACGCTGCGAAGTCTTGTCCATTGAATGGGGGCCCATTGTCCGTCTTCACTTTAGAGGGAACTCCCCAAGCCGCAAAGACTTCATCAAGCACCTTGAGAGTGCTCGCTGCATTAGTCGATGGTACAAAGTGTGCAAATGGATATCTGGAATGTTCATCAATGATGGCCAACACGTATTTGCCCGATGACAGGGGTCCATAGAAATCAATGGCAATCTCTTGCCACACTCCCGGTGGCAGGGGGGTCATGTTCAATGGTGCTGGAGGATCATTTTTGCTTGTGAGCTGACAGAGGTGACAATCCTTCAAGGTGGCTTCCACCATTTGGTCAAGGTATGGAAACCATACTCGCTCTCTCAGTGCACGCTTGGTTGATACAATACCCCGATGACCTTCATGAGCAAGTGCAACTACTCCTTGTCTCAGTTTGGTAGGGATCACGATTCGCTGGTCTCTCAGCAGTATGCCATCAGTGGTGGCAGACAGTTCACCACATACATGTTGGAAAGCTTGCATTTCCTGTTTGAGGAGTGGATCAGTCTCTTCATCCGTAGGATCGTGTCTCCACCTGTTGTGTCGAAGGCGTCGCAAGACCTTCTGTATGACAACGTCTTGGGACGTACATTCTCGGATGGTGTCCATTGGAATGGCAGGAGGGAGAGCTTGATCTGTCACAAAGTGTATATACTCTTCCGCGATAGAGGGATTAGAGGCTGACGATACAAGTGGATGTCGGGACATGTAGTCAGCCGGGTTTTCTGACTTCCCCGGCTTGTGGACGATAGTGAATGTGTATTCCTGTAACCTAAGGCCCCACCTCTCGATTCTTGGGGGCATCTTGGATCGGGGATTTCCGTAGATGGTGACAAGGGCTTGGTGGTCTGTAATGAGAGTGAAGTGCTTACCATATATGAAAACATGAAAATGTTCACATGCCCACACTACGGCAAGACTTTCTTTCTCGGGCTGCGAGTAAGCCCTCTCTGGGTCAGTCAAACTGCGACTCGCATAAGCAATGATTCGACGTTGATCTGAGTCGTTGTCATACTGTGCCAGGATGGCTCCAAGCCCAACGGGGCTGGCGTCCACAGTTATTTCCGTTTTCCGTTGTGGATTGAAGTATGATAGGTGATCTGCAGTTGCCACCGTCTTCTTGATGTCTTTGAATGCTGTCTCACATTGGGGAGTCCATTCAAATGGTTGACCCTGTTTGGTCAGGATGCGGAGGGGGTGGCTGATCGTTGCATAGTCCCGGATATACCGGGCACAGTAACTGGCCATCCCAAGGAAGGACCGGAGCTCATTGACGTCTTGAGGACTCTTGGTGTTGTTCAGAGTCCCAATTTTGTCGGGGTCAGGCTTCATGCCAGCACCGGTGAAGATATGACCAAAGAATTTTAATGTGTCTTGATGAAATTCACATTTGTCCCTGTTCAGGGTCAGGTTTGCTTCCAGTAGTGCGTGACAGACGCGATTGAGTGCAATGTCATGTTCTCGTAAATCAGAGCCATACACAAGAATGTCATCGCTATAGTTGAGCGTATTGGGGATGTTCTGGATGACTTGTCTAATAGCCTCTTGAAATATTTCAGCGGCTGAGGAAACTCCAAAACTGAGCCTCTTATATCTAAACAACCCAAGATGAGTTGCAAATGTGGTGATGTATCTGGATTTTGCCTCTAGTTCCAGTTGATGGTACCCCTTGTTTAAGTCCAATTTGGAGAACACCTTAGCTCCGTTGAGAGCTGAGATCATGTCGCTTAAGTGTGGTCCTGGGTGTCTCTCTCTTTCAATTGCAGTGTTGGGCAGACGCATGTCTACACAGAGTCTGACTTTGTTGGCGGTGCCCTTTTTAGGGACAATGACTACTGGAGATACCCATGGAGTTGGGCCTTCGGTGCGCTCGATGATGTCAGCGGCTAGCAGGTCCTGGAGTTCTTCTTCCACCGCGGTCTGTAAATGGAATGGCACCCTTCGTGGATGCTGAGCAACTGGCCTGACTTGTTCGTTGATGTGCAGCCGCACTTGACAGTCCTTTAACTTGCCTAGGCCTTGAAATAGTCTGGGGAACTGACGGGTCACATCTTGGTTTCCACTGACCTTGAAAAGAAGCTCCACTAGGTGAAGGCGTTCGGCTGTTGGTAGGCTCAATAGACAGTCTGCTTCAGGGCCTTTGATAACGTGGATGACTGCCGAAATGGTTGTGTCTTCATGTGTAAGAGTTGTCGAGAATTTCCCCAGGCAAGGAAGTGGCTTCTTGGCCATCCATGTGAAGACTCTGACGGGTGCGAACGACAGAGGGGGACGCGGACTCATTCTTTCGTATTCAGTGACTGGAATATAGTTCAGAGACGCACCTGAGTCCAGTACAAATTTGGTGTCATGATTGCCAACCTTGATGTCCAGCCTCGGGTATGTTTTGAGTTGATCTGGATCCGCAGCTAAGTTCAAATATTCAATAGTATATACAGAGTCTCTGGATGACGGCCTGGACTCCCTGGACTGTGATCTCCGGTCCCACCTGGACCGACGTGACTCCCTGCTGGAGTGGGACGACCCTGACGACAGCTCAGTTTGATCTTGAACCGCTCGTGCATGGTGTCTTCGGCCGTCAGATCGGGACATTCTTGAGGTACCTCCTCGTGGCTCAGGCTGAACTGTCTTGTTGGTTCCGCCTCTTCTCTCTTTGTGATACTCTCCACACATTGCTTCAAAATGATTGGTTCTGCCGCATTTCCGGCATTTCTGGCCCATGGCAGGGCAGCTATCCACGTGGGGGTAATCATACCCACACCGGAAGCACTTCCTTATATTTTCAGATCTTCTTTCTTTCTTCCACGGTTCCCGCCGCTGATGTCGCGATTGTTCCCGACGAGATGACGGGCGTGACCTCCACTGCTTGTCTCTCGAGCTTCTTCGCTGGTCACTTCTGGCGTGCACACGTTGCACTAACTCGCGACTCCCTTTGTGTCCTGTCTCGATGGCAGCTGCATGCTCCTCCGCTTGATCAAAGATCCGGGTCATCTCCTCGATCTCATCTAGTGTGTGTTCTTTCCTCAGCAGCCGTCTCCTCAGTTGATCGGAGTGACATCCATCGATTATTTGTGATTTTACTGCAGCATCCGTGGAGAAGTTATCAAATGCACAGTGCCTGGCTAGTCTCCTCAGTCGCATCATGAAAGCGCTCATTGGTTCCTCCTTCCCTTGACGTGCTGAGTGGAAGGTGTGTCGTTCATAGTCGACGTTCTTTTTGTGAAGAAACCTTTTATTCAGAGCGTCACGCACTTTGTCATAAGTATCTGCCTCTGTGGCAGGAAGGTCCTTAATTATTTTAACAATCTCTCGCCCCGCCAGGTTACGCAGGGCAATCAACTTCTTTTTGTCCTGAGTCACTTCTGATCCTTCAATATAATCCTCGAATTCTTCGAACCATTCTTGCCATTTGGGACCCATGGTTCCCCCAGTGGTCACTTTTAGGGGTTCAGGCGCTCGCAGGTGCGACCCACCTGGAGCTTTAGGCTGATTTCTCTCATCACCGGACATCTTGGCAGTGTCTTGGTCACCCTCACTTGGTCTCACCAATGCTTGTTTATTTTCAGGTACCAATGCTTGTTCCTTCGCCAATGCTTGTTTATTCCTGGGTACCAATGCTTGTTTATTTGCCAATGCTTGTTTGTTTTCAGGTACCAGTGCTTGTTTCTTCGCCAATGCTTGTTTATTCCTGGGTACCAATGCTTGTTTATTTGCCAATGCTTGTTTCTGTCATCAGTGCCTGACTTCAAAATGGCCGCCGTGTAACAGTCAAGGGGTTTGTCTTGAAACTTGCCTGACTTAAAGATGGCCTGCCGTCCCTGCACCACACGAGGCTTGCTCTCCAGGCTCAATCACTCCAGGCCACTCAGGACTCACCAGCGGCTGGCTCTGCGGGTGGCTACTCCAGACTTCGTCTCTCTTCGGCCACTGCGGTCATCAGGTGAGGTTGGGGTGGGCTCCCAGCTCACTTTCGCTCTTCCGCTTTTCCCGTGCCGATAGACTGCTAAACCTCACGCATCGGGCGTGAGGTTTTCCGATTCAGGACAGCGTCCTGATTGAAATCGGGGCGCACTTGGCAGCGCTTGAAGGCTGCACGTCGCGGACGACGTCCGCGGTCTTGGGGCACTTCTCTCTTGCTTTTTTGGGCATGCAGCAGGGTCGGAGTGGGCTCCCGATCCCTGCGGGCAGGCAGCTCACCCAGGGCTCACGCTTCCGGCGTGAGACGCGTTCCAACGCGATTATCTTCCGGGTGGTCGGGCGATCCAGCGCTCGTTCCTGCGACACTTCTTGGCTCCCTCCCGATCTCCAGAGGGGCAGTTCTTGCAGCTGCTGGCCTCGTCTCTCAGGCGGCAGCGCGGCCCCAGTCAGCAGCGTTTTTTTTTTGTTTTTTTTTCTCGGTGCTGCATGGGGTTTGGGGACAGGGTGACACAGGCAGTGGGTTTAGAATCCCACCCTCGTCGCCAGTTGTAGCATCCTGCTACAATAACCACAGACACATATCTGTACTTTTAATGGAGCTTTATTATTATGCTCCCTGCCTGTCTCCTGTCCCTACTCTAACTAACTTCCCCTCGCTCCAGCTCCTCCTCTTCCTGCCCTCCCCTTGTCTCCACCCACAACCACTAGTCTGCTAACTTCACAACACCCCTGTTGACCCCCCCCACCCTCGCTCGATTTAAGAAAATTATTTTGCACATTTACTTTTCTTTTCTTTTTGATCACTGTTCCAACATGGATTGGTGACTTAAAATAAAAAAAGCGTCCCATTTTGTAGGCGCTTTGTTGACCTTATGATCTCTGAGACTGGCAAGGCCAGAGCCGTGGGTACCAAAAGGACAAGTCAGGGTGGGTCTGTGTGCATGGGTGTGGGGCTGCTAATTATGCCATCAGCAACTTTATAGAGTCTCTAATGCATCAGTATGTGTCGGATGTTTGAATACATACTGTCAAGCGTTCTTCAGACCCATGAAATGTCGATTTAGAGCACCATTTGCTCTTTGAACCTCTTCCTCTTAGTTCAGTCATTGAGGGGAATGCTTACGTGTCAGACACGTTTGTTGACAACCCTGGTTTTTTCTTTTGCTACTTCCTCTAATGAAAGAATGTGACTGACTCCTAACTCACGTAGTTTTATATTTTGTTTTGTCTGGTTGAGCAGGTATTGATAGATTTTTTGGTAATGTATTCTCTGTTGGTCATTTAGTTTACTGTAATACGTATAAAAAAGTTACATGCTGTTCCTGTGCCCTATTGTGGTGTTTCATCTCAACGACTCCTCGCCATCAGATATTGTGCAGGCTGATGATTTTTGCAGAGATCTTAGCATCCGAGATGCCGTGTTCACGTGGGGCCCTGTGTGCAGTTCAGATCAGGGTCTGTGGTTCCCAGGCAACTCACACACGCCCCCTGCAATATTTTCAACTTGCATGGATGGTGTCAGTGACATGATATTTAAAGGGAACCCTGGCAAGTCCACAATGTGCCGTCCAACATATAAAGCATGTAGCAATACGATAACATACATTTCATGTACACTTCCTTTAATGGCTAGAAATGCTGGCATCACCGTTCTAGACTGCTGATGTTTAAGAGCAGTCTATATCAAAATGTACAGTATTTGCTGCAGCCTGTTTCCCCCACCCAGCAGCAACTTAAAACCCTTAAACTAAAAGAACATATTTGTAGCTTAGTTTCAGCTGTACTGAGTGACATGTCCGATGATGTTTGGCATTTTAGACGACAGCACTTAGAAAAATCAAAACTACAAGTCACAACAGTGTGGTAGTAGGTAATATCCTTTATTTATGTCACAGATCTGGGTTTAATCCATCGTTATTTTGCTCACCAAGCCACCCCAGTTCAGACATGGCCATGTGCAAATCATTCTTGAATCTGTGCCTCATGGGTACAGTCCAGACCGAACTGCCAAGCCATGTCTACCCTGGACAGGAATCAAGCATCCTAGGCACAATCCTAGGCACAATCCATCTCAGGTTGAAAAGGTAACTGAGTCTGCTGTTCTGCTGGCTGAGAAGGGTTGGTGGAGCAAGGGTTCAGTTATTCTTCTTAAACCTGGGCAAGAACGTTTTTTTGCCGAAGATGAGGATGGTGGTTGCACTTGGAATGATCTTGGTCGTGGAGAAAAGTTTCATGCTGCTGATGTGTTCTCTGATGACTCTGCTCACGATGTTGGCACTGGAAATGTTGTTTCTTCAGAGAGTCCCAGTGTTTGTGAGGGTGGTTCCAATCTTCAGGAGTCTATTGAAATATCTCCTCAGGTTGATCATTCACCTCTCAAGAGGATTCCTAAAGTTCCTAAGAAATTTGACGATTACATCTTGGATGTTTGATTTATTTCATTTTGTTACTTTTGTAAAAAGAGACATGTGGTAGTAGGTAATATCCTTTATTTATGTCTATGTAAATGTGCTATGTCAAATCAATTGTAGAACATGCTTATGTCACTGTTAGAATCAAGTGATGTAACCTAGAACGTTAGAGTTTTGTGTGCTGTGGGGAGTTGGCGGTTGGTTTCTGGAGAGTCGGGATGTTTGCCCTGCTGCTCCGGTGGGTCTATGGTTTGAGGAATTAATAAACCATAATTTGACCACATTATCTGCCTCAGTTCCATCTTTACAAACAGTCAACATGGTTGGGCTGAGAAAAGTTAAGGGTGATTGAAAATGTTACAATTGATATGCAAATTGTGGCTGAAGATGTCACACATGATACACTACGTTTGGCTGAAGATGTCACGCATTATGAGGTACTTTTAGCAGCTGCCCTGGACATCATTTCGCCTGCCTTGTAACGATTTTAATGCGGCTGCACAGCAACCAGCCAGAATTATAGCACCTCCCAATAAAAGTGAGTCATGCATGCCCTGCCTTGTGGTCACAATATTTTAAGAGTAGAAAATTAATTGGACGGTAGAAGTATGGCATATTGTGCTTTTTAGGTGAAAATGTCTGTTTATAAAACAGTTTAGGCACACAGCAAACGTTACATATTTGAAATTCTTTTATTTGGGGGATTTGGCACATCATTTAATATGAATCCTAATGTTTAATGCGTCGTGTGTGAAAGGTGGCACAGTAAGTTCATGAAATGACTGCCAAGTGTGTGTTTCGAACGTGTCCGACACTTTCGGCCTATCCTGTCTTTTTTAGTCTAAAAGTAATTTGTATTTTGGGATTTGTAGTTGTACTTTGCCAACAGTGACCTATTAAACTTCACCCAGCTGTATTTAAGGTTTTAAAGCGGATTGCCTGCTGTTTCTCTGCATATAATCACCGCCCTCGTTCCTAAAGGTAAATTGTTTCTAAAGTTGATTTATTTCCACTGCAGGAGTGTTGCTGTTTTAAGTCTATTTCTTGATCTTAATTTTGCACTGGGTGATAATGCCTGAAATGCGTCTTATTTCACTGACGTGACCACCGCACTCCAGGTCATTACAACGTTTCCAGTCTAGGCTTTTTGTTTGATACACAATGCATTCTGGTGTGTAGTGTTGTGTTGGTTCTATTGAACTAATTAGACCAATGCACGTAAAAGCAATAATTTGCATGTAAAAGGATCAGGACTGAAACCAATATCCTGGAGTAACACGATCACTGATTACTGTAGTGAATGTCCACGATAAGGTGTCACAAAAAAAACATTACACATAAGACACTGAAATGTCACGCACAAGCACTCTGAAAACATGCAATCGTCACGCATCAGCAAGCAGAAAAATGTTGCAGCTCGCCTGGCAGGAAATGTCCTGATTTCTCCAACGGCTTGACTGCCTCCACCAGCAAATATGTTTCAGACAGTACTGCTGCTTTAAGCCCACACAGTCAGGCAGGACCAGAAACCCTTGCGGCCAGGCCTCTCCATGGCTGACTGGCTGAGTAATAGGTGAGCTATTTGTCTTTGCCGTTTATCACACGTTGCTGAGCAGGAATTTAAACTAGATATTATGTGCACTCAGCGGAGGCCCAGTGTCTCGGCTCCATCACGCTGCACCGCAGAAACGACGCAGAAGGGAGATTCATGGCGTGCAAAACATATTGAAAATACAGGGGGGCAGGAGGGAGAAGGAAATGTAAAAAAATGTGTGGAGCAAACAGAGAAGGAGCCACAGTGAAGACCGACTGATGCCGATCCAGGTGGATCTAAGGCCGAGTAATCCCTAAGGCCGAGTTGCACTTGCAGTACAAAAGGGGGTGGTGATGGACAGAGCATCTGAACCAATCAAACACTCACACCCAGTCAAAAGATCTGGGTTTAATCCATCACCGTTCTTTAGCCCACTCTGCCACCCCAGTTCAGACATGGCTATATGCAAATCAGTCTGACCCTGTGCCTCATGGGAACAGTCCAGTCCGAACTGCCAAGCCATGCCTTCCCTGGACCGGAAACAAGTTTCCGAGGACCGGTTTCTGGCATTACAGCTGTCTTCAGCCTGGCTTGCTTGAATCCAGTGGCAAAGTGAGCAAGGGACTCACGTCTGAGCATACCCTGCAACACTTATGGTGGCCAAAGCGGTACAAAAGGGGGTGGTGATGGACGGAGCATCTGAACCAATCAAACACTCACACCCAGTCAAAAGATCTGGGTTTAATCCATCACCGTTCTTTAGCCCACTCTGCCACCCCAGTTCAGACATGGCTATATGCAAATCAGTCTGACCCTGTGCCTCATGGGAACAGTCCAGCCCGAACTGCCAAGCCATGCCTTCTTGACTGGGTGTGAGTGTTTGATTGGTTTAGATGCTCCGTCCATCACCACCCCCTTTTGTACCGAGTTGCACTTGCAAGCACCAACATCTGCAGCCACATAAACAAGCACACTACTCTGGAAGTTCCACCATTCTTCCTGCCAGAATCCAAATTCAAGGTCAAACAAGTGTTTGGAACCGAATCGGGGTTCTGAGTTTTGCTGCGATTACTTACCGGTAATAGCATTACTCTGAGTCCTTCTCTCGCCGTGATCACTCACTCATTGAGGGCCCTGTGCCTCCAATTAAAATCCTTTCCCACACATAAAAGCCCCTCCCCCTCCATACTTCCTGTTCTGTTCCAAAGCCCAAAGCACCACACAGTTGGACTGGTCGAAAAGTGCTGGGGCGAGTGCCTGAGTCATCATGGTGAGAGAAGGACTCAGAGTAATGCTATTACCGGTAACTAATTGCAACACTACCCCATCGTCCTTCTTGCCGTAATGACACACTCAGTGAGTTGTACCAATGCCAAAAAGTGGCCAGGACAACCGCACAGAAAATGCAACACAAGGTCAAGCCACAGACCAAATCAAGGACAGGACGGAAGCCAGCACCACAGAACTCCACAAACCGCACCAACTGGACGTGAACGCCCCTGCCCCCAGAGGGAAAAACAAGTGACCCCAAAAGGCAAACCAACAGAGCGCCAGCAAGAAGCAGAAGAAAACGAAAGAGAAGGAGGCCTGCTGGCACAATGCCTGGACCCCACCAAAAAAGCAAACCGGCCACAAAGACAAGTAGCTGGCAGAGAGAAAAGGCAAGGAGGTAAAACCAGCCAAACGGCAAGCAGACGGTGACCAAAACAGCACCAAATGTGTGCCAAGACAGGACCCACAGAGGCCAAAGGTGCAACCTGGGGAACAAGAGAGGCCGCAAAGCCCAACGAGCACAGCAACAGAGAGACAGGACGAAGAACTGAAAAACTATGAAAATGGACCAGGAACCAGGCCTGGGAAAACAACCAGACCACAGCATACCCCCCAGGATATAGCGGCATGGATTAGCAAATTTAGCGGCAGAAATATGGAAATTTAGCGGCAGAAATATGGTCATTTAGCGGCATTTTTGCGGCACTTTATTTTACTCATAATCATTCATTTTCAGCCTTAAATCCTGGAGGGTCTGTACAGTGCATTACAAAAGCGGGAGTGGGAGTGGGGTAGGCAGCGCCTAGGACTGGGCTACCAGCGCGTCATCTCCTGTGCGGGTGCTCTAGCAATGTCGCCTTGTGGTACCCGCCAGTGACGCCACCCACAGCATTGTTCAGACGGCGTATTCTGTCTACCGTAGAATTTGAATTCGAACCACTATCATTCCAATATATATTTCTGTGGAATGTGTTTAGAAATTAACACATTTACTCTTGTTTACACCTGTTTCAAGTAGGCCTTGGTTTTTGACACAAGGCTTAATCTGGTTGCTCTGCAGATTAAAGCTTTGTGTCAAAACCTTTGGGCACTTGTGCTGTCCCACCACAGTAATGCTCCCATGATGCAACGCAACACTCCACAGCAGTGTTTGCACTGACAAAAGCAAAACAATATGATGGACGGAATGTTGCACAATGGCAAAACATTCACCCCCAGTCACAGATCTGGGTTTAATCCATCGTTATTTTGCAGGCACAATGCCTTGACCCCAGTTCAGACATGGCCATATGCAAATCAGCCTTGACCCTGTGCCTCATGGGAACAGTCCAGACCGAACTGCCAAGCCATGTCTTCCCTGGACCGGAATCAAGCATCCTGGGACCGGTTTCTGGCTATCAGCCGTCTTCAGCCACGATAGCTTGACTCCAGTGGCGTAGTGAGCACGGGCCCCACGTCTGGGCATACCCTTCCCACATAGGGTGAACAGCAAAACACATAATATGATGGACGGATTGTTGCACAATGGCAAAACATTCACCCCCAGTCACAGATCTGGGTTTAATCCATCATTATTTTGCTCACCAAGCCACCCCAGTTCAGACATGGCCATATGCAAATCAGTCTTGACCCTGTGCCTCATGGGAACAGTCCAGACTGAACTGCCAAGCCATGTCTTCGCTGGACCGGATTCAAGCATCCTAGGAACGGTTTCTGGCTATCAGCCGTCTTCAGCCAGGATAGCTTGACTCCAGTGGCATAGTGAGCATGGGACCCACGTCTGGGCATACCATTCCCACGTAGGGTGAACAGCAAAACACACAATATGATGGACGGAATGTTGCACAATGTTGCACAATGGCAAAACGTTCACCCCCAGTCGCAGATCTGGGTTTAATCCATCGTTATTTTACTCACCAAGCCACCCCAGTTCAGACATGGCCATATGCAAATCAGTCTTGACCCTGTGCCTCATGGGAACAGTCCAGACCGAACTGCCAAGCCATGTCTTCCCATGACCGGAATCAAGCATCCTAGGGCCGGTTTCTGGCTATCAGCCGTCCTCAGCCAGGATAGCTTGACTGCAGTGGCGTAGTGAGCCTGGGACCCACGTCTGGGCATACCCTTCCTACATAAGGTGAACAGCAAAACACACAATATGATGGACGGAATGTTGCACAATGGCAAAACATTCACCCCCAGTGACAGATCTGGGTTTAATCCATCGTTATTTTGCTCACCAAGCCACCCCAGTTCAGACATGGCCATGTGCAAATCATTCTTGACCCTGTGCCTCATGGGTACAGTCCAGACCGAACTGCCAAGCCATGTCTACCCTGGACAGGAATCAAGCATCCTAGGCACAGGGTCAAGGCTGATTTGCATATGGCCATGTCTGAACTGGGGTGGTGTGGAGTGCAAAAAAAGATGGATTTAGGTCCAGATCTCTGTATTGGGGTGAATGTATGACATTGTTCTGCATTCTGTCCATCAACTGTTGTTTTTGCATTTGTCACCCGAGTGGGACGGGTATGCTCAGACGGGAGTCCCGTGCTCTCCACACGACTGGAGTCAAGCTATCCTGACTGATGACGGCTGATAGCCAGAAACCGGTCCTAGTATGGTTGATTCCGGTCCAGGGAAGGCATGGCTTGGCAGTTCGGGCTGGACTGTTCCCATGAGGCACAGGGTCAAGGCTGATTTGCATATGGCCATGTCTGGACTGGGGTGGTGTGGAGTGCAAAAAAACGATGGATTTAGTCCTAGATCTCTGTACTGGGGTGAATGTATGACATTGTTCTGCATTCTGTCCATCAACTGTTGTTTTTGCATTTGCACAGACAAAAGGGCACCTTTTGAGCCCAAAGCACCTTTTACATTCCTCAGTAATTTGCATTACTTTGCGCCTGCGCAATGACTCAGCAGATCTAGTCCCATGATTCCTTTTTGACTGTGAGTACAATGCGAATATTTTGCAACATCGAAAAGGACATAGAGTCAAGAGCTCCTTTAAGGATTCTACTTAATAATTCACACTATAACTAATCATGGTATAGCAAGGTAAACAGCATTTATGTACCGTTTACTGCCCTTGACAAGGAGCTGAAGTGATTTGAAGAGAAGTAGGACAGTACTCCGTTGAGTGCTCTCAACATCAGACATTGACTCTTATAAGGAAATACAGTCTGTCATGTATTTAACACATACTTACCATGGCGTATGTAAATAATCATGCAACTTGTTGTCCAAGTTACCATTGATGGTATTTAATATAGTTTTCTTCATGTTGTGTGCTGTTTGTTTTTCCCTGCATTCCTTCAATTTCGCGGGCACTTTTGTAAAAATCGCGGCATTTTTACAAAAGTGCCAATTTCGCGGCAAACCGCGAAATCCTGGAGAGTCTGGCAAGGGGACTGGTAGCCAGAAAAGCCCCTCCCAGAGGAAACCAGCACCAGAGGCAGAGAAACAAGAAGCAGAGCCAAAATTGACAGAGCACACCATGCCAGGACATGCCAGAAACCCCAGCACAGCCAGCACAACAAACAGGGCAGGAGAGAAGAAGCTCCCAGGCTCCAACAGCTGCCCAAAAATGGCAGGAGGAACCCACCACGAACAACTGCCAGCAGAGAATGCAACACACAGGCACCATCCTGGAGACCGGGACACAGCCTGCACGGCTGGACCAGGAACCGGCAAGCACGACACCACAGCGAACACACAGAACTGCTAACGACAAGGACAAACATGTAGGAGCAGAATGCCCATGAAAAGGTGGAAAGGGATGCCAGGCCAGGCCAGAAGTACCCCAAGGGACAGGCAAAACCAGAACCGCCGAGGCACCGCAATGGGGAAGGCAGCCGGCCACCCACTCCAGGACCACCACCAGCACCAAGGAACAAGCAGGTAAGGCTCCAACAAGGCAACCCGTGCACCAAAGAAGACAGGAGGACTGATGGCAGCAGACCACTATCCACCAGTCGAATCAGAGGACCCGAAGGCAAGCAACCCCCAGGAGAAAACCAGGGCCAGCCAAGAAGAGGAGCCAAAAGAAAACAACCTAAAGGAAGACAGCAACAGCTCAACCCCAACCGCCAACACAGAGGATAGCTGAAGAAACCAGGGACCCCGAAGGCCATTGAACAGCACAGCAAACAAAAGGCAACTGAAGACGGATAGAAACATCCAGCAGGTGCAACCCGAGAAAACGACAGGCCAGAACAGCAGAGGAGGAAGTCAAATACACCCCCAACAAGAACTGCTCATACAACAACTAGGAACACCACACATCGAAACAACCGTAATTGGACAACCAACACATGCCCCACCGGCACAGCCAGAGGCAAAAAAAAACACCCCAAGAAGGAAGCTGGCAACACCGCAAAAGAGGCAGACTGGGCACAAAACCAGAGGGCAGGAAAAAGACCAAAAAGCCACCACCACACAGGCAAGCCACCTCATCTGAAGGCAAAAAGTGCCAGAATAGAACAAGGACTAGCCAACATGAAGGAAGAAGCCGACCGGAAAGCGGCAACAATGGCCCCCCACCAACCAGAGAACAGGGGAAGTTGAAGACACAGACCATCGCCATACCAAAGGGGGAGAAACCCCACAACGGATAATCCACCAGAGCGAAACGCAACAGCCCAAATAGACACTGAGGCATCGAACAGGAACCCCGGCAGAGCGCAGATGCCCCTGGAGACACCCACCGCAACAGCCTCCATCAAGCCAGGAACAGCAGAAGCACAGATACGCAGGAGATGAGTACACATCAGACTCTGCCTGGCACCCACCATAGGAGTCCCGCAATCTTGGAATTCCAAAAGTCAGCTACAAACATCCCGCCGCACCTCGAGCAGGAAAAGAGAGGCACTACCACACCAGGCTAGTGGAAACAGCGACGGGGTACAGGCAGAGGAAGAGACTCGAACCGCACAATAGGCAGCCAATGTACCAGGAAAGACAATCCAGGAGCAAGCACACGCAGCATGACGACCAGCCAGGGTGACCCAGGGCGACACAGTGAAGTAAGTGGCCCGATTAGGGTCACCCGGGTCACTCACGACCACCTCTCAGCCATCCATACCAAATGAAGGGTCAGTCAGACAGTAGAGAATACAAACCAATGTCTGTTTATTCAATTACATTCAGAGTGGAGCGCAGTCTGCCCAGTCGCCTAGGAGTGCTGCAGAGGGACTGACATTGGAAAGCCTAAAGATACATTATGTACATTTCAGGACCAACAAAGGCACGCCTACAATGGAATTTTCCAAGCCGAAGCAGCAAAACAGTGAAATACAAAAAAATACGTTTAGATTCTGAGGTAGGGCACACACTATCTACTATTCAAGGTAATTCTGCCTGTGCCCGCAACCAGACAAGGGGGAGAAGACCTATATATATAAGGAAAGATATGCACTAATAAGAACAGTGCATTCCTAACCTAGGAGAAACAGAACCTAACAGAGGCCTTTTTTCGGAAATAGCTGAATATCGATTATAACACAAAATGACGCCGGCAAAGAAAATGGCGCCACAAATGCTAACATATGTAGAACAATACGTAAACATGAATTTTCTATTCTAACAGATCCTCCTTTTAGCACGAGTTAAACATTTTCTAATAATAGCAATGAATATATAAATCAATAAAACATAGGTGAACTTTTTAGGAACACTCCATACTTTCAGCATCAGGGAGGGAGACTGTGAGGAGAGAAGAAGTCTCAAAGATGCCATCATCTATTTACATGAGGTCATCTATTTCCTTCTGAATCATAATTGATGCATTGGTGTCATGAATCAAAATTATTTTCTTAGGCGTGAGAAAGATGGTGCAATAGGAGCAACAGAAGAGAAGGCATTGGACAAGGACAAAGCAAGAGACCAAAAAGACGATGAAATAAATCAACGTTTCAAGGATTTAACTCCAGCTACCAAAAAGAGACCAACTCCAGTTCCCACTTTCCATTCCTTTAACATTTTCTAAGATGTCTAGAATGTGTTGGGTAATGTTCCTTTCCATATTTGTGATCCCGACTACACAGTGATCTCCGACTACTACGCACACACCACCACTCTTAGCCAGGATGAAATTGACTGCATGTCTAGTCTGTTCGGAATATATCCGCATAATTTCCAATTGGGCGGTGATGTCAAGCAAAGCTGCAACTGTACAATTAGTCACAATCTGTAGTTTACACCCACAATATTCTCTAGTTTTCTCGCCCCTGTCCATAGCAGTTTCCCCAAATGTAATTATGGAGGGTAGAATGTATCCGAAGGTAATACCATTACTATAATTATTAACTTCTAAATCTGTCACTCCTTCACAGAACTCCCTGGTCACCGTCCTTTTCACCCATCTTACTTTAGGCTTCGCACATTTGCAAGGCACACCCAAAGGCAGCACCATCCCAAGTGCCACATCATGTGTACCATGATGGACATTCAAGTAAGTCCCATTAGACAAAAAGAAAAATCCATGGTGCAAATAAATCGGTCTATCATAATCTACGGCAGAGTATTTGGAATTCCTCCCAAAGGTACTGGGGTCCTTTGGATCTACCAAAGAATATGTGCCCTTATGCAAAATTATCCCAGAACAATTGACAATTAATCAAGACAATCAATCAATCAAGACATTTGTAAAGCGCACTACTCACCCGTGAGGGTCTCAAGGCGCTGGGGGAGGGGTGGGGGGAGGAGGGGTGCTGCTACTGCTCGACTAGCCAGGCTGCTACTGCTGGAATAGCCAGGTCTTGAGGAGCCTCCTGAAGGTTAGTAGGTCCTGGGTCTGCCGTAGGAGGATGGGACGGGTGTTCCAGGTCATGGCGGTGAGGTTGGAGAGTGATCTGCCGCAGGTGGTCGCTCTTCGGATGCGGGGGACGGTGGCGAGGGTGAGGTCGGCAGAGCAGAGCTGTTTGTTCGGGGTGTAGAAGGTGAGTCGTCTCTTGAGGCATGCCTGTCTTGTGTTGTGGAGCGCCTTGTGTGCGTGGGTGAGGAGCTTGAAGGTGATCCTCATGTTGACGGGAAGCCAGAGCAGGTCTCTCAGGTGTGGTGTGATGTGGCTGTGGCGAGGGATGTTGAGGGTCAGGCGTGCAGAGGCGTTCTGTATGGTTGTAGTCATTTCAGGAGTTTGCCCGAGGCTCCTGCGTAGAGAGCGTTTCCGTAGTCCAGCCTGCTGCTGACGAGGGCCTGTGTGACCGTTCTACTTGTTTCGGTGGGGATCCGCCTGCAGATCTTACATTGCATGCAGAGGGTGTAGAAGCAGGAGGACGAGATGGCGTTGACTTGCTTGGTCATGGAGAGTGTTGAGTCGAGAAGAAAACTTCAGGTAGCTTGCATGTGTGGGTGGGTGTCGGTGCTGTTCCCAGTGCGTTCGGCCACCAGGAGTCGTCCCAGGCTGAGGGGGTGGAGCCGAGGATGAGGACTTGTGTCTTGTCCGAGTTCAGCTTCAGACGGCTGTTCTGCATCCACTCGGCGATGGCTTTCATTCCTTCGTGGAGGTTGGCTTTGGCGGTGAGGGGGTCCTTGGTGAGGGAGAGGATCAGCTGGGTGTCATTGGCGTAGGAGATGATGTTGAGGTCGTGCAGTCGGGCGACGTGGGTGAGCGGCGCCATGTAGATGTTGAACAAAGACGGGCTGAGGGGCGATCCCTGCGGTATCCCGCAGATGATCTCGGAGGCTTCGGAACGGAAAGGGGGTAGGCTGACGCTCTGGGTTCTGCCGGAGAGGAAGGAGGTGGTCCATTCCAGAGCCTCCTCTCCGATCCCTGTGTTGTGTAGGGTGCGGTGGCAGACAGCGTCGAAGGCAGCTGATAGGTCCAGGAGGATGAGGGCTGAGGTTTTGCCGTTGTCCACGGGGCCCTGATGTCATTGGTGGGGGCGACGAGGGCAGTCTTGGTACTGTGATTGCTGCGGAATCCGGACTGGGACGGGTCCAGGATGTTGTTCTCCTCGAGGTAGCGAGTCAACTGTCTGGTGATGGTCTTCTCGATGACCTGCACCGGAAACGGGAGCAGGGAGATGGGCCGGAAGTTCTTGAGGTCCCTCGGGTGCACCTTGGGTTTCTTGAGTAAGGCGTTGATCTCGGCGTGCTTCCATCTCTCCGGAAAGGTCGCAGTTTCCAAGGAGATGTTGATGGCCTTGCGGAGATGGGGTGCGATGGTGGAGCTGGCTTTGTTGAAGATGTGGTGTGGGCATGGGTCTGATGCAGAGCCGGAATAGATGGTGTTCATGATTTTGATGGTGTTGACGTCGTTTATGTGGGTACAATTGAGCAGGGGATTGGTGTGGGTGGTGGCCGCGAAGTCTGAGATATCGGTGGGTGTCGGGGTGGTCAGGTTGTTGAAGCTGTCATGGATGTCAGTGATCTTGCGATGGAAGAAGGTGGCAAGGGAGTTGCACAGGTCTTGCGATGGTGGGATGTCGTTGGTGTTGGAGCTGGGGTTGGAGAGTTCCTTCACGATGTTGAAGAGCTCTTTGCTGTTGTGCGCGTTGTTGTCGAGTCGATCCTTGAAGGAGGCCCTTTTGGCGGATCTGAGGAGGAGATGGTGTCTACGGATGGCGTTCTTGTGGGCTGCGTAACTGTCCGGTGTCTGTTCACGGTGCCACTTTTTCTCTAGTGTACGGCAGGTTTGCTTGGAGGCCTGTAGGTCTGCAGTGAACTAGCTGGCTTTCTTGTTAGTGTGTCTGTTGGAGGATTTCTTGATCGGACGAGGGTGTTGGCGCAGTTGTCGATCCAACGCCTGGGGTTGCAGGCGTCGGCGTCGGTGGGGTCGGCGGTTGGAGTCCGGGCGAGGGTGGTGTTTAGCTGGTCTTCGGTGATTTTGCTCCAGCTGCTGCGGGGGATCTGTTGAGTGCGGTGGGTTTCCAGAAGGTTAAGTGGATACAGCGATGGTCGTTCCAGTGGAGTTCGGTGGTGTGGCTGAAGGTAACGTGGGGGCTTGTGGAGAAGATGGGATCAAGCCTGTGGCCGGCAGAGTGGGTGGGTGTTGTGACGAGCTGTCTGAGCCCGAGGTTGGCGAGGTTGTCAATCAGGGTAGTGGAGTTTGTGTCGTTTTTGTTCTCGAGTTGGAAATTCAGGTCTCCGAGGAGGATGTAGTCTGTGGAGGCAAGGGCGTGCGTGTTGACACAGTTGGTAATGGAGTCGCTGAACTGAGTTCGTGATCCGGGGGGTCTATAGACAAGAGTTCCTCTGAGGGTGGTGTTGGGATCGGTGTGGATCTGGAACTGCAGGTGTTCGGCGGTGCTGAGGGTGTCGTCGGTGCTGGTCGAGACCCTGAGGGTGTTCTTGTGGATGATGACGATTCCACCTCCTATTCCGTTGGTGCGGTCCCTGTGGGAGATCTTGTAGTCGTCCGGGATGGCTATGGCGATGTCGGATTCCGAGGAGGTGTTCATCCAGGTCTCTGTCAGGAAGGCGAGGTCCGGGGAGGATGTGTCGAGCAGGTCCCAGAGTTCGACGGCGTGTTTGCGTGCAGAGCGGGTGTTTATACATATTGTATGAGGTCAGTAAAATTGACAATTGGACAACAGGTAGGCCAGTGTTTCCCAAACAGGGGTCCATGGACCCCCAGGGGCCCATGACACATTCCCAGGGGGGTCCACAGGCAGCAGTTTTAAAGCACTGCAAAGTTCCTGATAGAATTAGCAGTTTTCGAGAAACAATAAAAGTGTCAAGATAACACCAGTGATTAATGTATCGCTTGGAGAGAGATACGTTTTGTCCAGTGACAGGTTTGACTTATCTAATGTAGCACAGAGGGTTAATATGCCTGCTGCAAAGAACGCATGCCATGCATTTAAAAAAAACAGTAGTTTATGTGCATAGGTCAGTGGGTTACTGCTTTTGTCACAGAGATTCCTTTGTTACTCTGCAGCTCACAAGAGACCATCATAATCTAACACACAGACCTATAAACTGTCATCAAGGAGCTGCTTACACACTGCATGGCACAAATGAGTAACTTATGTTTTTTCCCAGTCTTTCATTATCCTGATGCCGCTAAAGGTGTTTATTTGGGTGGAAATAAATTTTTATTGTTTGCTAATGCTAACCACTGTGTTATGTTCTGAATCCTGAGTTTGTGCTTTTCCAGACCAAGCACTCTTTAAAAATGCCAAACAGTATGAAAGACATGTGAATCCTACACCTGTAGTCCCCTTTGCCTTATGTAACATTTTCTCTATACTGATTTACAAGCATGATTCATTGTCTCTATATGTGTGTGATGTAAAGCGCTCTGACTTCCTACAATGGTATGAGAGATGCTATCAAACAAATGAAATACATGTGACAGATGTGCTATGGAGAAATGAGAGGCACTGTTGAAGGGGGGTAATAAGGGAATCATTGAAGAACGCCAACAAAGATTATTGTATCCTGGTGCATAGAAAGGTCATCATTTGCTATTCTTTACAAGCTAATACAATTCAATATATAATGATAAATGTGTTTTAGAATGCACCTTTGTATCCTACGTTTTCTAAGTGGGAGAGCCTCCGAAAGCGCCCTTTGTAGTGGTCAGGCTCACTCACTGCACTTGGTGTGTACTGTTGGGAGACTGGTCTGAAAACATTTTCCAGGGCTGCTTTGGGTTTCCTGACAGG
This sequence comes from Lissotriton helveticus, assembly GCF_964261635.1. Taxonomy (NCBI): domain Eukaryota; kingdom Metazoa; phylum Chordata; class Amphibia; order Caudata; family Salamandridae; genus Lissotriton; species Lissotriton helveticus. The sequence continues at coordinate 129,299,290 of NC_136061.1, read as the reverse complement.
AGCAGGAGCCTTGTACTGCGAAATAAAACTAACAATTTAAAAGTTAATCACAGAGATGCAGCACCAACCTTCCAATTAAAATGTTCAGTTTTTTGCAAACTCTTTCAATATAAAATACAAAAATCCTTAGTAATTCGAATATTTCTTTTGTGTGCATGTGTGTTTATTTTTTTTTAATTACTCTTTTAATTTTTGAAATTTAAATCATACAAATTACTGGGTGTCCCCGGCTTCCAGTGGTGAGTCAATGGGGGTCCTCAGGAGTCAAAAGTTTGGGAACTGCTGAGGTAGGGTAATAACCAGCTTCTCGGAGAACTGTCAACTCCTTATACTGGTAAACCACCAAAGTGACTGTGGTCGTGGGACCCTGAATCGGATCACCCACCCTTCCTTTTAGGCAAGACAGGCACAGGGTTTTTGCTCTCTTTCTCCTCTCTTTTATTTCAGGAAAAGGGTATGTTTACATCACATACGCCAAAGAATAAGAAAGTAGGTCTCTGGGCTGGGTCTAGTGGTTAGACTGGATCCTTTCCTCTTTGCTCTTCTTCTGTTTTACTCCTGGTCTTCTTTCCCCGGAGTTCAGATGAGCGGTGACCCAAAAATAACAGTAAGGGTTCGGGCTAATGCTGGGATATAAACTAAATAAGGGGGGGAGTGCTCTGCCACCAGTGCTCTAACGTTGTGGGTGACTAGTGCAGGGATAGGTGTGCTCACTCCCTAGTGCCCTTCAGTCGTGCCCACAACCCTTTAACAGGAAATGAACATGCATTTGGCACTTGCCTAACCCCACAACCCTCCTGGGCCATGGTGAGGGAAGACCCAGTCTCCATGTCTCCTGGGGAAGCCCCGGTCTCGTATGCAGTGCTCCTTGAGTGGTTTCGGTTTTCTCCTTCTCCTCCCTCGATGGCAATGTCCTCTTCTGCCCGAATGTCGCAGCTCACTCTCCACTCCTCCTGATGGTCTCGTCCCATTTCTCTCTCTGCTTTTCGACTCCCTTCTTCCACCTCTGACCCCGTCCTCGCTCCCCACCACTCCTCTTCACAGGGCTCGTCCTCCTGACGTACCACGTTCTCTAGTTCCGGGCTGGTCAAGAACGGCGGCCAAATTGGATTGGTTACCACCGCCCGATGCTACGCTTGCTGCACCATCACACTGCCTTCCCCCCAGGAATGGACGAGTGGGCCATTCGGAAACAGGAAACCGGGAGAGACAGTCCACCTTTGTTTGTAGTTTTCTTGGGACATGGATGGCCTTGAAGATAAAAGGCTGTAAAGCAAGAAACCACCGTAAGATTTTGGGGTTGGAGTCTTTGTACAGTGAGAGCCAGGTGAGAGGAGCGTGATCGGTCAGCAAGAAGAAGGATCGACCCAGAAGGTAGTATTGGAGAGCTTCCATAGCTCATTTGAGAGCTAGGCATTCTTTTTCGATTGTGGCATACCTTGTTTCCCTGGGTTAAAGTATTCTACTGAGGTATAGTACGGGCCGCAAATCCGCAGAAATGTCGGGCTGAGACAGGACAGCCCCGAGGCCTCTTCCTGAGGTATCAGTTTGGAGGAAAAAGGTTCTCTTAAAATCGGGACAGGTAAGGACAGGGGCGGTACAAAAGGCTATTTTTAACTGTTGGAAGCTCTCTTCCTGAGGGGCAAACCAGTGAAGGTGTTTTCCTCTGTGTGTTTTTGTGAGTAGGTCTGTGAGGGGGCTGGGGATGTCAGAGAAGCAAGGAATGAACTGTCTAAAATATCCAACCAATCCCAAGAAGGAACGGATGTCCTTCTTACAGGTGGGTCGGGGTATCTTTGAGATGGCCTCTATTTTGTTGATTTGGGGTCTAATGCACCATCCCTGAATATCGTATCCTAAATATTCAATATGATTGGTTCCGAAAGTGGTCTTTTTTGGTTTGATTGTAAGGCCTGCTTGTCCTAAGGTTGTTAGGACTACTCCTAGGTAGACCATGTGGGTGTGCCAGTCGGGACTGTACACAACTATGTCGTCTAGATACGCAACAGCGAAATTCTGATGCTTGGCTAGTAGGACATCCATCAACCGTTGAAACGTGGCAGGAGCCCCATGGAGACCGAAGGGTAAGACTTTAAATTGGTAAATGCCTGATGGCGTTGAAAAGGCAGTTTTGTCTTTGGCTGTTTGGGCTAAAGGGATTTGCTAATATCCTTTTGTTAAGTATATGGTGGACATGACTTTGGCCTCTCCTAGGCACTCAGTCAGTTCGTCCACCCTGGGCATAGGATAGGCATTGAACACAGAATTCACCTGACGGAAGTCTATGCAAAACCGTATGCTCCCATCATGTTTTGGCACAAGGACAACCGGAGACGACCAAGCACTGTGGGACGGTTCGATTATAAAGGCCTCTAACATGGCTTTTACTTCCTGGTCTACTGCCTGTCTTCTGGCCTCTGGGATACGGTATGATTTTAGCTTGATGGGTTGAGCTGTTTTCGTGATGATATCATGGTATACTAGAGTAGTCCGTCCCGGTGTTCCTGATAAGACAGAGGAATATGTTTCACAGAGGCACAACATTTGTCGCCTGTATTCTTCAGTTAGTTGTGGGCCTAACTGGATGTTTGTCTCTTCTTTGTGAGTTGGAGGTGTTATGGATACCTCCATAGGTTTGGCTACCGCTTTGTAATGTATGGACGTCCCTGCATTTCGGGTTGTAGGCATGGGTATGTCCCAGGCTTTGAGTAGGTTGACATGGTATGTGTGAGAAAGTAAGTTTCAGTTGCAGCACCCCCCCCCCCCCCCCATTCTATTTGCCTGATACCTGATGCACCTTTCCTTGGTGTGCCCTGGTTCCCTGCCAATCAGGTACCCAGAGCCTGTGTTCCTTCCTAAAAACTGGACAAAGCCTAAACCCAATTGGCATCTCTGGCCACATGTCAGCCCCTAGTAAATGGTACCCTAGGTACCCAGGGCATTGTGACCAGAGAATACCCCTAAGGGCTGTAGCACTTATTCTGCCACCCTTAGGGGCCCTGTACCCTGACACACACACTGCCTTTGCAGGCTGAGTGTCCTGGTGCAGAACTGTCGACATGGCACACATCCCTGTGTGCCATGCCCACAAACCCACTGCCCTGGCATATATCAGCCACCCCTTTAGCTCGGTGCCCTATGCCAGTGGTGTGGGCTCAGGTAGATGAGCCCTGTGCCCCTACAGTACCCAGGGCCATTCCTGGGCACTGTAAGTGCAGTGGTGCCATTAAGAGTATATGGTGCTAAGAGGTTGTCCTTACGAACTCCACAGCACCATAATGGCTACACTGAAGGCCGACAAGTTTGATATCAAACTTCTCAGCACATTAAACCCACACTGATGCCAGTGTGGGATTTAATGTAAAATGCACTACAGAGGGCATCTTAGAGATGCCCCCTGAAACCTGACCTACAATCCACGTCTGAGAGGCTGCCTAGGCTGCCACACAGCAGACATGTTGCTGGACCCCTCGGTGGAGAGCTCCCTCTCTCCTGGGCCTGCAACAATGCACATCCTGGGACGAGGTGCCAAGTCTCCTCCCCCAGGATGGGCAGGGGAAGCTTCAAAGGCATTCCGCCTTTGTGAGCTTCTCCAGACCACTTGCTGTACTCAGCAACTGGCCCCCACCAGTTCTGACCCCCTCTCTGGCGGGAAGACTGGCGGGAAACCCTACATCAGAAAGGGGGGTGTGCCAGCCTGTGCCATCTCCCAACCCTCAGGTGTGAGAGGCGAGGTGATGCACGACCCCGGACTCCGGCCATCTTGAAGATGGGGAGCCATGCCCAATCACTAGGCTCCTGTCCCCCTCCCACAGGAGAGGAGCAGGCTAGGGCGTGTACCCACCCCAGGACAGGGATCCATTGGTCCCTGCCTTTGCCCTACCTGTAAAGCCACTAAATTGAGTATTTAGGGGCACCCTGAAACTTTTTCCACAAATCCAGATTACGAAACAATAAAGATCAAGGAACACGAAGACCTGCAGTGCAGCTGCTAAAAAGAGGAAGACACTAACTGATTAGGCCCCAGTCCTACTGGCCTGTCGACCCTCGAACCTGCTCCTGCTAAACCCCGGCATCTCCAGTGGTCAGCAACCTCAAAAACCACGGGGGACCTGACTGCCTTGTAACTCTGACTCCCTGGTTCTACTACGAGCAGTGGTACTGCTCAAAGCAAGTAACAAGCCCTGGCATCAGCCTGGAACCGCGAACCCTGCACACTGCACCCGCCAAGCCTGGCCTGTGCTGGAGTGAATCAAGACCCTGAGGACGTCCCCCCGGCGATTCTTACTTGGAATCCATTGCCCAAGGACCCTCCTTGACGACCCCGACGACGCCTGCAGCCTCAGGACAAAGGACCCCTCCGACCGTGACCAGCATGGGGTAAGATTTGCCGACATCAAAAGACACCCCTGCACCCGGCGCCCCACGGCCCCCTGTGCCCAACTCCTGGGTGCCTACCTATCCTCCAAGATCCCAACTTACCCCTCGAAGTGTTGGTCTCTCCAGAAGATCCTCCGTCCCCGAGCCAGCAGCCTTTGTTCCCTTTTTCAAGATCCTCATTGAATAACATTGAGCGCCCGACAGCTCAAAAGCACCCTGCACCCAGCCGCCCGAGTGCCCCGACAGTGCAACCTGTACCCTATTCTACTTCCCCATTTGCCCTGAGCAAGTGACCAGGAGCCCAGCTCCCACAGCCGCGTGGCCTGTTAGCCAGCAGCCACCAACCAAAGGCCCCCTGCCTCTCATTGGGTAACATTGGGCCTAACTACCTTTGCACCCGGCTGCACGCTGAGGGTGTACCAACTGTACCTACCTGCACTGGGGGACCCCTGAGTCTATGCCCAGAACCTTAACTTCACCAGTCACCTTTCTCCTGAAAACCGATGACTCACTTTCTTGCCATAGGATAACATTGACTGGTTTGTCTTGAAAAATCTTTTAAGTGTGAAGTTTTGAAACTTTTAAATATTCATCTAATACCAGCCGAATAACTAATTCGGAAGTACTCACCTGTGATCAGGAGAGAAGCCAGTACTGTACATTGTAGCCCAGTACTGAACCGCAAAAGTAATCCTAACCGGGTTTACTAGTAACCTTAATTTTTTCCGTAGGAATCTATTGTCTGCTTTTCTATGAAATTTCTTCTAATTGTCTACTTTTGAAAACTTGAAATATTTCTTAAAAATCGTACCAACTACTGAAACATAATTGCTTACCTGTTTTGCGTAGCGCACCAAGTGCTGGACCTAGGAGCCCAGTTCTGGATTACAAAAGTAACGAGAACGTATATTACCTGTAACCTGAATTTTTTCCCATTGGATAACATTGCCAGATTTTCCCATTGGATAACATTGCCAGATTTTCATTGAAAAGTTATTAAGTGTGAACTTTTAAAATAGCTTTATATTTCTTAAAAATCAGTGCAAAAGCCAAATCGTTTTTGCTAAACTGTTTTCAGCTTAGACCCCAAGACTGAATCTAGGATCCAGTCCTGGGATTACAAAAGTAATCAATAACGTAACCAGCTGCATTTATGTAGAAAAACCCATTGAGCTCAATGCTAAATTGTGTTAAGAATTGTGTTGCTTACTGCAACCCCTGTACCTATTGTGTCTACCAATATCAGGGTACCGAGTATATGTATAATTGACAATTGATAATGGATATGCTGTCCATAGACTAGCCACAGATTCAGTAGGGTAACAAGCTGTACCTCCTCCAAAGAATCTCTTGTGTGTATCAAAAAATATATGGCTTGGGGTCATTCTTTTCTGCCAAACCTGAAGAATAACCTTACCCTTAATACATAATGATGCATCCTGATCACATTTCAAAACCCAGGACACCCCACCCAAGATCAATAGCAAGAAAACCACAAAAACAGCACATATAACTTTTTTCTTTGAGGACCACAATACATGTCTGTGAACAGGGAGAATCGCTGGCTGCTCTTCCTCAGCAACCATTCTGCCAAAGGGATGCATAGCGAATGATGAAATGGGTGGAGGGGCGAAATGCAAGCAAGAGAAATATACAATTTCCCAGTGTCTGTCAGAGCCTCACTTGTACAGCCTCCTATTTTTTTTATTTTACAGTGTTTTATATAGCACAAACTTGACCCGTATCAGGTATCAGAGCGCTTTACATAGCACCAGTCACATTACATGAGGACACATTCATTTTTGTTAGGCACGGGGAGATTAAGTGATTTGCCCAGAATTACAGGATGTTCAGCGTTGTTGCCGAGACTCGAACCCAGTTTCTCAGATTCGAGGTCGACCGTCCTAGCCATTAGACCAACTCCTATTGTCCATCAAAAACGTTGGTGCTCTTGAGCATCGGCGGTGGAGCTTGCTCTGTCCTAAGCTCGTGTTCCCACGTCGACCAGGACAATGTTACCCCAAGGGGATACTTTGCTCTATCCTGTCCAATGTTCAAACAGTGCACAAATCTTCCATCACCCTAAACTAACTCCATTGGTACTATAGCAAAGTACACCCTGACTTACACAGTCCATCCCTGTCTAATCTTTCTACTCCTTTGGTGCACAGTCCCCCAGCCGAGGGCACAAATTGTACCTAGTGGCTCCAGGCACATAAGGATCAACAAAAAGAGGCTCCTGGATAGCACGTATTTCTGGAAGAACAGCTGCATTCAGCACATTATCATTTTCCTCATCCTTTTGCGTCCAGGTCAGCTTGGCATCACTAAAGGGGAAAAACCGAGGCACCGTCTCACACTCGGAGTCCCCCATACCATCCTTCACCCACTGGTCATAGGGCAGGGGAAGAGGAATTCTGCGACAGTGTGTCGCATGAATCCAGTTCTTACGGCGACCTTGACAGCTGTACACGTGGCTAGGAGGACTTGTTCGGGTCCCTTCCAAAGAGGCTCTCAACTATTCTTTCGCTGAAAGATTTTCACCAAAACATATTCTTCAGGCTGAATGTCATGTCCGGGCCCCTCTGGTGCAGCTTGCAGGGGTTCCCAGACCTGTTGGTGAATGAAACGCAAACTTTTAGTTAACTGGCATAGATAGTCAATCAACAACGGGTACTCAATATCGGAAAACCTCTGAGGTCGCGGGACGCCCCAAACGTTTGCCGGGCATCCAAACATGACCTCATACGGTGACAATCCTGTCCTAGAATGTGCTGCTGTTCTTGTTGACAAAAGAGCCAACGGTAAAGCATCTGGCCACTCTAACCCTGTGGTCTCCTGTATTTTTGCCAGTTTGAGTTTGAGAGTACCTTTAACCTTTAACCAAACCCGCTAAATGTGGATGGTTGGCAGCATGAAACTTTTGCTTCATGTGCAAACATCACAAATCAATTGAATCACTTAAGCATTAAAATGGCTTTCGTTATCACTCCTGACCAAACGAGGCAAGTCGAAATGAGGAAAGAACTCCTTCAGGAGTACCTTTGCAGTAGTAATGGGGTATTGTCTTTAGTGGGATAAGCCTCAACCCATTTACTAAATGCACAGACAACCACCAAAACATACTTCAAATTATTGCATCTCTCTAAATTAATATAATCCATTTGGAGGACCTCTTAAGGAAAAGTGGATGGTGCAAAATTACAAGGCGGTGTAAGGGTATCCTTTCCAGGATTGTGCATCATGCAGACCATACAGTACTTCACTAAATGTGCAGCTGTCTTTGGAATATTGTCATTCTGCAATACAGGGTCTAACAACTTGCAAATACCCTTAGCGCTAATATGGGCTGGGCCATGGGCTATCATGATTACAGGAAGAACATATGCATTGGGCAACATCCATCTCAGCTTTCCTGACTTATCAATCCAACATCCCTCATCGTTCAATTGTGCTGTACTTTCCTGCCACACTGCTAACTCTTATATCGTGGCTTCACTTTGTAACTCTTTCACATTCTCGATTGTGTCTTCAAACAAGACCACTTAAGGCACCCACCTAGCCAGGCCTGCTACAAACATTCTTTTCATTTTAGTCCGAGCCGTTTCCTTAGTTGTCTGATCTGCAAAAGCATTTCCCCTACCTACATCGTCGATGACCTTCCGGTGGGTGCTACACTTCACTATGGCCGATTTCTTAGGGAGCAGCAAAGCAGGCAAAAGCCGCAATATAAGGTGCCCATGCTTGATTTAGGTGCCATTAGATGTAAGGAATCCTCTCTTAGCTCAGAGTTGCCCAAAAATATGCGTTAACCCAAAGGCATACTGGCTGTCAGTATAATATTGACAACCAGTCCCTCACTCAATTTGCATGCTCAAATTAGGGCAGCAAGCTCAACAGCTTGAGCCAACTGATAAGGAACTTGTGATGTCTCTACTACTGTACGCAGTGTGGTAATAGAATAAGCAGCAGTTGTAGTTCCATCTGGTAGTTTAAACTATGAGGCATCAACATATAGTTCCCCTTGTGGGTCAGATAAGAGAACATCAGTCAAGTCTATCCGTCCTTTCGTCTTTTCTTCCGTCTGGAAGATACAATCATGTTTGTCGACTTCATCACTGTCGGAAGGGAGGGCTAGTAACGTGGCTGGAGTCAGAGTAGCACATCTTTTGATCATGATATGTTTAGCACACAATGTCAATTCTTAGCCAGTAAGATGTGTACTGGTAAGGTGCTATGTCTTTGTCTTATTCAGAAGTGTATCCACAGCATGGGGTTCCATTACTGTGAGGTCAGTTCCAGTACAAGTCCAGCCGATTGTCTGATTGAAGTGCCCACGGCTGCGACCGCTCTTAGACAGTTCGGGAGGGCTCTCGCGACTGGATCAAGGACAGCAGAGAAAGAAACACACCGCTGTTGCTTATCTCCAAACTTTTGTGTTAGGACAGAAAGAGCGCGACCAGCCATCTCATGAACGTACAACACAAACGATTTATTGTAATTAGGGGTACCAAGTACTGGAGCTGAACAAAGCACAGTTTTCAATTGCTCAAAAGACGTCTGACATTCGGGCGCCCAAGGCAAAGGCTCATGCACATCTTTCATTGTTAGTGGAAGCAAGGGTTTCATTAGTAGGGAATAATTAGGTATCCACTGCTGACAGTAGGAAGTGATACCTATAAAAGCGCGCACATCTTTCTGAGTTTCTAGAACGGGCATTTTAACAATGGTACTGATGTGCTCTGGGGTCAATCTCCTACCCTCTTTCGACAGTAGGTGACCTAAATCTTGTCAAATCTCTATCCTCAAATCCACGACCTGGCGTCTCAACACTTGCAAATGTCGGGGAACGAAGAATGATAGAAGGTGAAGCAACAGAAGTAACAGGCACAATCGTCGCCGACAGTTGCGTTGTAGGAGAAAGAGCTGGAGACAGGGATGCTGAGACAATAAGTGTGGCAGGGGTGCTAACAGTTACAGTTGCCACAGATAGCGAAGACACAGAAGGAGGTGGAGGAGCCGAAGCCACAGTCGCCAAAAAAGCAGCAGTAGATACCGGGACAGTGGAAACAGCTGTATCAGGCGGCTGTGATGGCACAGGGACAGTAGGATATTTTCTTTGCGGGCATATGGGGGCGAGGATCGGGTGTCTAACAATTCTTCCACAAAAGTATAATGTTACTCCTGATCCAAATACGATTTATCAATATGTAATCGAAACCTCCTATCTTCACATTCAACCCCCTTCTCCTGTTTTTCTCTATCGTGTGTGTGTGTGTGTGTGTGTGCTGGACTTGTAAAGCGCACAGCTGCCCGTAAGCGTCCCGGCGCTTGCTTAGGGAACCCGTCCTGGTATTCCCCTGTGAGAAACCCCGGCAGGGTGTCCACAAGGTGAAAGCCAGGCATCCCGCCGCGAGGGGCCGTAGTGGAGATTAAGCAAGCTATTGCCCAGATGCACTGGGCCAGGGACAGACTAATTTGCATATAGCCAGGTTCTGAGCTGGGATGGGGCAGTGAGCTAAATAACGGTGATGGATCAAGCCCTGATCTTTGGACTGGGTAAGAGTGGTCTGCTTAATTCAGACACTCTGTTCATCACCACCCCCTTTTCTGAATCGTTTTTGGCCACTATAGGTGTGGCAGGGTATACTCAGACATGAGTCCCTTGCTCACTGCTCCATCAGGATTCAAGCAAGCTGGGCCGATGAGGCTGAAATGCCAGAAACCGGTCCCCGGAAGCTTGTATCCTTTCTGGTGAAGAATTGGCTTGGTAGTTTGGTCTGCCCTGTTCCCATGATGCACTGGGCCAGGGACAGACTAATTTGCATATAGCCAGGTTCTGAGCTGGGATGGGGCAGTGAGCTAAATAACGGTGATGGATCAAGCCCTGATCTTTGGACTGGGTAAGAGTGGTCTGCTTAATTCAGACACTCTGTTCATCACCACCCCCTTTTCTGAATCGTTTTTGGCCACTATAGGTGTGGCAGGGTATACTCAGACATGAGTCCCTTGCTCACTGCTCCATCAGGATTCAAGCAAGCCGGGCCGATGAGGCTGAAATGCCAGAAACCGGTCCCCGGAAGCATGTATCCTTTCTGGTGAAGAATTGGCTTGGTAGTTTGGTCTGCCCTGGTCCCATGATGCACTGGGTCAGGGACAGACTAATTTGCATATAGCCAGGTTCTGAGCTGGGATGGGGCAGTGAGCTAAATAACGGTGATGGATCAAGCCCTGATCTTTGGACTGGGTAAGAGTGGTCTGCTTAATTCAGACACTCTGTTCATCACCACCCCCTTTTCTGAATCGTTTTTGGCCACTATAGGTGTGGCAGGGTATACTCAGACATGAGTCCCTTGCTCACTGCTCCATCAGGATTCAAGCAAGCCGGGCCGATGAGGCTGAAATGCCAGAAACCGGTCCCCGGAAGCTTGTATCCTTTCTGGTGAAGAATTGGCTTGGTAGTTTGGTCTGCCCTGTTCCCATGATGCACTGGGTCAGGGACAGACTAATTTGCATATAGCCAGGTTCTGAGCTGGGATGGGGCAGTGAGCTAAATAACGGTGATGGATCAAGCCCTGATCTTTGGACTGGGTAAGAGTGGTCTGCTTAATTCAGACACTCTGTTTATCACCACCCCCTTTTCTGAATCGTTTTTGGCCACTATAGGTGTGGCAGGGTATACTCAGACATGAGTCCCTTGCTCACTGCTCCATCAGGATTCAAGCAAGCCGGGTCGATGAGGCTGAAATGCCAGAAACCGGTCCCCGGAAGCTTGTATCCTTTCTGGTGAAGAATTGGCTTGGTAGTTTGGTCTGCCCTGTTCCCATGATGCACTGGGCCAGGGACAGACTAATTTGCATATAGCCAGGTTCTGAGCTGGGATGGGGCAGTGAGCTAAATAACGGTGATGGATCAAGCCCTGATCTTTGGACTGGGTAAGAGTGGTCTGCTTAATTCAGACACTCTGTTCATCACCACCCCCTTTTCTGAATCGTTTTTGGCCACTATAGGTGTGGCAGGGTATACTCAGACATGAGTCCCTTGCTCACTGCTCCATCAGGATTCAAGCAAGCCGGGCCGATGAGGCTGAAATGCCAGAAACCGGTCCCCGGAAGCTTGTATCCTTTCTGGTGAAGAATTGGCTTGGTAGTTTGGTCTGCCCTGTTCCCATGATGCACTGGGCCAGGGACAGACTAATTTGCATATAGCCAGGTTCTGAGCTGGGATGGGGCAGTGAGCTAAATAACGGTGATGGATCAAGCCCTGATCTTTGGACTGGGTAAGAGTGGTCTGCTTAATTCAGACACTCTGTTCATCACCACCCCCTTTTCTGAATCGTTTTTGGCCACTATAGGTGTGGCAGGGTATACTCAGACATGAGTCCCTTGCTCACTGCTCCATCAGGATTCAAGCAAGCTGGGCCGATGAGGCTGAAATGCCAGAAACCGGTCCCCGGAAGCTTGTATCCTTTCTGGTGAAGAATTGGCTTGGTACTTTGGTCTGCCCTGTTCCCATGATGCACTGGGCCAGGGACAGACTAATTTGCATATAGCCAGGTTCTGAGCTGGGATGGGGCAGTGAGCTAAATAACGGTGATGGATCAAGCCCTGATCTTTGGACTGGGTAAGAGTGGTCTGCTTAATTCAGACACTCTGTTCATTACCACCCCCTTTTCTGAATCGTTTTTGGCCACTATAGGTGTGGCAGGGTATACTCAGACATGAGTCCCTTGCTCACTGCTCCATCAGGATTCAAGCAAGCCGGGCCGATGAGGCTGAAATGCCAGAAACCGGTCCCCGGAAGCATGTATCCTTTCTGGTGAAGAATTGGCTTGATAGTTTGGTCTGCCCTGTTCCCATGATGCACTGGGCCAGGGACAGACTAATTTGCATATAGCCAGGTTCTGAGCTGGGATGGGGCAGTGAGCTAAATAACGGTGATGGATCAAGCCCTGATCTTTGGACTGGGTAAGAGTGGTCTGCTTAATTCAGACACTCTGTTCATCACCACCCCCTTTTCTGAATCGTTTTTGGCCACTATAGGTGTGGCAGGGTATACTCAGACATGAGTCCCTTGCTCACTGCTCCATCAGGATTCAAGCAAGCCGGGCCGATGAGGCTGAAATGCCAGAAACCGGTCCCCGGAAGCTTGTATCCTTTCTGGTGAAGAATTGGCTTGGTAGTTTGGTCTGCCCTGTTCCCATGATGCACTGGGCCAGGGACAGACTAATTTGCATATAGCCAGGTTCTGAGCTGGGATGGGGCAGTGAGCTAAATAACGGTGATGGATCAAGCCCTGATCTTTGGACTGGGTAAGAGTGGTCTGCTTAATTCAGACACTCTGTTCATCACCACCCCCTTTTCTGAATCGTTTTTGGCCACTATAGGTGTGGCAGGGTATACTCAGACATGAGTCCCTTGCTCACTGCTCCATCAGGATTCAAGCAAGCCGGGCCGATGAGGCTGAAATGCCAGAAACCGGTCCCCGGAAGCATGTATCCTTTCTGGTGAAGAATTGGCTTGGTAGTTTGGTCTGCCCTGGTCCCATGATGCACTGGGTCAGGGACAGACTAATTTGCATATAGCCAGGTTCTGAGCTGGGATGGGGCAGTGAGCTAAATAACGGTGATGGATCAAGCCCTGATCTTTGGACTGGGTAAGAGTGGTCTGCTTAATTCAGACACTCTGTTTATCACCACCCCCTTTTCTGAATCGTTTTTGGCCACTATAGGTGTGGCAGGGTATACTCAGACATGAGTCCCTTGCTCACTGCTCCATCAGGATTCAAGCAAGCCGGGCCGATGAGGCTGAAATGCCAGAAACCGGTCCCCGGAAGCTTGTATCCTTTCTGGTGAAGAATTGGCTTGGTAGTTTGGTCTGCCCTGTTCCCATGATGCACTGGGCCAGGGACAGACTAATTTGCATATAGCCAGGTTCTGAGCTGGGATGGGGCAGTGAGCTAAATAACGGTGATGGATCAAGCCCTGATCTTTGGACTGGGTAAGAGTGGTCTGCTTAATTCAGACACTCTGTTCATCACCACCCCCTTTTCTGAATCGTTTTTGGCCACTATAGGTGTGGCAGGGTATACTCAGACATGAGTCCCTTGCTCACTGCTCCATCAGGATTCAAGCAAGCTGGGCCGATGAGGCTGAAATGCCAGAAACCGGTCCCCGGAAGCTTGTATCCTTTCTGGTGAAGAATTGGCTTGGTAGTTTGGTCTGCCCTGTTCCCATGATGCACTGGGCCAGGGACAGACTAATTTGCATATAGCCAGGTTCTGAGCTGGGATGGGGCAGTGAGCTAAATAACGGTGATGGATCAAGCCCTGATCTTTGGACTGGGTAAGAGTGGTCTGCTTAATTCAGACACTCTGTTCATCACCACCCCCTTTTCTGAATCGTTTTTGGCCACTATAGGTGTGGCAGGGTATACTCAGACATGAGTCCCTTGCTCACTGCTCCATCAGGATTCAAGCAAGCCGGGCCGATGAGGCTGAAATGCCAGAAACTGGTCCCCGGAAGCTTGTATCCTTTCTGGTGAAGAATTGGCTTGGTAGTTTGGTCTGCCCTGTTCCCATGATGCACTGGGCCAGGGACAGACTAATTTGCATATAGCCAGGTTCTGAGCTGGGATGGGGCAGTGAGCTAAATAACTGTGATGGATCAAGCCCTGATCTTTGGACTGGGTAAGAGTGGTCTGCTTAATTCAGACACTCTGTTCATCACCACCCCCTTTTCTGAATCGTTTTTGGCCACTATAGGTGTGGCAGGGTATACTCAGACATGAGTCCCTTGCTCACTGCTCCATCAGGATTCAAGCAAGCCGGGCCGATGAGGCTGAAATGCCAGAAACCTGTCCCCGGAAGCTTGTATCCTTTCTGGTGAAGAATTGGCTTGGTAGTTTGGTCTGCCCTGTTCCCATGATGCACTGGGCCAGGGACAGACTAATTTGCATATAGCCAGGTTCTGAGCTGGGACGGGGCAGTGAGCTAAATAACGGTGATGGATCAAGCCCTGATCTTTGGACTGGGTAAGAGTGGTCTGCTTAATTCAGACACTCTGTTCATCACCACCCCCTTTTCTGAATCGTTTTTGGCCACTATAGGTGTGGCTGGGTATACTCAGACATGAGTCCCTTGCTCACTGCTCCATCAGGATTCAAGCAAGCCGGGCCGATGAGGCTGAAATGCCAGAAACCGGTCCCTGGAAGCTTGTATCCTTTCTGGTGAAGAATTGGCTTGGTAGTTTGGTCTGCCCTGTTCCCATGATGCACTGGGCCAGGGACAGACTAATTTGCATATAGCCAGGTTCTGAGCTGGGATGGGGCAGTGAGCTAAATAACGGTGATGGATCAAGCCCTGATCTTTGGACTGGGTAAGAGTGGTCTGCTTAATTCAGACACTCTGTTCATCACCACCCCCTTTTCTGAATCGTTTTTGGCCACTATAGGTGTGGCAGGGTATACTCAGACATGAGTCCCTTGCTCACTGCTCCATCAGGATTCAAGCAAGCTGGGCCGATGAGGCTGAAATGCCAGAAACCGGTCCCCGGAAGCTTGTATCCTTTCTGGTGAAGAATTGGCTTGGTAGTTTGGTCTGCCCTGTTCCCATGATGCACTGGGCCAGGGACAGACTAATTTGCATATAGCCAGGTTCTGAGCTGGGATGGGGCAGTGAGCTAAATAACGGTGATGGATCAAGCCCTGATCTTTGGACTGGGTAAGAGTGGTCTGCTTAATTCAGACACTCTGTTCATCACCACCCCCTTTTCTGAATCGTTTTTGGCCACTATAGGTGTGGCAGGGTATACTCAGACATGAGTCCCTTGCTCACTGCTCCTGAAGCAAGCCGGGCCGATGAGGCTGAAATGCCAGAAACTGGTCCCCGGAAGCTTGTATCCTTTCTGGTGAAGAATTGGCTTGGTAGTTTGGTCTGCCCTGTTCCCATGATGCACTGGGCCAGGGACAGACTAATTTGCATATAGCCAGGTTCTGAGCTGGGATGGGGCAGTGAGCTAAATAACGGTGATGGATCAAGCCCTGATCTTTGGACTGGGTAAGAGTGGTCTGCTTAATTCAGACACTCTGTTCATCACCACCCCCTTTTCTGAATCGTTTTTGGCCACTATAGGTGTGGCAGGGTATACTCAGACATGAGTCCCTTGCTCACTGCTCCATCAGGATTCAAGCAAGCCGGGCCGATGAGGCTGAAATGCCAGAAACCGGTCCCCGGAAGCTTGTATCCTTTCTGGTGAAGAATTGGCTTGGTAGTTTGGTCTGCCCTGTTCCCATGATGCACTGGGCCAGGGACAGACTAATTTGCATATAGCCAGGTTCTGAGCTGGGATGGGGCAGTGAGCTAAATAACGGTGATGGATCAAGCCCTGATCTTTGGACTGGGTAAGAGTGGTCTGCTTAATTCAGACACTCTGTTCATCACCACCCCCTTTTCTGAATCGTTTTTGGCCACTATAGGTGTGGCAGGGTATACTCAGACATGAGTCCCTTGCTCACTGCTCCATCAGGATTCAAGCAAGCTGGGCCGATGAGGCTGAAATGCCAGAAACCGGTCCCCGGAAGCTTGTATCCTTTCTGGTGAAGAATTGGCTTGGTAGTTTGGTCTGCCCTGTTCCCATGATGCACTGGGCCAGGGACAGACTAATTTGCATATAGCCAGGTTCTGAGCTGGGATGGGGCAGTGAGCTAAATAACGGTGATGGATCAAGCCCTGATCTTTGGACTGGGTAAGAGTGGTCTGCTTAATTCAGACACTCTGTTCATCACCACCCCCTTTTCTGAATCGTTTTTGGCCACTATAGGTGTGGCAGGGTATACTCAGACATGAGTCCCTTGCTCACTGCTCCATCAGGATTCAAGCAAGCCGGGCCGATGAGGCTGAAATGCCAGAAACCGGTCCCCGGAAGCTTGTATCCTTTCTGGTGAAGAATTGGCTTGGTAGTTTGGTCTGCCCTGTTCCCATGATGCACTGGGCCAGGGACAGACTAATTTGCATATAGTCAGGTTCTGAGCTGGGACGGGGCAGTGAGCTAAATAACGGTGATGGATCAAGCCCTGATCTTTGGACTGGGTAAGAGTGGTCTGCTTAATTCAGACACTCTGTTCATCACCACCCCCTTTTCTGAATCGTTTTTGGCCACTATAGGTGTGGCAGGGTATACTCAGACATGAGTCCCTTGCTCACTGCTCCATCAGGATTCAAGCAAGCCGGGCCGATGAGGCTGAAATGCCAGAAACCGGTCCCCGGAAGCTTGTATCCTTTCTGGTGAAGAATTGGCTTGGTAGTTTGGTCTGCCCTGTTCCCATGATGCACTGGGCCAGGGACAGACTAATTTGCATATAGCCAGGTTCTGAGCTGGGATGGGGCAGTGAGCTAAATAACGGTGATGGATCAAGCCCTGATCTTTGGACTGGGTAAGAGTGGTCTGCTTAATTCAGACACTCTGTTCATCACCACCCCCTTTTCTGAATCGTTTTTGGCCACTATAGGTGTGGCAGGGTATACTCAGACATGAGTCCCTTGCTCACTGCTCCATCAGGATTCAAGCAAGCCGGGCCGATGAGGCTGAAATGCCAGAAACCGGTCCCGGAAGCTTGTATCCTTTCTGGTGAAGAATTGGCTTGGTAGTTTGGTCTGCCCTGTTCCCATGATGCACTGGGCCAGGTACAGACTAATTTGCATATAGCCAGGTTCTGAGCTGGGATGGGGCAGTGAGCTAAATAACGGTGATGGATCAAGCCCTGATCTTTGGACTGGGTAAGAGTGGTCTGCTTAATTCAGACACTCTGTTCATCACCACCCCCTTTTCTGAATCGTTTTTGGCCACTATAGGTGTGGCAGGGTATACTCAGACATGAGTCCCTTGCTCACTGCTCCATCAGGATTCAAGCAAGCCGGGCCGATGAGGCTGAAATGCCAGAAACCGGTCCCGGAAGCTTGTATCCTTTCTGGTGAAGAATTGGCTTGGTAGTTTGGTCTGCCCTGTTCCCAAGATGCACTGGGCCAGGTACAGACTAATTTGCATATAGCCAGGTTCTGAGCTGGGATGGGGCAGTGAGCTAAATAACGGTGATGGATCAAGCCCTGATCTTTGGACTGGGTAAGAGTGGTCTGCTTAATTCAGACACTCTGTTCATCACCACCCCCTTTTCTGAATCGTTTTTGGCCACTATAGGTGTGGCAGGGTATACTCAGACATGAGTCCCTTGCTCACTGCTCCATCAGGATTCAAGCAAGCCGGGCCGATGAGGCTGAAATGCCAGAAACCGGTCCCCGGAAGCTTGTATCCTTTCTGGTGAAGAATTGGCTTGGTAGTTTGGTCTGCCCTGTTCCCATGATGCACTGGGCCAGGGACAGACTAATTTGCATATAGCCAGGTTCTGAGCTGGGATGGGGCAGTGAGCTACATAACGGTGATGGATCAAGCCCTGATCTTTGGACTGGGTAAGAGTGGTCTGCTTAATTCAGACACTCTGTTCATCACCACCCCCTTTTCTGAATCCTTTCCTGCTATGAGCACCCTCTGGCTCTTTAGTTTCCCTGGGCAGCCGTGCGGTTGAGCGCTTATTGCTGGCAGGTTTCGCCTACCCTGTTCCGTGGCCTCTCACCTTGATTCGCAGTGTGTCCGTGTTGGGGATGGTTCACCCTTTTTCGGCTTTAAACGGCGTCTCCAGAGGTGCACCGACTGTAATGCCCCCTTTAAAATGCTGCAGACTGTAGAGCTCGCTGATGGCACCTGCACCCCCCTCTGCCGCGCTCTGATGTTAGTGTGACCGCTCTCTGGTCTTTGCCCACGTGGTCCGATGGTCGGTTTACTTTTCCGGTGCTCGATCTTGCTTCCGTGTCGTTTTATGTTTTTTTTTTTTCCTCGTGCGGTTGTTATGGATCCCGCCTCGTCGCCATTGTGGAAGTTAGATCGGCGCTTAAATGACCACGCAGAGGCAGTGTATAAGGTTAGTATTATACCTTTAATCGGAGCGCCGGGGAAAGGCTGCTGACTGTGAGCTCCGGCCTCGCACCTAAAATGGCCGCGCTTCCGGTTCCGGTCGGGGCGTGCCCCTGAACAACTAGACCGTCACCACAGTGTTGACCAAAGAAAAACAATGAGAGTGACAATGCAGCTAATCAATCGCACGCAATGGCGGGCTCTAAGCCCCGCCTCCTTGTATGGGTACGCCTGAGAAAGCATGTGCTTTCTCAGGCGAGACCAAAAAAGGATTGAGTGGGTAGAATTCGATCCTAAAACATCTACGGGGGACACTCATTCCTCTAAGCTACATAAAAGAAGGGGTGTGCAAAATCACGTAATTTGCATCTGTGTAATTAAGAAAGTTTCTTTAAAAAAATTCGCAGAATTTCAGAAAAACGATGTGAAATGCAAATCTAGCATTTCATGAAAAAACACAAGCGCCACTCACAGTCCAGTCGTTCTTGTTCCCGTACTTTCACGCTGCATTTTTGCTGCGATCGGTATGTAACTGCATGATGTGGCATGACTGTGTTGTTTTTGTAAATTAGCATAGCAAGTGTAGCGGGAAATTCCGCCAGCATGGCGGAAATTTTGCCCAGGCCTACATTAAAGTCTGCGGGATTATACCCAAAGAAGTGTGTCATGCTTTCAATACTGCTGGTCTGCAGTTTATGCAAAAAAAAATCACTATTCTCAAAGGTGGATGGGAAATGAATAACCTGACGGGGATCCATGTCTGTGTGATAACCCCAGCTCAGCAGGCTGTGACGTATGACGGCGCCGGCTCGTGCACTGGAGGCCCTCACCCACACTAAACCCAGGGCAGGGCAAGTTTCTGCAGACGGTGCCCGCTTCCGGCCGGCTCCCTGAGCTCCTCTGTACACACAACTCCCCCACTATTGTGCCTCCTCAGCAAAGACTGAAAATGCTGCTTTCATGTTCATTTCTAAATCATTCATAACTAGATTAAAAGCGTTGGTCCGTGCACTGCAGCCCCGCGGTGCTGCTCTCCTCGCTGCACGCTAATTAAAAGATGTAGGCTAGCCTCTAATTATCGCCCTTTGAAGATGGCATTTTAACCAGTTCTGTGTCCCTTTGCAAGCTGTACTCTTACTCCTCTCCATTGGCCATGATAAGAACAGCAACTGTCCACAGATACTAACTCTTGGGCGCAATCAACCATGAACCTCCACCACCACCGTCAAACCCACCAAGAAATCGGCATGTTCTTTGGGTAATTGTACACATGTAATACCCGAGCCGCTTCCTAATTATGCCATTTTAAATTGTAGAATTGCCCATGCTTAATTTGTAAAAGAAAAAAGAAAAAGAAAAAAAGTGCCAGGGCTCTCGTCAAGAGGCCACTGCAGCCTGCACCACATGTTGCCCCTGCCATGCTGCCAATGACAGTACCAACTACTAACCACCACACTCCTAATAGTGTGACAATTCGGATTATTTCAAGCTCCCAAAGCTATAAATTGGTCTGTACAGCAGGTAATAGTAATTTTTTTAGTATATTGAATTAATAATTAACTGTTGTTGTGGTCATCTCTAAATTCGCAATACAGTGTCACCTTGTGGCAGACTGTCACAAATGCTCGTGTTGAGAATTACTTGCCGGTGCCGAGCAACGGAAGGAAACCCCAGCTCAAATTAAGCAATGTCATAGGCTGGTTTATGCAGTGGTGCTGGAACAATTTTAAGAGTGGAGAGGCTGCCATCAGTGATACATCACTGAAGTCACAGGGCTTGTGAAAAATCCAAGTGTCACACAAAGAACAACTGTAGCAAATGTACCACACCCTTTCAGCAGGAGAATGGTATGGGTGTGTAGCTCGGGGAGCATTTTGAAGCACACACTCTCAAATGTATGACTAAAGTGTGGTAGCACACTCAATTAAAGGCAGCACCTTTCCCATTGAAATGGCACAAAAATGCAGCTGTACTGATAAAACCATATAGCGCACGCAAGATAATGCATGGAGTTTGGCTTTCAGCGCATGTTTATCTTTTGTGTATTGCCAAGTAATGTGTTTTTATTTGTTTTGATCCTATTAAAATCTGTGTCCATCACACTTCAGAATTACAAAAAATTTGCTTAAATTGTATTTTCCTAACTGCTGATATATTTTTTAATCCATGGAATTCATTTATAGATATTTGAGTTTTGTTGTATTAAAAACTTTGGCATCCCACAGTCGATCCTTTCACACTCCCTGTGCCCCAGCAAGATTGTCTTATGGTTAAGTTGACAAACACCTCTCAATCTGCAGTCAGAGAAAGAAGAGTGCACAACAGTCTCCAACTAAAAAATAAGCAGTAATTTGTCAGAATACATAGCCTGACATTTGACCTCTATTTTTGGACGTACAGGAAGTGAGACGAGATAAAAAATGCATCTTTATTGTTTATTCACCTTCTTAACCTCAGCATAATTATTTTGGGGATGCCACAGCACCCCAACTCCAGTGCCTATGGGTTTGTTATTGCCACTTGCCCCCTTATTGATTGTAGTTGATTTAGTTAGTTACTGGGTTCCCTCGAGTGCTTTGGGGAACTGTAAGGTCGAAGGTAGGAGACGGTACATGTAATTTCTCCGTATCTAAAAATACAACACAGGACTTTATTGGGGCGGTTGTCGATTAATGCATATAGGACTGTAGGAGTTGCTTAGCTTGTGATGCGTTTAACCATCAGCTGTTGAAACAAACATTTGCAATTCAATAGGTCTCACAAATGCGAGAGTTTAGCTATTGGCATTGTAAATGACAATATCTTTTATTTATCTGTTTTGATAATTAACACATAAATAAATTCATTGTCATATACAATGCAAATAGCCCAAACTCTTGTAAATGCAAGACCTATTTCATTTCAAAGAAGCAGCCACCATTGTCCCGGACTGCTTGGAAAGTGATAGTGCGCATTGCACGCTGATTGTTGCCGGAAACCATGTCATGCCTGCAGTAGGAGAAACTCATTAAAGAAAATAGTGCTTACCGACTAAATGATGGATCAAACCCAGATCTTTTGACTGGGTGTGAGTGTTTGATTGGTTCAGATGCTCCGTCCATCACCACCCCGTTTTGTACCGCTTTGGCCGCCATAAGTGTGGCAGGGTATGCTCAGACGTGGCAAACATCACTTACAACGAAACTTTTACAACGCACTACCATTACAACGCGGTCATTACAACGCAAACTATTACAACGCATTGGGCTGGGGGGCGCTCTAGGATAGGGAATAAGTTTAATTTACTATCCAACACCTTCCCTAGTGTCCACGGGGACTGGAGTTGGAATAGTAAATTAAACTATTCACTATCCAGCACCCAAAAGCGCTATGCGTTGTAATGGTATGCGATGTAAAAACCGCGTTGTTAAGGCAGGCGTTGTAATAACCTGCGTTGTAACGTCATACATCCCTCAGACGTGAGTCCCTTGCTCACTTTGCCACTGGGTTCAAGCAAGCTGGGCTGAAGACGGCTGGAATGCCAGAAACCGGTCCTCGGAAGCTTGTTTACGGTCCAGGGAAGGCATGGCTTGGCAGTTCGGGCTGGACTGTTCCCATGAGGCACAGGGTCAGATTGATTTGCATATAGCCATGTCTGAACTGGGGTGGCAGAGTGGGCTAAAGAACGGTGATGGATCAAACCCAGATCTTTTGACTGGGTGTGAGTGTTTGATTGGTTCAGATGCTCCGTCCATCACCACCCCCTTTTGTACTACCGACTAAATAAGACATACTGCGTAACAACAGAAGTAAAACGGCCAGTCCTCATGGGTGGTCACAAATGAAGATAAAGCGGTACTAAGGAGGGACTAACAAGCCTATTAACGAATCAGAAGCCAGCATTTATAAAGGACATTGACACAAGCTAATGAAAAATATGGGCGGAGAGTGAGCGGAGCTATAAATCCATAGTCCAATACAGCATGCATCGCAGAGCGGCACATGCGCTGCCCAAGCTCGACCTAAACATTGGTAAACTGTTTCTGTACCAGAGACTGAAGTTGAGTTAATGACAACTTTGCCTCTTTTCCACCCTTATCCCTGTTCTTGTTTAACATCTGCAATTACAAGTCTCGGTAAGTCATTAAACCAGGTTTATTATCAGATGTGCTGGGAATTGTAGGAGAACCAGTTTCATATTTGGCATGATTTTGATGGAGAATCATAAACAATTTTCATGGCTGAGCTTGTTTGTTGTTGATGAAGTTTTAAACCATGCACTCGTAGTCGGATGAACTTTGAAGTTTGCAAACTTCCCACTTAAAGTTTGCCGAGTTTTCAAACTTTGCTGAACTACGCTTCTAGGAAAAGTTCACTTCATACAAGGTTTTTGAGTGAAAATGTTCATGCAAAAATGTTTTTACTGGACTTTTCCCTCTAAAAGTACTTTCAGTGGAGATTTTTATCACCCTAACCCATTTATATTGGGGATTTATTACCGCTTTGTGTTCCAAAGTTTTAAAAACGTTTCAGATAGTTGTGGAGTAAAAATCTTTGAACTCTGCCAACCCATCCTCAATGACTGAGGGTAATCTGTCTTCTAATGTCTACCTCAATACATGGATTAGCACTGGCTCAGTTTAGCAGGATCTGTCTAACTTTTAGGGTATGCTTTTTCTGGCAGCAACACCAATGTAAGTTGCTTATGTGATTATGGCTGGGTCCCAGGTTTGCTTGCAACAGTTCCTCCATTGATGGTTACAGCAGTGCCTTTGTTGTGGTAGCAGTATTTCTTGTGACGATTACATCAGAGTTTCCTATAGTGGTTACCGTAGCGCTGTTGGAGTTGGTGACAGCCGTGAGTCTGTAAAAGGGCTGTAAACATGTGTGACACATTCTTATTCTGTATATTTACACTTAATTAATTGTGAAATTGTAAAACCATATGCACACTTGATCTAATCAAAATTAGAATACAAGACTAGGTATTTGGGACATAAGATTATGGAGGTTAAGAATGCCGGTGCTGAGCACCGGATACCCCCAGCTCAAATTAAGCACTGTCATAGACTGATTTATACAGTGGTGCTGGAACAATTTTAAGAGTGGAGGGGCTGCCATCAGTGTTACATAGGGAGTGCTCTTGCGAGATCTATGAGTGTCAAAGTGTTTGGTCATCACCTTTTAGGGCCCTACGTTCTCCAGTGCCCAGGGAGCATGGCCCGCCTCTTGCAGACCTCTGATTTTAATTTTAATTCCTGGTTGTGGGTGTACCTGTTGACAAGCTGAACTGGATTACCTTTCCTCTCAATATGCGATTTTTACAAAGACTGCTAAAGAAAGTCTCAAACACGAGACATCTCAGCTAATTTGTAGGGACAGATGACAACACACGTTATCCGTTATTAAGAAGACACATTCTCTCCAGCTGAGAGGCTGCAGTCAATCTACGACTCGGTGATGGTTTATTAGGCCTGATTCAAATGTGTGTAACCTAACCTGATATCGCTGCTTAGTAATTATCTGTTATTAAAATGCAAAAAACTGTCAGCCAAAAGCACCATTGCTATAGAGCAGGACTCAAGGCAGCGAGGCCCTATAAAGCAAGAGAAGCAAGAGCGAACAGAATTAGCAGGATAGCAAACCTTTCCATTTTGTGTGCAAAAAGTCAAAAAGTGAGAGGTGAGTACAGGTCCAAAGGTAGCCTACTGTAGAAAGAATGAAGGAGAAGGATCTCCCTTTTCTGCATTTCTTCTTGTAGAACGCCTTGACGCTATCTCAAATAATCTGACCAAATAGAGATAAAGCGCCTATGCAGGTTTGGGTATGGTGTTCAACATCAAGACTAGAAGAGGCAATTTGTCCTTAAATAGCACCCCAACACCTATGAATCAAATAGCTTTTCATAAATCAACTCACTGGAGTCAAGAATAAATATATGAACCAATAAATGTTTATTAAGAATAAGTCAAAGAGCATCAGAGAAGGCGTAACAATACTTAATCGGATCACTTAGGGAGTTGACATGAGGTTTAATCAAATGCAGCCATTGAATGACATGAGGTCCAGTCAAAAATATTCTAAGTACAAAGCATAAGACCAACAGGCCAGGGTTCAGACTCCAAAATCGGGGAGTCAGAAGACGGACTCTCCTACAAAATGTATCATTTTTATAAGCAAATCTTCAATAGAAGTCAATGGAAAACACAAAGCCAGCACATGGTGAGCAAATGTAGCAATGGGCTGAGAAATCACAAAACAGATCTACACAATGTCACCTAATGCCACCATTCTGACACAAGCTCCTATCTGATTATTAATGTGCCCTGTTCTCACCTAATACCATAGGAGGTAGCAGTACAAATCCAGTTACACTACCAATGGAAGGATTAAAAATAATGATACAAGTAGGAAGAGCCTTCAATGTAGTGAAAGGCTTCCTTCAGTAATTCTTCGAGTTTAGCATGTTAATACAGAGCAAC